>NC_059375.1:33805000-35005000 GCF_019703515.2 Myxocyprinus asiaticus
TATGTCATTTTGATTCAAGATTACGAGGTAAATTGAAAAAAAAATATATAATAGCAAATATGCGTGGATTAATCCTTCATAATAAGACTAGTAACATGCATTAATAAAATAAAAGAGTTAATTTTGATTTCATGCCAACTTTAATGTTTTTGTCTTTTGGCCTGAATGAATCAGTCAAGTGAAAAAGAAATGTGTTTATAAATACACTTTATATACACTTTCCCTTATGCATTCATTTAAATTTAAACTTAAAATCTTGATCCACAAAAATCTAGTTACATTGTCATCAAATTCTAGCAATGATAATGATCCCTAATACACAGACTCTGACTAGTAGTGGATATTCACAAGCTTCAGTCATTTGTCTGGCAGATCTCTGCAAAGTAAGCAGAGAAAAAAGTGATGTGTGTACACACACACACACACATACACACACACTGATCCCATTTTGAAAAGCCCTGCTTTTCTTTCGCTACTCCGCTTGCTGACATAGTTCATATTATTCTGTGGACTGTTTGCCGTGCTCTTTCCTGACCCGCTCTCTAATCAAACTTTTCAGTCCAGGAGCTTGATGAAACTTAGTTGCTGATCTTTCCCTTTTTGTGCTTCTCACAGCTGGAAATGTTTATGCTGTCAATGCCGTCATTTCAGTTTAACTTTATTAGCATTAACAGATAAATGATCAGTAAAAAATAGAAGGATTTAGATGGAACTTCATTATTCACTTGCAAAAATCATCATTCAGTTACGTGCAGTACTGACCACTTCAGAAGACGTGAAGTGAATTGAGAGGGGAAAGTTTGTAAGATAGTACCGATGTAGAGTGTTGAGAATGAAAGCAGAGAGGACAGGCGTTGATCCCAGCACCGGCCGTTGAGGGTAATGCGATCTGTTGCTTTAACCTCTTTGCTCTTTGGGGCTGGCTTGTTTGAACAGTGGCAGAGTAAATCATCCGCTGGTTGTTAGCAAGCTTGAAGCCTTAGCATCCCTATCGCCCCACTTTACCGCAACAATTAGGACAGCAGTTCAACTGACTGAGTATAGATACTATGATCTATGACAGTTTATATGGACTTCTCAATTTGAAGGATACAAATGACTTTAACAGTTGTCAGTTGGTTCAAAATTCAAAGAAATTTGAAAACAGATAATGTTTATTATCCATTGACCAGGCTGGCAGTATATTTCCAACCATATGTTGTGTAAATAAAGTATTCATGTAATTTCAGCAATTTTGTGAATGTCTCAGTTGTTTTATATATATATCGGCTATTGGCAACTCTGCTCTCTAGATATTATCATCATCTGCCATTGAAAAACCTTTATTGGACGACCACTATTAATAAACAAGCTAAACAGTGCGTGAAATTATTCCTAACTGTTTTCTTTTATAGTAAATGTTGTTTCTTGTGTGTGTGCAGGCGGAAGGTGAAGACAGCTTGAAGAAAATGCAGCTGATGGAGCTGGCCATCCTCAACGGCACATACAGAGACGCCAATGTCAAGTCACGTAAGAACGACATCACCAGCCTCTGTTCACCTGTACAGTCTCTATTCCCCTTCTATAGCCATCTCTTTTTTTCTTTTTCTTTTTCTTTTTTTTTCTTTCTTTATTTATTTATTTATTTATTTTAAGTAATTTCCTTTTTTTACATTACTTTCATAATTTGACCTCTTTGGTTTTAGAACATGTAATGCATAAGGGACCTTTTTCAATGCATTTTTAATCTGTATGGGCAGTTTTTGTAAATAGTTTTTCTATAGAAACATGCACCGGACCAACATCTTTGACTGTTGTGCCTTATCTCACCGTTTTTAAATGCTGTGTCAGATTAAAAACACTGTTCTGTTTGTTGGGCTGCATCTAGCATTTTTTAGCGCAACAACGCTTTCAGCCCTCAAATGCTTGCTGTTGCTTGTCTGTTCTTATAGATGAATTGATATACAAACATATGGATAGTTAAAAATACTAAAATATGTTTAAAATAGTTTGGGAATGTTGATGTCCTACAGAGTGACATGCTATACTCCATCTATAACTACTTTAAATAGCTAATTCATTGCTTATTCTTTTATAATTATTATGCATGCCATTTTTATGACCTCATTAATTGGGAAACATTTGAAAATTCATGTCACTCTACACAACAGTTGCCTGTACTTTCCAAATTCCAAAAATGTATGGGAAGGATTAGAGATTTATTTGGACCTAATATTTGCTCTTGTGCGTCTCACTCTATTTAGAGGCCTTGGCTTTCTCCTTGGCCGCCACCGCACAAGCTCCCCGCATCCTCACAGGCCCCTCCCCGGTGATGCCCAATGCAGCTCTTCGTAACCCTGCACCTGCTACCCCAACCCTCATGCCCCTCATCCGACAGATCCAGACCTCCGCCATCATGCCCACAGGCACGCCCCACCACGCGACCCTCGTACCCCAGACCCCTGAGTCAGGCATCATCTATGCACCCTACGACTACCCCTACACCCTCGCCCCTGCAACCTCCATCCTCGAATATCCCATTGACTCCAGTGGTGTTTTAGGTGAGTTTTGAGTGTTTCTTCTTTAAAGGTATTGTGTAGATTATGCATTAAAAGGGATAGTTTACCCAAAATGTTTTTATTATGTTGTCATTTACTCACTTTTATCCAAAAGGTATGACTTTCTTTGTTTCTTTTGTTAGACAAAATGTTAGGGACGGACAGCCTCAGTCACCATTCACTTTTATTGTATAGGAAAAAAAAATGCAGTGAAAGTTAATGGTAACATTCCACCTAATCTCCTTTTGTATTTTGTGGAAGAAAGAAAGTCATATGGGTTTGGAACAGCATGAGGGTGTAAATGATTACAGAATTTTCATTTTGGGGTGAACTATGCCTTTAGCAGAATTTGGAGTTAGGGCTGTGTGGTATGATGGTGTGTGTGTGTGTGTGTGTGTGTGTGTGTGTGTGTATATATATATATATATATATATATATATATATATATATATATATATATATATATATATATATGAAAATAAAATGAAAAATAGTCAAGAAAAGGTGGAACTTCATAAAGGAATATTCCAGATTCAATACAAGCTGAGCTCAATCGACAACACTCATGGCATAATGATGATTACCACACACACAAAAAAAGCAAAAATCGAGGTCACAGTGAGGTACTTGCAATGGAAGTGAATGAGGGGCAATTTTTGGAGGGTTTAAAGGCAGAAATGTCAAGCTTATAATTTCATAAAAGCACTTACATTTATTCTTCTGTTAAAACTTGTATATTATTTGAGCTGTAAAGTTGTTTAAATCGTTTTTGTGGGATTACAGGGTTTTTTCGCCATTAGGTCATCATGGCAACGAAGTTGTAAAATTGGATATAACTTTACACAAAAGGTTAGTAAGCAATTTTATCAATCTTAAATCATGTTAATATGCATATTGTTTACATCTTGTGACTATACTTTTGAAACGGTATTTTAACGTTTACGGATTGGCCCCATTCACTTCCCTAAGTGTCTGTAAACTTAGCTGTCTGTAGCTTTTTTTAAAGAAAAGGAGGGACGAGTCGAAATGAATTTTTATGGCAATCAACATTCTGCCACAAATTTTGTTGAGTGATCTTAACTTGTATTGAACCCGGAATATTCCTTTTAAGAACTGTAACACAAAGCAGATTTTTGTTGTTTATTGGCTGTTTTACTACAGCTTCAGATATGGCTAATCCAATCAGAATTTAGAGACGAAAGTTTGGAACTATCTGCTTAATAATATTAGTTTTAAATCTTTTGTTTTTAACTCGAGTGTTACATAATGTGAAGCTGCTTGTGCACTGATGCCAGATTATCATTCATTTGTTATGAATAATCGTATTATTTGGTTTGCATCCATTGAGTTCCAAATAAAATGAGAACGTAATCAAATGACATGAAGTATCTTTTATATGAAAAATATTCCATTCACTGGACTATGCAAAAATATGCATAACCGCAAGGTTATTTAATATATAATAGGGCAGGGTATTGACACAGATTTCCCGATTCGATTCTGATTCACAAGCTCTCGATTCAATTAAATTCTGATTTCGAGTCGATTGAATATCAATTCAGATGGGTATATTTCAGTTATGATGTCCCTTTTGCATACATATAAAAGAAATTCTCCCCCAGCTAATGCTGTTAACCTTCTAAGTAGGTACATTATGAAAATATTAATTTTACAAATTATATTTTATTTGTTTTAAATAATTTTGGTCACATTTTTATTTATTTTTTAAATCAGTAAATATGATATTATATTTTGCTACATGTTTATTGTTTAATTGCATAATTTGTACTATTTACAAGTATTTACATTTAATTAGTTAAACACGTGCCAAAAACCGGTACTGTTTCTTTAAGAAAGCCGGCATTTCTGTAAAGAGCGTCTGTAAAGTGCAGGTTAACAAGAGAGACTCGAATGGCTTTATCTCATCTGTGCCATTCATGATTCGAATTAAATATTTATTTTTTGTTGTTTTTGTTCAATATCTGGCTGCAAAGAACAGAAAGGGTATTAAAAAAGACATTATTCAATGACAAATGGGTCACGTAGATATCTTTTTTTTGGACACCTATTACACGGAACAACCTTTACTCTCAACACGATGAAAGGATCTTGCTGCTGAATACTCCATTATTGTACTACACAATTCATTCACTATGAGTGAAATCTAAACATTTACCAGCCAGTTGCCAAATGTATACATTTTTAGTCGCATAACGTGAAATTTGGTTGCAAATGCAAGTGATTTCCTCTCATTGTGTGGTGGGCTGCGCATAGTGTAAAAGATCGATCTTGGGAATTAAGAATCGATATCGAGATCTTTCAAATGAAGATCGCGATACATTGGAAAATCTATATTTTTACCCACCCCTAATATATCATTTCATTTTTCATGAATTCCCTGAAAAAATTACAATATCCTGATATATACTGTTACTGTGAAATAAAATTACTCATACCATGATATATGATCTAGTTTATACTGCACACTCCTATTTGGAGTACAATATTTTTCCTCATATGCTCAGAGATCTGGTGGACTAACTCCAGCATTCTGTCTTGTCCTTGTAGGTATGGCTTTCCCAACAAAAGGCTAGTAATGCTCAGAGGTTTAACAGTCTACAACCCATACGAGTGTTAAAAAAATGCTTTGCTTTACAGCTGCCTTGGAACAAAAAAACAGCAAATGAAGAAACTGATTTAATTTTTCAGAAACGAAAGACTAAAGTTTATTACTAATGTTTACACTAGTCTTAACTGTTTTTGACTTATTAAAAATTGATATTTTAAGAAAAATACTGATAATTAAGCCTTTATTACATTCCTCTGTTTGAAATGTAATCTATATTTGTTTAGCTTGAAATATTTGTATTACTTATTTTCCTGCAACTGTATCTTAGATATTTAGAGAGTGATCAGTATTATTGCTACTATAACTTGCTTGTGAAAAACGTTCTACAAATGAAATAGCTTGTAGTGAATTCAAATGACCTGAGGCATATAGTATGTTAAGAATTATTTGTTAGGTGGAATACAAGGGCTCTATGGTCATGGTTTAATTTAAAGCATTAAAAAGTTGTGTTTTTATGGAAATACTTAGAATTACAGTAATGAGAATTTGTCAACGGGCGACAGCATATGATGAAATTTTACTATAATGGGGCCCTTGGAATTGTTAAAGAGGAAATATCACTTGTGCCTTGTAATTTGGTCTTACAGGCCTTTTTGTGAAGTGTGATGTAGTTTTAATGAATTTTAATGAATAATCTGATGTTAATTTTTGTTTTGTTGGCAATGTTGCGCTTTGAGCAGGTGCAGTGACTACTAAAGTACGAAGGCAGGATATGCGCGTCCATCCTTACCAAAGGGTAGTGACCGCAGAACGAGGTTAGTTTAGCTCCAGTGTTCAAGCTGTGCAGTGTGTATGTGTGTGTGTTTGCGTGTACAGATGTGTTTTATCTTCTTGGGTATGCTGATTACACTTGTCTTTTTCATTGCATCTCATTCAATACAAAGAGAGGAATCCTTTATATTCACTTTTAACCTGCCGAACATACAAATCATCCCAGCATCATTTGTAAGTTGTGCTTTGATGCTGTTGTCATGTGAGTTATATACCAGTGGGACTGACCAGGGTTCATTTACTCATTAAACCTGCCATCCTGGTAATGCATTGAAACTGTAAGTGTTATCAGCTTACTCATTATATTCTGAGCATGTTCTTGAGGTCACTGAAGCAAAGATTAAAAAAAAAAATCATACTGTACATAAAAAAATTATAATTTATTCATAATAGGTCATAACAACCTGTGATGGCTTATGACAACATTCCAAGCTCTGAGATTTATTGTGACCTAAATAACTTCAGCACTTAAATGCATTATGTGATAAGACAAACATGATCTAAAGCTAAGTGTTGGAAAGTATGTATCTAAAAAGATATAAAACAACTACTTTTGTTGCCACAGAACATTTATGGCGTAAAATAGACTGTGCTCTGTTACACTGATGACATTGTGATGGCCTTTGGGCTCATAGTCAATGAAGGGTGATGGAGCTAACCTGATTGTTTTCCTCATTTGTCATTCCATTCTCGATTTTGGTGTAATATTTAATTTTTTCAGATAATTGTGTCGCTTAAGTGCATTAGTGTCCAATTTCTTTTCAACTTCCTTTTTGCCATTCTGTTCCATTGAAACATTGTTTTGGCAGCTTTCAAAGAAACAAGTTTGAAATTTTGCCTTGTGAATAATGGGGAAAAACTTTACAAGTTTAGGATTTGGAGCCAAGTTTTTATTTAACTCATCTGATATGAAAATAACATACAAAACATATTTATTGTGGTCCAAACTAAACTGATCAGCATAAATACAGTTTAAAAAAGGGTGAAACTATAATGCAATGCATGTTTCTTCCAATTTACAGATAGAAGTATGCTTAACTGTATTTATTGAGCAAATTCAGTATTGACTATTACTTCAGGCCTGTTATAAGCTGTTTATGGCTGTAGTTCAGTGCATACTTTGATTTTGTCAAACTCTACGTTTTTTCCCTCATCATTTGTAATGCATTTTTTTCATAATGCATTCTTTAGTACTCGTACTGTTTGATTTTTATTTTCATTCTACATATTTTTTTATTTATACCTTTTTACTGCAGTTTTTATGTATAGATCGATTGATTGTTATCGTTTAGGGTAAAAGTAATATGTTTGTGGCCAGAAACATTGAGCATATTCATCTCAAAATCTTTCAAATCTCTTAAATAAAAAATAAACTAAATCTAAGGGAATTACAGTATCAGCTTTTAAGACTGCTCTGTAATGAAACTGATATTAATCTCATGTTAAAAAAAACATGTATGTGCCAAAACTGTATATATAGGCTAATCACTATGACTCCTGAAAAAACTGTAAATGTGAGAATCTACTGATCAATGTAAGTGAATTTTACACCCATAAGTCCTTAACAAGTCATCATTTAATAGACCAATATGACTGACCAATTTAATGCATAACAATTGTGAAATTGAACAAAAAGTCAAATCTGTCTTGTCTGACTTACTACCTAAAGCATTAGAAAAATCTTTGAGCATTTGTAAAAGGTTCCTGAAAAGAGCTGGACATTGAAGATGCCGTTAGCTGATGAAGTTTTAAAGGGATAGTTCAACCAAGAATGAAAGTTCTGTCATTTACTCACCTTCATTTGTGTCATTTCAAACCAGTTTGACTTTATTTATTACATTGAACACACAAGTAGAGATTTTAGGGTGGTTTGCACCAATAAGGATTTACCTTAAATTGAGATTAAATCAAGATTTACCTGATCATCCTGTTGCACCTAAACCTAAAAATAATCAGGGTTACATTTAAACCATCATTTTGATCCTGGTTTAAATGTTACAGTTAATCTAGATTAACTTTAAACCAGTTGCTCCATTACTTGAACTCTGATTTTAATCTCAGTTAGGAATTAATTTAAAACTTGTATCTTTAAATTTTAAGTAAAAATAAAGAAAAACGACCTACAGTTAAACATGAATGACTGGGCAGTCGAAAAGTGGATGTGCCATTGGCCCTCTGGGAGATGTTAATTATAATATTTAGCCTATGTTTATTATGGCTGTCGGCCATGATGCGTGCTTTCAAGTTGTTGACTAGTAGTAGACCATACTAACGGTATACAGCTAGGTTCAGAATCCATCATGGCAGACAAAATTAATCCAAGGTGAATGTTTTTATCACAGGTTAAAACTTTTAATTTCTGTTTTGTTCAAACGTATTTAAAATTAAGTTTCACAACTTGAAATAAAATAAACCTTGGATCAACAAACACTGGGTTGGCACTAAACTCTTAATTTAATCCTTAATGGTGCAATCCACCCTATAAGTGTGTTCACACTGCTCTCTTCCATATACTAAAAGTGGGTGGTGACCAGGGACTGTTGAGCTTCAAAAAGGACAAAAACACCATAAAAGCATCATAAAAGTAGTCCAAATGACTCATGCACTGTATTACAATCTTTCTGAAGCCATACTCTAGCTTTATGTGAGAAACAGAATTAAATTTAAGTTGTTATTCACTTAAAGTCTTGCTTGACAGCCATGGTCACCATTGACTTTCATTGTGAGGAAAAGGGCACCTTGGACATTTTGCTATAAATAACTCCTTTTTGTTGCTCGCATATAATACGGCTAATGAAAGACATGAAGATGACAGAACGATGACTGAATTTTCATTTTTGGGTAAACTTTCCCTTTAAGGGATCTCCCCTTCCATTCTTTTGAAATGTAACTGGTCTCTTTTGAGATTTGAGAAATGTTGACGATAATGTTCAGGGTATAGGATGAAAAATTCCTAGCACTTGGTTTGGGTAGTGTCACATAAGACAGACTAGACAATTATGAAGGTTAAACTTGTTTGAAAAGGCAAGTCATCATATACACTGCCTGAACATATTTTTGCTCAGTGCATAATCCAGGCATTATTCAGGTGTTATGGAGTGTTTATGATCACTTAAACTTTCCATTCAAGAAATTCCTCGTCGTAGAAATATGGCACAAATAGTTTGCACTGAAGATTTGAAATCACCAGCTCCTAGTCTATGACACTCAGACAGAGCGAAGTGAAATGAGTAAAAAAAACAAAACGGTAAAACCTCATGAGATGTTAAGATGTTTATCAAAGCAGGATGGTCACACACTAGGCTAGCCTGTTAGCACAACAACAGATAAACAGAAGAAATATTCCATTTTTGGTTTGTTTGTTTCTTGTTTGATGTTTTGCAGCAAGCTTCTTTTTTTTTTATTTCAAATGTATGGAAAAGAACATAGTTATCATATGTGGGATCTTTTGAAGATTAGTTTTATGAAAAGCAATATGTTTTAACTATAAAGCAAAAACATTTATGAAATTTTATTGTATTTGTAAATGAATAGGGAATTTATACTAGTAAAAATGTAGGCTTAGAGAACAATGCCATGTTATTTTTCCCTAAGAGGGGTACTTTATTCTTTTTAGGATTTCATACCTGTGACAGTCATGAGACACTGTCTTATAAGCTATAGGCTAAGAGTTTATCAGCTTGCGAAACAAGTAGATTTGTCTTTCTAATTGTTTTCTTGTGTTAGTGTTGTTATAGCCCTGAAATATCATTGTTTTATTAGCAATCTGTATTTTTTTTTTTTTTTTTTTTTTTTTGTAAATAGTTAAATTTTAAAGCCAATAAAATTTGAGTACAAAAAAAAAAAACAGAAAAACAGTTTTTGTATTGTGTAGAATTCTTTCTGGTTAGAATATCGCTCTCTCTTCTCTGGGTTTTTCCTCAATCACATCTCTGTAACTACTCATGAATCCATATAATTATCTCTAGCAGCTTTGTGGCTTTGAATTGAACCAGCACTCTAATGCTTAATAGCAGTCTGAGGATTGTTCCTCTATGTATTTGCATCTCTTAATCCTGGATAGATATGCCTTTACGCCTTGCCGTCAGTTTTTCCAATTACCCAAACACTATTGACTGCTACTAACTATTAAGTGCTGTTAGTTTGATTTGTAATTACTTTGTAATTGATTTGCCTCTTTGCTTCTTTAACCATTTTCACCTGGGAGATGGGTTCTGGGGCAAAATCATGAGGCCTTCATGATTTTGCTGTCTTAACGTAGTCCAGGGATGTTCAACTCCAGTCCGGGAGGGCCACTGTCCTCCAGAGTTTAGTTCCAACCCTAATAAGCACGGTTAGGGTAGCTAAACTCTGCAGGACCTTGGCCCTTCAGAACCAGAGCTGAATTGTCCTGATATAGATGTTGAGCATTTCTCTCTTAAAGTAGCTGTAATTAGTAATGTCATATTGTCATCCAACCATCACTAGCTGAAACTAATCTCCTTCTCTATCTTTTTTCTTTTGTGTCCGTTTTGTGTCTCCTTTTTTTTTTCGTTTCCCTTCTTGTCTGTCCATTTTATCTCTAACAACCCAGCCGCCACCGGCAACTAACCAATGACCCTCTGAGCTCTCAACTCTTCACCCAATGATGACCTGACCATTGCCTGCCTGCTGACCAGTTCTCTGGCTCTCGTCCTTCGCTTCTATGTTTTGGCGGCCTGCCAGCGAGCCCAGCAGCTTTAAATGCTTAACACAGCCGAGAAGCCGTGATGGCCCCACGCCACCACCCGCAGAACAGAATTGCTCCCCTTCTCAAAACCGAGGACCTCCTTGGTCAGGTGACCTGGGCTACTCAGCCTGCACTGAAGTGTCAAAGCAATAACACTGTCTGGGCAAAACCCCACTGTTAGCCTTTCACACACTAAATACACACACATTTGTATTGATTTTTAAAAATAAATGGTTGAGCATTATGTTTAAAGGTATAGTCCCAAAAATGATAACTTCTGTCATCATTTACTCAATCTTTTGTTGTTCCAAACCTCTATGACTTTCTTTCTTCAGTGGATCACGGTCATATGGGTTTGGAACAACATGAGGGTGAGTAAATGATGACAGAATTAATTTCATTTTTGGGTGATCTGTCACTTTAAATCTCTTAGTTTGTGCACTCACAGTCTCTTATATTTCTCATACCATCCTGAAGAGTTGGAAACAAAATAACACATTTGAGTAAATAATTGGTGGAACCAGCTATTTAAAACTGACCTCTAGGTCCAGATGTCCATAAGGGATGTAAAAGCCATGCTTGCCTACCAGCTTTTTATTCGTAGAGCTGTTGAAATGCATCCAGACGCATGAACAAGTGTACAAACACTGAATATCAATTGATATCTTTTTGATATGAGGGTGCTGCACAGGAAATTACTATATATTTTTCACAGGTGATCATTTTTGTATTCAGAAACAGTATTGTTTAAATGTGATGAACAAACAATGTTTATTTCTTTACAATGACAGACAAATTTTAGAGACCAAAACGGTGTCTTTTTTTTAAAATCAAACAAACAAGTGCCTTATTTTACACATCATCATCAATTACAAACAAGTATGAATGTCCATCAGTGTGTTATATGCCAACATATCAGGTATTTCTCTTCAAGTCGTCTTTATGATAATGAAAACAAGGGGTGTACAGAACTAAGTTGCAGCCATTACACTCATACTAGTTTTTTAACCCTCTTTTTTAATTGTATTTTATTTTTCTTTATGAATAGTAATTAATAGAGTTTTACTCTGACTACATTTTGAGACCTTTATGCTCGCTATCTGTTTGTTTTTTATATTGTATGTGTACAAGCTCTCTAATATATTAATAGATCCATAACTACATCTGTTACACAAGCAATTAAGCCACCAACAAACTGGGCATCATTAGTAAAACTGTTATTATTTGGGATAATTGCACGAACCTTGTCAAGTCATGTTCTGGCCGTATTTCACACCAAAATCACAAGAAATAAATTTTTTTAAAAATCTTAAAGAAAACACATTTTAGGATTTCTTGCATTTGTTACATCATATTTATGACAATTAAGAACATTTCCCACCAAAATTCGCATTACCATAATGCAGAAAAATATGTTATTTAAACTGTAAAGTATTTGGGCATCATGGTAGTATTTGTTGAACTGCCTTTTGTTCTGTTTTAAATACAATTCTACTATTTTTGTATTACTATATTACAGAAATGAGAACCTAATGAGAATAACTATTGAGAAAAATAGGAATTGCCAAAAAAGTAAAATATTTGGACACACTACTGTAAAATAATCTTAATTGTCCTAAAAAAATAAAATAAAAATAAAAATACAGTGGCAAGAAAAAGTATGTGATCCCTTTGGAATTAGCTGGTTTTCTGCATCAATTTGGTCATAAAATGTGATCTCATCTTCATCAAATTCACAAGTATAGACAAACACAATGTGCTTAAGCTAACAACACGTAGTTATAATCTTTGTTGTCTGTACTGAAAACATCCCATTATTGCTGTGGAAAAAGTAAGTGAACCCTTGGATGTAATAAATGATTGATCCACTGTTGGCAGTAATAACCTCAACCGTGCGTTTCCGGTAGCTGCGGATTAGACCTGCACAACATTCAGAAGGAATTCTGGACCATTCTACCTTACAGAACTGCTTCAGCTCAGCCATATTCTTAGGATGTCTGGTGTGAATGGCTCTCTTGAGGTCATTCCACAGCATCGTTAATGGTTAAGGTCTGGGCTCTGACTTGGCCACTCCAAAAGGAGTATTTTCTTTTCTTTTTTTAAGCCATTCTGTAGTGGATTTACTTCGATGTTTAGGGTCATTGTTCTGTTGCATCACCCAGCTTCAGCTGGCACACAGCCACCCTGACATTATCTTGTAGGATATCTTGAGAAACTTGAGAATTAATTTTTCCCTCGATAATGGCAAGTGGTCCAGGCCACGAAGTAGCAAAGCAACCCCAAATCATGATGCTCCCTCCACCGTTGAGATGATGTTTTCATGTTGGTATGTGGTGATGATCTTACGCCATACATAGTTCTGAGTGTTCTTCCCAAACAATTCAACCATGGTTTCATCAGTCCACAAAACATTTTCCCAGTAGCATCCTGGAGGGTCAAGGTGGTCTTTGAAAAACTTCAGGTACACAGCAGTGTTTATGTTGGAAAGCAGAGGCTTCATTCGTGGTGTCCTGCCATGGTCCACATCAGCAGATACTTCTTGTAATAGTAATTGCAAATGTTTGAGTGCTTTTTATAAATCAAAGCACCTCCCACACCTCCAATCTTGTTTCATTAATGGGATGCCAGGTTTGCCAACTCCTGACTCTAATTAGCTTTTGTTGACATCATTAGCCTAGGGGTTCACATACTTTTTCCAACCTACACTGTGAATGTTTGAATGATGTATTCAGTATGTACAAGAACACTACAATAATTTGTGTGATATAAGTTAAAACAGATTGTTTTTTCATTATTGTAACTTAGATGATCAAACCAGATTTTACGACAAATTTATACATGAATGCAGGTAATTCCAAAGGGTTCACATACTTGCCACTTCTATATATTACCATTTTTATTTATTGGTAAAATGTGTTTTCCATAAATTTCTAAATTTTTCACTATACATACAGTATATTTCAAGGAGCATTTATTCAATTAAGCAGGTTAAAAATGATAAAGGTTTGGAGTTAATTAGCACAAAACGTTTTACTGGTTATAACAGGTTGGACCCCTAATGAAGAATTTAATTTTACCAGAAGAGCATATTTGTGACGGACATCTCACATTTCTTCATACCTTTCTATGCAAATGATTTTCATTTAAAAGTGACTAAATACATTTCCCCAGTTGGTCTTCCAGTTAAATTTTCAAACCATTTCAGAACAGAAGAATGAGGAGAATAAAAGCCTATTAACAAACTAGAATTACACTTTCCAATGTGGTTATCATAACTGGATTTTGTGAAGATACATCTCCTTTTTTAATAATATTGGTTATATTTATGCAGAGCAAATGCAAGATGTTTGAGGTTTTTGCAGTTGCTTGTAATTTGTTTATTAACCTGGATATTGCTAAAGGAAAAATTCTGCAAAGATGGAATTTGTTTTTACATGGATCTTTTACCCAGTCAGTTAGACAAGGGACTGGAGTTGTTTGTTTGTGTTTCTTGTGGTTTTATCGTTTCTTTCATTTCAGTATTATGTCAGTGTGTGCAAGTATGTGTGTCATTGTGTTTACGGTGATTGTTTGAGTGAGTGTTTAGTGTATTGTAAATGCCAATGAACTGCAACTCTCCATTCAAGGTTTGATTATTATTGTTTGTTTTTTGTTTGTTTGTTATTTTGCAAACCCAAGCAGCTCCCTGCATTGGAGAATATACAGTCCTATTTATAACCATTGTAACATTTTATAATGTATTTTTCTATCATATTTTGTATGTGAGAAATAACATTAAATCACATTTCCAGATACGAAAGTATGCCTTATTAAAAAAATTGGTATTTGAGAGAAACACTTTCAAACACTCGATATTTGTATTTTTTCCGTGATTATATAATTCCATAGGAAAATATTAAAAAAAACAGTTTGATTATGATATAATGAACAACATTTGGTCCCAAGCTCACTCAAAGCAAGTGTTACAAAAGTTGTTATTATTTGCTGGGGTGTTCAGTTTGTCATTTTTGCTTTGCCTCTGTGCCTTATGTAAATTGTAAGCTATTAACCATTTTAGTTAATTTGATTAATTTTTTCTTGACGATTGTACTAACATTTGATGGTTTCTATACATTAACCCCGTCAATAATTTATTTTGTCTGCTTTGAATCTTTAGAACAGGAGATGTGTGAAACTAAGCAAGAGTGTTTTACTGACTTTGAAATATGCTGGACTAAACTCTGTACTGAGAAGCAATAGCCGAATATTAAAATCATAGTTTTAAAAAGGAACTAACTTGGTCGCTCTTTTCTCTTGTGCTTTTTACATTTGCCAGATCACTTTGCCTACTAATCTGTTTCAGATCTGCTATAGATATAAGATGGTCTCTGTCCAAACTTCTCTTTATCGTTTAATTGATCACCCTGAACAAAGCTGCATTTAACCTGAAAAAGATGAGATGATTATATTAAAAAAAAAAAAAAAAAGCCAAAGGGGAAGGAAAATCTATATTAATGGTACTAGTGTTTGACTTGAAAGAATACTCATATTTACACTTCACCCAACCTCTATTTCACAGTCTTCTCTCTATTTCTATCTTTCACAACACTCTCCATTGTGTGTGCTCATTTTGCATCATAGCCATCTGATGCGTAGTTTTGGAAAGGCATAAAAGTCACTAAGACAAGAGTATCCTCAGTTTACAATAATTGTTCTTCAAAATAGGCCATTGAAAGCCAGAAAACTGCTTCCAGATTTTTAATTATTTATTGATTTATTTTTATTGATTTATTTTTTTTCACTACAGTGCCACCTATTAACTGGAATATTTCCCAACTATGCTCAACAGCACAAAATATCTGAACTCCCTAACTATAGAAATCAAATTACTTCCTCATTTGTGCATCCTGAGAGAAATATCTGGAGATGAAATCATGAAAACAATTTGAATTAAGGACTGAATCTACTAAAGGCTAGTTCACACTACCTTAACAAACACTAAAAAACACCAGCTTCCAATGGTTATTGGGTTTTGTTGCATCAATATGTTAACCCTGTTAGTGTTTTTTGGGGCAGTGTGATGATGACAGTAATGTTTCAAACTTCTAAATCCAACACCCAACTTCAGAATGTTTGAACCTGCATTAACAGTGATCCTTAACCCTACTGTTATGATTGGGTCCTGTTTGACCCGTTTATGAGTTTAAAACATCCACAAGTCTCTATGACATCCAAATCCCTACCTGTGTGGGAACATTTTCAGTGGAAGTCTGGGATTTTTTCGCTCATTTTTTTGTCTGCTGGGTAGACCTTTATATTCTGAAATAAAACCGTTTTTAAATTAAAACCATGATTCTGTATTTGTTTCAAATATATTGTTGTTTCAAATTATCAGCTTTTTTTATTTTTTTTTTTAATTGTTTTTTTTTTTGCTCAAAATATAGGGTTTATATCTGTTGTTAAAAAAATTGTACCACCACTGACATAAAGGTGGCACTCTTTCCAGATGAAATGCTACTATAAAAGCTTGTATTCAGTGTGGAAAAACAAGCCTATGTCAATAGAGTGCAACAATCCCCGTCCACTTTTTTAGCCGTCTGGGTTTTGGAAGTATTTTTTCCATAGGTTTTTTTTATAAAATCCTTCATAAAAGAGTTGTAAGCCATGAACCAAACCAGCCAGCTCCGAGGTGAATCACAACATTACAAACTTTGATTTGAAGCAAAAAAGTATTTGAAAATCGGACAAAAAGACAAAAGTACAAGACTGAGTACTTACTGTCTTTCACAAGGGCATGAACTACAATCCCATGAAGCATTGCAAATGATGTAATTGAATAAAAAAACATGGAAATTTATAAAACTGTTGATTATAGGTTGTTAATTATATGTATAGAAACTATATATTTTAAGCTGCATATGTAGTTTAAAGGGTGTGGGCGGCCGCTGCTGGCTTTGTTGGCCGTGGTTCTCTGATTGGTGGATCTTTCTCTGCTGGATCATGGGTAGTGTAGTTGTTCACCAAGGATTCAGTTATAAACATGATTTTTAAACAATGAAGTTGAAATAACATGGACTGATGGCTTCAACAAAGGCATATACCATCGATGAACCTTGGAGCACATAGTAGGTTGGTCTTTAAAGGTTTATAAGTTATCGTTGAAAATCAATCAGACTATGGAAAAATGAACGGGATTTTAACCTTCAGAACCAAACTGTTGTGCTCTATTTATGTTTATAACCAAAAAGGAGGTGGGCTGTATATCTACTGTACTCTACAGGGTATTTTATTTTATTTTTTTACCCAAACAGAAAAGTTGTTCTAAAACACCTCTTTGTCATTTTCGTAAACAAATTGTTTCAATGAGTTTCTGTTGTTTGTGTAATGGTCTGTGCTTAGCCGATAAAGCTAAACAGACACTTTTAGTTCCCAAAAGACCCCATCACTGCACCCAAGAGTCGATACTAGCTTTTGTTTCCTTTTGAGTTTAGTATAGTCTCCAACTGAACATATAAAAAAATACTCCATATCCAAAAGAAGAACAGCAGAGCTGAATCTGTGACCGTCACACTCTTTGGCGAGTACGATGGTGTTTTAATCCACAAAAAACAAAATTTTTAAAAAATGGGAAAATGGAAATGCACAGAGAGGGAGAAAATGAAATGAATGGAAAGTGGAGAGGAGAGTGCGATTAATTCGCTCCCACAGAAAGCCAACTGTTCATTAAACACCACACATTTCGTGTTAAATGGTTCCTGTGCGTCTCAAATTACTAGCTGCTATGTAAGGTAATCATTCCCTCTTTCCTTTTTTGTCCCATCCTCTCTTCGGTTCTAACCTAGAATTAAAAACCTCAATTTCCTGTCTTGTTCAATGTCTGACGCCCCCTCCAACCCCCTTAACTCTACAGTGCCTCTTACCTTTTCAAAAACATGTGCACGCATACTACCCAAAGTAATGGGGCGTAATGCAGCAGCGGCAATAGTTTAATGAGTGGATAACAGTTCTAGCTGAGGGCCAAAAAAGGAAAGATGAACCGGGTAAGTCCCTGTATAGAGCCCAAAGAGAGAGAGAGTATCCTCTGTTGACTCGCACTCACTCCGAGTTCCCTCTTTAGAAGCAGCAATGACCTGTACAACCTTTATGCACACAAACAAACTCAGGACTCGCTGTCCCAACTTACCAAACGAAAATAGAATCTTTTGCTTCCTTCCTTCTTTCCTTCCTTGTCAATCTACTGGTTTTATTGGATGCCAATGGCAGGTCAAGCTAGAGACAGTTTAAGTAGTGGAGGCAGACCACTTGTAAAAAATTAATGGGAGGAATCGCAACGCTTAATATGGTGGCTGTAGAAAAGGAAGTCCCACCTTTCAGTTGAAAGAGACAATCACCTTAAAGGCAGTGCCTTGTCTATTTGCTCTAGTATGCATATGAGCATTCACTAGCGAAGGCAGGAAGCTTTTTAAGCACCAATGCAATAAAATGAAGAGTAAAGCCACAAATTAGGTGTGTAATTAATGCTTTATCCATCTTATCATTCTTGTGCGGCCACATGTAATAAAGGGAAATGTAGTTTTGTTGCAAATGCTTGTCGCTGCATTAACCAGCTAAATGAGTCTTATTTTCTGGCAAGTTTTATCGTTGTTCATCATTAACAGTACAAAAACTGCACACAAATTAAACTGCAAAGTCAAAATCCTCAAGAAAAACATAATTATTACCAATAACAATTTGCTTCCACCATGATTCTTAAATTGACACGCCCCCAACTTGGAAGAAGTTTCCCACTCGTAATTATGACTTTGTGGTGTCATTCATGTGCGAAGTCGTAAATACGATCACTCCAACATGAACGCACCATTTGTCCTCCAAGTTTTTTCGATTAAACAGTGCAGCTAGTCCCTCCTTTCCGAGATTCTCATTGGTCAACGCATACCTATGTCGGACTGTATTGAAGCAAAAGTTGAAATGTTCTCAACTTTGGGTTGCATGATGGAGCATCACAAACCCTTGCATTTTCTCCCTCCATCTTTCCTACACACCAACCCTGTTGAAATCTATGAATTTCACAGCGTTCTCTAATGCAGTATAAAGTCTAGCATGTAGGTGCCTTTAAAGGGCGGTCCCACAAGGCTTTGAGCACACAAATGTTTTTTCGGACAATGCTACGGACCAGGATATGATGTGACACACGAGGGCTTCTGGTTTAAGTAAATAATAAATCACTAATAATATTATAACAAATAATGTTATATTCAAAATTTTTAAATATATTGTCTACTCACTTTCCTGCAACAAGAAAACACACAGCTTTGAAATATGTATTCTTTGTATTGAGAAAAGAGGTCAGCATGTGACGTTTTGGTCTTCTATTGGTCACCTGTCCTCTTGTCATATGGATTCACGGGTCAGAGTTTGCCAAACTTGAACTCTTGTACACAGCAGAGTAGGACATTTCTTCGCATGAGCTTGGGTTTCCGGTCTCCCGCGTTCAGATGCGTTTAAACGGGATTGATAGGAGTGCGAAGTGTAGTGTGACCGTCACTAACTGGACCAACCTGAAAACCTGATTTCAGCTAAAGAAGCTATATAAAAAAATAAAATAAAAGAAATGGGACCATATTAGAATTTTAACTCAAAATGTCATGATGGTGTAAGAGTATACTGTTCTTTATTTATTAGTATTAATTTTGTCATTGTTTTTAAACATTTGACGCACATCTATTCTATTTAGCTTTGGATAGCTGAATTGGAATAAAAATAAAATAATAATAAAAGAAAAATATATATTAAAAAAATTATATAAAATATTATGAAAAGCAATAAAAAATGGGACCATATTAGAATTTTAAATCAAAATGTCATAATGGTGCAGGAATATTTTAATTAATATTAATTTTGACATTAGTAAAACAACATTTGATGCACATCTATTCTATTTATCTTTGCATAATTGTAGTGCAATAAAAATAAAATAAAAAATAATATAAACTTTTAAATATAAAATATGATCAAATATATTATATACAATATTATTATAAATATAAATAAGAAAAATGGGACCATATTAGAATTTAAACTCAAAATGTCATAATGGTGCAAGAATATTCTGTTCTTCTTCTTATTAATATAAATTTTGTCATTGTTTTTAAACAGCTGACATACTGTCCATCTATCTTACAGTATTTAGATTTGCATATATTAAAATAAAATAACAATAATTTGATAGAAAATTATATAAAAATATAAAATGTTACAAAAATATAATATACAATATTATAAAAATAATAAAATAAAATTGCTATTGTATTGCAGTGAAAAAAATTATGATATGGTTTCATCCGTTTGCCTGTGTTCTGTTAAACCAAGGGGAGTGTCAGCACATGTGCAGGTCTTTTAGGAAACAAACCATACTTGATCTTAAACAATGACCACAAAGACATGTCCAGCATGAGGAAATGGAGAGGGTGGGGAATGTCCTCCCAAAGGGGTTTGGACAAACAAATCTCAAGGAACAGTTCCTGTCTGCTCTATTAAAGAACTGCTTTCACGGACACTTCCATCAGTGTTTATGTAAGAGAGGAAGTCATTACTGTCTACCTTGCTTGTGTAATTGTTTCTATCCATAGGGAAAGATCTGAGACATATCAGTGAGAGATGGTGATGGTGGCTGCACAATGAGGACACAGTAAATTAAACAGGATGACACAACAGATGTTAAAGCACAGCGGAGTCACACAAGGCCTCTGCTTCACTTCACTTACATCCAATGTGTTGTGTAAGTAAAGATGTACAGCAAGCGTCACTGACTTGCTTATTTCTAGTCATTTTCATTTCTGGAATTTCACATTATGGATCAGTTATCTAGGGCTGATTCTACAATTAGGAAACTTTTCTTTCCCCCATGATGACTTTAAAGGGGTAGTTTACACATAGATAAAATGTTGTCATCCTATACTCACACTCATGTTGTTCATATGACTTTTTTTTTTCCGTGAAACACAAAAAAAGATGAAAAGCAGAATGACAGCCTCAGTCACTATTTGCTTTCATTGCTTTTTTTTTTTTTTTTCATACAATGAAAGTGAATGGTGACTGAAGCAAATGTTCTACCTAACATCTCTGTGTTCAATGAAGGAAAGAAAGTCATATGGGGTTGGAGCAATATCAGGGTAAGGAAATGATGACAGAATTTTTTTTGAAAAATAAAATAAAATAAATAAATAAATAAAAGCTTTACTTTTTTTTTTATTATTATTGTATCTCTTTATTTTTTTTAAAGAGTGTTGACATTTTATGTTCAGAATTTCACTATTTTGAGTTTGTCCCCCACCCTGACTTTTTAAGTGTTAAAATCAGGAAAATTTTACTCGGCACTTTTTCCTAAATACTAAAAATATATATATATATATATAAATATATATTTTCAATTAATATGATATGTATGCGTACAGTTTGTAAATTTTTATGTCAAAGAATCACTGTCCTCAATCATGCTATCTTAAAGAACAAGTTTTTCAAAAATAGACTTTATTTGGTTATAATTTAAATGAAAAAAAAAAATGAAAAAAAAAAGTACATGGGAGCACATGGGCAGCAAAGTGACAAGTTAAAATATCAAAATTGTATTCATTTTAGATTTTTATGTCATAATCTGAAAATAGCTTTTTTTAGGTGTCACTACGATACCAGTTGGAATTTGAGAATTTTAATTGAGAAATAATCAATTTAATTAAAAATACTTGACAGCTAGCTACCTTGTTGTATTTGCAAGTCCGAGGCTTATTTAACTTTTCCAAAAAGTGAAACATGTTATTGCCATCACACATCATCCCAAAATCCACATAAAGGTTGATCAAGGCCATGAGAAAACCATTATTTCAATATATCTGATAGCTGTTTCTTTTTCAAAATTTCTAGTCAAAAATGCCCCCAATTCACCCAAAAAGTCACCCCTTCAAAAACATTAAAGAATGCTTTTTCACAGTCTCACATATGGTGGGGCTGAACATGAAAGATGCTTCTCAGCACTGCTGTATGCCCCAGTCCTCTTCATACCCCCTTGTTAGTGCCCCACTCCTCTTCCTCTCGTTCTGTGGGGTCCCCCGCCCTTCCTGCATGCTCTTGGGGGATGGGGCCCAGGGTCTGTTTCAATCATGGCCCCCCACACTGGCTCCTCAAGGCTGGACACTGCCCAAACTGGTGAGAGAGGACAGCAGAACTTGGCAGAGCAAAGTAGAGAACATTCACAGCCAAGCCAAAATCCTAAAGCACTGGCAAAGTATAACGGGGAGCTTGAAATGACAAGAGCTAAGCCAAGGGACAACTTTGGCCCATGGATTTTACTTTTGTACCTGGGATATTATAAAGCTTATGTAAATCTGTCATGAATGTCAGCAGGGTTTTAACCAAACAAATCCACATTAAGGTGGAGCTGTTGAGTTTGGGTGGATTTCAAGTTTCCAGGGATATTAAACAGGTGATTCTGTTTAACTCACTCTTGTGTTGTTCATATGAACAAGCTAGCCAACACAGTGATTCTTCTATGTCTCCCAGGAGCCTGGCAAGTAACTATTGACCATAACATGAAGGTCGAGAAATGTATGTGTCATATTTCTGGAGAAAGTTCTGTGTCATATATAACACTCCAAAGTCAAAAGGAAAAGAAGATATTATATTTAGCAATTTGGACAATTTAACATTTACCCCTCAATTGTCACTGTAATTAAAAAAGAGGCATTTTCAGTACTGTATTGTAAAAAAAAAAATACAATTGTAAGAATAAATCATGGTGGTATTTGTTGTAATAATAATAATAATACAATTTGTTTTTATATAATGCATTTAAAGGTAACTTTTTAAGGTGCTTTTCATAGGAAAAAACTAAAGGAAAAGAAAAGGAAGAAAATGTACAAAATGTAAAGCATGAATATCAAAAGATTATTTTAAATAAAATAGAATACAAAATAAAGCAATCAAGTAAAGCTTTCATGAAATAACAGGTTTAAAATAATAGGTTGTACTGAATTTACGATAGTTTGTGTTTTTTTTTTATCATTGTGTCTGGACAGGATTACTTGTATATATCATAATTCATATATATATTCATAACTGTATTATTTTGCATAATGTTAAAGAGAATTTGAGGTAAATGTGCTCAATTGTCATGAAAATACTGATGCTAAAAATCACAATGTTAAAAATCTTAAAGGGATAGTTCACCCAAAAATGAAAATTATCTCATCATTTACTCACCCTCATGCCATCCTAGATGTGTCTGACTTTTTTTCTTTTGCAGAACGCAAACAAATGTTTTTACAAGAATATTTAACAAGCAATATGATAGGTGTGGGTGAAAAAACCTATCATATTGCTTCGGAAGACATGGATTAAATCACTGGAGTTTTATGGTAATTACTTTTATGTGACCTATATGTGATTTTTGGAGCTTCAAAGGTTTGGTCAAGATTCACTTGCATTGTAAGGGCCAACAGAGCTGAGATATTGTTCAAAAAAATCTTTGTTCTACAGAAGAAAGTAAGTCATACACATCTGGGATGAGTAAATGATGAGAGAATGATTATTTTTGGGTGAACTATCCCTTTAATGCTCCTAAAATAAGCTTAATTTATTTTATGCAAAATATAATATCTTATGTTCTTTTGATTTTGGAATGAAATACGACCCGGACATTTCCTTTTGAGATTTCCCCAACTAAGTCGTTTGTGCAAGCTCAATGTGATTTCTTTGTACTGTTTGCTTCTTAAATATATTTAGGATGAAGTACCAGTGACCCCATTTTAAAATGTCCCTCATGCATGCCATTCGGTCATAAGCCATTAAACGGTATAATAATAAGTCATTTAATTTTATATTGGTAAGCATGAATCTCAAAAACCAACAGTATGTGCTTGTTTTCTCTTTATATATATAAAAAAAGCATGATGGCTTTAAAGTCTTCATCTGAAAGATTTCAGAGAACGCTTTTGAACCCCCCACCCCCTCTTGTCCTTCCCTCTCATCTCCTCAAAACAAGTTTAAGGAACAGAGGCTCTGCACAGCTTTCACATCTCCATGGTTACACACCCCCTTTGGGATCCCTGTGGAGTTTTTTGTGTGTACTTAACGTTGTTCTTGAGTTCTGGTACAAAAAAAAGTCTCAAAACAAGAGGCCAACACAAAGCATCATGATACAACACAAGTATGATGAAAAAGATATTCTGAGAGATTCATTCAGTATGACATCACAGTCATTTCCCAGTGCGGCCATGTTCCTGGGGCTGCCTGTCTCTATTCTGCTGCCTCTGGTTCCCTTCAGCACTGTGGGCTGTCTTTAGGAGGCCTTCCACTGACTGTGAATGGTCTTTTTGTTGGGGAACAGTGAGCCATTTCTGCTCCCACAGAAAGCCTTGGGTAATTTAGTGTGAATGCCAGGAAGTCTGAGCTCACAGAATGACAACAATGGCAAACGTTATTGCTCCACCTAAAGGGGTGGAAAAGAAAAAAAAATTGCTATGGTGATAGAATTCTGATTCAATGTCCCTCCCACACTCCCTCCGAATTCCTCTTAAATCTCATGCGATCTAGAAGGATAAGAAGATCTTTATGATGCTAAACAACCATTTGTGCTTTGAGGCATGCATTACAGGACATGGTTTGTTGTGGCACACAATTTAGTATGAGGCAGATATTTCCTCTACAAAACTAACAAATCAATTAAATAAATAAATAAATAAATAAATAATCAATCATATAAGAACAAAAATGTTCAAGTTACTTCAGAAATGTTAGAAAATTGTCCTTGGCAGCCATCTAGTGGACAAGCTTTATAATCAGTCAGACATTTTTAGTGAGGGTTAATATTTCAAAAACATTTGTAAAACACAGTTCAGCACAATGCAGTGCACTGAGATATCTAGTGAGTTAACTAGTAATATCCAGTAGCCCAGCTTTATTTACAGGTGCCTCGCTAGACAGTGAGATTTTTTTTATTGTGTAATAGTGGGGTTTAGGTTGTTCATAATAAACGAGTTTACCAGCTAGGGGTAGAAAGTGTTTTATTTTTTGATGTTCTAAATTTTCATAGTTTTTACCTTTTTTAAATTAACATTCTCATGAGAGCCAGTAGTTTTGCCCTGCATTGTGTAGTTTTTGTTTCTATAAGACCAACTCTTTATTGCAGATTAACTTTGTTTTATATTTTATTTTCTAAATATTAATACCAGAGATAATCTATTGGCATGTTTCAGTGACGTAACTTTTTCCTCGCAGCCGCCATATTTGTGACCATCAGCGGGACTTAATAATGGCGGTGAATGGAAAAACACCCGTAAAACGATATCAAGAAAAACCTTTAAAAAAAAAAAAACGTTTTGATCCATGCAAAGTCCCAGGAAAGGTGTATTCAGGTCTGAGGTCAGCACATATATTGCCAAATTTGACTCTCGCGGATGTTTAAATATATTTTATCCACGATTCAACTCCATACGCAGGCGAGTCTGATGTGTGACCGGTATCTAAACTATGTTTTCGCAAAGGTAATTGTGTTAAACGAAGTTAGGCTTATACTATAATGGTTCATCTTTTCACAATAATTTATTAACTGTTATGGTATAAGCCTAACTTCGTTTAACACAATTACCTTTGCGAAAACATAGTTTAGATGCATTGTAATCTGGGGAGCAGCACTAATATTTTCAGTGTTGCTTTAACAAGAAACAGGAAACTCGTTAATATTCAAGTATGCTCCGCCCAGTGCAACCGAAAATGTCAGAAACCGAAAATTTCAGAACACTCAAACATTGCTGCACATGCATACTATATTACTATAAAATATAAATGACTATTTACTTATTGAACACAGCCTGTTGTGATTCACAGAGCTATCACGTCTTCAAGTGGCTTTGAATAAAATGCAGGAGTAATATGAACTACTTTGTGTTTTTATGGTTCTTTTATGTCATTTTTGGAGCTTGACAGTAACGAACATGACTAACGCACAGTATCGGACTTGGATTGGGATTGTCGGACCGATACCTGATCCGTTTAAAAACGTCAGTATCAGAACCGATACCGATCCAGGTATCGGATCAGTGCATCCCTAGAATTTACACAAATTATCCTGTTCAAAAGTTTACATTCCCTTGGTTCTTAATATGATGGATGTGTTGCTTTCTTGATGATCAATAACTGTTTGTGTAATAATTGTTCAAGAGTCCCTGCTTTGTCCTGAGCAGTGAAGCTGTCAACTTTTCTTAAGAAAAATCCCCCAACTACTGTACATTCTTTGGTTTCCCAGCATCTTCTGCACATTTGAGTTCTTCAGTGCCAATATGATGTTGAGATCAAGCTTTTCATGCTTAGGACAACTGAGGGACTAATACACAACTATTACAACAGGTGTAAACTTACATTGATGCATAAGAAGGCAACACAAGAACCAAGGGGTGCAAACTTTTGAACAGGATGATTTGTGTAAATTAGAGTAAATGTTGTGTTGTGTAGCTTCTGAAAGGTAGTGATATTCTATGATCTTTTATCTCTTATATTTGTATACATTCAGAAAGGGGTGTGAAAACGTATAAAACAAAAGGGGCATGCAATCTTCTGCACTTATATAGTTTGTGAAAATGTATATTTATTTTATATTTTGTCTTTCAAGATTTAACCACATTAGCCTTTCTTTTTTTTTTTTTTTTTTTTTTTTTTTTTTTTATATGTACAAATTCCATGTAGCCTAATCTAGCCATATGATGTCATATTGCATGTGTAATTATGAAATGACTTGTGTAAATAGCAGCATCTTACCACCCCTGGAGTAGTGAGTTCGAATCCAGGACATGCTGAGTGACTCCAGCCAGGTCTCCTAAGCAACCAAATTGGCCCGGTTGCTAGGGAGGGTAGAGTCACATGGGGTAACCTCCTCTTGGTCTCTATAATGTGTGGTTCTCGCTCTTGGTGGAGCGTGTGGTGAGTTGTGCTTGAATGCCATGGAGAATAGCATGAGGCCTCCACACGCGCTACACACGTCCCACAGACACCCTACACCACCCTATCACTGCGAGGAAATCAACCCTTATAAATAAACCCTTTCCTGTACTTATTATTACAAGTACAGGAAACAGGATGGGGAAAACTGGGTCAAATGGAGGATTAGAAAACAGGTCATCCGCATAGAAAAAGCACATTCACATCGTCTTATCACACTAAGCCATTGCAGAGACACTCACAGAGCAGTTTGTCTTTAATTTCTTTGTTTCCATCAGACTATTTCAGTGCAAATAGCTGCACTATGTGGCATTTACATCGAGTGCAAATATTCACTCTATGATAACGATAATAATAATGTTATATTATTGTTATAATAATGATAATAATAATAATAATAATAATAATAATGTTATATTAATGTTATAATAATGTTAATTATATTACGTTTCTAATGCTTTCCATCATTAATACGCTAAGATGCCAGAAAAAAGCACAGGCAAAAGCATCTGAAAAGAATGCGCATGCGCGAGAAGTTGACGAGACCTCATCCCTTCTCCGACCGTCAACTGGCGCGTTGCGACAGTAAGTCACCGTTTGCGGATACCACACAAATGAACTGAGACCCGTAAACTAACACCTATCTGTCGCAAAATTGTCCGTGCTTCTCTTATGAAAACAGAAATTGTATTGTAGTAAACTCCACACATCGTTAATTCAAAAAGGATTGTTTGGTGTAAAACGTGTTGAAGATTAGCGTATAGGCGGTAAATTCATTAAGTTATAAACTGTTTCTACACAAAAGCAGTTTATTCAGCACACTGAAGCATTTCTTCCATAGACACCTTTTGAAAAAACAGCCTCTTGTCTCCTCACCCATAGAATTTCAAAGGGGTTACCGCATTATGCATTGCTTTGCTAACCAAGGAGCTCAAAAATACGTTGCTAACCTTGATAGAAGCAGGGTTGCGAACTATCACGCATTTGCCATGAGACACACGCTTTCAGGCTCTGTCTTACGCGAAGTAAATCTCACTCCAAATAACAACAAAACGTAATTCAATATAAAATGTACTGTATAAAACATAGCAATAAGTCTTCGATTTGGATTTTTCCATCAGCACGAGACACCACAAAACTAATGCACTTAATATGAATCCTACAGAGAATCAGCAATTCTAAATAGCTGGGGAAAAAGGAAAACCTCTCAAACTACTAGACAGCTCCGACTTACATTATATACAGCACAAATAATGTAAAGAGACAACACCATGCATCATCATCAATTATACGGCTTTTTAAAATGCACATTATCACCATTACTAAAATGTATCGTGTTTATTCTGTAGTAACACAGTGACAAATCGTGATAGTTTTATATTAAATATATTAGGAGGAATCCGTTCAACTTATTATTATTATTTTTTTTAATATTATTTTAAATATTTTATGTACATGTGTTTAGGCCAAGGGCGTAGATTTTTACAATGTAAACATGAAATGCAGTTTAGTAATTGTTAATTAGTAATTAACTGCAATTATGTTAATTAGTAATTAATTGCAATTATGTAACCAACCAACTTTGAGCTGTGGGTGAGCTTGGTACCTCAGCCACCACTGAAGATAATTTTTGGACCCAGGAAAAACCCTGGTTGTGCCCTAGTGTATGGGTGTTTTGAAATTGTAAATGGGACACGCACAAGTACACGCACTATATGTCCAGGGACACTTAAAGGTGCCACGGGCACGGGGCCCTATGGGCTTGAGTGACAATTTGCCTGTTCATTAATGCGGCCCTGGCCATGATATCAAAATCTCACTCCAGCCTGGTATCCAAAGGCGTAAACCCTGTAGAAGGGCTCTGGTATCGATCAACTAGCGTGTTACGAGTCACGACAGTATGTCACCGTTTGCGGATACCATGTAGCTGTTTCCTCACAAAAGCACTTTATCCAGCACACTGAAGCATCGCTTCCATAGACATCCATTCCACACACACACACACACACACACACACAAAACGCCCTCTTGTCTCCTCGCCAGTCTATCGCCAATGTGACTGCCGCGTTATACATTGCTATGCAATTGATAGAAGGGCTCTGACCGCTCTAAAGCATTTCCCCCAATTTATTTGGTCGCAAAATGTCGTAAAAACAACAAGTACTTCCCAAGGTAAATCCACTGTAATGTCCTCTTCAAAGAGCAATATCGTAATGTTTTAATGAACTGATATCATCACCATAAGTTCCGCCTGCTATACTAAAGCAAATTAACATTTATGTAATTTTAATGTAACCTTTCCGGCTGTTTATTGAAATCCTCAGCGATCTCACGACTCATTTTGCGGCAGCCTTACGTCAGCGGTGTCCTTGTGCTTTACGGCAGGGCAGCATATGGAGGTCAGAGATGCTGTAACACTTAATCAGAGGCTGGAAACTACACTGATCATTTAATATCAATACTTGACATCTCTTGACAGTGATATCTACGAGGGACAGATTTAAAAT
The DNA here is from genome assembly GCF_019703515.2 of Myxocyprinus asiaticus. NCBI lineage: Eukaryota > Metazoa > Chordata > Actinopteri > Cypriniformes > Catostomidae > Myxocyprinus > Myxocyprinus asiaticus. Next base: position 33,834,119 of record NC_059375.1, read on the forward strand.
AGAACCTGATCGATAAAGAAAATCGCTCGGTGTATCTAGCTGGTCATTTTCACACGGGTCAGAGCGGAAGTAGTCAGATCATCGAGTCGGTTTCTCCAGTATAATCTGTAAAAAAAAAAAAAAAGGAAAGAAAGAAAGAAAAGAAAAAGAAATGGATAATAATACACCTGGATCAGGTCTTAGAGGGGGACTCGGGAGTCTTTTCGGTGGAGGAGCTCCTGAATATTCAAATTCTGAGCTCTCAGGAGTACCATGTAAGTTTATCGGTGTCTCATCCTTATTTACTTTAAGGGATAGTTTACTCAGACTGTCACCATTTACTCACTCCCATGCTGTTCCAAAATTGTACGACTTTGCTATTACGTGGTACACAAAAGGAGATGTTATTAGGCAGCATGTGCCTGCCTAACGTCTTCCAGTTGTGTTCCACAGAAGAAGAAAAAAGTCACACCATGAGGGTGAGTAAATGATGACAGATTTTTCATTTTGTGGTGAACTATTCTTTTAACACTCACTATCCGGTCTAATGAGTTAAAGTATCTATACGTTTGATTAAATGTATAATGAGAGTTATCTTTTATTCTCAGTGACTGGTATGAGCCCTCTCTCACCCTACCTCAACGTTGACCCTCGTTACCTTGTGCAGGTAAGTTTCAGGAACGTGACAGTTGCATTTCTAAGGAGGACGGGGCCGGAAATTATTTTTAATTATTGTGCTTTCTCTCGCAATAAATTTACCAGGGTTTTACTTCAGTAAGCTGAGGTGTATAGTAACGAAGAACAGTCTGTCACGACTGCTATGTTGATCGGAACTGCACCCAAGAATTTCACACACCATTGCACTTGTGTATATGGCTGTGTGACAATAAAGTGATTTGATTTGATTTGATTTGAAATAATTAGTTACTGTACTTAAGTACAGTTTTTTAATATTTGTACTTTGCTTGAGTTTAAATATTTCTTTGGACTTTTACTTTCACTTCACTACATTTTGAAGAGGAAATTGATACTTTCACTCAGATAAATTTCTCCAGACCTTTTCGCTACTTTTGCGACTGAACACCACACAAAATTAACAGCTGTATGTGCAAAAATGAATCATTGATAGAATCATTTTAGTCGAATCTTTTAAATTTGATTAATTGAACTGAACAAAAAGCGGTCTGAAAGATTTGTTTTGCGAATCTGAATCAAAATCACAAGCGAAGCGCGTGCCAGATTATGTGTTCTGTCGTCTGTCTCCACTGGGGAAGACAAGAAACTGCTCATGTGAGTTAATTTATTTATTTTTTATTTTTTATTTTTTTTGACTAATTAATTTGATAAATTTAGACTTAAACATTATGAAAGCTGTTAAATAATTAATTTATGTGTGGTCAGTCTCCCGCCTTTCCAGGAGACATGATCATATAAAAGTCAATCACATGTTTTTACATTTTACATTTAAACTAGTTATGATGTGTATGAATAATTACCAGCACTCATGAAAATGTCCAACAATATTTATTTTTATGTGTGAATGGTCTTTGCCTAAGCAAAACTATTTTTCTGGTGGTTGCTAAAGTGTTATATTTGCTTTGTGGCACATTTATGCTACAGTATGTGGTAACTAGGGTTTTCTGGATGGTTGCTAGGGCATGCTATGCAGTTGTCAAGGTGATCTCTGCTGTGAGTTTTGGCATATTACCACATACAGTATGTGGTTGCCAGGTTGTTACTATGCTGTTGCTAAGTTGTTTTCAGTGTTTTTTGCACATTGCTCTGCAGTTGACTGGGTGTTCTAGCTGGTTGTCAGGTTGTTGCTATGCTGTTGTTAAGTTGTTTTAACTGTGTTTCATCACATTGCCATGCAGTTGCCAGGGTGTTCTGGGTGGTTGCTAGGTTGTTGCTTATTGGCCCAAATGAAAAGAGCCCACCCCCACAAGTCTCTGTTCTGGTCACTAATATGACTCAACTCCTTCCTTCAGTGTTCCAATTTTTATGGACTGTGGTGTTCATTTACACTCATCCCATAAATATGATCATTCTGATGTGACTTGAATGCGCCATTAAAGGGATAGTTAAAAATGAAAATTCTCTCATAATTTTCTCACCCTCATTCGATCCAAGATGTGTATGACTTTCATTTTTTTTCTACAGTACAAAAGATTTTCAGAAGAATATCACTGTTATGTAGGTCAATTCAATGTAAGTAAATGGTGGCCAGAACTTTAAAGCTCCAAAAAGCACATAAATGCAGCATAAGAGTAATCCATAAGACTCCAGTGGTTTCACCAATGTCTTCTGAATGGATCTAGTTGGTTTTGGTGAGAATAGACCAAAATATAACTCTTTTTTTCAACTATAAATCTTGACATTAGCAGTCTTCTTGGCGATCAGGATTTCAAACTCGATTACACTTCCTATAGTGCCATCTAGGGCTCTGCGCATGCGTCAAGCACTAGAAAGTGAAATCAAGCTTGAAATTATGATGGTGCCTAGAGATTGCAATGGCAAGTTTTACAGTGAAAATTAGTTACAATTTGGTTTGTTCTCACCCAAAACCAACTGAATCGCTTCATAGGACATGAATTTAACCACTGTAGTAATATGGATTACTTTATGCCACCTTAATGTGCTTTTTGTAGCTTGAAATGTCTGGCCACCATTCACTTGCATTGAATTGACCTATAGAGCTGAAATATTCTTCTAGAAATCTTTGTATGTTTTCTGCAGATGAAAGAAAGTCATACACATCTGGGATGGCATGAGGGTGAGTAAATGATGAGCACCACCAATCAAATAAGTTGCCATGAGTTTAAGGAACTGTTCCGTAGTTTATGCAGTTTACTTGTACTTTTGATACTTAAGTAAATTTAATATCAGTTATTTTAATACTTTTACTTAAGTCGTTTTCAATGACAAATGGATACTTTATACAACACTGTCAGTAAGTAACCATATTTTAATCGTGATATTTTAGTGAAACCACAGTGATAAGACAGGAAAACAAAAACTATGGTAATAAAAATCTTAATTTTGTGGATATGGTTTTACTATAAAGTTTAACTATGGTTTTACTATAGTAATATTGTAGACTGTAGTAACCAAAGTTTTTGGCGGAAATCATATAGATAGTAATATACAGTAATATAGTAATATTGTAATAAGACTTTATAGATATTCTCTACCGGTCTGGTATTTTGTTGTCTGGGAAAATACATCATGTGTGTGAATAAATTTGTTTTGTTCCCTCCTTCACGATATATATATATATATATATATATATATCTCGTAGTATCCAATTACCCAGGCTGAGGGATCGGTGAATATTCTTGCTTTAGTGATTTTGCATTGAAAATTAATCTAATTTATTTAAAAAAACTAAAAACTTAAATCAAATACATTTCTAAATTCAGATTGCACTCCAAACAAAACGAAAACTCAATTAAAATAACGAAGTGATCAAAAAAATTATATATATACAGTTGTGCTCAAAAGTTTGCACACTCTTGGAGAATTGGTAATATATGTACCATTTTTAAAGAAAACATGAGTGAGCAGGCAAAACACATTTCTTTTATTTCTTATGGGATTCATATTCAACTGTAGGTTATAACAGAATGGCACAATCATAAAAAAAAAAAAAAAAAAAAAACATGGCAACAATGGAAAAAAATGAAATGACCCCTGTTCAAAAGTCTGCATACCCTTAGTTCTTAATACTGTGTATTGCCCCCTTTAACATCAATGACAGCGTGCAGTCTTTTGTAATAGTCGTCTATGAGGCCACAAATTCTTGCAGGTGGTATAGCTGCCCATTCGTCTTGGCAAAATGCCTCCAGGTCATGCAAAGTCTTTGGTCGTCTTGCATGAACCGCACGTTTGAGATCTCCCCAGAGTGGCTCGATGATATTAAGGTCAGGAGACTGTGATGGGCACTCCAGAACCTTCACCTTTTTCTGCTGTAACCACTGGAGGGTCAGCTTGGCCTCGTGCTTAGGGTCATTGTCCTGCTGGAAAGTCCAAGAGCGTCCCATGTGCAGCTTTCGTGCAGAAGAATGCAAATTGTCTGCCAGTATTTTCTGATAACATGCTGCATTCATCTTGCCATCATTTCTCACAAGATTCCCCATGCCTTTAGAGCTCACACCCCCCCAAAACATCAGTGAGCCACCACCATGCTTCACCGTGGGGATGGTATTCTTTTCAATATAGGCCTTGTTGACCCCTCTCCAAACATAGTGCTTATGTTTGTGACCATAAAGCTCTATTTTGGTCTCGTCACTCCAAATTACAGTGTGCCAGAAGCTGTGAGGCTTGTCAAGGTGTTGTCTGGCATATTGTAAACGGGCTTTTTTGTGGCATTGGCACAGTAAAGGCTTCTTTCTGGCAACTCGACCATGCAGCTCATTTTGTTCAAGTATCGTCATATTGTGCTCCTTGAAACAACCACACCATCTTTTTCCAGAGCAGCCTGTATTTCTCCTGAGGTTATCTGTGTGTTTTTCCTTGTGTCTCGAACAATTCTTCTGGCAGTTGTGGCTGAAATCTTTCTTGGTCTACCTGACCTTGGCTTGGTATCAAGAAATCCCTGAATTTTCCACTTCTTAATAAGTGATTTAACAGTACTGACTGGCATTTTCAAGGCTTTGAATATCTTTTTATATCCTTTTCCATCTTTATAAAGTTCCATTACCTTGTTACGCAGGTCTTTTGACAGTTCTTTTCTGCTCCCCATGGCTCAGTATCTAGCCTGCTCAGTGCATCCACATGAGAGCTAACAAACTCATTGACTATTTATACACAAACACTAATTGCAATTTAAAAAGCCACAGGTGTGGAAATTATCCTTTAATTGCCATTTAAACCTGTGTGTGTCACCTTGTGTGTCTGTAACAAGGCCAAACATTCAAGGGTATGTCAAATTTTGATCAGGGCCATTTGGGTGATTTCTGTTATCATTATGATTTAAAAAGGAGCCAAACAACTATGTGATAATAAATGGCTTCATATGATCACTATCCTTAAATAAAAGTCATATTTTCAAAATCAATGCCAAAATTTCACAATTTCTGCCAGGGTATGCAAACTTTTGAGCACAACTGTGTGTGTATATATATATATATATATATATATATATATATATACTAACCACCTTTCCATTTACTGTCAGGCAAGTATCCGTCTAAACATGCAGAAGGAAAATTACTTACTCAAATGAAGACATAAAAACAATTATAAATGTAAAAATAATAATTATAATGATGATAATAATCACTGAAATATAAATACTGGTTCGAGGTGAACATGTTTTTGTATTATTTTATGTTTTAATCACAGATGTATAGGCTGCAGAGTTGTGGTCACAATAAACTGCTCTGTGGAAATAAAGCGAACTGAACACAAAGCTCCTCCTGAGCAGAGATGTCTGAGGTCATTTGAGGCACTCATAGACAATACCGTTGTATAAAGTGTGTTTCTACAAGCAAATTATTTTTAATATTAATTTGATAATAATTGCCTAATAATAATAATAATAATATTTTAATACATTAAACTAGCCAAATATCGTCTTGACATCGTCAAAGGCATCAGCTATTGGCGATCACTCTGACCATCGTCGATCCCTGAGATCATCGTCTATCGACACAACCCTAGTTCACATCAACCATCAGAATGGGGAAAAATTTTATCTCAGTGATTTGGACCGTGGAATGATTGTTGGTGCCAGGTGGGCTGGTTTGAGTATTTCTGTAACTGCTGATCTCCTGGGATTTTCACACACAGTCTCTAGAGTTTACTCAGAAAGGTGCCAAAAACAAAAAACATCCAGTGAGCTGCAGTTCTGTAGACGGAAATGCCTTGTTGATGAGAGAGGTCAACAGAGAATGGCCAGACTGGTTTGAGCTGACAGAAAGGCTATGGTAACTCAGATAACCACTCTGTAAATTTGCAGTGAGCAGAATAGCATCTCAGAATGCACAACCACGTCAGACACATAGTGTTCCTAATTAAGTGCTCAGTGAGTGTATATTTAAGGGTTTAACAGACAAAAACGTGTGATAAAATATTGTGTACAAATAGTAATTGCCTATGATGCCTGTGTTTTTTTTACTGTGTTAGAACTTTTGTGTCAGGTTCATGTTGCTTTTCTCACTCTCTTAGGACACGGAAGAGTTCATTCTACCAACTGGCGCGAATAAAACCCGTGGCCGCTTTGAGCTGGCCTTCTTCACAATCGGGGGATGCTGTATAACAGGTGAAGCCTGTCTCTCTGAAGTCTATAATGCATGTCTTAACCTGCATCAGCTCTAATCCCAGTTTTATGACACATTTTTCCTTAAAGGCGCTGCTTTTGGCACACTTAATGGGCTCCGTATGGGCCTGAAGGAAACTAGAGACATGGCATGGTCAAAACCCAGAAATGTACAGTAAGTGTGTGTTGTATTTTAAATCATTAGAAAGTATGACGTATGAGTGTAGAATAGAGGATCCATGTAAATATAAAGAAATGTGAAAATAGAAAAATACAGACTATTTTGATGTTGACGAATGTTTATGATTAAACTAATCCTGTAGTAATTTTGATCTTTTTTGTTTTGTCAGGATTTTGAACATGGTCACACGACAAGGGGCCTCATGGGCCAATACACTAGGATCTGTGGGTAAGAAATATGAATTTAATTCAGTAGGCATGGGCGTGAGTACTTGGAAGTGACCGTAGTGATCAATCATGTGAAAACAATAATTGCATGACTTGAAGCGCACATCCCTAGAATCATTGAATAATATGTACACGTCTTTGAATTATATATACATGCCTGTTGTAAACTTGGTTTCTCTTTATCGCTAAAGCTCTGTTATATAGTGTGTTTGGTGTGGCCATTGAGAAGGCCAGAGGCGCGGAGGATGACCTCAACACAGTGGCTGCTGGAACGTTAACAGGGATGCTTTTCAAATCCACAGGTGAGTACAAGTCACGTTGAATAAAGTGCTGAAAAAGTGCCTATCTATGGTGGAATAGAACATGATAGATATCTATTGTTTGCAGCTGGATTCAAAGGAGCTGCCAGAGGAGGACTCGTCGGTTTAGCAATGTCAGGGCTGTATGCTCTTTACAACAACTGGGATCACCTGAAGGGGACGTCGCCTTCACATTACTGAGGATGACTGAGAGCTCAAACTATGGACTTATTTTGACTCAATCCTTATTTTGACTCAATTGAGCCAATCCTCACCTATTTCCATTTAAACTCTTGGAGAATAACCGTGTTCCTCCTTAGGGAACCGTTTGGACAACAACATTTGTACAAGCTTCTTCAGAAGTATTTTAGGTGTAATATTTAAATGGCAGAACCAGACTGCCTCCAGATGTGTGGAATGTACAGCTGTGAATTTGCTGATAATGAGAACTAGTCAGTCAGTGTTTATATTATCATAATGATCTGTTGTCATGTACGTACTGTACATATCTTGATCGGAATCAGTTGCAGATGGATCTTATCTAAGATGACTGAGGAATTCTGAGTCCTTTAATCAGTTTTGTCTGTTCTCAGTATGGACTGATAATATAAATTGATTTTTTTCAGTGCTGGCTAGTTTGAAATGTGTTCATTTATTATCCCTAAACTGGCCACATCAGCTCTGCACCTACCTAAAATAAAATGCAAAGTTCAAGTGTCTCAGACTCTTCATTTGCGATTTAGAGGTATTAATAATGACTAAGCAGTGTAACACAATAATTGTGTATACTGTGTGTTAATGATCAGTGTTTCATGGACATGACTGAAGTGTTATAGGATAGTGCAGTATTTAAAGGATTGTTTCAGGTTCAATACAAGTTAATCTAAATTAACAGCATTTTTGCCATAATGCATTGATTGCCACAAAAAATAACTTCGACTTGTCATTCATTTATTTAAAAAAAGCAAATATTGCGGTTACATTAAGGCACTTAAAATGGAAGTGAATGGGCCAGTTCATAAAAAAAATTACACTGTTTTAAAAGTAAAGCCACAAGACATAAATGTGTTTAGTGTGATAATACCGTCAATCTTATATGAGGTTATATCCAATAATACAACTTAGTTGTAAAGACAATGTAATGCATATATTGTTAATTCCTGATTTTAACACACTAAAATCATGTTAATATGTACAATATATTGTTTATGTCTTGTGGCTATACTTTCTAAACTGTATTTCGATGTTTATGAACTGACCCTATTCACTTCCATTGTAATTGCCTTACTGTAACTGATTTTTGGTTCTGTTTTTTTAAATAAAAAAAGGATGTTTAAATTATTCAATCAACATTATGCCACAAATGCTGTAGTTTAATCTTAATTTATATTCAACCTGGAGCATTCCTTTCATTTGATGTCACAGAATGTTTTTGCAAATTTAACAGTATTGGTGTTGCACAAAAATGAATCGACGGATATTGTTTACAGTTGGTTTATTTGTAAGCAGATTAGACAGTAAATGTACAGATGAATAATGAATGATAATTACCATATTACTGCAGAATAAATGTCCCTCCTTCCGCTACTTTAGTTATATTTGTTATCCACATCATATTTTGAAAGTATTATTTCTCAACCAGAATAAGCATTATTTATTCTATAATTTATTCTTAATTATCCAAGCAATATTTCACCACTACCCCAGACACTCTTTGTAGTTTGAATAATTGTGTAGATGCATATATTAAATTATATAATAACTTATTAAAGCCCCCTTTTCCACAACTTGTTCAATTGATATTAAAGGGATAATGCACTCAAAAATGAAAATTCTGCAATCATTTACTCATCCTTATGTTGTTCTAAACCCATATGACTTTCTTTTTTCTGTGGAACAAAAAAAGAGATGTCCAGAATGACAGCTGCAGTCAACATTCACTTTCACTGTGGAGAAAGAAAAAAAAAAAAAAGATACAATGAAAGTGAATAGTGACTGAGGCTTCTATCTAGCCTTAAAAAGAAAGTCATACAGGTCTGGAACAAAATTAGGGTGAGTAAATGATGACAGAATTTTCATTTTTAGACAAACTTTACCTTTAAAGTATCTTGGGGGAAAAAAGTGCATTTTCTGATAGGTTATATAAAGTGTGAAGTATCAGAATTCCAATCTGTGTGGAAATTTCTTACTCTGTTCAGTGTCAAAGGGACACTGTCTCACCGTAGCAGGTAAAATATATGAGATATTTCTGTCAGTAATTGAAACCGTCAAAAAGCACCTTAAGGACTGAGCACTGGACTGCCCAAGAGAGAAAGCGAAAGTACATGCCAGTCCATACAGAAAAATGAGACCAAATAAGCATCATGAGTGTAATGTACAATAGCCAGGACTTGTGCAGATCTAGTTTTACAGAAAATGTCGCTTGGCTAACTGAAAGCAGTTAAAAACTTTGCAGTTATTAGCTACAGCGAAGCCCATAAGAATCTCACATGCACAGTGGAGAAATGACCCTCAAAGCAGTGCAAATTACCCTAACTTTGATGACTGGTGGCTATGTTGTACACCAGCTTCCAATGCATGGACCACAACTGGTTGACCAAGTCCATGGGCCAGACCCTGACCTGAGATATGGAGCTAAAGCTGTTATAATGACTCTTTCGGTGCCCGCAGATGTGAGCAAGGATTTCTCAGAGATGGGAAATCAATGCAGGAAGAAGTCCCTGATGCGTGTGGCCTCTATCCATGGGATGTAGGCTGCTGTGCGGGTGAAGACACTAGGCTTGTTCTCCACCGTGCATCCAATGGGACCAAAGCTCACGATGCCATGAACCTCCCAGTGGTCACGCCCCAACTGACACAGCAGAGGGCCACCAGAATCACCCTAGAGGAATAAGATCCACACAGAAGAGTTTAAAATAGGTTTGAAGATGAAGTTCCTTGCTGAATTTGGCCAAATAAACTTGTTTTCTGACCTGACAGGCAGCTGAGGTTCCTTGTGTGTCTCTGAACCCAGCGCAGATCATGGAGTCTCTCACACGGTCACCCCAGAACTTCTTCTGTCGGCAGGTCTTATAGTCAATGATTGGGAGTCGAGCTTGGTTCAGCGTTTCAGCAAGTGACACGTTTTCTTTTCCACCTAAAATTTACAGAAGAAAAAGAGATGCCAAACATCATCTGTAAATTTACGATGTCAACAAAAGATTAAAATATTCTTTGTTTTTGCTTAAGGGATTAAAATGAACCAGTTCTACATTTCCATACTAGTTATTTACTGTACACTCATACTATCTGTGTGCCAATGATTTCATAGCTTCAAGACCCCTCTATTTTGGATCAGTGTAAAAGTAGCAGCGCTACTAACTTAACTAAATTTTTCAGTAGTGTGATAGTAGCTCAACTATTTTCACAACAGTGTAGTTTTTCCAGTAACAAGCTACATTTTCCAACAAGTAGCGGTGCAGCATCAAAAAATTCTACATTTGTCACATTGTATTGCGAATGCAGCGATGAAGCAATGAAGGTAGTAATCAAACATACTCACACATGTAGCACTGGAAATCCAAAACATTTAAGTGAATCGGTTCAGTTGGACAGTTCGTGTAAAATAACTGGTTCACATAAATGATTAACTGATTCACTTGAGCCACTGTGCAGCCTTAAAGGGATAGTTGACCCAAAAATGAAAAATAATTTACTCACCATCCCAGATGTGTATGACTTTCTTTCTTTCTGAACACAAATTAAGATTTTTAGAAGTTAGGCACTGAAGGGCCGTACAGTGCAAGTGAATGGTGACCAGAACTCCAAAACCTCCAAAAAGGAGATAAAGTTAGCATAAAGTAATCCATAAGACTCCAGTGGTTTAATTAATGTTTTATGAAGCAATCCATTTGGTTTTGGGTGAGAAAAGACCAAATTGTAACTCCTTTTTCACTTTACATCTTGTCATTGCAGTCTCTAGTGCTTGACGCATGCGCAAAGCGCTAGATGGCGCAACAGAGCTGTTCAGTTTGTAGTCCAAAAACCCAGAAGAGATTTCGCCATGGGTTCCCTCTGGATTTTCCTATGGGTTTTTATAATGGGGTTTTTGAACTTATGAAAAAAATAAAGTCTGTGGTAAACGTTACTTGATAATACGTGAACGTTTTGTTCTACAACATAAATTACACACTTTCATACCTCAAACATGAATTTTGAAGCTGCTCTTCGGTTTTTAAAATAAGCATGTAATTCAATACGGTTTCAAAATTCATGTTTGAGGTATGAAAGTGTGTAATTTATGTTGTAGAACAAAACGTCCACATATCATCAAATAATGTTTGCCTCAGACCTTATTTTACACAAGTTCAAAAACCCCATTATAAAAACCCATTGGAAAATCCCAAGGAAACCCATGGTGAATTAGACTTCCGGGTGCTACAAATTGACAGAAGTGTAATCAAATTTGAAATCACAATCACCAGACTGTTGAGACTGCTGTCAAGATGTACATTTAAAAAGGAGTTACATTTTGGTCTGTTCTCACCCAAAACCAACTGGATTGCTTCAGAACACATTGATTAAACCACTGGAGGATTACTTTAATGCTGACCTTTCCTCATTTTTGGAGCTTTTGGTGTTCTGGTTACCATTCACTAGCATTGTATGGCCTTTGAGCTGAGATATTCTTCTAAAAATCTTCATTTGTGTTCAGAAGAAGAAAGAAAGTCATACACATCTGGGATGGCATAAGGGTGAGTAAAGGATGAGAGAATTTTCATTTTGGGGCTTTGCCATAATTCACCATCTTCTTTTTTTAAGCAAAATATTTATTTAATTGCTGTTGTTTATTGCTATATTTCAGTAATTAAAAAAAAGGGTGTTTTATTGGTTTATTAGCTTACTCGGTATAAATGTATAGTCCTCTGTTCAGTCAATTTAATGTTGTCACAGTTATTTAATGTTACACTAATTAAAAATGTAAGTACATAAATAATAAAATAAAGAACTTCTGATTGCAAAATAAAATAATAACATCAGACTGTTATATTTAAAAAATATATTTGATCTTTAAATAGCTTGAATGTAGTAACTTGTAGTGTAGAAAACGACTTTTTTAAAAGAGTAGTTTGACTAGTTTACCTACTTTAATTTATAAGTAGCTTGTAGCTCTAGAAGCTACAGTTTGTGTGTGTTCCTGGGAATTGAACCCATGACCTTGGTGTTGCAAATTCCATGCTTTGTCAATACAACCATGTACAATATTCAATTCATCCATTCCTACTTGTATCCATATTTCATTTATATACTTTAACATATCCTACCTCTTCTTCAATACATTACATTACCTGCACATAACTGTATATCTGTATATAAAATATTTGAACAACATTATTGCTCTATTGTATATTTCTCTTTTTTCATCTGTTATATCTTATTTATTTTGTCACTATATGTATATACTGTATGTTTAAATGTATATGTTTGTATGTACAGTATGTATATACGGTTGCATTTGTACTAGAACTTCTGTCACCATGACAAATTCCTTGTGTGTGTAAGCATACTTGGCAATAAAGCTCATTCTGATTCTGATTCTCTACCAGTTGGTACTTGGACAACACATCTCTTGTTTGATGTTTTGATTGATTGTTACAGATCTGTGTGCTAATAAGTATGATCATTTGGACAAAACGTGCTAATTCTGAATCTGACATTAAGCACAAAGGCTTATGGTGCAGTTCTGTACCTCTTGTGTCTCCCCAGCCGGTCACCCAGCAGTAGTGCCCTGGTTTAAGGTTGATCTGCTTGCGCGGCAGGCAGGCGTAGCGGATGAAGTTAGTGGTCTGGATATCCGTGCCAGCTTTGACCAATGCAATGTCATAGTCCAGCTCACTGTGGGCCGGATAACGGAAGTGTTCGTGCCTGTAGATCCTCTTCACAGGAAAAATACGCTCAGCTGACTCTGCCCTCTTCAGCTGATGCTTACCCAAAACGATACGCCAGCTGCTAGCATCCTCTGCTTTGCCCCTGAGCAAAAGAAAAAAAAAAGCACAGAGAGAGGGACTTACACACTGTGATCTATTAATTATGATTCCGGTAATTAGCATTTATCAAACACTGTGTTGAGCATCTAATTCAAATACTTGCTGGTACTGGTAGTTCATTACATTTACTATCCTCACCGGTTTGTTTTTCTGGTTAAACTGTCTTTCATTGAAATAAAGTATTGCTTGACTCTTTATGTGTTAACGTCCTCAGTTTGGTTTTTGATGAGGATCTTGTCTTACTTTTGAAAGCAATGTGCAGCAGTAACAACCCAGTTCTTGTGGATCAGTGTTCCTCCACACACGTGAACGTAATGTTTACTGCCTCTGGGACGAACCTACGTCAATCAGACATCAAACAAACATCAATGACTTCCTCATTTTACTTGTTGCACTCTATCTTAGCCATGTTGTGCCATTTCAAAAGTAACTTACCTGCAGTGAGACCTGCCATGGCCAGGAATGGGGTCTTGCCTCATTGCCTGACACAATGCGCTCCACTGTGTTTGGTTTGAAATGAGCCAGGCCACAGTCCTTTGGCCAGTCTAAGGAGAGTCCAACAGTTAATTTTATGTTGGTGAAGTCTATTAGTTCAAAACAATTTACTCTGTCCATGCAATACATTTAACTTTTTCCCATAAAGACAAGGTACAGTACACTGGATTTATGAGAAAGCAAATGAAAGGTGTTATACCAGGACAGAAAAGAGGTAAAAGAAACATAATTTATATTTGGGTGGAAAAGCCAGCTTTAACCAGCCCAAGATGGTTTGCTGGTTTTAGATGATTTAAGATGGTCTCCCAGCCTGACCAAGTTGGTGCTCAGCTTGTTTAGCTGGGAGGCCAGCTGGTCTGACCAGCTGAAAATTCCCCTAAACCACTTTAAACCCAACCAGATCAGGCTGGGAGACCAGCTAAGACCAGCAAACCAGCTAATGCAGTGAGTGTAATGAGTAAAGAGTCTAATGAGTGTTTTTCAGCAGTGAGATCTTTGAGAAACAGAAATTTGAGCCAGAAATGTTAGTGGTCAATTGGTTTTCATTTGCTTTCTCACCAAGATGGAGGACTTTGTGTTGTTGAAGGTGACTGGGGTTGAATGCATGGGTGGAGGCTCTGTCCAGCACCAGACCCAGCAGCATTAGCAGCAGTGGAAAAAATGGGCTCCGTACTACCATGATCTACAGTAAACTGTGTGTTGCGCTCTGGAGAAAACCCATTTATATAATGCCTAGTACAAAGGCAGTCTTTTGTCCACTCTACACCCCTGTCACTGGGACAATAGCAGTTTGACAATACCCCTCCCAGTCCTGGATTGTTCTGGTTGAGTAGCTAAGGGTTTTTTTCTGGCCCCAGGGGATCATGGGAGTTCCATCAGCACTTTCATCTACTTTCGTCCATTGCCACAGTGCAAAACAACCTGCCCAGAATAGATTGCCAGTAGTCTCCTTATAGTCATGCCATGTTGACAACTGTTTGGATAATGGGAGATGTCGACGTCCAGATCATCTTCTGCTGCCTTTCAATTGCCTGCAGGGACCCAAATACACCTGTGTAAAAAAAAAAAAAAAAAAAAAAACGATAAATAATTAACAGTCATGACTGAAACTTGTGTAAAGATTAGAAGAACATATTTTATAGTAATTTAACTGACACATTTATCCATTGTGACTTACAGTACAGTTATTCCAGGAAAAATACCCTATGGAGCAACCTGGGTCTAAGTGCCTTGCTCAATGGCAAAATAGTGATTGTTCATGGTTTGCTTCTTGCAGGTTAAAATTGAACTTTTCAGTTGGATCTTTAATAAACCACCTCATTTGTACCATATATTTTACAATTGGTAAAACACAAAATCGATGAAGCCCTCACTTAAGTTCAAGATAGCAAAGGACTTTAAGATTATACAGTACAGTTTTGCATGTTGCTGTAGCTTGTCTTAACGCCAAGGTCATGGGTTCGATTCCCAGGGAATTCACATTCTGAGAAAATGTATAGCTTGAATGCACTGTAAGTCACTTTGGAAAAAATATCTGCCAAATGCGTAAATATAGTGATTTGATGCCAGTATGATATTGTTTCTCACATGTTACCAGCAGAGGGCATAAAAACCTGAATGGAGAGATTGTAGGTCCTGATGTAGGTCCTGCTCAACCTATTGGATTTCTGTAAACAACAAAAATGCTTGTTCTGGTCCTTAGTTTGATCAAAAGGAAATCGACATTATGTTTCTGAACGTTCATGTACCCTGAAATCAACCCTATTCAGCCAAAATTCCTCACAATCCACATCCCCCATCAGACATTTTTGCATAAATTCAAGCATGAACACATTCCCTATAGCGCAGTCTCAGAGACACGGGTTCCATTGGAACCAGGAAGTAATCGCTTTCAAATAAACAATGATGAGCGCGATTCGAAAGGGTTGATTTTCACTCTAAAATTGCATTTTTACTCCACGGCAGTTGAGTTTATGGTTGGGGTTTGGGGCTAGAGTAAATAAAATATGCATTCCTGTTGACTATATTACATTATTTACAACTAAAAATACAACTCGCATTTTGCGCCGCCCTCTGGACATTTCACCCAGATACTGGAGCTCACGTGCCCATACCTTCAACTACAAATCCAGCTTTGGCCACTGGGGGCAGTGATTCGAATTTTGCAGTAAGCACAGACTGATTTCAGCCAGCAAAACTTTCAACCTACTGTTGCCTAGTCTGAATTTCCATCTACATTTCAAAAAACATGTAATGGCTAAATTCAGGCCCTCCATAGTACCAATTAAGTCAGAATGGTTTTGTTACATTTAACACCCTGACCGGTTCATAACATATCCTTGCAAACTTTGAAATGTGGCACAGAGTAAAAGAAACAAACAAAAAAACAAAACAGGAGAGATGAGGAACTAAGGACAGGCAAAACCAGGGAATGTGCCTGCTCATCCAAATGCTCAAACTTAGAATGAAAGGGCCGTAGAAATGTCCAGGGTAATCTACTGGATCACCAAGTTTAACAGGACCTTTTGATATGTTGTGACCTTTTGACCGCCCCCCCCCCCATTCTCTTCATTTACAAACAAAGAGAAATCCCCTTGCCATTGCGTCAAATGAGAACTTCCTTTCAATGGCTGTATCATAAACACAGCATCAATAGTGGGTTACTAAATTGTGCATTGAGTACCAGCAACAGAACATTGTTTACCAAACGCTTTATTGTTGCTCACACATTTCAAGACATTCAGTATTCTCAATATTAAAACATGTTAGTATAGTTTTTGCTGTAGAAAGCTTATTTAAAGCTTTTTCCCATTATATTCTAAGGTGTTGATCCAGTTAATATCTAAATAGTTAAGTCACAATGCTCTGGTCGAAAAAGAAATAAAATATACTTTGGCAAAGAAAAACAAAAGCAGTGTGTGCAGCACATACATTACTGTTGATTCGGTCAGAAGTTCTGGATATACATTTACTTACAAACAATATGTATTTTTAAAGAGAATTTTCATGCTCTTTAAATGAGTAATTTATGAACATTATTGACAGATATTGCTTTAATTACAATCCTTAACTTGCACAAAATCATGACTGATTCTGTATATGATTGTTGTGATATAGCATATATGTGATCATAATATAGGCTAAACAGTCAAAATCTTACACAGAATGTGATACATATAAAGCATTTTAACTTAAGAAACCTTGCAACCTTGTAATGATATTATGGTCAAAAATAAAAAGTAGGGTTTATGAATATATAAAATGACATGAAAGTGCCTATTTCTTTGACCTTCTGAATATGACAACCAAACTGAATAATTTTTCACCTTCTACATAATAGTACAAATTCTGAAAATATGACAAAAAATAGTGGAATGATACCAAAGGGAAGTATTTGACGTCAGGCCCAAAAATATTTTGTGTTTTGTTTGTGACTTTGCTCTTTGATCTGAAAATGTGTCACTTGAATTATTTTACTAATGGCACAAAAGATTGTGTCTGCAGATATTTAATCCCTGAATTGTGCTATTTTACAAAGTAGCACAATTTTTCATTTTAAGATACGAATATTTTCTTTTCAGGTAAGATTTTGGCACCAAAATTCAAATGTGTGCGTGTGTTTTTATTTTATTTTATTTTTCTTTATTATTTTTCAAGTGACACAAAAGTGAGCACAAGAACAGAACTGGGGCTTAGTTTTAGCTTGTATGTACTACAGAAATACAGGAACACTGACCTTGAGTATATATTTACTTATCATAAGTAAGTCTGATAAGAACCCAGCTTTACACACCCACAGACCCACCCACAGTTTGTAGATCTGTGGATGGATTTTGGCCTTCATTTGCCCACTTTAGCCCACCTGGCCAAATCGTGGCTCGACAATAAGCATTTTCTGGGGGTATCTTATAATGCTGGGAGCAGCTTATGAGACAGCAAGAACATTCTAGACATTAGCAACAAAAAAAGGACATAATAGTTTTTTGTAAATTTAGTATACAATCTGCTATAGTCATAGAAGCTGCAATTGCCTTAAAAGAAACAATGTACTAAAAAAACAAAAGTTGAAATTTCTGCCATATATTGGTAGTACTAATGGATTGTTATTGCCTACAAGAACCTTAACACCACATCTGTGACACCGGAAAACACAGAAATCTTGATCAGTTTGGATGTACTTGACTACTTAGAACCAGTCGGCTGTAAGATCTTGCTAGGATTGGCAACATTTTTTCACAGGAGTACAAGATGCTTGAGCATTATGACAGCTTCAATACAGGACACAACGGCTTCAATACGGGACGTTTCACCACCGGCTAAAATACGGAAAATTGGTGGCCCGCACAGGATGTCATAATTTTGCCAGAAATACTGGACATCCTGGTTAATACGGGACAGTTGGCAACCCTAGATCTTGCTCAAGGGAGCTCTTTAAGGTTTCTGAGGGTTACAGTAAATTTATGTTACCTCTAGGTAATGTGTAAAGCAAATCTGCTGTTTGCTTTTGTTGTCTAAATCCAACAAATAGAACCAGACAATCTTAGCCTATGATTACTGTTTTCAAAAAGGCTAATACTCATTGGTCACCAAAATTATCATGTTGGTATTTTGAACAAAAAAATGGGGGATCTAAAATGTTACTTTGGAGGACAGGACAGGAACAAGGCCATGTTTGAAGTTACACAAGTGGAAACAAACCATTATCTTTAAACTCTAAATGGCAGCTTTATGCAATATTAGCTTGCAATGTTGTTCCAAACATCACCCCATCACTGATCCCTTCAGTCTCCTATAGTATTTGGGTTAGAGCAACATGCAGAACTGCGTAGTGATCTTATAATGCCTTCACTCTTCTTCCGTCTCCTGGGCTGCAGTGCCAAGCCACTGACAGTCTCCGTGAAGTCTTCCCTTTGAGCAGCCACAGCTGCAGCGGCTGCGGTCTCTTTGATCTGAATTTCAAGATGCTTCTGGATTGCCAGGCCAAGCTCTTCAGGATCCACAGCAGCACCATACACCTCCCAAGTCATACCCTCTGCATCCCATTCCACCTCTTTCACTGGGGTTTTCTGACACATGCACTCCATGGTCAAAGATATGTCTGAGGTAGAATCTTCCCTTAGATTAATTTCAGGAAATACGTGGGATAGAGGAGAAACAAGGGAATCAGAGGATATGGTCTGCACACCGACATCTCTGAGCTCATAGTCAGATGTCATAGTAGTGGCATCTTTCACTGTCCTGTTAAGAATAGTCTGGCCTGTTCGGTCTAGTCTAAGGCAGGAGGAGTTCTGTCCCCTTAATTCGGATCCACAACAGTGGCCTGAAGTTCGGCTGTCAAGTCTGGTCTCGCTTACCGAGGACATAAGAGGCGGAAAACCAAGCAAGAGAGACCGCTGACCTGCACAGGGGTTTCCTGCACAAGCTGGCCGTGATATCAAGTGTCCAGGGCAGGGAACAGCCCTGCAAGTATTTCGCAAGCAGGCAGTGGTCATCATATGATCTGCAAAGGTAGACCTGTGGCATGCATTTAAATGATGGCTTTCACAGTTACTCTGAACGTGGTCCTCTATATTCACCTGCTGTGTTAGGCTATTCCCCAGAGACAAGGAACTCATTCTACAAGTCATTCTGCTGCATTCTGTCGTGTTCTCCACATGTCCGCAACACCGACAATATCCCTCCCTGCTCACCAGATTCTTCATCCTTAGATCCCAATTTGTGGATGGTGAGTGTGGCACACCGTGGGCCTGATTTTGTCCCAGTAGCAGATCCTGTGATGGAGTCCTTCTGGGTGAGTCCTCCATGATGCTCCAGGGTCTTGTAGTTCCTCCACGCCAGATTGCAGTCTCAGGGGTGCTGTTTCCACTACACATGTTCTCCTGTTCTTGGTCACACAAGTTCACAGGGACAACCGTTGCTGGTGCACCCAGACTTACAGGTCTTTGAGTGTATGCTGCACTGCTGGCACTCTTGCGCAAATTTTGACGGTACCATGTCAGCTCCATGCGTTGAGGAGGTCCACTCATCATTTCTGTGGAGCTTTTGGATAAAGACATTATTGGCAGTTCATAGTCTTCCACAGTTTTGCTGTCAGCAGATCCAAGACTGATGCTTGGGAGGTAGATCTCAGATGTCTGGCGCTGTCCTTCTTCCATGGTATCTGCAAAAGAAAGGTAAAAATAATTATAAAAAGTATACAATTAACATTAAACTTTATTGTTCAATATTTATATGCCTAACTATTTTTAGTTTTTAGTTTTTTAAATGGAAGGACAATAATTCTTACTCTCTTTAGTTGCTATTATTCAATAATAAAAAAAGATATCTACTAGGCAGCTAATCAATTTATGCTATATCTGCAGGACTGTGGAGGAGGGGGCATGGTCGAGCGTCGTGCTGTGGAGAGTGAAGTGGGGAGATGAGTGGTGAATGATTTCCACCTGTGCTTAACACCTGTACTGTGTTTCAGTGAGGAGTGACGGGGGCTTTTAAGAAGAGGAAACAGCGGCTTGGGGGAGAGAGAGCACAGGTGACAAGCTACATGTGTGTTGGCCGCTGCCGTTATAATTTATATTTTGAGTTACCTGTGTGTGAACTGTGCCTTTTCGCATTTAAGCGAACGTGTTTGCTGTTAATAAAATAGACATTCCTGTGTTGGAATCGCCGTCTCCTGCTTCCTCATTCCCTTTTACTCTGGTTCTTGTTACAATGACCCTTAAACCTTTACTGCCAAGCATAAAACAAACATCACTATTATTAATGCCCATACGGTGGGTTAGCCGTTTGGTTAAAATCCCCATATTTGTTAAAGGTATTAAACATTGGCGCATAACCAGAGACTATTTAGCAGAGACAGACCACTTCTATTAAAATGAATGGGAGAAATTGGAAAGTCCTACAGTCAACCGATGTAGAAAGGAAGTCCTGCCTTACAGGTAAAAGACCCAATTATCTTTTAGATACAGACGTCGGCTGTCAATCAACTCGAGAGCGCGCATGCGCATTAGCTATACATGCCGGACTTTTTTTTTTTCTTTTTTTGTTTTTTAAGCGTAATCTGAGGTAAAGAAGCACAATTTATGATTCCAGTGTTGTAGATTTTACTGCTGATTTGAAATATGTTCCTTGATCGTAATCTTGACCAACGGTTTTTGAGATTACGGTGTTCCCCTATTCAAGTAGATAGGACGTGCGCTTTCATGACTGGAAAATAGCTTTCCTAGTGCGTTCCAAAGATGACCGCCAATGGACTGACTTGCTAATAAGGTTTTGGCATAACTGGTTACACACAGTTTGTACTACGGAAAAATATGATATCTCAAATCGTGCGTTATGTTGTTTACTTTTCAAACTGATCAGACTCACGATTTAAGCCTGCACTGTCAGAAAAAGAAAAAAAAAGTACCTTTAGGCATACAACAGTACCCTCAAAGGTACACCTGTTGTACCCTTTACATGTCAGTTGGAATGTATTTGTACTTATCTGTCCCTAAAGTGTACATATTAGCAAATTAAGTGTATTATCTGTCCCAAAAGGGTATCGTAGTACCTTAAGGTGTAAAGAGGGTACAGCAGGTGTACCATTTAGGGTACTGTCCCAGGGACAAGTTGTTGTAGCCCTAAAGGGAAACACTTTGCACATTTTCTGACAGTATGGCTGATGATAAAATGGCAGAAAAATCCAGATTTAAAGTAAAGGATGGATGTGTGACATCTCTAGGGACAAGAACATGATAGAAAGTTGGGGGTGGGATCTTTTGACTTGAGTCAGTGAGCAACCTGAAGTTACTTACCAAATTTGCCAACTTCATTGTTGTGGGCAAACATACTAGCACAGTGTTGGCAACTTTTACACTGGCAAGCACCACTCAGAAAATGTACATTTTAGTTCCATTTACAGTTCTTACAGTATAAGAAGAGATTTTATAGATCCTCACTCTTGCTGCACATAGATCAAACTCAGCTGGGCAAGGAGATGTCTAGGTATTTCTCCTTGTGTGAGTGATTTACCAGATTACAGAACACTAAGCCTAGCACTAGACTTAAGAATTTCACACACTATTGCACTTGTGTATATGGTTGTGTGACAATAAAAGTGATTTGATTTGAAGATCATTAGCTACAACACAGTTGTCCCAGCTTTTCTTAGGAGCACATTAATCCATATGGGGTTTTAACACAGATGACCACTTCCTCTCCACGTGGACACAAGTATACTAGGCTGGATGATAAAAACTGTGCTAAAACAATGGACTTCAAATGATTACTTTTGGAGCATGTTTCCTTAATTATTTAAAGCAGTGGTTCTCAACCTTTTTGACTCCAAGGCCCCCCATTGTCCAAGACAATATTTGAAGGCCCCCTCGCCCGAAACTAGATGTGTCTGTTTAAAATAATTAAGCATGGATAATTTTTTATTCTAGAAGTTTCAGAAAGAGTCAGTTTATAATTTGTGGGCATACATCTTAAAGCATTTTAGCATTTTAATTAAGTTGGATTATTTTAATATTTCTTATTTTAAATTAAGTTTAAGTAATATTGAGGCCCCCTTTGGAAGTGTGCTGAGGCCCCCTAGTGGGTCCTGGCCCCCTGGTTGAGAACCACTTATTTAAAGCATTAATTTGAGACTTAATTCAAAATTGTTGTAATATTATCAGCTTCGTCAAAGGAACTCGACAGCGCAATAAACTGATGTGTGGCAGGCTTGTTCCTGCTTAAATTACACTTCATCCACTCAAACAGATTTTTGGGGAGACTACTGCTGGTGTCACTCCCTACTGTTAGCACACACATACTGCTTCCTCCAAACTATTACAGACTCACCCTACTGAACTCTAGGCTCTTATCTGTGGCATCCATTCTAGGCACACATTAATGCTGTAGAACACTAAGCTATCATAACTTCAGCATTTACTTGTTACTTGTCATTCAGCTGTTTAAAGCAAGCTTTGAAGCAACTTGAGGTATTAAGTGCAAACTCTCCAGTCCCTGGGTCACCTTACTTAGAAATGAACCTTCGTGCTAGCCCAGATCCATTTAATTAACTAATTAGCCATTCCACTACCAGCATCTAATGCCATTTTGCAATGACTTGAATCTATATAATATGAACTTAAGTGGGCCCACACAGAACACTGCAGAAAGCTTCAGATTTCCACAGAATTAAAACGCCTGTCATTCACAAAGTTATACACATTTAGTGACTTTCATTATGCTTTAAGTTCCAAAGAAGAGTGTAGTACTCTAAGCTCTGTTTAACACATCTGACCATTTTTAAATCCAGACATGCTAAATTTTGCACCTTTTCCACAAAAAATAAACACAGAAAATTAGAAAATTATCTGCTGATTCTTTCTGGGCCTTCTTCTAAGATAAGAGAACACAAAAAGATATTAAGGACTGTGGATGGTTCAGGTAACATAAACTCATATTAAACTCATATTAAACTCATATTAAACTCATATTAGCTGGACTGGAGCACCATCTTATACCGGCCTTATAGGCTAGGCTACATACAGTATATTATAACTATTAAGGTTACTTTTGTAATGTTTAAAATTGACATAAAAAAAAAAAAAAATTAAATAAACAATGTATTAGCCTATGTATTAAAATCTTAATATCATTTATTTAAAAAAAAACTGTTTGCAAACATGTAGCCTATCTTTAAAGTTATAAAGAACAAGTGTAATGACTGATTTAAGTTGCATGGTAAACAAAACAGTACATGTTGTACATGAAACACGGTAAGTCAAGAAAAAACTTTATGCTATAATAACAAGCACAATAATAGCACAATGCACAAGTCCCAAAACACTAAACTGCACAAACAGCACTTTCCTAGAATTCAGTTTGTCACTATGCACTGCAACATTTTCCTGATCCACAAGATCATCGCATGCTATGTCTAAAGGTTGTTTTCAGGTAACCTGATTTAACATTTAATAACTTTAAAAATGTTGCAAATTTATGTAGCTAATGAGAATCTCTGGACATATCACATTTATTTTAAGACAAAATACTAATTTGTCATTTAAAGTTTGTTGAAGGTGATTTATTCAAAGTTAAAAAATTACAAGTTTTTTCCAATAAGTGAAAGGATAGTACAGATTAAGTGGGGGGAATGAATATGTTATAAAGAATGTTCAAAGTGGAGATTTATTTGTTTATAGAATACTTTAGATGTTATAAAAATGCCAAATATGATTGAAATTAACGGGAAACTTTCTGAACCCTTTTCTGAAGTGGTTATTTTGAATAAGCATTCATTTGTTACTCCAATTTTACCCTGTAACTATTACCCCTATATAGAGAGTGTCACTATATTCCCCCTGGGGGCCTTTTACCCCACATCCCCCGCCACCATTTTTACTACTACTACTACTACTACTAATAATAATTTTAATAAAAACAATCTTCTATTAATTATTTTCACAGAAACTATATTGCTCCATCAATATTCAATAAAAAGACCTACAAATTTTCTTTAACGGGTGCCTTTAGCCCCATTGTACCCAACAACTTTAAACTGTAAAAGTGAAAATGTGCAGTTTAAAGAGCTATTTCTACCTGATATAACCCTTAAAAATACTTTCATTGGTGTAACCTAATGTAGACAGGCTGACTCAATCTTATTAAAAAAAAATTAACTTGAAAAACATTTCACTTGAATAAAAGCAATACATGTAGAAGTTAGGCTACCATGTGAAGCCCATTTCCGGTTATTTTATTAAACATTTCTGTTCTTTTTAGTTAGAAAATGTATACACAAAAAGCCTGCACACTATTATTGTTTTAAAAAATGAAAGTAAAAAAGTTTTTGGGATTTCTTAAAGGTGCACTCAGTAATTTTTGTCTTTGTGTCATCTAGAACTTACACTGACACCTAGAGGCTTGGATGCAGCATCATTTAAAATCACTAGTTTTCAAATTTCAGATACCATTGAAGAAATTTAGTATTCACAGTGAGCCATGATTACTTTAATCAATGAGTGGAAGTGTCAAATAACAGGACAGTTACTGAGATTAAGCAAGAAGTATTCGGCTGGTCATGTGATTCTAACATGGCAGCCCCCATGTGCGGACCCTCTCCATGTAGAATAAAACAGCTTTTATAATGTTACTGATATGACTGGAGTCTTCATTTTAATGTGAGTGCTCACGATTTCCTACATATATTGCAAAATTACAATTCATGTCTTTAGGGGTTAAACTTTTTTAATGAGGAAAAAAAATGACTGAGTGCACCTTTAAAAGGTGTGGAAACTTTTCATCATGTACTTTGTAGATGACATTACATGAACTGCTGGGTAGTACTATTCTGTAACAAGCTTTATCAAATGTAAAAAGAAGTCTTTCAATAACAATAATAAAAATCATAATAACTTTTCAGTGCCAACCAGGGAATGATCTTGAAAATAACCTTTGCAAAACGAGTAAAACTCAAGCAGGAGACACAATGACAGATGTTATCTCTCTACAGTCATCATGGGAAAACATGATACTTATCTTCCCACTGCCTCTAAAAATAACAGGCAAGGTGTTCACTGTTAACCCTCCTCTATCACCCCAGCCCACAGCCCAACCCCCACCAAGCCAGACAACCATACACCTGCGCTAGCTCCAAGCTGGGATACACTTGTGTAAACATACACACTCCAATGGACCTCTAACCCCACAGGAAGAAATAAAGAAAGGCATCTCACCTTTAGGTCTTGTTACCAAACATACATGGTCCAACCATGGCCTTGTGTCACCCTAGTGTCTTTCCTTTGTCATTGTCACTTCCCTTTTCAAAGCCTCACCTTACCACTCAATATTGCAGGCACACGGTGCAGCACTTGCTTTATAAAGACACGGCTGCGGTTTCCCTCATGTCACAGGTAAGTCAACAACCCCCTCTCCTCCCCTCCCTTTAAGACACACGCACACATACATACCTCCCACTTCCTCTTCTCGTCTCCTTCCTCTCTTCCTAGCGAACTCCCGCCTCGTTCACTTCTGTCCTTACTTCCTATTGCTCGCTCTCTCTCCAGTCTATGTGAACAGGATAGAGCGGGTGTATTGCTGGATTATCAGACGTTGTCATCTGTTTACACACCACAGGCTCCGTCTCAGGGAGGAAAATCTACGGTGGAAAGAGGGAGGAGGTGCAAAGGGTGGGAAGGCAAGGAGTGCTGGATGGGGGGAGGGGGTATTATAGGAGGAACAGGTGTCTGAAAAAGGAAATCAGAGAAGGAAATAAGACAACCTTCAAATTCAACACAATAAGTACCAACAGTCCCTTCCTCTCTCTACACACACACACACACACACACACACACACACACAAACTTGTTTTTATATAATTGTGGGGACTCTCCATAGACTTTCATGCATTTTATGGATTTTATACAGATCTAACGATAATTTATATCCCCTAACCCTAACCCTACCCCTAAACCTAACCCTCACAGAAACCTTTTTTTGCATTTGTACATTTAAAAAAAATACAAAAAAAAATAAAATAAATAAAAAACAAAAACAAAATGGGGACCACTGGCTGGGCCCCACAAGGTAGGTGATCTCGGGTTTTACTATCCTTGTGGGGACATTTGGTCCCCACAATGTAGTATAAACAAGTACACACACACACACACACACACATGTTCCTTCTACACAAAAGTAGCCCCTCTTACTCATCCAATCTCAACAGTCTCTCTTCCCGTTGCTATAGAAACAGCCATGCTCAATAGGAGTCGATTTCATCATGTCTTTTTTTTTTTTTTTTTTAAAGTTGTCATGGGAACAATGAAAACAGCTTTTTGAAAGAAGAGCTTGTGGATGCCAGGAAACCATTATGATGTGTGTCCCTGAAGTCATCTTTCTGATTCATCCATCCAATATTAGTCCATACATGCCCTTGTCATTGCAAACTCACAGTGTACCCCTTTTTTAAATTATAATTCAGGTTTAAAGGTTATACAACGGCAAAACTGCTGTGCCGTTTTCTACATAAATACTGTATATAGCCTTTGCTGATGCATGCATCAAAATTGTTCGCATTTGTAATAACATTTTTTGTAACATTTTCCATGAAGCCCATATTTATAATGCATTGTAAAGGCATTATACATCCATTATACTGAATTCATAATGTCTCATAATACACCTTATAATAAGTTATAACTTCTCATAAATAATTATAACTACAGTTAAAACACATTACAAGTGTTCCCTTGTTCATAGTTATACTTTCGAGTATAATGCTTTGCAACACAAGCAACATCCAATTTTTATGCAGCAGAAGCTATAAAGTTAACCTTATAACTGCTGTACAGTATAATGTAAACAGTCAAAAGACTTTATGACGTAATCATATTATCAGTGGTCTTTGCCTGCTTTAAGTTAAAAAAAGCGATATCATCTTATAAACAGCCATAACATAAACTTGTAACATATAATAGATTAAAAGTCAAACTTATATAATTTATAAAATAAGTCTCCAAATAAGATAAAAAAACATTACACTTTATTGAATAGAGTCCAGTATAGAATCAGTTTTTTTTTTCTTTATTCTTATGTGTGTTTACACCCAAGAATATTGGCTACATGTGTGATCAACATACAATTTTTTTTCAAAGTGTTTTTCGTAATATCTCTAAATGTACATTGTATGTGTGTTATTTTGTATTTCTGCATGTGTAATGTATAACTTATAGCATGACTTGTAATGTCTTATAACCACTTAAAAATATCTTATGGATATTTATAAGAAGACATTGCTTTTGTCACTTTACCTAAAGCATACCTATTATATATATTACAAATAATACATTATAACTTATGCAGATAAATTTGGACATTGCTTGTGTTGTAATGCATTATACTCTAAGGTATAAATATGAATAGGTAAGTGTTATAATGTATTATAATTGTGGTTACAATTATTTATGAGAAGTTATAACATATTATAAGGTGTATTATGAGACATTCCTGATGGATTATAATGCCTTTACAATGTATTATAAATATGGGCTTCATAGAAAGTGTTTTTTTTTCTCTCTCTCTCTCTCTCTACACAGAGACATTTGGAACCTGTTGCAGTTACATTTTGTTAAAATAAAAACAGATGTTGTCTGTTTGTTATTACTTAAAATCAGTTGTGTCAGGTAATTGTATTTCCCCTCATCAACATTTATGTCAAACAGACCCAGCAGATTTTTTTCATTGCATGGAACACAAAAGGAGTTATCTAGCAGAATGTATGATTTCCTTTTTTCCATGTAATATAAAAAGAGATATTTAGCAGAATATCCATGCTGTTCCATCCCTAGTTACCATTCACTGTCATTTTATTGAAAATAATAACAATAAAAGTGAATGGTGACTAGGGACAGAACAGCTTGGACATTCTGCTAAATATCTCTTTTTATGTTACATGGAAAAATACAGGTTTGGAATGACATTATAGTGAGTAAATTAACACAATTTTGGGGTAAACTAGCCCTTTAAGTTTGTTTTGTATAAGAATGCAAAGAAAGCAAACTAAAACAGGTAGTAAAAATGAAATTGTACAGTATATACTAGGGCTGTCAATCGATTCAATATTTTAATCGAATTACATGGTATGCCGATTAATCGGATTATTCGCATGTACAAATATTTGTGGAGAAAGCCCCTCAAATAACAATAATTTAATATATAATGATGAAATAATCATAAATAGTTATATTTAAATAATTTCAAATAAAATGCATTATAAAATATAACAATTCAGATAATTAAAATTCATTATATTATTGTTGCAGATGAGTAAAGCATTGATAATACAAAAAGTGGCTTTAAAATCCAATATATTATTTATTTCCATATTATCGTACATAAGCCTATCACTGGCCTACAGTTCACAGCAATCCATTTTGCAATTGAATTCATCAATCAGTCTGGTCTTTTCTAAGGACGTGTCAATGTACACCTGAGTGAGATGGACGCTTTTGGAGCGTCTCACTTTGGTTGCATCGCGTCATAAACAAACTGTTTTTAGGCTGCTGTGTTAAGTTAAATGTGGTTTTAAACTTAAAAAAACACGTCTTGAGATCCTTACATTCGGAATTGCACTCAATCAAGTGTTTGAACGCAGGAACGTGTTCTCATCTTGTGCTGTCTGCTGTCGGTACGTGTGGTTTGTTCTCTGTGTAAGCTGCGTGTTGCCTATACAACTGGAGTTTCGCTTACTGCCCCCTTGAGAAAACAGGTGGTACTTCAAGCTTGAATTGCTCCAATGGTTGGAATGTTCCACATTATGGTTTGGGGACATGATTAATTGCGTAAATTTTTTTAAGCGTTATTTTTTTATATAAATAACCCCACTGAATTAACTCATTAAATTTACAGCCCTAGTATATACTAAAACCACAGGGAGCAAAAAGATACTAACATAGAGTAAAAGTATTCAGGTGATTACTATATTAAACTGATTACTAAACGAACAATTGAACGAAAGTAATCAAGTGTCTATTTTGTGATCTGATGTATTGAAACTGCCTGAATAGTAACTGCATTTAAAGGTATTGTGGGAACAGCAGACCTGTTACCTGATTGCAGCCTTGATAAACTTCCCCTGTTGTCCAAGAGTTATTCATTAACCCTTTGTGAATGCTGTTGTTTAACTAAACTAGGCTTTTGCAGTTGCTATTACATTGCATTCAATTTACAGTTATTAAACTAGACTATGAGCCCTGTTGTGACTGATCTATTGTGACCAAATTATACACAGTCAGAAACATCCACATTTTAAATAGCACATGTACTTAATGGAAATTTTATATATATATAATTTTTTTTTTATTAATAAGAGGTACCTATTTGAGCCAACTTACCAAAGGGATCTGGCATAACAGATGTGTTTGTAATTATTTTTTTGATTTGATTATAAATAGTTTATAAAAGAGTTTTGTGGCTATAATTAGGCCTACATCAATTTGAGGCACAGAGTACAGGTAGATTTGTAAGAAAATTAGGCTACTGTATAAGACTGGCCAAAATTGCTATTTTTATTGGAAGTTAATTAAGCTTGCTAATTGCCTTCACAGTTTGTCTGCTCATTGCATGCCTAAACGTGGCTTTGTGTTTGTTTGGAAATTAACACTGCAACTGGCTGGCAGATATCGGTCCCCTGCTTGGTCAAGTGCATGGTGTTGATTAACTAACCTTGGAAGCCTCACAGGTACTGTGGTGCCCAGCTATTGTGTGACCAGACTGTCTACACCAAAGCCAAAACAACTCTCCATGGGACATCAGAGAGAGTGCCAATGAGTCTGCCTCTGGGCATATCGGTAAAATGGGAATCCAGTGACTGGTGATTCACACTGACTGTACAAGAGAAAGAAAGAGAGACTTTATCCAGTTAGGGATTAGGCTGTAGCCATCTATGGCTGGTGAGTAAAAGAATATTGTAAACAGTTTTATTAACCTGATCTAACTACTGTGCATCCTATTCTATTGTACACAAAGCTAATATTATGTGATAGTGGATTTTTGAGACAAACAGATGACATTGTTTTGTTTGTTTTACTTGGCTGCAAATATCTGTTCAAAGTTCAGTTATCTAATTTGATTTATAATAAGTTGTGTAAGACACATTATCAAAAAGTATGATTTATGTTAGATGCAATTCTATGAAATGTAATTTGCTTCAAAGTTTTCTTTACTTGATATGAAGGTCTAGTCCTGCCATACTGACATGCATTTCTGTCCATGCTAATGTGATATACCATTAAAGTGATAGTTCACCCAAAAATGAAAATTCTTTCATCATTTACTCACCCTCATTCTATCCTAGATGTGTATGGCTTTCTTTCTTCTGCAGAACACAAACAGAGATTTTTAGAAGAATATCTCTGCTCTGTAGGTCCATATAATGCAAGTGAATGGGGTCCAACACTTTCAAGCTCCAAAAAGCACATAAAGGCAGCATAAAAGTAATCCATGAGACTCCAGTGGTTTAATCCATGTCTTCTGAAGCGATCCAATCATTTTTGGATGAGAACAGATCAAAATGTAACTCAATTTTTACTATAAATCTTGACATTTGCAGTCTCCTTGGTGATTATGATTTGAAGCTCGATTACACTTCTTAGCGCCATCTAGCACTCTGCGCTTGTGTCAAGCACTAGGAAGTTGGAGTCAGGGGGCAGTGGTGGCTCAGTGGTTAAGGCTCTGGGTTACTGATCAGAAGGTCAGGGGTTCAAGCCCTAGCACCACCAAGATGCCACTGTTGGGCCCTTGAGCAAGGCCCTTGACCCTATCTGCTCCAGAGGTGCTGTATCATAGCTGACCCTGCACTCTGACCCCAGCTTTGCTGGGATATGTGAAAAAAAAGAATTTCACTGTATATGTGCAAATGTGTGATAAATAATTATAAATTAATTAATTATAATTATTATAGTTGTGAAAATTTCAGAAAATTACTTTTCTGCTGCCTTTATGTTCTTTTTGGAGCTTGAAAGTGTTGGACCCCATTCACTTGCATTGTATGGACCTACAGAGCTGAGATATTCTTCTATGTTTGTGTTCAGCAGAAGAAAGAAAGTTATACACATCTGGGATGGCATGAGGGTGAGTAAATGATTCATTTTCATTTTGGGTGAACTGTCCCTTAAAATGCTGTGTAGCAGATGGTTGACGTCCAGTACACTTAGTGTAAACAAATGGTGCTAGAACTTTTATCAGAACTTTAATCAGAACTAATAATTACAACGAAGTTTAACCAACTGGTTCCAATGCAATGAAGTTAGTTCCACTCAAGTTCACATAGGTGTCCTAGCAGAGGTACTTCAAATTAACTAGTATGATCCACAGATATTTGACAACCAGAGAGTACCCCAATATTTTTGCCTTAATTTTGAATAATATATCAATTGATCTATAATTTGAAACCTGTGAAACTAGTTAAATGTTTAGCATGAAAAATGTTTTTGTGCTTTACTTGCTTTGGTGATTTGTTCTATAACACAAAGACATTTATGCATTTTACTTGTGGCTTATATGTCTATATACTTTTGGGGCTACTGTATACTAAGTTCTCCCTTTTAGCTTAACAGATTTTTGCCCCATCAGTAGTTACCCACCATTGCAAATGTCAAGCATGCACTTGTTCTGTGTTTAAGGCATTTATACATGGATTTAAAACAATTCTTAAATGTAAAAGATAGAAACAAGCTTTTATCTGTAGTAACAGTCTGAGTAAAATATTATGTTTCTTCTTTAAGAATTTCAAATTTGTAAAAATAAATTTTACCTTTAAATTCTGAAAAGTAAGCTGTATTAAATGAATTACCTGTTTTAAAGTTCTGGCTCACATGCCTCTGGATTCATTCATCTGCCCAAAGTAACTTCACAGTAAATGAGAAAGTGGGTGAGGTGTTGCCCTTAAAGACAGAAAACTCTCTGTGAAAAATGCAGTGTTTCTTGAGTAGCGGCAACTCATCGTGCCCCACCTCTCCCATGCAGGTCTCTGCTAAAGTGTATTGACACAAGACACTTGACACATCTATTTAAAAGGCATGATGGACAGAGCCTGTCCAAAGGTGGGACCTAGTAGGTTCAGTTAATGCAAAGCCATGTTCTCTCTTGTATGAAACACAGAGTGAGAGAGTTAGAGGGATGGGGAAACAATGCGAGATAAATCGATGACTGTCAGCTGAATTTATTTTGTGTCTATGCCATTAGATCTACTTGTACCTCTGGCTTGTGGACTGTCTGCAATATTTCTGTTCCTTTTGCTGGTTGGCCTGTCAGTCTATCTGCTGTGGAGGAAGAGACGAGCCCAAATGCAATACCGGGGACTGATACCGACCACCCCCACAATCTCACAATGCACCACTCCAGTGCTCCAGACATCACAGAGCAGCAGCTATGGGTAAAGAACAGCTGTTACTTGTCTAGCAATGCCAATAATCTCCAATGTAAGGAACATTACATGTAACAAAGCTGAACCAATCAGATTAAGTTCATCCCATCCCTTACCTTTTTTGTCAACAAACTTTTGATATTACCAGTCAAAAGTTTGGACAGACCTACTGATTCTTTATTATTATTATTTCACACATTTTATAACAATAGTAAAGTCATCCAAACTATGAAATAATATAAATGAAGTATAGAAATTACAGTGACCAAACAAATATTTAAACACATCAAAACGCTATAACCTGGTCTCACAGAATGACATTACTGTATTTACATTTTTGCAAAATTATTTTACATGGTTTGTTGTATGCTTTGCGGCAGTTTTTCTGATGAAATGAAGTAATAAACACTAGAGGTGCAACAATAACAATGCCTTTTATTCATACCTTCACACAAATCATAGTAATGAATAGTAAAATGGCAGATTATCAGTTCATAACACTTTTAGCTTTATTCCTTACACAATACTATCTCATGACATCAAAACACCTATAGTACATGACATGTAAGGTGATACATTCAGAATCAGAATTAGCTTTATTTCCAAGTGTTCACATGTACACAAGGAATTTTATTTTATTTATTTATTTATTTTGGTGATAGGAGAAACAAATGCACACAGAACATTACAGTGAGACACAGAATATAAAACAAGGTAAGAGTATAAATAGACATACAAATAATAGAACATACATTTTATCTTTTGCATTAAATAACCAACCACATTTACAAGCTTATTCGAGCATGATCAAGTTGCGCTGTACCTCAACTGATTTTTTCACATTGCAAGTGAAAGTAAATGGGATATGAGTCCAGAAGAACACGCAAGTCAACATTTGAGCCGAAAGTGTCATAGAAGCACCACAAAAAGGAAGACTTTGTCTCTGCAGTAGGGATGGGCGGATCGATACTAAAGTATTGATACTTCCAATACTGATGTGGTATCAAGAATATCGATCCTCACATAAAAATATCGATTCTGAAGTTTTTTTTTAACAAGTGATCTTATTATTTATATTACATGAATATTAATGCATCTCATAAGCTTCGAAGTGAAAAAAAAAAAAGAAAAAAAAAAAAAAGAATTATATGAGCGAATTGATGCAGGGCACCGGGACTATTTTTTCTTCCACTCATCTTGATGCACAGAAATGGTAAAATACACTAGCAGTCACAGACAGCGCTCACCCTTTCAGTCACAGTGCTCATTCAAAGAGGTGCTTTCCTGAGGTAGTGACAGAAAAACAGCATCTGGAGTTATTCACACTAAGTAATGACAAACCTAGATGTGACATATTATAATGGGCTTGTTTGACAATTTTTACAGGTTTATTTAAATTCAGAGTTGTTAAAACATTGATAATGATCTGTAATCCTCGTAAATAAATGATACCCTTATGAAAACTTACCATGGATTTATTGTAGTAATATTGTATTAACCATGATATTAGTAACCACGACTGTAATAACCATGTTTTCTTCTACTTCTTCTACTTTTTCTTCTTCTTCTTCTTCATGGCAGTAACCAAGGTTTTGATACAATTAACCATGGTTTTACTACATCATTACTGTAGTACCCATATGGTAACTTGGTTTTAGTAATAGATTAGATTAGATTCAACTTTATTGTCATTGTGCAGAGTACAGGTACAGAGCCAATTAAATGCAGTTAGCATCTCATTGTGCAGAGTACAGGTACAGAGCCAATGAAATGCAGTCTAACCAGAAGTGCAAATAGCAATATGTATATACAGTAAAGATTTTTATGGAGTGCAAAGTTATGAGGTAGAGAAGCAGAGACCAGCTCAATGCAGATGTCTATGAATACAGTACAAGGTGCAAATGAAGAAGTATAAACACTGAAGGTGCATTGTACAGAATGAAGTATAAATATGTAAATATATATATATATATATGGCCAGAGACCATAACAGTGCAAGTGGCATCAAGAGGTAGAAATTATATGCAAAGAAATGTGCAAGGGAATGTGCAAAAAAAATATGTAGTCCGAGTGGGATGTAGTGTTCAGAGCCTGAGTTTAGAGTTCAGTTGGCTGACAGCTGAGAGAAAGAAACTGTTCCTGAGTCTGCTGGTGCGACAGCAAAGACTCCTATAGCGTCTCCCAGATGGGAAAGGAGTAAACAGACCATGGTTGGAGTGAGAAGTGTCTTTTATAATGCTTCTCACCCTCCTTAGGCAGCGTTTGTGGTGAATGTCTTTGATGGAGGGTAGCTGAACACCAGTGATGTATTGGGCAATTTTCACCACCCGCTGGAGGGCCTTCTGGTCTGAGACAGTGCAGTTGTCATACCACACTGTAATGCAGTTTGTTAAGACACTTTCAAATAGTAATAGTAGCCATATAATAAAATCTATGGTTAATTTATTGGTTTTATATGTGGCTTATACTAACTAATTTTTAAAGGGTTAACAAAGCAGCCTAATAATTTTCTGTTTAGGCCCATAAATATATAAAACATTTAAGTAATAATAAAGTTACTAATTTTATCCAAATAATTCGTAAAAATTCAGTTTAATAGAGGTATCGGTATTGGTATCGATATCGGCGATATTGGCCTAAAAGTACTTGGTATCGGATCGAAAAGAAAATAAGTGGTATCGCCCAACCCTACTCTGCAAAACAAAAATGGCCGTTCCCAATCAGTGGGTGTTTTCAATCCAGGATGGCCGTTTTTCAACCGCCTTACATGATTTGCCAACTACACTGAGATTCCCTAATTTCATTGGATAGTTGTAAAACACCCATCCCGGTTTGAAAACGCCCAGAGACTGGGAAATGCCCATTATTGTTCTGCAGAGACTTATACTTCCAAAAAGCTGCCACTCAGTGGTGGTGGTATAATCTCACGTTTGCTTTTGACGCTATCGTCAGGTTTAAGTTTAAGGTTTAGGGTAGGGAGGTAGGTTTTGTTGATTAAAAACTCAATAGAGCATCAACTAAAACCTCATCTGTTCGGGAGAATATTTAACTCACTTTAAGTGCCACACAGTGGATATTTTACCTCGGAACTGCCGTGATATGTGTAATGTACCACTTAATGTCATTTTGGAAAAAGAACACCACAGTAGCACAGTTTTCATGAGATCAGGGCAGTGGTGTAGCCAAGGGTGAACCGGGGTGGGCCTTGGATCAGGGTATTATATTTTTGATTTTTCAAAGTAGCTGCCCTTTACTTAGATAACAGCTCTGGGGCCGGATTCACAAAACGTTCTTAAGAAGAAATTTCTTCTTAACTACCATTTTCTTCTTAATTTCTAACTTAAGTAAACTTATGATTCTTAAGAAAAAACTTAGGAAGCATTCAAATTCTCAAAAAAAAAAAAAAAAATCTTAAAAATCATCATAAATAACATCTTAAAGTTAGGATAACCTCACAGTTGTGTTAAATTCTAAAATGTAAGATGTTTAATGAATTTAGTGGGTTTTTCATGTTGAGTCTGAGGTCACAATGGGCTGTTTACGTAGAATTGTGATTTTAGACTTTATATTAGTTTTGTGTTTAATGGTATTTTTATTTTCTGCTTTCAAACCATGTAAATGTTATCACCAAATTCAAACAATAAATGTTGTTTTGAAGCTTCTTAATGTGGTGACCAGGGCTGTAGCAAGGAATTCTGGGCCCCGTGAATATATATTGCTCTGGGCCCCTTACCTATTAAAATAATACCATTTTGAATTTGTTGTAGGCCCTACTGGACCTTTGGGCCACTAGAATCGTTACCACCTTTCACCCTACTAGCTACGGCTCTGGTGGTGACCAATCATGCTTATTCAAACGGATGTGCTGCATTTAGCGCTCTTCAGAATCTATATTTTAATGTGAGGATCGATATTCTTGATACCACATCAGTATCGGAAGTATCGATACTTTAGTATCGATCCGCCCATCCCGCAGAGACAAAGTCTTCCTTTTCATGGTGCTTCTTTGACACTTTCAGTTCAAAATGTTTCTGAGCTCTTGAAACACATAAATTCAGTCTAATATCCAAACTTTTGTCTGGTAGTGTATAACGTTTCCTGTGAAATGTGGATAGAAGTGCATTCACAGATTATTTTAATCTTTAAACTTTCTCAGCTCGGGTGTTCCTTTTTTTGTGCCTCCTCGTCTCAAGAGAAGATCCCAAATTAGGGACGAGAGAGAGGGAATACAGGATGCTGAGGAATGGGAACACCACCCAGATTTGCACACTCAGCGAGGCTCTCTAACAGTAGGGAGTATGTCAAGATTGGAATAGAAGCATCAGACCTCAGAAATGATCAGTGAAAAGAAAGCTGTTATACATCTTTTTGGCCTTTACTTTCCTTTTTTTATCTCTTCTTTCTCGGTGTGGTTCTTGAGGTTGGTTCCCCCTTGGCAGCTTAAGGCCAGACCTGTACCAGCTCCCAGAGGAACCCAGTGAGTGGGTTCTGCCCAATGGGTCAGCTGTTCGTCTGTGGTTTGCTTTACGGTACCAGCAGGAGAAAGAGCAGCTGGTTGTGTCTCTGCTTCGTGCTGCTAACCTGCCTGCTCAGTGCCAGGGTAATATCACACTTATAAAACTGCAGCTGTTGCCGTCTGATGACCGACGACATCGTCAGGCCAAGGCAAGGCGAAAAGGATGTCAGCCGCAGTTCAATGACAGCTTTGTGTTTCAGGTAGAGAATTCATTTCTGCCCTTCTGCAGTTCCTCAAAGGACAGAGTCTGGAGCTTTTTTTATTCTGATAAACATCAGCAAATCTAAGATGTTCTCTCTGTATGTGGTTACTACATCAAAGGCTTCCTCATGCTATTGAGATTCAAAGGCTTTGTGCTAATGTTTCATGATTTCTTTGTTTAAAACCAGCTTGAAAGTTGAGAAGTCATTTCATAGTTAATGTCTCCATCTACTGGCCATTGCAAGAGGGTCACTGGAGACCCTATAGAGGAATGATCCAGGTCCGTAACAAGTTAAGTTGACATGCTTTTGTCAACTTGATGTTGCTTGCCACAGAAAATAATTTCGACTGGACTCGGAATTTTTAAAAACAAAAATGTGTATGTTACATTAATGCACTTACAATGCAGGTTTATGGGGGAAGGCATTCAACCAGGATAAATGTTAAAATACACACTGTAATAGAAGTATAGCCTCAAGACTTAAACATTAGGTATATGTGACCTGCTCCATCATTTTGAGTTAGTTTGTCACACAGACACATTTTGAGTTTCATGCACTAAAGGAAAAAGCATTTAAATTATTATATCTCGACAATGGTTTGGAATAGAAACAATAATTATATCATTAGAAAGCTTAGACTTTCCTTCTTACTATAGTGCATAAAACTCTAAATGTACAGTATTTCTGGTTCAGAAAGACTCAAAATGATGGAGCAGGTCACATATGTGCTCACATGAGACTAGTTTGATAGAATTGACTCTAAAAAGGTTGGGATGTAAGACTGGCAAACCCTGTAATTTCCCCATGATACATGCAAGGATTGCATATGTAGGCAATGTCTATCCTGAAGTTCATCTGCCTAGAATAGTGGTTCTCAAACATTTTGACTCCAAGGCCCCTGAATGTCCAAGACAATATTCAAATCCACCCATGTAGACCAATACATTTCCTCTGGTACTTCTGCTGTAATGATGAGAAAGCTGCTTGTTTCAAACTTTATTAAAAGAAACTAGGAATATTGATAGATGAAAATTAATCTTGAGTAAGTCTGTAAAATTTTCCAGACGTTTTGAGAACTGTTCTTGAATTAAGAGTAAGTTTAGATGTTCTACATCTATTGCCTTTTTAGAGGTTTTATTTTTTTATTTTTAGATTGATTAAAACAAGCTATTTTTATTTTATTTTATTTTATATTTTTTAACATAGCTTATTAACCTGTTTTAAGTCATCTTGAGACCCCCTTGCAAGTTTGCCTCCTAGTGGGCCCCAGCCCCCTGGATACTAACCATTGGCCTTGAGCAGTTGACCCACCGATTAAAAGGACAAATTAGACAACTGTACAGCTGAAATAACAAATTTCTGCACAGAAGAATTCATTTAAGCACCTCAACAAAATACGAACTGCCCATTTCTGCTTTTAAACCCTCTGAAATGCCATGTTCCATAGACTTCCATTGTGCATTACTGTAAATGTGATTTTATTTTTCAAACTGAGGGAGGAGTTGAAATTATTTTCTGGTGTAACAGACAGCATTTCAGATGTCGTCCATGAGAGTTTAACCAGAGACTATTTAGCAGAGACGGGCCACTTCAATTCAAATGAATGGGTAAAATTGGAATGCCCGGTCAACGGATGTAGAAAGGAAGTCTGCCTTACATGTAAAAGAGCCAATCACCTTTTAGATACAGACATCGGCACTCAATCAACTTGAGAACACACATGCGCATTAGCTGTACAAGACG
The DNA here is from genome assembly GCF_019703515.2 of Myxocyprinus asiaticus. Taxonomy (NCBI): domain Eukaryota; kingdom Metazoa; phylum Chordata; class Actinopteri; order Cypriniformes; family Catostomidae; genus Myxocyprinus; species Myxocyprinus asiaticus. The sequence goes on from NC_059375.1 coordinate 33,872,939, forward strand.
GAAAAATTTCCGAGTTCCAAGACGTTTTTTTTTTTTTTTTACTTAACTGAGGTTAAGAAGCACCATTGACCGTAATCTTGACCAACCGTTTTGGAGATTTTGGTCTTTCCCCATTCAAGTAGATAGGAGCTGCACTTTCATGACTGGAAATAGCTTCCTGGGAGCATTCCAAACATGGCCATCAGTGGACTGACTTGCTAGAAAGATTTGTTTTTAACATTTCTTTAACAATTTTGACACATTAAATGGTCCTACTGAGATGATGTTAAAACATGACATCTGATACTGAAAATCCAAAATATGCACTGTAACCTAAATACTATTTCTGTTTACAGGTATCCAATAGCTGTGTAGACCAGTGCTCTTTGAACATGAACATGTACACTGTGGATGATCAGAAGAAGCACCATCTGCTGGGGCAGGTCCTGATTCCACTCAGACATGCTGAACTAATTGAGGCAGCAGGCAAAGTGCAGTGGAGGGACCTGGATAATGAAAGCGATCAAGTAAATACCGTAATGTTCAGGGCAATATTTGGGGGCAATAATGAGTGCTGTATTAAACGCGCACATGTGTTTGTTTACTATTGTAGCCCCTCTCAAAGAATGGTGATATTCAGGTGTCTTTGAACTACAACCAGTCTCTACTTCGCCTCACTGTGGTTGTTCTAAGAGCGCGAGGGCTGCAGTGTGGCAGTGACGCAGGTGAGAACTTGGTGCAATAAATAATAGTTTATGGTGTCTTTTAAACCGGTGGTTCTGAACTTGTGGGTTGCAACCCAAAAATGGGTTGCTGGTCTTTTCTGATAGGGTCACGGACAAAAGGGAAATAACAATGCTAAATGCAAATAATAAAATGCAACTAACAATATTAATTTTGCAGGATAGCAAAATATGTCCAGGATATGTACTTCTACTTTTGAATGATATACAATTTTGGTACTGTAATGGGTCTAGGTCATTGTAGGACAATCTAGGTCACACCTCTAATACTGACCTTTAAAATGGGTGGGACAGGTGTGTGTGCCCAGGTGTCCCTGAAGATACATACTCAGGTGGTGAGGAACAAGTGGACAGCTGTGGCCAAAGGCAACAATCCATCCTTTAATGAGAGACTTACCTTCAGACTCCTCCCCATGCAGCTGGACACAGCCTGTTTGACTCTACAACTCCAGCAGCCAACTACAGAGGAACCTGGTAACTGTCAATCAATAATTTCCATAGTGATAGAGTGCCACCCCTGTGGTGAACACTAGCTTGCATTGTCCTGCTATCATTAATAAATACATACTAAAATGCTAAATGCTTTTTTTTTTTTTAAAGGGACAAGCCGTTCGACTTGTCCCGCCCCCACTTCCTGTTTCAGTAAGAAATACACCAAACAGAACTGCGCTTATCAAGGACTTTACTGCGACTTTGTCCTTGACCCATTTAAAATTTGTGAATTGTGAGCAAAATACAATATTGTAATTTCAAAGGTGTCATATAAAAATCAATAGCATTTAGGGTTCGAAATTTCTGTCACCTATGTATATGTACTCAGTCACTGTATTTTGCCTTTTTTCCTGGCAGTGTTGTTGGGGGTGGTGGTCATTGGGCCGTTCATGTATGCGAGGGGCAGAGAGCTGGAACACTGGAACAACATGGTCAGCAAACCACAGGAGCTGGTCAGGCAATGGCATGTGCTGGGAGTAGCTCACACAGTACAGAGCCCACACTGAACAGCATGCATAAAAGCTCCATGCCAACCTTCCTCTCTTGTGTAGAAGTGTAGCCTTTTCTCCTTTCCTTAGAGAGGGAGGTGTTAACTACACTACTGATGTCAGAAAATCAAATGGAATTAAACAAAGTCAAAAAAGGGAAATTGTTTATTGATAGCACATATTTGTAAATGATGTTTGTTTGAAAGTACATCATTTTAAATGAGAGGTTGCTCTTTGATGTCTCTTGTGACTTGGTGCAGGCAATAAAAATACAGTCCAGTTTACACACACAGGGTTTACCACATTTTTTTACATGAATGTCTATGACTTTCCCATGACCGTTTCATTCGTTTGCAATTACTAAATAAGGATTTAAAATTTTGATTTGCAAAGGAATTATTCTGACCAGTTTGTGAACCGTTTCGACCGATTCACTGAAGAAAAAAAAACCCTATTCAAAATAATTATTAGCTCACAAATCGGACATCACTATGGCTTGCGAGTAAATTTAGCTGCTGAAATATTTAAGAGCAGAGAATAACTAGAAAAATGTATATTCACTGTCGAAATTTCCTGAAATTTTAATAATGGGCCTACATGCATGTAATATGGGTAAAGGCCATGTTACATTATTATTGATAGACAAAAACTTTGAGTTTTTAACCCTTAATAAAATTTTAAAAACAGTTACGCGTAACAGTTTGTCTAAATGTGGTTTGCGAAGCCTGCATATACCTGAACTGAGTTGGGAATGTAAACATCATTTTCATCTGAGCTGTAAATGTATTTTCCATCGTGCATTTTGCAACACAGTTGCATATTGTGACCTGGGTGAGTGTAGCTGCTCCAGATAATCCACTACTGTAAGGCCTCTTATGGACTAATCACAGAATGCAAAAAGGCTAGCAGATTGGAGCTCGGCATCCACCTGTTCTCATGTTCTTTGTACAGCCAGCATAGATCTCTAAGACTTAAACTGCGTGGACACAACACTGTCTTTTGATGTGGCTTGCAATTTTGTCTCTTGATTGATGCCCTCAGGTTCAGATGGAACTAATTCGGACATTTTAGCAATAGGAAACTGAAAGCATTTACATTCTGTTTTTAATGCTTTCAGAGCACATAAGGATTCACTCTCTAATACAAATGGCTGATTTGAGCTCCTTAAAGGTTGGGATGTGGTTTACACCAGATCACCTGTTTAGGCCACCTCAGGAAAAGTTCACTCAAAATTGAAAATAATAATAATAATAATAAAATATACTATTATTTAATCGTCCTCAAGTTATTTCAAAATCGTATGACATTTTTTCCGTGGAGCACAAAAGGTTAATTTTTGACGAATATCCTGGCTAATCATTTCCATATAATGAAAGTGAATGAGGACTGGGGCTGTCAAGCTCTGAAAGGAGAAAAAAGCACCATAAAGTGGTCCATTTGACTCTTAAGTTATATCCTAAGTATTCTGAAGCCATACGATACCTTTGTGTGAGACACTGAAACTGAAATGTAATTATTTATTCAATAAAAATCTTGACGTCAGCCTTAGCTCTCCTTCACGCATTTATGAGAGTTCATGACAGAATTTATGATGTCTTATTCATGAACATGTTTTTTTTTTTTAATCAACTGATTCAGTTCACAACACTGGTCTGTATAATTTGTTCACGAATCTGACTACTCTGTGTCTTTAGTTCCACTCAGTGATTTGGTTAAAGCCGTGAACAGCCCACTGGAAGGGGAAGTTTATCAGTGAATAATGGTCTGTTCTTCACACAAAGCTATATTGTATACTTCAGAACACTTGAAATATTGCACACAAGTCGTATGGATCACTTTTATTGTGCTTTTTTGTCATTTTGGAGCTTGACAATCCCAATCCTCATTCACTTCTGTTATATGCAAGAGTGGCCAGGTTATTCCTCAGAAATTCATCTTTTGTGTTCTGCAGAAGAAAGAAAGTCATCATAACATGAGGGTGATTAAATAATGACAGAATTTTCATTTTTGGGTGAACTATTCCTTTAATATCGTTAGTCCGAGAGCACTACCATAAACACTCAGCCTCACAAGAGGGTGTGAAACATTGCTGCCCTAAGATTGCAGTTCCTTGGAATATTCTTCACTGAGCATTTGATAACTTTATACAACTTGGGGCAGCTGCCTAGGTGGGGAAAGTTCTGTAAGCGGTGCCCAGTCTGCCGGCCGTTGTTTGTGCCCCACAGCATTGTGGAGCATCTTTGAAGCACTTCTACTGTCACAGAGTACTGGCCGTCAGTCCACTGTTTCAGTCTGACCACTGTCACGGCTGATGTTAGACCAAAAGAGTAACGTGAGGTGCCATGGAACACGCGCTCCCCCTCACCGAAATTTGCGCCTTCCTCCCAGGTGAGCATAGAGCCATCCTCCTCACCCATGTTGGCCAGGTTACAGAGGGCCAGCAAGCAAGAACTCAGTAGAGCCTCGTTTCTACTGTGCTGTAGAAGAACTGATACCAGTCGTGGGACCACTCCAAGCCTCAGGAATCTCTCCTGCTGCAAGTCTGGCAAGAAAAACATTTAAGGGTTAGCACCATAAAAGACAGAATTGTCAAGATACAGATCATAGGCATTGCTAGACCCAATGTAGGGGGCTTCAGCGCCACTGTCTGTCACCTCAGGCATGGTGCTACAAATATAATGACAATCTGTGGAGTTGTACTCACTACTGTCATAGCAGATTCTGGCGATGGCCTGGCTAACGTGGAGGAGAAGGTCCTGATCTTGGCTGAGCAATAAGGTCACAAGTGCAGACACAATGCCTGTCTCAAAGCACTGCTCTCTTACAGGAGCTAAGAACAGACAAAAGTAATCAATAGAGATTACAAAATTCTTTAACGCTGGGTTTCAGTCACAGTGACTGAAGTTACAGTGAAAAAAGGTCCATCTTCTTACCCTTAAGCCTGAAACATTCTCTATGCAAGTATATGAACACAGACACTTTGAGCTACACAGGCACGATTTCATGCGTCTTTGTGTTCCGAAATGCATCAGACCACAACTCATAAATCAACACAAGTACGCTCTGCTTTCTCAACGTTGCCCCAAGGGCCGGTATAGCATTAATGTGAACTCTCCTCTTCTATGGTGAGTTATCCCTTTTAAGTCAATTACTGTAATGGCAGAAACTTCCAAAGATAACTCTATCGTCCCACTGAGTACTGAGGTTTGTTACCGCCACAGTAATGCAAGAACGCATGTTAGTATGTTCAACCGGACAGCACGTTGGCAATGCGTTGGCCAAATGCAGGGGTCTGCGTTCATATACTTGTGTAAGGTATGTTTCTGCCCTCACAAAAAATAACTGTAGCAGTACCATGATACAGTGATATTATTGGATGTAATACCATGTGATGTTATCCAGGGCTTGCCATTACTTTTTGGCTCATCAGCCAATGTGGTGTTCCAAAGTCAATAACCACTCAGCATTTTCACTAGTCAAAATCCCCCACCCCACAAAAAGTAATAAAGGTAACCGGAGACTGTAACTGCATGCATTTGTTTAGACATTTTATTTGAACGAGAATGAGTTTAGCTGGGCACAGCCCTAAGGATTTAAGTGATCTCTTGGAATATCTGAAGGCAAACATGGTCAGTTAGAACAGGAGGAAGACTTCATCAATAATTTGTCCATAATTCATGGAAGTCCAGATTTTAAACAGCTTCAGTCTAAATTGTACTTGTCTTTATTAATGTTTACCATTGTTCTTCCAGTGTGTAACAGTGGCATTTGTAAGAAGGCAATAACCACAGGTAAACCTCATTACCATGGTTAGGTCAATGTAGATAGTCTTTTTTTATACTACTATAACTAACTATAGTATTTGTTATGAAAAAAAAAAAAAACTGACTCATTTAGAAACTTTAATTACAACTTTCACAGTTGTAATAAAAATGAAGTCTGATAGATTAACTTTGAAACCCGCAGCACACGCAGACGGTACGTCTATTAAATTAAATCATAGCCTTTTAAAGTTTAATAGTCACATTAGGGCCATAGCGCGATTCTGGTCTTTACGTGATTCTGGTCTTTACATCCCCAAATTTAAGACCTCTTTAAATGATAATTAAGGCTTTTGTTGTACCATTTAAGATATTTAAGACTTTTTATGACCTTCAATTTTAGAAAACAGAATTTAAGACATTTTAAGACTTTTTAAGGACTCTCGGGAACCCTGCTATTTTAAAACACCTTGTAATTGATGTTGGTGCATGGCACAGTGTTGTCTTTTTACCTCATCAGTGTTGTTTGTAATGTTGGGGCTGTCTAACCTTGACAGGTTTGACTTCCTGCATACAGCAATTTAAAGTAGAATATTCTCTGTAGAATACAAATGTGTTCTGTGGTCTCCGCCGCAATACTGAGTGAAGCCCAACTGACTCATGTATGTTCCACTTTTCGCTATCCTAGAGCTCTGGCTATCCTCTCTCTGTAGCACGCTGATGTTGGCTGCGGTGGTTTGCACAAAACCATTTGCCCAGTGCAGATCTGCATGTCAGATATGAGAGGCATATTTAACACTTAAAATGCACTGAACGCTAGATGAATACAATTCAATTTGCTTAGATGGGGACCTGACATTCACAGAAATTTCAATGCAGGAAAAACTCTGAAAACGTCACCCGCCAAAGTGGCTAGTAAAAGTGATGGAGTTACCCACCACTGCCGTGTTCTACTCGCATTTGGCAGGTGGGCGGATGTTAATGTTAAGCACTGATGGTATTGGATGGTTATAACATTACTCTGTCGCCCCCATGAGTACTGAGGTTTATTACCGCCACAGTACCACAAGAACGCGCATTATTTAGTATGTTCGACCGGACTGCACGTTGGCAATCTGTTGGCCAAACGCACGGGTCTGTGCTCACATACTTGTGTAAAGTATGTTTCTGGCCTCTACAAAAAAAGTACTGTAGCAGTACCACGATACAGTGATGGTTTGGATGGTAATAAAATTGTACTGAATGATTATCATAATCATGAACATGGTATTTATATGGTACTACCATGGTACATGTCTTAAACACTATGTTAGTTGCATGGTGCTTTTTGGTACTTTTTTGTTATTGTATGGGGCTATTTCCAAGCCAGCACCTCAACTACCAGTATGAAGTTACTTTAGAAAACAGGATCTCAAGGCTTTTGTTATGAGCAAATCTGGCATTATTTACAAATGTGTCACTTATCCTAAGGAACTTACAGTACAATGATTAAAGAGACAGTTCTACCAAAGCAACCTGGAGTTAGGTGTCTTGCTCAGGTTTAATGGTTCATGTATGGCCGCTAGTAGAGTTCGAACCTGCAACCTTCTGGTTTCCAGCCCATATCTTTAACCACTAAGCTACATCCCCCACATTGCATTCCTTCAAAAAACGATGTTCTTACCATCTCTGGCAAGTTCAGCCACCAGTTTGGCTGTGTGAGTGGTGAGCGTGCTCTTTCTTCTTAATATCTGAGCCAGAACAGGCAGAATCCCACTCTCTGCCACCTGATGGGCTGTGCCTTTCTCTAGGGTAGGAAAAACATGCATGGGAGGCCATCCAAAAGAATGAAGATACATACAAATCAACCCATCCTCTACAACAAATAGATATAATTATCCAAAATGTTAAAGGAATATTCCGGGTTGAATACAAATTAAGCTCAATCGACAGCATTTGTGGCATAATGTTGATATCACAAAAATGTGTATAAATGTTCTATTTGTCCCTCCTTAAAAAAATAAAATAAAAGCAAAAATCTGGGTTAAAGAGAATGAGCATGCATACATATATGCACGACTTAAGAGCATTTCTAAAGCATGTTTTCATGAAGTACAGGGTAAAGTACACAAGTACACTGTCTCTCACAGCTGGCCACCTGGCCGCTCGTGTGTAAGTGAGCAGTCTGGCTAATCGGTCCTGTCACTTAATAGCTCTAAACAGAGACAAATGCGGATTAGAGTGTTTGTTTTCAAATCCACAGGGGTCTGATATCCTTGCTATAGCCATCCTACTCAACATGAAATATGGTTTGTTACCTGTGCCCAGATGATCTGTGAGAAGTAAGCGATAATATACAGTCAGCCGGTCATAATGGCAAAATAAACTCTGGCTTGAAGTGTAAGGGGATTATTTTGTTACAGTATATTGTGCAGCTGTCTGCTTTTTAAACAGCTATTTGCCACATAAATAAAAAAGACATTAAATATTGTTTTGAATTGAAATGATTTTAATATGTGAGAAGAAAGAGATTGCAGAATGATATGAGAGACATGAAACTAGCACAGTTGTGTATGAAGTCGGTTGCTTGAGACAGTGGTCAATTAAACATTATACAAAAATATTTGACAGTATGATGCCACAACTGACCAATCAGATTCAAATTTTTCAGACAGCCATGTAATAACCTATGATTGCATGCCTACATGCATGTCTAAAGCCAATGTGTCATTACAATACATTCAAAGCAGCTTTCAAGCATGACAAAAATTGCCTGCACAATCTACATCTAACCAGTTCAAAGAGAAGCACATACTAATCAACAGAGGTTTGATTTTACTTTATCATACAGAAGACTACTTCATAAAGGCATAATATACAGTATTTTCTTTTTTCTTAAGTAACAAAATACTGCTCAGTGGGGTTGCTTTTTGTTAGACAAGTGCTCAACTAGTACTGTGTATATGTACTCACTTTTTTCAATGGCAACATTCAGCACTGCGTCCAAATACGGCTTTAGTTCCTCCTCCACAAATTCTGTGCTCACACTAATGGCCTCTATTGCAGCACTTAATGAATCTATGAGAAAAGAAAACTAGTTTGTTTTTCATAAACATATTTAATTAAAATGTACATCCTTTCAGTCTTTCCATATCATCTGCTATTACTTACCGTTGGGTATGCTGGGCAGTGGACGACTGACTCCCATCCTGTCCATATGTGTCTATATGATGTTGTGTTGACCTGTTAAATTCTCTCAGCTCTGCTCACATCCCAGATTACCACAAAAGTCTAGGCTACATTTCTTTTCTAAAATCTTACTAATTTTTATTTCTAATTTCAATTCCGTACCATGTTTGTCAAGATTTTTTTGTTCTCAACCTGTTTTGAGATGTCACTACTGTTAGTACTGGTTACGCATGCTCCGCACTCCCTTGCTTGTTTATTTTCTTCCCCTCAATCTCTGTCTCTCCTCCCCACCTGCTTCAATTCAGACCTACACTTGCACTCCAAATCCTCAGTCTCACCAAAGCCCCAAGGTGGACAAGCCACCTGTATGTGACACTGTGAACTGCAGCACACCTGAGTCAAACATATCCCAGAGGGCACAATAGAGAGTGGAAAAACAAACAAACAAAAGCTCAGCTACAAATCTGAAAAACACAATGTGGTTTTTCTCTTCATGCCCGCCTGGGGTACAGAAAAGCTTCTTTGTGGGGAGAGTCTTTTGTAAAAATACAAAACACCGCTGAAATGGGTGGTTTTGAATTGGGTGAACCAGATTAAGCAAAATAATTGAAACCAAAAACAACTGACTATTTTTAATATTTGTGAGGATATATAAAAATGATAAATAACAACAAAAAAAAGATGTTCACATTTCCTAAAGAAAACATTCGTGGTGCTTGCCTGTGCATAAGTTACCGTCACGATACTAGGGTGTGGTGGCTGGTTGTAATGTGTTCTAAGTGTTTGTTACACATTTCTACAATGTTCAGGATGGTTTTCAGGATGCTAGGTGGTTACCTACTGGTCAATGTTCTGGATTGGGTTCCTCCAACGCAAGTAAATGGAATTTTTCGCCAAATTTATTGTCCACCAGGCAAAACATCTGATTGCTTAGAAAAGTAATAGTACACCTTCCCTCAACAAGTCACACATTTTGAGGCAGCAGTCATGTCTGAGCAATAGTAATTGATAAATATGCAAAGTGCTTAAAAAAGGTAACGCTTTAATGAGCAATCTGCAAAACCTATTGTGTGTAGACTGCAGTCGTTTACATACACATCAGACATAAAAAGAAAATAAATAGTCCGAAAAATCAGACAAGATATGTTCTTACTCAAACTAAATTACTAAATTGTAAGATCAAGTACAACCGAATCAAAAGAACATATTTAAGATAAAATACTAAAAAGAGGCTAACAGAAACTGATATTACAATCCATTTTATCAGAATACAACATAGTGCTTGTCTGTGTACATTTGTTCTTCACTATGAACAACAAAACGAAAGGTCGAGAGCAACAAATCATTGGTGAGGTTTTAATCAAAACATCCCGGTCAAGGTAAATGACACTCAACCTGACAAACATCTATATTACTTTCATGATTCACCAGATTGAGAGAAAAAGTATTCACTCTTGAGATAAGGTGAAAAGTCTAACATTATAAAACTAAACTTTTCTTCAAAAAATTTTAGCACTCAAAATTCACAGTGTCTCTCTGTGCCGCTCTGGCACATGGCATTATGCAAGACCAGCATTGTTGGTGTTAAGTCCACTTGATATGGTTTCGTACCCTACGGAGACTAGGGTTAAGACACTGCTCTCCATCTCCGTGGACTGTGAAACCTCTGGAACAGCAGAATCCAGACGCATCTGTTTGCCTCTCTTCCGTCCTCTTTTACCCTTTTCTTTAGGTTTACCATCTTCGGTGGCGGTTTTGGGCTTGCGATTGCGTTTCCGGATCCTTCTAACTGGCGGTTCAGGTCTGGGGTCTGTGTTCCCTGAGAGGATTCGAATTTGGCGATCGATTACATTATCGATGATATCAAGAGCCACGTCCATCATTCCATTACCGAGACCGTGTGTAACGTTGGAAAACAAGCGGCTATTCACAGGGGCGTTGAAAATCTTCCGCATCTCCTCTAGATAGTTCCTGTTTCACAAGAAGCAACCAAAATAACTGTTTGAATCTAACCAGAACCATGGATCCCCTAACACTGCAGAAGTTACACATTTCAGCTTTAAACATTGTAGTTAGGGATGCACCGATATGACAATTTTTGCCCATTACCGATTTTAACAAAAAACTATTAGCTGATACGATATTCTGCCACTTACCTTACTTTGTCATCAGATCACTGTTTACTCAGGAATTATGTTTTAAAAATGTACAATGAGGTACAAAATTTGTATTGTTCTAACAACAAGTAATTCCCATTGAACATGGATTGGATCTGTTGAACATATGACAGGCCAAAATTTTATTGAGAGCCAAAATGAAAGATAAATAGAAGATAAAAATATTTAAAATATTAAAAAACAATGAAATAGGGGCCTGGGTAGCTCAGCGAGTAAAGACACTGACTACCACCCCTGGAGGCTTGAGTTCGAATCCTGGGCATGCTGAGTGACTCCAGCCAGGTCTCCTAAGCAACCAAATTGGCCCTGTTGCTAGGGAGGGTAGAGTCACATGGGGTAACCTCCTCGTGGTCGCTATAATGTGGTTCGCTCTCGGTGGGGCGCGTGGTGAGTTGTGCACGGATGCCGCGGAGAATAGAGTGAAGCCTCCACACACTATGTTTCCGTGGTAACGCGCTCAACAAGCCATGTGATAAGATGCGCGGACTGACGGTCTCAGATGCGGAGGCAACTAAGATTTGTCCGCCGCCACCTGGATTGAGGCGTGTCACTACGCCACCATGAGGACTTAGAGCACATTGGGAATTGGGCATTCCAAATTGGGGAGAAAAGGGGAGAAAATAAAAAAATAAATAAAAATAAAATAAATAAATATCATAGCATGATGATTGATATGAAAAAAAAAGTTATTTTGTACTTCTAAAAAAATTTTTGTACTTCTCTTTTTGCAGTTCAAAACTACAGAACACACATTTTACATTTTGTACTGTATATAACAGAACACCACAAATTAATATTATGCATATGTTCGGCAATTCCACAGAAATGTCAACCACATTATGGAAAAATAAAGAATTTGAACCAAAGGAACAAAACGCCCTTTTAAGTTCTTTCATGGTACAAAGGATAATGCCTTCCAGACCGCTAGAGGGTGCTGCTTGCTGACTGACAATGCTGACTGAAGTGCTAACTGAAGCACCAAATGCAGTCTATTTTTAAGCTTTATTAATAGTGCAAGACCATATTATGATTTCAATCTTAACTCAATTAATCGTGCAGCCTTTATGGCTACCATACCAATGTTTCAGAAGTCAAAGTTTGCAGGTTTCAAAGAGTTTTGGATGGTTTTACCTCATCATACATAGGTAAGTGCCACTTTCACAACTGTCACGTCTGTAACGATGGTTTTTCCTCATTAATTTGAGAATGAGAAAGAATTTTTTTTTTTATATTACATGTTAGGAGTGTCAATCCTTCTACATTCTGTGTTTATCAATATTTCTGGATTGTGCATTTGAATTCATTGAGTTTTTACAAAGTATGTTGATAATTAATTATAGATGAACCATCATTTTTTCATTTAATTGTTTTCATGCTTAAAACCGATTTTAAAAATGGTTTTAATTTGGTCAATAATTGGCCGATAAATATCGGCGGCAGATACATTGGTGCATCCCTAATTGTAGTCTAAATAAGCACTATGCTGTTTAAATCCAATGCTTTACCTTGTCTCAATGATTTTTGACCAGTGCTGAACCTGGTTTGTTTCAGGAAGCAACTGTTTTGCCATGTTCTCATAATCCACATACTGCAGTGCAAAGTCTTTCATGTCTTTGCAAAGGGCTGCTGTGTCACCTGCAAGTAACAAAATTCACATCATTTGCAATTCCTTCTCAGTGTCAAATTCTAATGGAATTTATGTAGAATTATTTTGCTGCAACCTAGTGTTTAAAATTCATATTATCTTGTGCTAGAGCATGGTCCAGGCTTACCTTCAGTTAGTTTAGAAAAAGAACTGGACACTGCTGTGTTGGTGCTTGGTGACAGACCAAAAACATTGAGGGACTCCAAGAGGGTTTTCTTACTAGCCGGACCTCGGCTGACTCTCGTGTAGGCAGCCAGAGATCGGAGCGACATCTTCTCAGGTGGTTCCAATCTCCTCTTCACCTCATCGTAATGGATATGATACTTACGGGCCTTTGAGCTCTTCATATTAGGGTCCAGCAGAGAGGCTACCTCTGCAAAAGGGACCTGCAGTGAGTTAACAGCACCATCCTGAGGGGGCGGTGCACTCTGGCTCTCTGATTGACCTTGAGTAGATATGTGGCCCTGTGTTGGGATATGGCCCTGTGCTTCCATGTGGCATTGTGGTGGGGTCTGTAGATGTGTCACGGACTGGACATGTGACTGAGTCTGGATGTGAGATGCCATTTGGACATGTGATGGGACCGTGTGTGGTACGGCATGACATACTTCTTGAGGTACCACATGCTGTGTGATGATTTGTGTGATGTTTTGAGGTTGCACTTGAGGTTGAGGCTGATACATGGTTATAATGGGGTTACCGAGAGAGACGTGGACAACATCACTATTCTGGGAAATGGCGGACATGTGCATACCTGCAGACGGATCCATCTTTCCCCTCTTACAGACACAACGATGATAGTTTTTTTTTTTTATGTAACTTTATATCTGACAAACAAGAACAAATTGAAAATGTAAGTTCTATTTATATAAAATATATATAATATTATGTATGAGTAAAACAATAAGTCAACAAAAAAGTAAACAAATAATAGCATTCGCAACCCATTTTACTTCCAAAATGTGACGAATTTTCTAGTGACAGAAGGATATACATCACATTGTGGCAAGTTATTATATTTTGATTATAACATTATGAAAACAGACATTTTGTTTACTGTCAAATAAAAAGCACAGATTAATTAGACCATGAAATAAGGAAGTAAATGGGGTCAAGTTCTGATCTTATTTTCATAATGATTTTTGATATTTATTATAAAATTATTGTCATACTCTATACTTTACTAAGCAAATGATGCAGAATTATATTTCACATTTAACAGATGTGCGAACATTAGAATTCTTGACGTCACGTTTTTCTTTTTTTACAGCGGCGAGAGGAACTTTCAGTGCGCGTGCATGTGAGAGCGCGCGACTGTATGTTCCTTTCATACACTGAGCATTACAATCACCTGGTAGACATTAAACTGGGTTACAACAAATGCATTTGAACAGGAGTAGGTTTTATATTTACTGCATGTGAATAAAAGCCCTTTGCACAGATAGCTTAGTACATAAATCAGTGCTGACTTCAAGAGGAAAAATAATCTACTTGTTTTAATCAACCGTCAGACAGGCCAAAGCCACCTTGACGTTTGAAACGTGATATTCCACCGTTTATTGTGCTCAAAATTGTTCAAAGGTCCGTTTTACTCTGAATGTTCTGAGTAAGAGCGCTAACCTTTAATCAGACACAAGTTGCTGACAGTATTCTTACTTACCGCTGTATGGTTAGAGTCGTTTTTAATCGTCACTGATCCTAGAACAGTCCATGGCGAACCGATCGAATATCCCCTTCTTCACCGATCCTGTTTCGGCGGGTTGCAAATCAGCAGACGGGGCACAGACGCCATAGCTGCCGAAGCTCGTACGCTCATTGGACAAAATGGCTGTCAATCTTGTTCACTGGCAGTTCTGATTCGGCGAGGCCTGTGTCGATCATATTGCGCCAGAGTAAAGATGCGGAATATCCGGGGCTTAAAATGGTTGAATGTGAACCAAAGTTTTCTCAAGGCAAGTCAGTCCACTCGGCGGCCATTTTTGGAACGCTCCCGAGCAGGCTGGGCAGCTATTCTCTTTGTAAACAAGCGGCATTAAAGTACAGCTCCTATCGACTTGAATGGGGGAAAGACCGACATTTCTAAACGGTTGGTCAAGATTACGATCAAAGAACATGTTTAATCTCAGCAGTAAAATCTGACAAGGATGGTATCACAAATTGTGCTTCTTTAGATCAGATCACGCTAAAAACGCTATTTTTCAGTCTGGTTCAGCTAAAGCGCATGCGCATACTCGAGTTGACTGACAGGCCAGGTCTGTTTCTAAAAGGTGATTGGCTCTTTTACATGTAAGGCGGGATATTCTTTTCTGTATCCTTTGGCCGTTGGGCGTTCCAATTTCTCCCTTTCATTTTAATAGAAGTGGTCCGTCTCTGATGTCAAATAGTGATGGGAAGTCCGATCCTTTTCTGCGAATAGGTTCTTTCGGATAGTTCGTTTCAATGAACTGGTTAAAAAAACCGATTCACCAGTTCATTTACGTCATCACATAATGACGTCACTGTATATAACGCTAATACGCCGGCGTCGTAGAATACATGCACAAACGCGTTCAGTAAAGCCTTATGTAAGGGCATATTTCTGATTATAAATTTTTATTTAAGTTAAAATAATAAGGGTGTTTTTTGTCACCAGCATTTCATTCAGTGATCTTACAATACATCCTACATTAAAGTTTTGCACCTAAAGCACCAAATATTGACTGATATACAAACGTGGATGTTCTACACATGTTTAAAGCATAAAAAGTGATTAAACTTAATCAACTCACCCTTTTTCACACTAACCATGATCCAGCTCATCACAACTTCAGATATAATCTGCATGCACAGTACTCAATAGTAAAATTTGTTTACATCTCTTGACTGAAACGCTTCACCCCCTCATTCAAGTCCTCGGTTCATGCATGCTCATCAGCAGCTCACTGATCAGCAGTTCTCAGTATTCTGTCCGAAAGAGGCAATTCTCAGTTCAGTGTACTGGTGACTCGCACACTGCTGTGATCGACTCAATGTACTGCTGACGTGAGAGCTGCTGTGCTCGGATCAGTGTACAGTTGACTCAAGAGCTGGTGTCCTCGGATCAGTGTACTGTTGACTCGAGAACTGCTGTCCTCGGATCAGCAGATGGAGTGGTGATGGCGTAGTGGACTAAAGCACTGAACTGGTAAGCAGAAGGTTGTTGGTTTGATCCCCACAGCCACCGCCATTGTGTCCTTGAGCAAGGCAGGTTGCTCCAGGGGCATTGTCCCTGTAATAAATACACTGTAAGTCGCTTTGCGTAAAAGCATCTGCCAAATGCATAAATGTAAATGTACCGCTGATGCGAGAGCTGCTGTGCTCGGATCAGTGTACTGTTGACTCGAGAACTGCTGTCCTTGGATCAGTGTGCTGCTGATGTGAGAGCTATTGTCCTCGGATCAGTGTACTGTTGACGTGAGAGCTGCTGTCCTCGGATCAGTGTGCTGTTGATGTGAGAGCTGCTGTCCTCGGATCAGTGTACTGCTGACGTGAGAGCTGCTGTCCTCGGATCAGTGTACTGTTGACGTGAGAGCTGCTGTCCTCGGAACAATGTACTTTTGACTCGAGAACTGCTGTGATCGACTCAATGTACTGCTGACACGAGAGCTGTTGTGCTCAGATCACTGTACTGTTGACTCGTGAACTGCTGTGATCGACTCAGTGTACTGCTGATGCGAGAGCTGTTGTGCTCAGATCAGTGTACTGTTGACTCAAGAGCTGGTGTCCTCGGATCAGTGTACTGTTGACTCAAGAACTGCTGTCCTCGGATCAGTGTACTGCTGACGTGAGAGCTGCTGTCTTCGGATCAGTGTACTGCTGACGTGAGAGCTACTGTCCTCGGATCAGTGTACTGTTGACGTGAGAGCTGCTGTCCTCGGAACAGTAAACTTTTGACTCGAGAACTGCTGTGATCGACTCAATTTACTGCTGACGCGAGAGCTGCTGTCCTCGGATCAGTGTACTGTTGACTCGAGAACTGCTGTCCTCGGATCAGTGTACTGTTGACTCGTGAACTGCTGTCCTCGGATCAGTGTACTGTTGATGTGAGAGCTGCTGTCCTCGGAACAGTATACTTTTGACTCGAGAACTGCTGTGATCGACTCAATGTACTGTTCACTCGAGAGCTGCTGTCCTCGGATCAGTGTACTGTTGACTCGAGAACTGCTGTCCACGGATCAGTGTACTGTTGACTCAAGAACTGCTGTGATCGATTCAATGTACTGCTGACGTGAGAGCTGCTGCGCTCGGATCAGTGTACTGTTGACTCAAGAGCTGGAGTCCTCGGATCAGTATTCTGTTGACGTGAGAACTGCTGTCCTCGGAACAGTGTACTGTTGACTCAAGAACTGCTGTCCACGGATCAGTGTACTGTTGACTCGTGAACTGCTGTGATCGACTCAATGTACTAATGACACGAGAGCTGGTGTCCTCGGATCAGTGTACTGTTGACGTGAGAGCTGCTGTCCTCGGAACAGTGTACTGTTGACTCGAGAACTGCTGTCCTCGGAACAGTGTACTGTTGACTCGAGAACTGCTTTGATCGACTCAATGTACTAATGACACGAGAGCTGCTGTCCTCGGATCAGTGTACTGTTGACGTGAGAGCTGCTGTCCTCGGAACAGTGTACTTTTGACTCGAGAACTGCTGTGATCGACTCAATGTACTGTTGACTCGAGAACTGCTGTGATCGACTCAATTTACTGCTGATGTGAGAGCTGCTGCGCTCGGATCAGTGTACTGTTGACTCAAGAGCTGGAGTCCTCGGGTCAGTGTACTGTTGACGTGAGAGCTGTTGTGCTCGGATCACTGTACTGTTGACTCGAGAACTGCTGTCCTCAGAACAGTGTACTTTTGACTCGAGAACTGCTGTGATTGACTTAATGTACTAATGACGCGAGAGCTGCTGTCCTCGGATCAGTGTTCTGTTGACGTGAGAGCTGCTGTCCTCGGAACAGTGTACTTTTGACTCGAGAACTGCTGTGAATGACTCAATGTACTGTTGACGTGAGAGCTGCTGTCCTCGGATCAGTGTACTGTTGACTCGAGAACTGCTGTGAACGACTCAATGTACTGTTGACGCGAGAGCTGCTGTCCTCGGATCAGTGTACTGTTGACTCGAGAACTGCTGTGATCGACTCAATGTACTGTTGACTCAAGAGCTGGTGTCCTCGGATCAGTGTACTTTTGACTCGAGAACTGATGCGAACGACTCAATGTACTGTTGACTCAAGAGCTGGTGTCCTCGGATCAGTGTACTGTTGACTCGAGAGCTGTAGACTGGATCATCTTCATACATTGATAAAACGGTAATACAATCAATTCATAAACATATTTCCAGTATGTTTTATTTGTTACACTCTCTGTTGTTCAGCAAAATACACCTGAAACATACATTTCACCTCTTAATCACACGCATGCTCAATGTCAGCAGCTCATCGGTTCTCAGTATGTCGGACACCTCCAAAAGAGGTGATTCTCAGTTCAGTGTACTGTTGACTCGAGAACTGTTACGAGCAACTCATTGTACTGTTGACTCAAGAACTGTTGCGAACCAAGTGTTCAGTCTGATTTGTGAACTAGTTGGAGCGATTAATTGCAAAGAAGAGTTGGCAAAAGCAGATATCACCAGTTCTAGGATCATATTACTCTCGGTTATCGGCTCATTTCGATTCGGAGTGTCAGGCACATCCGAGAGACAGGTTAAAATAGAGTAACTTGTGGATCAGTGTTGACTCGAGACGTGAACTGTTTCAAACGATTCAGTCCGATTTGGTGAACTAGTTCAACTCGTTCACTAAAAAGAACCGGTTCAAAAGAACGATTCGTTCACGAACTGGACATCACTAATGTCAAAGGTCTTAGCTAGCTCTCCATCTCGCTTCAAATACTATAGTGTAAATATAATAAAATAAATAAATGTAAAAAAAAATAAACATAAAATAATAATAATAATACAAATAAAATAATACATATATATATATATATAAACAAAAAAGACAGTAGTGCGATAGAAATTGGATTGGTGATCAAGTCAAGCACATTGTTTATTTATTATTTGTTTCCTTTGTCGGATTTGTGAGCCTGAGCAAATAATAGGTTACATATGTGCACTAAATTGATCATGAACTTGCTTTTATTAATATTTTTTCACTGTATTTTAGACTTTTAAAAAACGCTCTTTTGTGCAGTTCACTACTCCTTTTCGCCATTAGATGGCAGTGTTTCTTCTCAAATGACTTTTCACCACCTCTATTGCGGTCCTTCCCAAAGCTGTAATGCTTATTTTCCCATTCATTCAGCCGGAATAATTAGTCTTAAGTGTTGATTATTAAAGCCACTCATTATCTAGATAATCTTGCCTGTGGAAGAGAGAGTTAAGAAACCAGCGAGTTATTAATGTGAGCAATTGTTTTGAGATCTTTTCATAATGAGAGAGGTGGTGTATCTCCATCCTTTGTTCTGGACTCCTGACACACAGAATTCATATTTCTGCCCATTATCTTTTGGTCACAAGTGAAGTGTCAGCACAGGAGGCGCAAGGAGACGAGAGTGGGGGGAGAAATGGAAAGTTGGATGATATCTGTGCCGGAAAAGCAAAAATTTTACCTTCTTCAGCAATCTCTGAATCAGACTTGTCAGGTCAGATTGACATATAAACTGAAGGTCTGCCAGGATTCAGTTCTTTTGGCTTTTAGGTCGCCTAAGATATATGTCTTGCTTGTTTCAATGCATCAATTGAAAGGCTTTGTATGCATTTTTTAAAACAGATTTTTGTGGCTTACTGTTGAGGTCAGGTTTATTCATTGTTCGGCAGACAAAGAGTCGTTGTGGTGCTCGAGTGAATGAATTCAAAGAAGAGATTCTAAATAAGCTGCATAAATGGATGTGATTTAATAGGCATTTGAGAAAGAAAACACTTTCTGTCTTTAGGGCTTGTATAATGGACAATTAGATTTGAATAGAGAAATGAACACAGGGAGATATTAGGCATCCTCTGACAGCATCAGTCACCGTTCAATTTTATTGTATGGGGGAATTTAATGGGTTTGACTAATTAAGTATGTTTCATGTTGGCAATATGAAATGGAATTCAGTTGTAGACTATGCAACATGCGTATCTCTGCAGTTCTGAGGTGAACTGTCCACTCTGTAGCACTAAATGGGAGTTAAAAATTCTCCAAAACGATGAGGTTTATCAGGTTATTGCTGTTTTGAGTGTTTAATCAGCAAAGCCCACCTCCCTACCCTAAACCTTAAACCTAAACCTAACCGATAGTGTCATAAAAGTGAATGTGAGATGAAAAAAACAATTGCTGAAGAAACCATGTCATATTGTGGTGCTTCTATGACACTTTTGGCTCACATGTTGACTCTTCATGACTTGTAACCCAGTCCATTGCATTGAAAGTTCAACCGCGCAACTTGATCGCACTTGAATAAGCTTGTAAATTTATTGCTATACCGTTAAAATGTATCGCCTTACAAGTCATGCATAGTAAATGAGTTTTGATATCATAAGGTAGCATTCTCCAGGCTGTCTCTCCACAATTACTATCTTTTTAGCCTGACAGAGAAAGATGATAGAGGACAGGGAATGAATACACTGCTTGTTTGTGTTTGTCTGCCATGTTTTTTTTTTATTTCACAGTGCAACATTTATTAAACATTGCGTTTTGCCTCTCCGTCCTTCCGACGCACCATCCCCTTTGAAATCAATGCATTCGCAGCTTTCTCTGACGCGGTGTTTACTCTAGTGTGTAGGCACCCTTACAAACCCTGTCTACAACGGACACGAGCGTCGCGTCTCGTCAAAAGTGCTAGAACCCGTTATAATCAGTGATGCTGTCTACACTGGAAGAATCTGTTGCGGTGCGTCGTGCCAACAGTAAACAGATGTCCCGTTCAATTTCACGCTGCACGCGCTGGTGCTACTACTGCCAAAAACACAAATAAACTATTTAGAATGTCCGTGTCGACACGTCCAGTGTAGACAGCCTCAAGCAATTGTGTCGCATCAGTGACGCGCCCAGTGTAGGCAGGGTTGCTCTTTCATAGCAGCTTTGGCTCAGATGTTTCTCTTAAAATTCCTTAGGAGAAATCAACATAGAAACTAATGAGACAATTGTTGACATAATGTACGAGTATAGATCTATAGGCCTACAATTGGATAGCATGGGGAAATCTCTGACTTTTGATAGCAGACTTTGGTATCTTAGCAAATCTGAGCATAGCTGAGTTGAGACACTTTTGAGATAGAGGAGACACATGTAAGATTACTGGAGTCTTTTCTCTGGAGAAAAAAATCTGAGAAGCAAAAACAAGATTTTACATAAAAGACTGTCTTTGGTCTCTTTGCTCTCTCATTGCTGTCTAGTGAAAACAATGGAGATATTATATAGTTCTCCTTAATGATTTTTCTTTTCTATGGGAACAGACAGATATCTGTGATTACAGATTATGTCCTAATAATATAGCTCCAAAACAGAATGCTAGAGCATTGATGTGCACAAATGTGTTCCGACTTGTTGGTACAAATATCTAGCACTAAAATCTCACCTTTATTCTTGGTGGTGTGATTTGTCAGGCATTAGTGGTATGTGCTCATTTTGCCTGTAATGACCGCTAGTCTAATATCTGCTAACAGCATGTGCAGAGAAAAAAATAGATATGGTCCTTTTCTTTTTTCTTATCTGTTTCCATACCAACTGTCATGGGTTTGAATTAGCTCCTGTATAGGGGGTTAATGAAACAGAGAGCTGATGCCTCTGGGTAAAGACAGTTATGATAGACAGACCCCTAAATCTGTGTGAGCATGTATGCTTTTAAGCCTGTATGAAAAACTATAGACTTGGCAAACCATTATGACCCACCAACGTATTTTTTACCAGGATAAAGCACACTTTCCATGCTTTCTCTTATCAAATCCTTAGATACGTATGACCACTTTCATGTTATTACCCTTTCTACCCCTTCTTTATGACCCAATTTTACAGAGAGCACAAAGACAATTGTCTCTTAAAAATCTTTAAATGTGCTGTGAGGGTTGGAGGTACTGCTGGCAATTTAACCATTGTGTTGCCATGACAACGCTGCATCCATCAAAGCAGTGCACCAGTAAAATTCTTATTTCCCCCCATTACAACCACAGATCATCACGGAGCAGGTGTCTCTGTAGCACAGAGACATAACACGACTGTAAACCACGTCAGCACCAATGATCAGGTCATGAGTGTTGTGGGAGAACGAGAGGACTGAGAGGGTAATGTATGCATACTTGTGTGGGTGAGAAGGCTCTGTGGGTGACTTTGCATGCCACTCGTAGAAGGTTACTCATGCTGGGTATCCCAGCTGTAGCTTTATTATTATGAGCAAACATGCACCAACTAAACCTATTATGCTGTGCTCAATTTGTTTTTATTGGAAATAATTGAACTCACTTATGCCATCCTATAAACTTTACAGAGTGGACAGCTGGTTCATATGAAAGATTGCGTAAATGCATTTTAGAAATATTCAGAACCTTCCATTTTGTCTTTTATATGCGATAGATGTGGCTTTCTAAAGGGTTACATTTTCTGGAAATGTTCTTACATTAGACTACAAACCTAAAGAATTAGTTCTGAGTCAACTAATCAGCGGGAGAGAGAGATAAAGGGGAGCCGGAGACGCCAGTTCAGGAGAGAGAGAGAGACACACACACGCGCTGTGTGTGTTTATGTATGTTTAAGTTAATTTATGTAATTAAAGTTTCGTTAACTGCTCAGCCGGTTCCCGCCTCCTCCTTGCCCATCTTTACCCGTTACATTGGTGCTGAAACTCGGGAAGGAGGAGGGATGCGCTTTCGTGGAGTGCTCGCCGCTGCCATCCGCCGGGGGGACGGAGGAGTCACTGCCATCTGCCCAGGGAGGAGCATCTGTCATCCGCCAGAGGGCGGAGGAGTGGCTGAGGTCCAGGCGACGGCATGTCCGGGGACCGGCAAACAAGTTTTTCTCTCTCTCTCTCCTCTCTCTCTCTCTGTGTCTCTCTCCCTCTCCTCGTCTCTCCCCAGGTTCCCAGGAGGCGGGGTGGACCATCGGCTGGTGGAACGGCCAGAAGGGCAGCGTCTCCCCTCCAGCAAAAAAACGTCACAATTTAAAAATTTTTTGGTCCAAACAACAGACGTGTTTCTGGTGGAACAACTATTTTAATTAGAAATGATGTGATACACAGATACATCACACTAAATAGCAATTTACAAGTAACAGCAGTACATCTAACCCTCCAGAGGACTATCACAGTATGCTCCATATACATTCCACCGGATATGAAAATAAAGCATCAAGATCTGGACAATCTTGTGGAGCAGATTCCTCCCCCTTCATACTTATCGGGGATTTTAACAGCCATAATACCTTGTGGGGTAGTAATCAGTGTAAAACAAAAGACAAGAATATTGAGGATTTTTATCAACAACCATGCCCTGTGCCTTCTAAATGATGGATCCCAAATCTATTTACACTCTGGACATGGTACCTGTTCAGCAATTGACCTAACCATCTGCCAGCCTGAGCCACTTCTAGATCTCTCATGGAAAGTGTGGAATGACCACTGTGGAAGTGACCACTTTCCACTAATCTTGACCTTCAAAGGAAGAGGAGAAGTATCAAGTGTACAGAGATGGCAACTTAAAAAAGCCAACTGATTTACGATTTTCAAACCTTATGTTATGAAAGGTTCAAAGCAGTTCCTGAGGATGATCCAGATCCTATTAAAATTTTACCAGTATTTTAATCTCCATAGCAAATGATACCATTCCAAAATTCACCAAATACAAAATGCAAACGATTGCCATGGTTCAATGATAACTGCAAAAAGGCTATAAAAGAGTGGAAGAAAGCTGAAAGAAGATTCTCCAGAAGTCCAACAACGGAAAACCTCATCAATGTCAAAATAAATAGAGCACAAGCGCGTAGAGTAATAAATGAGGCGAAGAAACAAAGTTGGAGATAATTTGTACCTAATTTGACATAAAAAAAAACTCCAACAAAAAAGGTTTGGAATCTGATTCGAAGAATGAAGAGCAAGAACAGTGGACCTCAAATTCAACATATTAAACATCAAGAAAAAAAAAAAGAAATTGCAAATATCCTAGCGGAAACCTTTGACAAGAACTCCTCTATTGAGAACTGCCTTCCAAACAATTCAGGCACTGGAAGAAAAGAAAGATGTTAACTTTTCATCCAACAATATGGAACCTTACAACCAACCTTTCACCATGGAAAAGCTATTGCGGGCCATAGGCAGATCACATGATACTGCAACTGGACCCGACAATATTCACTATCAATTTTTTAAAAATTTGCCTCACACTATCCTGTCCTTACTTTTAAAAATGTTTAACTCCATCTGGATGTCAGGGGATGTTCCATATTCTTGGAAAGAAGCGGAAATTATTTCTATTCCAAAGGCAGGAAAGGATCAAATCGATCCTTCCAACTACTGACCTATAGCCCTGATGAGTTGTTAATGTAAAACCATGGAGAGAATGGTTAATGTATGACTCGTATGGATGTTGGTGTCTCAACATCTTATAAGCAATGCTCAGGGTGGATTTAGAAAAGGAAGAAGCACTATAGATCACCTCATCAGCCTTGAAAAATATGTGTGTGGTGCTTTTATCAGAAAAGAACATGCTGTTGTTGTCTTATTTGACTTGGAGAAAGCTTACGGCAGAATTGGAAGTTATTTATAGTTATTTTAAAGGATTTACATCAACTTGGTTTTAGAGGACGTCTACCCATTTTTATTGCCAACTTTTTATCTAATAGACATTTTAAAGTAAGAGTAGGTAATGCCCTATCTGACCCAC
The DNA here is from genome assembly GCF_019703515.2 of Myxocyprinus asiaticus. Classification (NCBI taxonomy): domain Eukaryota; kingdom Metazoa; phylum Chordata; class Actinopteri; order Cypriniformes; family Catostomidae; genus Myxocyprinus; species Myxocyprinus asiaticus. Next base: position 33,897,259 of record NC_059375.1, read on the forward strand.
ACAGACAAGAGTTAGGAGTACCTCAAGGAAGCATCTTATCAGTGACTCTTTTTAGTATCAAAATAAACAGTGTTGCAAAAGTCATCGAATCAAACATCAATTGCAGCCTTTATGTAGACGACATGTGTATTTGCTTCAGAGGCAAATTCATGCAGTATTGAAAGAACAATCCAGCTGACAATTAATAGGGTCCAGGCCTGGTCTGTGACCAACATGTTTAAGTTCTCAAAGAGTAAAACAGTCTGTATGCATTTTTGCCAGTTACACTCTCTCCATCATGACCCAGAGCTATTTATGGATGCCGATCCTATCAAAGTTGTCAAAGAGACCAAATTCCTTGGAATAACCTTTGACAATAAACTGTATTTTATCCCTCACATAAAGATTTTAAAAGACAAATGTTTTAAAGCAATGGATATTTTAAAGGTTTTAGCAGACGAAGTGGGGAGCAGAGAGCTCAGTTCTTCTAAACCTTTACAGAATGCTGATTAGATCACGTTTGGACAGTGGTGATTTCTTAGGGCCAGCAAAGCCTTCTCTGCTGGCGTAACATGTCTAATAAATAAATATTTTTTCATCCTTTCATTCTCATTGACCTTTTTGCCTATGTATTTTCAATCGCTTTCCACTCCTAATTCATCTACAAATGAATAGCAAAAAACAAAAAGTTTATCCAATCAGAATTTTTTCCCCGATGTTTACAAGCAAAGTGTGACAACTGTTTCACAAATCGCATGCCCGAAACCATGCTCCTTAGCTGAAGCAGCGTGTAAGTCTGAGCTCCACCCCATCAGGCCTTCAAAATTTCCACAGAATCCCTCAACAGTGTAAGTTAATAGGCATCTAAAGTCAGATTGTCAGATTCATCAGCCAATCAGATTAATTAATTTGTTCTTGGTGGGTGTGGTCTTTAGGATATGTCCCAGTCCTGGCCTTCTAGCTGGCCTTGAGTGACGCAATCATGCTTTAAGTGATGCACATAATTTGAAAGCAAATAGCACAAGATCTTGCTGACGAGTCGACTGTCACTGCCACATCACCATTGAGAAAAAGATCATTATGGATTTAAAAACCTAAGATGTTCTGCATGATCGTGCGATTGATTAATTAAACAGGAAAGGAGGACTGATTTTCACTTCAAGCAAATTGGTAAGTGCTTTTTACATTGTTATAACAACATCAGGAGTTTTCTAAGTGTAAATTAGGCTGCTTGAGCATTCAGTGTCGAATCAAGTTTTGAAAAGTAATCGTGTACCCTGACGGAACAAATTTATTGCAAGCAAAATTTAAATTGCAAATATTATTAGAGAGCTTTTTCTTGGTATTAGACCTCCTTGGTTCTGGCTTTTGTGCATTTTTAAAATGTCAGTTGGTATTATTAGTTGACTGCCACGTAATGTATGACAGGCATATGGTGTCTTATTCATTGTGAAACTGTGTTTTCTTAATGGCATGAATCGCACTGAAGGCCTAGATTTAAAATGCATGGGCTGCGGCTGCGTTTGGATTATGGAAGTATAGTGTATGGCTCAGCCAGGAAATCATATATCTGACTTTTGGACACAGTTCACCATCAAGGCATACTTCTGGCACTGGGAACTGGGCCTTCAGAACATCACCAATTCAAAGTCTATATGTAGAGGCTAATGAACTTTCTCTAGAGAAAAGATGTCCTGGACTTAACAAGAAATAAAAAGTCTGAAACCCATTCAAATGAATACCTTCAACAACTCCTGGATATCAAAGAGATGTTTTCATCACACACACCCATACATACAGATGGATTGAAGTCTCGAGATCATGTGTCTGCTGCATTTGTGATCAATCACCAAAAAAGCAGAATAAGGATCACCAGTCAGAGTTCAGTTTTTACTGCAGAGGTCAATGCTATTATTCTAGCGCTGGATCACATTAAGGCCACACAACAGAGACATTTCTTAATAATAACAGATTCAAAATCATGTCTTCAAGCACTTGCATCACTCAAAAATGACCATCCAGCCCTTATAAATATTGTAAACAAATTGTAAACTCTAGAGGCACATAATTTTAATATTTACTTTTGCTGGGTACCTGGCCACTGTGGAATCCTTGGAAATGAACAAGCAGACTCTGCCGCTAAAGAAGCACTTTCTACAGATCTTAAAAATGCTCCATACCACCCTCAGATCTGAAACCTACCATAATCTTTTACATCATCAACAATGGCAAACAGAATGGGATCAATGCATTATAAACATATTGCATGAAATAAACCCTGTAGTGGGAAAAAGATGGATCTTTAATCTCAGTAATCATTGGGATCAGATCATTTACACCCACTGCCGAATAGGACATTCCAGACTCACACATATGTTTTTAATATTAGATGAAGATCCACCATTATGCACCACATGCCAGAACCCACTATCTTTGAAGCATATTTATTGGATTGTGCTGGTTTTATTTGTTTTAGGAAATTATTTTACTCAGCAAATACATTTGAAGAGATTTTTAGCAAAGTCAACCCTGAATTAGTTTTAGAGTTGTTATTGAAAATAAATTTTAAAAACCTTATATAGGTTTTTAATTACTCTACTTTTTAACATATTTCTACTTGTTTTTTTGCCATGAAAATAGCCATTGAAGCTGGAATGGCGTAAAATTAATAACTAACTAACTAACTAATTAGCTAACAACATGAGATGAGTACATGATTTTTGGGTGAAATATTCCATTAAAAATCATTTGTGAAGTTATTTTATGCACCAATGTATGCTTTTTTTTTCTCTCCCCTAGATCTTTGTAGGAGTTTATGCTGATAATGTTCACTCTGCTGGTTTTCTTCACAATCCCTCCAGATATTTTTGTGTGATGATACAGACCTCATATTCACCTCTTTGCTTAACATGCTAAATTAATAATAACAATAATTGTTTTGCATGCTAAACAAATATTTTTTGAGAGCAACCACTCTTATAATTATTCACCTTTTAAGTGTAAAAGTACAAATCTCTAAAAATATCTCTAAAAATATAACGCAAATTGACTGGAGGTTATTAATTTAAGAAAATTTTAATAAGTTCCTTTTAACTTTATTTATAGTGCTTTTAACAACAGAGCTTTTCTCAAAGCTTTATACAAATTTTTAGGAACAAAACCACCTAATGAGCAAGCACAAGATTACTGTGGGAAGTACAAATTCCATGCATACGATGAAGAAGAAACCCTGGGAAGTTCTAAAACTCTTGTAGCAAAATAAGACTGTCAATCATTGTGTTAACTTAAAAAGGGCATCATTATTTAATTTTTTTTATTTATTTATTTATTTTTTTTACACTTTTGAAATGGTTTATAGTGAAAGCATGATCAGTTATACTGCCACACTCATACAATTACAGTCTTAAAATCTGGTTTAATCTTCTTCTAAGTTACAATAATGAACAAACACAATCTGTTTTAACTAATACACAAATGATTGTATTGGTGTTGTACATATTGAATACATCATTCAAACATTCACAGTGTAGGTTGGGGAAAAGTATGTGAACCCCTAGGCTAATGATGTCAACAAAAGCTAATTAGACTCCAATTAATGAAGCGAGATTGGAGGTGTGGGTTACAGCTACTTTGACTTATAAAAAGTACTAAAACATTTTGAGTTTGCTATTCATTAGAAGCATCTGCTGACATGGACTAATCCTCGCAAAAAAGAGATCTCAGATCAAGAATTGTTGCTTTGCATAAAGCTGGAAAGGGTTCAAAGTTATCTCGAAGAGCTTAGATATTCATCTGTCCACAGTTAGACAAACTTTCTATAAATGGAGATGACTTAGTACTGTGGCTACTCTGCCTAGAAGTGGCCATCCAGCCAAAATGACTCAAAGGGTACACCACAAAATGCTCAATGAGGTTAAAAAATAAAAAAAAACCTAGAGTGACAGCTAAAGACTTGAAGGAATCACTGGAACTGGTTAACATCCCTGTTCATGAGTCTACTTTTCGGAAAACAATAAACAGGCAAGGTGTCCATGGCAGGACACCACGAAGGAAGCTGCTGCTTTCCAACAAAACATCGCTGTGCACCTAAAGTTTGCCAAAGACCACCTTGACACTGCACAACAGTACTGGGAAAATGTTTTGTGGACTGGTGAAACTAAGGTTGAATTGTTTGGGAAGAACACACGGCACTACGTATGGCGTAAAAAGGGCACAGCATACCAACATGAAAACATTATCCCAACTGTGAAGTATGGTGGAGGGAGCATCATGATGTGGGGCTGCTTTGCTGTTTCGTGGCCTGGACCACTTGCCATCATTGCGGGAAAAATGAATTCCCAAGTTTATCAAGATATCCTACAGGATAATGTCAGAGTGGCTGTGCGACAGCTGAAGCTCAGTAGAAGTTTGGTGATGCAGCAGGACAATGACCCTAAACACTGAAGTAAATCCACTACAGAATGGCTTAAAAAAAAAAGAAAATCCACCAGTCAGAGCCCAGACCTTAACCCAATAGAGATGCTGTGGAATGACCTCAAGAGAGCCGTTCACATCAGACATCCTAAGAATGTGACTGAGCTGAAGCAGTTCTATAAGGAAGAATGGTCCTTCTGAACATTGTGCAGGTCCAATCCACAGCTACTGGAAATGCTTGGTTGAGGTTATTGCTGTCAAAGGAGGATCGACCAGTTATTAAATCCAAGGGTTAGCTTACTTTTTCCACAGCACTATGAATGTTTAATGGGATGTGTTCAGTAAAGACATGAGAGATTATAATTGTTTGTGTGTTGCCAGCTTAAGCACATTGTTTTTGTCTATACTTGTGACTTTGATAAAGATGAGACCACATTTTGTGACCAAATTCATGCAGAAAACCAGCTAATTCCAAAGGGCTCACATACTTTTTCTTGCCAGTGTATAATAAATATTAATGCTGGTGATGGTTATGGTCAAATTACCTAAAAATGTGCTTCATTTGGTAACATCTAAATTAACTGGTTTGATTCAAGTAAAAAAAAAAAAAAAATTTAACCACTGAATCAACCAGAATAAATTAGGTTACACCAAAGAAAAACTAATTTAAATGGTTAGATCATGTACAGGGAAAATAGCCCCTTGATGTAATGATTACAGGTTACCACATTTATAGCAAAATCAGCATTACCTTGATTCCCTTCTACAGGACACTATTAGATACCTCACAATGCACAGTTCAGTATATAGTTTAATATTCACTATAGTGTATTTTTCTCTGAGATCTTTTTTGTTCAAGCCAAATCTATGCTCTTGCACAAACCTGTATATCAGAGAGTAGTTGGCCAACATATTCATTTAAACTTGAACACACTGTAAACTGCTTTATGATTGATTTCGGCCTACATTTAACTGAAATTTACATTCAATCTGATTATTTAGTATATAATTACTCTAAATGATGTATTAGCCTACATCGTTACTACAATGTAATAAACTACAAATAACAAAGAACATCGTTGTAACTGTTCGTTTGGGCATATTTCACATGTTTTCATTTATTTTTTAAATGTTTAATATAATATTTAATATTATTTATCTACATTGTCAGATCTGTACTAAGGCAACAGTGACGCCCAGTTTGTTGGCTGCCGCGAGCGCTCTGAGACGTAGTGCTGCGCGTGGGTATTTTACGAGGGGTGTGTGCGTCCGTGACACTACACTGATTAGACATTACACATCGACCTACGGCGGGTCACAGAGGAGCATATCATCGCTCACCCTTGAAACCAGCGCTTTGAAAGAGCATCCACAACTGTGCCATTCAACCCGCGCGAATACACCCTAATCCGGACCTCTGCCTGACAAAAGGGGGTTCTAATACCGGACAATGACACTGACCCATAACCGGAGATAGTTATGCATCCAAGAGTGTGGAGAATGATGCTCACCCTGGTCGCTGGATTTTCTCTCTGGCTGCCGGCGCTCTCGGAGGTAAGACGCGTCACGCGCCTTTAGGGCTGTTCAATAATAGCATGGAACAAATACACGCGCCCTTCTCCCGTGAGAAAGTAGGTGCATTACATCTGTAAAGGCCATGTGTGCATTATCTTATTTCTATTGATTTGTATTGCCACCAACATAAATTTCGCATGATTAAAAATAGTACCTTTTCAGTCAATTCTAATGCAGCATGTTATATCTGTCAATAGAAGATGTCTGTGCAATAGAAGGCTCACATGCTGTTGAATGGATTCAAGCAAAGCTACCTCCTTCTAAAAGAGGCTCTGACATGCCCTGCTGTGGGGAGGAAATGCTTTAAATGATACACATTAGAAACATAATTTATACAAGCAGACCAATCTCTGCCTTTGGTTATGTGTGCAAATTGAATTAAGCTATTGTTTAAATGTTTGTCTCACTTTTCTTTATCCAGTTTGAATGCAAAGACCAGAACCTGAAACCAAAAGGATTCCATTACAAAAATTAAACATATTGACCCATGTTCTGCTGTAAGACTAATGAGTATGATTATTGCGCTATAATAAAATTAGTGATTTAATATAAGGACTGTTTGAAAAGAATAGCTGATTTTGTGTGCTAATGCATATTTATACATGGAAGTCAGCAAACTAAGATCAGCACAAACTAGACAACCAAAGCCTAAGAAAGATTAAATTGTGAAAAACTGAATAATAGTCATTTTGCCATAATGTTTGCTTAATAGCTCCAAAATGGGGCTCTAAATGTTCTAAGGAAATAGACAGCGTTATTCAACAAATAATTGTACCTTTATCTCAGTTCACATCCACAACAGAACTAGAGCACCTTAACATCTGTTTGGGCGGTAAAACAACAGCACTATGGGAAGGAATTAATGAGTAATGTGCCTGCCATGCTCAATTAGAGACTTTACATTCCTCTTCATTACAGAAATTTTAGAGCAGCAACAAATCTGTTAAAGAGCTTTGCTCCTGAGATGCTGTAACACACCAGATTGATTTTATATATGTGCTTGCGTATTGAAACATGCATTCACAAATAGACTTCTCAAATATTGCTTAGATACAAAGCACCAGCAATTGATCAAAGCACGGCGCATATGTGTTTCAGTCAAGTTCCACAGGCTAGACAACTCCTAGGTTGTTTGTATGCCTTACTGTGTTTGCAGCTGTCGGGAAAACACACCTGGTCGTATGTTTACTCATCTGTGCCATACAAGATATACAGTAAACTCCATTACCATAAACTGTTCCTTGTGTAGAACTGAAAAGGTAATATTAGAGAAAGTGTTTGAAAGCCTACTGGTACTCAAAGACGGTGGTGTCTTTTGCAGAAATCAAGTGTTTTTTCCCAAGGTATGTATTTTGTTATTTTAGGGAAAGCAACATAATCACAGGTCAGCGTCAGTCTGGCCTCTGTTGCTGCCCTGAAATGAGAATAACAGATGCAATTATGGCTTTAACTGACCAGAGTGTGTTGAAATGAGCACAAATATCAGAGTGCTTAACTGAGGCTAGTAATCGATAATGCAATTAGCCAGGCTTGTGGTGATAAATCCCAGATCTGTTTATTGCTTGGTATTATTTACTTCATTAAGTTATGTTTTCATCTACAAACATACACTCTGAGCACTTTATTAAGAACACTATGGTCCTAATAAAGTGCCCAAAGTGGTCTTCTGCTGTTGTAGCCCATTCGCTTCAAGGTTCGACGTGTTGTGCATTCTGAGATGCTATTCTGCTCACTTCAATTGTACAGAATGGTTGTCTGAGTTACTGTAGCCTTTCTGTCAGCTCCAACCAGTCTGGCCATTCTCTGCTGACCTCTCTCATCAATAAAGTGTTTCCGTCTGCAAAACTGCCGCTCACCTAGATGTTTTTTTTTTTTTTTTTTGGCACTATTCTCAGTAAACTCTAGAGACTGTTGTGCATGAAAATCCCAGGGGATCAGCAGTTACAGAAATACTCAAACCAGCCCGTCTGGCACCAACAATCATGCCACAGTTGAAATCACTAAGATTATTATTATTTTTTTTTATATATTTCCCCATTCTGATGGTTGATGTGAACATTAACTGACGCTCCTGACCTGTATCTGCATGATTTTACACTTTGCACTGCTGCCACACGGTTGGCCACACAGGTGTTCCTAACAAAGTGCTCATTGAGTGTATATGCCTGCATGTGTGTTCATGTTTAAAAAATTACAGTCAGTCCAGTGCAGCATATGAACAAGAGGCTTTTAAGTATTTTTAAAGGACTGGTATACCCAGTAAACAAAAGGTTGAAACAGTCCAATGCATCAGCGGTGAATGCTTAGAAAAATAAATCAGTTTCTAGATTATAAGCTGCATGATTTCAGCAATGACGCTCAGCCAGAAAGCTTTAAATCACTTCGGAGAACAGAGTGCAATTGGTTTTAGAAAACTGATGACAAAACCTTTGAGTTACAGCAGTAGTCCTGCCTCCCTGAAAGGCACTCATTGGATTTCAAGTCACAGGAACAGCTTTACTCTCTTACCTTTGCCAGAATGAAGCTCTTTCAGCAATCCTCAGATTTCTAGGTTGTATTCAACCTTAACAGCTCAGACTTTGGGTGAATGGTTTGAAAACCCTTTGTCAGAACTGGGCAATGTATGTGAAGATTGATTTACAGATAAATATTTATAGTTTAAGCTATTATAAATCAGAACTGACAACCTTGGAAATTTAAGTGTTGTAGTAACATCATTTGCAGACTAATCTGAAGTCTTTGTGCAACTACACACAAAGACGTTGACAAGTTAATGTTGTTCATGTCGTTCCAAACCCGTATAACTTACTTTCTTTTGTGGAATACAAAAGAAAAATAATTCATGAATATCCCGGTCTATCTTTTCAATACAATGGCAGTTGATAGTGACTCAAATTCTTTTTAGATTTCATCTTTTTAGCACTAAACAACACTAAACAAGTTCTTGCGTGAACACGCAAGCCACTGTGGACTCTCTCATTGCGCACATGAATATATAACGGATGTCTTAAAAAATTACTAGCATTTTGTTCCTAAACCAAACCTATTGTACGGTATGCTTTCAGAAGACTTGGAATATGACGCATAAGTCGCATGGACTACTTTTAGTATACTTTTAGGTCCTTTTTCAGGCTTTAAATTGAGTCGTTATTAACTGCTATTGTACTGAAAAGACAGACCACAAAGTTTCCTTGTGTTCTGCAAAGAAAGAAAGCCATGCGTTTTTGGATCGACATGAAGGTTAAAAAAGTAAGGTAGAATTTTCATTTTTACCAAATTATTCCTTTAAGGAGCTATTTTGACATAATTTGTCCATTAAAGGGATAGTTCACCCAAAAATGAAAATTATCTCATCATTTGTTCACTCTCATGCTATTCCAGTATGACTTTCTTTCTTCTGCAGAACACAAACAAACATTTTTAGAAGAATATCTCAGTTCTGTAAGTCTAAACAATGCAAGTGAATGGACCAGACCTTTGAAGCTCCAAAAATCACATAATGGCCACATAAAAGTAATCCATAAGACTCCAGTGGTTTAATCCATATCTTCAGAAGCGATATCATAGGTGTAGGTGAGAAACAGATCAATATTTAAGTCCTTTTTTACCATACCAATTAAAATACTAAACTCGTCTGCTATTTACACTTCAGTGGCAGTGCAGTGTGAATAAAAGCGGAAATAAAATGTCTAAAGAAAAAATATTAACAGATGATATCTTTGTTCCCTGTAATGCTGTCAGGGAGAACTTGCACAGTTTCCTCTGAGTCAAGTGGAAGCGTAGGCAGACACAAGATGTACCGATGTTCAAATGTCTGTCATCTCTAAGAAGATAAAACTCCACTTTTCAAGAAAAACAGACACTTTATTGCACCGAACAAATCACTTCATAATTCTGTCAGCTTCCCACATTTTGAATCTTTTCTTTTTTTCCCTCCCTGCAGGTAAACGGTGATGACAGCTACCTGAATGCAGTGCAGAGTACAGGTGAGACAATATGTCCCATCACTGTAAACTAAAAAGATACTTGGGGGACCATTTGGGATTCAAAAACAGAACCCTTAAAGGGATAGTTCACCCAAAAATGAAAATTCTCTCGTCATTTATTCACTCTCATGTTGTTCCAAACCCAAATTACTTTCTTATGTGAAACACAAAAAAAGAGATGTTATGTATAATGTTAGCCTCAGTCACAATCCACTTTCTGTCACAGTTGTGTTGCAGAGAAGAAGGACCCAAATGCAGAGATGGAACAAAAATACTTTATTAAGCAAACTACAAAAAACAACATAAACCTCTCACAGTGGAGGGAAAAAGGCAAACCAAAACAGAACAGGAATATAACGAGAACACAGATAAAAATAAAACTGACCAAAGACTGGAAGATAACACAGATTGACTAGACCGACTAGACTGACTAACACACAAAACAACTGAGCACAGGACAAAACAGAAGGAAGCTAATATAGGGAGAGGTATCAAGAGACAGGTGACACGGCTGATGAGCTGATAGGAGTAATTGGTGATGTCATGGCAACGGGGCTAGCATACAGCACGTGGCTGTCACGGTTCCAGTGAGTTCATCGGTCTGTTCTGTTTGTTTTGATATTTCTCTCCCTCGTGTGTCTCTGGTGCTGGTGCTGTCGGCATGCGTGATCAGAGTTTCCATGGGAACACTGATTGTTTCCATGGGAACGCTGATCACGCCACTAATTAGCATGCTAGTAGCACCTGTCTTTCCACTAATTCACTGCTAGATTGTTGTTTGGTGTTGAAGTAACTTACCTCACTCTCTCTGCCTAGTTGGTCCTGTCTCGTGTATCTGTTTTGGTTTCCCATCTCTACCCGTGTGTCGGGAGTGTGGTTGCCTTCCAGTTTACTGTACGCCTGTTCTCTTCGTCCACATATCTTCAACGGAGGATTCGTCACGAATCTGCTCCTGACTACCACAATGCATACACTCGCATACAAACACACTCTTCACAAAGGATTCCTTACGGATCTGCTCAGTGCGCGGTCGACGTGCACTCATCAACAAACACACTCATCACCTTCTACTGCAGTCGGTGCCAGGATCTTCACACTTCATCTGGATCTGCTGAAGTCAGGATTTATTGTTAATAAAAACCTTTGAACTGTTCCTCTGCTCTTGGGTCTCTTTGTCTCGCCTTTGTGACAGTGGGACCTGCAGACACAAGAGGAAGAGAAACAAACAGGAAAACAAGCAGACATGACAATCTAACAGAGTCAGACTGTGACACTTTCATTGTATGGAATAAAGTCACTATGAGTCTATCCTAACTATCCTAACACTGCATGATGTAATGGTTAGTTAAATAATTATATTCAATTAGCAATGTTTTCTCCCTGCTCTCTACGACTCTGCACCGACCTGCAACCTTTTGCTGTGTCGCAACCCTCCGGTTGAGAACTACTGGTGTAGAGCTTTTACAAAAGAATTCTGGAGAACCCCAAATTGTGGCTCAAGTATCTTTTCATTTTTACAGTGCTCTGTCTCTTTGGTTAGAGTCATATTTCACTATATCACATTCTCTCAGCTTTGAATGTGTTATTAATGAGGCGATGAAGATGGATTTGAGATTGGTTGTCTTATACAAATCATTCATCAATTCCCCTAGAGCTCCAAAATATGACATTTACTCTACATCACTGGCGTTTACAGGTTGCTGGATATTGCCAGTGTGGCTGGTTAATAAGGGCATCCACCCTGTGATGGTGTCACATCATTTTGAGCTTTGTCAGATTTTTGCCCTCATCTCGCTCTCATTCAGTTCGACAGCATGAAATTCCCCCATACCAATCCCAGAGTGATAATGACTCTCAGTGCTTTGATGTAACCACATCAAGACAGATAAACAGCCCAGTCTGGCCCAGCCAATCAGACGGCTTCATGGGGCCAGGAATGGAAAGGGCTTAGATTGAGCGATTTGTGCCTTGGTTTTCTCCGCTCAATGAAAATTCAGTATTAACAATGCCAGAAGCATGCCTCATACATCAAAAGAAATGGGTCAGCTTATGATTTTATAGTTCCTTTGAAAGTTTGTTGTGTGGTTAGAATGGGTCTTATAGATCTAGGTGACCAAGTTTAGACCAAGAAAAAAAATTATATTTTGATTTAGTGATAGTATCTAGGTCCAGATGGAATCTGTATATTTATTTCATATTTTCTTTTCTGGTTTTGAGGGAAAATCTGGGAAATTCTGTGGAGTAGATTTAAACATGGTAGAATGTGTCAAACAGAGCTGAAGGGCCCCTCAAAAAAGGAATTATGCAGATCAGTCAACGGTGCAAACGCACCCACAAAATCTGTGCTGAATGCAATTTACACAGCACAATCCTGATCTTGCGGGCCGGTTCTGAATGCTATATAGCAGACCACCATGATCTGGCACACTCTGCCTGGATTGTACAGCATTGCTCTAGTACTGTGATCCAGACACTTTATTTATCTCTTTAACATCCTGAAAGTGTGCTTGACTACACCGCTCATCTTGATATATGCCAGGTTATAATGCTCCTCTCCAACAATTGATCATTATTAGTTTCATTTCTACTGCCATAATTGATGTAAAACCTACACAAACATCTCTTTATTTAAATAAAATGTATCGCCTGCTGCACTGTTAACTGCACCGGGTAAACAGCACAGAGTTTTGTGAAAAAAGTGTGATCTATAATAATCTTTAATCTCTAGTTACAATGTGAAAGACTAACCCAAGGTCAATATGAACAATGTGAATCATGAAGCAAGATAACCTAGGATTACCTTAATCCAGGGTTAATAATGGCCTTTGGTTAACAATTAAAAGTGTGAAAAGCCCATAAGAGTACAACACTGTTATTAATAGCTAAAAGCATAATCAAATTAGCCCAAATATTGATCATGAATTAACAAACTATGGGCAAGGGATGTGTACAAATTTGTGAATGACTGGCGGTTGATTTCTGCTGAAAGCTGTGGAGCTTTCTATGAGGTTCTGTGTGCGCGGATTCCTAAGAAACAATGTGCAACAATTGTATAAAATGATGCGCTGAAATGCTCTATGTCCACACTGCCATTTTCAAACTCTTAAATCCCCATACTGCACATGTGAAAAATTGCCATTCCATTTACACTCTGAAATGCAATTGTCCTCAGGTTCCATTGCCGGACATCAATTCCAAGTAAACGTCCTGGTTACTTTCATAACCTCCATTCCCTAATGGAGGGAACGAGACGTTGTGTCGATGTCATGACACTAGGGGTCCCTATACAAAACGGCATGACAAACTGAACTGTATTATGTGGACTGGCGGTGCGAGACGGGCAGACCTTGTGTGCCTCGTAGCCAGCACATCCGGCTGCTCTTACAGGCGTCACACGGTCCCCTGCACCTTGGGGACGGGTTGACTGCCCAAAAATAGGGACCGGCTGACCCAGCCTCTTATTTTTTCTCCCCAAAAAGAACAAAATCGTTCAGCTGGGGGCCATGTAGTGGTCCGTGTCGGGGGGTGTCCCTCTGAAGGGGAGGACACCACGGAGACCACACCCCACCCGGAGGGGGGGGTATTTGAGTGGAAATATGTCACATGGTCTTACCGAGTTTTGTCGGAAGTATCTCATGTGGAGAAGTCCCGTGGTAGGTCCTTCCCGAGGGGGGAGGAGCTCTACAAACACAGTGACCAGGGGCAGAGGGACCTCTGCCCAAGGAAGACGCGGTTTACCAACAGGGAAACCATTTTGCGGAAGATTCATCACACAGGATTACCTACGGGCAACCAACGCATGTGGAGCACCTATCCTAGCACAGGGCCTAGTTAGCACACGTACTGGGCCGGCAGCGAGTTTCTCCAAAAACCCGCCTGCCACAGGGCTAAGGAGGAAGGTCATACAGGGTCCACAACTTTGTGAACATGACTGGGAGTCAAAGCGCACGTCTTCACCTCAGGGAGGGGAAAGGCGCTATGTGCAAGCAGTACACCCAGCCAGCTGTCCTGGAACTTACCTGCTCCTACCTGACAACACATGGGACGAGACACGGGAGATTGTAAAACCTCACAAAGGTGTTGAGTGTTGCCCAGCCCACTGCTCTGCAGATGTCTGCTAAAAAGGCGCCATTGGTCAGGACCCAGGAGGCCGCCACACTCCTAGTAGAGTGGGCTTGTAGCCCCAAGGGGGGCAGCACGTCCTGGGCATGATATGCCATAGCGGTGGCATCAATGACCCAGTGGGCGATCCTCTGTTTGGAGACAGCGCTCCCGTTCCGCTGTCCATCAAAGCAGACAAAGAGCTGCTCTGAGCTTCTAAGGCTCTGCATGCAATCCAAATAGATGTGTAAAGCATGCACCGGACACAGCAACGCCAAGGCTGGGTCTGCCTCCTCCTGGGGCAACGCTTGCAGGTTCACCACCTGGTCCCAAAACAGGGTCGTGGGAACCTTGGGAACATAGCCTGGTCGGGGTCTCAGGATCATGTGAGAGTAGCCCGGACCAAACTCCAGGCACATTTAGTTGACAGAGAACGCCTGCAGGTCCCCTACCCTCTTGATGGAATTTAACGCAGTCAGGAGGGCAGTCTTCAAAGAGAGTGCCTTTAGCTCAACTGACTCCAGGGGCTGGAATGGAGCTCCCTGTAGGCCCCAAAGGGCCACAAAGAGGTCCCACGAGGGAATGAGGCGCAATCTGGGGGGATTCAACCTCCTAGCACCTCTCAGGAACCTGACGATCAAGTCGTGCTTCCCCAAATACTTACTGTCTACTGCATCGTGATGTGCCGATATAGCGACTACATACACCTTCATGGTGGAGGGGGACAGCCACCCCTCCAGCCTCTCCTGCAGGAAGGAAAGCACCGATCTGACTGCGCATCTCTGAGGGTCTTTGCGTCGGGAAGAACACCACTTAGCGAACAGACGCCACTATAAGGCATACAGGCATCTTGTAGAGGGAGCTCTGGCCTGAGTGATCGTGTCTACCACTGCAGGTGGTAAGACACTTAGGTCTTCCGCATCCCATCCAAGGGCCAGACATGGAGGTTCCAGAGGTCTCTGGACCTATCTTTCAGAAGCGGAGAGATAGCAACCACAACCAGGAATAATACACAAACGAAAAGGCATCTTGAAAAAGACGCTTCGTAAGTGCCACACTTTTAGTAGGAAAATATACACTTTGTGAGGAAAGAATATACTCTTTTAGCTGCTGAAGCGCCCAGGGGTGTTCTCTGCACAACGCCTGCGCAAGAGGGGGAGAAACCACTGTAATGCGCCGTAAATCCAACAGCTTCACTGGATATTAGAGGTGAATGGATCAGCAGAGTAATTCAGCTCACTGAACACAACCGCTCGGCTCCGAAGAGAAAATCTGAATGAGTGGTTGCAAGCCAGCTCCTTTTATACCCATATGTCAGGGGGAGTTGCATGCAAATTCCACTCGCCAATTCCCATTGGCCTTTTCTCAAAGATCAGAGGTGTTTGGGGCTCCCAAGGGCGACCCCTAGTGTCACTACATCAACACAACATCGAGTGAGTGACAGATAGGGAACTTCCTGTTGCCTTTGAAGGAATGCAGTGTGAAGGTTGCACAAAGTAACATTTATCTTTAACAACGCTTTTAAAGTTAATAGCAGGCAAACATACCGCTACAACATGGGCTGCCATCTTGATTGTTTTGGGTTATATGGAAAGGGTTGGGAAGGTTACTTTTGAAATGTATTCCACTACAGATTACAGAATACATGCTGTAAAATGTAATATTTATCGTATTCCGTTTGATTACTCAAGGTCAGTAACGTATTCTAAATACATTGTATTACTTCTTCAGCAGTGGTAGATTTTTTCTCTTGTTTTGTTTATAAAAACTCTGCCAGTACAGTAAGACAAAGTACACATTAAAAATACATTCTCTGAAAAACCGAAATATCTTATGCAGTGTTGTTTCTAAAACAAGATAAATCAAATTGATCTTGTTTTAAGGATTTTTAGATATTTTTACAGGAAAACAATACAAAAATTATTATCAAAAATAAGATTTTTGCCCTAATATCAAAGGTCTTACTAGAATAAAGAAATTATGATACAACATGAATTTTCTTGATAAAAAAATATGATCGTCCCTGGTAACGTGCATGTAAAATGGCTAGAAAAAGCATTTTAGCTTAGTGTAAAGCTGACAATTTACACAAGGTTTATTTCTATTTCTTCTGCTCCAAACTTATTTCAAACGTACTTATCTGTCTGCTCGTATGAATGTAACACTTCATAAGAAAGTGTTTCACCGCTGTTCAAATGCACTTTGGATCGCATCATTTATATGTACACATTTTTCCATCTGAAAGGACTAAATATTAAATGAAATAAGTGATAATAAAATGCAAAGTAATCTCTTCAGTAATCAAAATACTTTTTTGAATGTAACTGTATTCTAAATACCAATTATTTAAATTGTAACTGTAGTGGAATAAGATGGTGTTTTTCAAATTTATCCACTTGGGAGAGTGTTTTCGAAAAGCTAAATTTTTGCTGTCAAAAACGCTTTGTAAGTTTGGACGGAAGTGGAACAGTAATTCCAGTGAAAATCTTCAGTGAACATGAAGCAAGTTTTACTGGTAAATAATTTTTTTTTGGATGTGGACCTTGAATGCAACATGGATTCTTTAGTGGATCTTGTGATGAGGAGGAGGGCGTGGCCGGGCCGTAATGGAGCAGCTGATCAGCGGAAGAGCGAGATAAGGGGCAGCCGGAGACGCCGGTTCGAGAGAGAGAAACGCATGCGGCCGCTTAGTGTGTGTCTGTTTGTTTAAGTTTTATATTGTTTTAAGTTTAAAATTGCAGAGTCCTCACCACTGCCATCCGCCAGGGGAGCAGCTGCGGCCGTCTGCCTGGAGACGGAGGGGTCGCTGCCAGCCGCCGTGAGCCAAAGGAACCGCGGCCGTCTGCCGAGAAGGGGAGGAGCAGTTCCGTCTGCCAGGGGCCGGAGGACTCACTGCTGTCCACCGGGGGAGGAGCGAGCTGGTGTCCACCAGAGGGCGGAGGAGCGGTTGAGGACCGGGCGACAGCGCGTCCAGGAGCTGGCAAGCAAGTGCTTCTCTCTCTCTCCCCTCTCTCTCTCTTTGTCTTCGCTCGCCCTTTCCCTCTCCCCATGCATCCCCTTGTCTCTCCCCCAGGTTCACAGGAGGCGGGGTGGACCACCGACTGACAGAACGGCAGAAAGGGCAGCGTCTCCCCTCCAGAGATGGGGGGGGGATAGTTATTCAGACCGGTGGTGCCCCGGCCTATTATTGTTAATAATAATAATACAATTAAAATAGTTATATTATACAATTATACAATTTCAGTCAAAATTTCTTAACTTTACAAACTTCTGGCTTTTGTTTTGGCGAAACACTCTGAGAAGCAGCGCATGATCATGAGCCCATCATTAGCCTTGCGCGTACAATGAGTGTTTCAGCATCAGAGCTGAGCTCATTCACTGAAGTGCGCTGCGCATGCAGACTATATACAGTATTTACTTATTAAACTCATAATTTGTGATTCACAAAACTATTGTATGTCTTTAAGAGACTTTAAATATAATGCACAAGTTATATGGACTACTTTATTGGTGATTTTATGCTTCTTTTCTCCCCAATTTTGGAATGCCCAATTCCCACTACTTACTAGGTCCTCATGGTGGCACATTTACTCACCTCAATCCGGGTGGCGGAGGACAAGTCCCAGTTCTCTCCGCTTCTGAGACAGTCAGTCCACACATCTTATCACGTGGCTCACTGTGCATGACGCCGTGGAGACTCACAGCATGTGAAGGCTCATACTATTCTCCGCTATCCACGCACAACTTACCACGCTCGCATTGAGAGTGAGAACCACTAATCATGACCATGATAAGGTTACCCCATGTGACTCTACCCTCCCTTGCAACCGGGCCAATTTGTTTGCTTAGGAGACCTGGCTGGAGTCACTCAGCACTCCCTGGATTCGAATTCGTGACTCCAGGGGTGGTAGTCAGCGTCAATACTCGCTGAACTACCCAGGCCATGATTTTACACTTCTTTAATGCAATATTGGTGCTTGTCAGTAATGACCATGACACACAATAATACACAATATTGGAGCACTGGAAAATGCTGATTAGGCAACTCAGCACCGGGTGTGCATCCTCTCGGCCTGGCCACACCCTCCTCCTCGTTACACACCCCCACCACCCGATTCAGGCCTGGGAAACCTCCGGTCTGACTTACCCGCCCCCTTCCTGGAGGGCAGGATTCCATCATTGGCTGGTCTTCCCCTCCTCCTGAGTACCTGGGTTGGATGAGGGGATGGGAGAGAGAAAGAGAGACAGAGAGAGAGAGAGAAAATAAAAGAAAAAACTCCGGCTCCCAACCACGTCGCCATTCGGTCCTCAGCCAGCTGTCCAGTGATCCACCGCGACGCCGGGAGATGGCTCTGAATTCCACCTCCTGCCTGCCGGCAGCTGCTCCTCCATCCCCTGGCTGAGGCAACGGCTCCTCCGCTTCCTGTCAGATGGCAGCAGTTCCTCCGCATCCTGGTGGAAGGCAGCGGTTTATCCATCCCCTGGCGGACGGTAACAGCTCCTCCACCTCCTGGCAGACGGTAATGGCTCCTTCGTCTCCTGGCGGACCGCTCCAGTACCATTGAAACAAACCTCTCCTCAGCAGCGCATCTTCCTCCAGTCCCGGGTTTCGGCACCAATGTAACAGGAGCCGGATCCACGTTCAACAAGACTTTTAATAAAACACTGACGAAGACTTAACATAAACAAAAGCGCACACACACGAATACAGCTGCGTGCGTCTCTCTCTCTTTCTCTCTCTCTCTCTCTGGTGTCACCGGCTCCTCCTTTTATCTCTCTCCTGCTGATTGGGCAACTCAGCGCCGGGTGTGTATCCTCTCGGCCTGGCCACGCCCTCCTGCTTGTCACAGAGTGATCGCTTTTGGGGATGTGAACTCTATTGTTCAAAATAAACAATGCTTTTTCTTCAAGTGAGTGTTTTTTTTTTTTTGTTTTTTTTGTTTTTTTCTGTTTACATTTTTGGCCAAGATTTTCTGACTTTTTTCTCTTTCGTGCAAAAACTGAAAATAGCATTTTGTTCCATTTTCAGCCGAAATTTTGGTGAATCCCTAATTGCATATGGAGCCTTTGTTACTCTACATGCAGCATGTTCAAACTTTGAAAAAAAAAAAAAAAAAAAAAAAAACAGGGTGTATTGCACATTAACACAGAATATCTTGCACTGAAGCTTGGTACAGTACATGAAAACCATAAAAAATAGACCTCAATCATTTCTATTTTTCTTTGGGGAAACAAATGCCAGTACTAATGTGAACACTCTAATACAGTCATGTTGCTTCCTGTCGCCCATTGGTGCCACACCATGCATCTGCTTCCTCACTTATTTTACACGCCACAGCACGTTGTGTGAACCGTATCAAATATTCATTGTGGTGGGGAAATGGATTATTTGGGGAGGGAGAATGAGCTCTCCTATGGCGCAGAGCTGAGAGCGTGTGTGTCCAAGTATGCCATACAGATGCTTTGCGTAAATGACTTGATTTCTGCTGCCATTCGTTCTGCCAATGTGGTTCCATTAGCTCAGAGCGGCGCAGAGGTTGACAGTGGTTGAAGGTGATTGCATTCCAGCCAAAGTGCTCTAATACGGTGCACTTAATTCTTTTGATTTCTTGTTTTGTTCTTTTATTCTTTTAAAAAAAGTATTTTTTCCACCTGTGACCCACTGCTAACTGTATATTGTGTTAGTTCCATTATATCTATAAGAACCTATGATTGTTCAAATTTGATAGTCCCCATAGAAAAAAGAAAATCACAAATGAGATCTCTTTAAAGGGAGAGCAAATTGAGCCTAAGTCTCCTATCAGAATTTCTCTTGAGGAAAATACTCCTGTAATCTCACATGCATCTCCTCTAGAGTTTTAGAAGAGATCTCAGCAATACCTCAAACTGTGCTCTCAGGTTTGTATAGCTACCAATGTATGAAATCAAATAAGATTTCAATATGAACTCAAACATTTCTCATCAAAGCCTAGTGTTATTCACATTTATTTTATAAATCTATACTCTTACTTTATGACAATATCATGTGTCTATTTTTTATTTCATCAAAGGCATTTTAGGAGAAACATCTGAGACAAAGTTGATTCCTAAATGAAACATAACAAATCTTCATTAAGTCCCATGAATGAAAGAGCAAACTCTGAACAATATATTGTTTTTTAGCATCTGTAGCTTTGAATGATAGCTTAATTTTTTATTTTTTTTTTTGCAAACAATTTTGGATGTCTCTTTTTTTTTTTTTTTTTTCGTCTAAGCTTTAATTGAACCACTTATAATGCGTAAAATAGTATTTTTTACTCGTAAGGTAATTTCTTTATCATTCTTTTTGGAATTCAACATAATAAATAAATAAATAAATATATGTTAGCTCTCTTCCTCCCCCTTCAGTGCTCTGTGCCAGTCTTTGCTACAGTATCTCAAACAGCTTTGTTGTTTCATCCCCCACCTTATGTGTGTCAGATCTGTTCGCTTTAGAATGGAGAAGACTGTCAGAATAAAAAGATTTTATGAGGCTGACTTACTAGTACATTGGCAATGTTGATGTTTCAAGGAAAAGCTTGTTTTAAACTGAGGAAACATATAATGTAATCAGATTTATTGCAAAGCATGCGAGTCTCCATCTATCTATGTTTCCTGGTACCATCCCCTCCCCCAACTCTCTTTCTCATGTTGTAGGAGTCATTAACACCTGGAGATCAGCCATTTTTCTTGCATCGTAATGGAATGGGATTGAAATCTCCATCCTGAGCCTGTAACATGCTGAGTAAGCATGGCTGGCTCCTCATGCAGGTCCTGATGCCTGTGTTTTACACTCTTTATAACCTGACCTACCCAGTCTTTCCCGTTAAAATTCTCTTTGCTTCTGTCTATAGACCTTTTCACATTTCTGGGTTTTGGAACGCTGAAGTAAAGTATTGCATGGCAAACTTCTATAGTGGTGAATGTGAGACCACAACAAATATTATTTTTGTAACCAATTTGTTCTAACAGCAATTACGTTTCCACGACTTTTCACAAGAGGCAAAAAAAATAAATAAAAAATTGAGTGGATGATTACAGCAGTCAGAAGAGAGGAGATGACAAATTTACTGTCACTCCCATAGCAGCTGTTTTAGAAACCCCATCTCAGCTGTGAAATTATTTCTAGGGTAAAATAACACATGGCACAATGTTATAAATTTACTCTGAATAATAAAAAATTTTAAAATATAAAAAAGTTTGCTAGATGTACATTGCTAAATAAGGCGGAAAAGTGTCACCACAGTCTGTGAAAAACGTCTGTTGTCAAGTTTACTCTTTCATGACGCAGAAGATGTGTATTTCACCTGTTCTCTTTTATAAAATGATTCAAAGATCATCCAAATGTATCTTACAGGTGAAGTGTGTCATTTCTGTGGCAATAAGAGATAAATAGATTTTTACATTTTCTGAAAAAAATTTGCCCATGCAAAAGTCGCTGCCATTAGGGACTAAAAACGGAAACTGAAAATGAACAGCTTTTTTGGCAGCACGTAACCAAAAACAGAAACAAAGTCACTTTCTATTGTTCTGGAGTGAAAAATGTATTTTTAAATTCTGGTAATCGGTTAATAACCGGTTAATCTGTTCTGATCTTTTTTTATGAAACCAAAGACCAGGGTTTATAACAGCAAATTTTCTGTTGCATGGTTAATTTGCACTGTTAAAAATGCACAAAAAATATTAGAGGTTAAAAGTACATTTCTCCATTGTTTTTCTTCACTGTATTATTGTTAGATACGATGCATTAATAAAGATTTTAACCAGTTGTATATTTGAAATATTATAATTATTTTAGAGATATATTTAATATTGAGGATAAATTTATTGAAAAATATGTTATTAACCATTCTTTTATTTCATTCTAGCCAGTTACCATTTGGTAAGGAGGCTGCAGAATGCCAGAACAGGAATGGAAAAATTTGCTCAGTACGAACCAAAATGAAAAACATCCCTGTTATGTTGTGTGGTTTTTAGTGTGTTGCTATGCAAATTTTGGGTGGTTGCTAGGGCGTTGCTACATTGTTGCTGGGGTATTCTGTGTGGTTGCTAAAGAGTGCCTACAACCCCTTTAGCTGTGACTATATTCACAATAAAATACTGCGTTGAGTGCTTTTTGCTTTTACAAAACGGCTACATTATAATAAGTCAAGTCATTTTTATTTGTATAGTGCTTTTCACAACACACACCGTTTCAAAGCAGCTTTACAGAAAATCATGCTTTGACAAGGAGGAGGGATAATCAGCCAAGGAGAGGGATAAGTGCAGCGGAATGTGGCAGTTCGGGAGAGAGAGAGCCACACGCAGCTGCTGTGTGTGTATTTGTGTTTGTGTCTTTTTGGTTAAATTAAATATTATTTTGAATGTTCAGCTGGCTCCCACCTCCTCCTTTCCCATTTTAACCTTGTTACATTGGTGCCGAAGCCCGGGAAGGAGGAGGGATGCGTTGTCGTGGAGTCCTCACCACTACCAGCCAACCCAAAGGAGCAGCTGCAGCCGTCTGCCGGGAGACGGAGGAGTCTTGCCGACTGGCTGTACGTGGAGGAACGGCTGCCGTCCGCGAGGGGAGGAGGGGCTTGCTGCCGGCCACCTGGAGTTGTGGAGCCGCTGCCAGGGGCGGAGGGCGGAGGGGCTCCCTACCGGCCGCCAAAATGCGGAGGGGCGTTCCATCCACCATTGGTCGGAGGACTTGCTCCGGTCCGCCCAGGGAGGAGCAACTGTCGTCCGGCAGAGGTTGGGGAGTGCCGTGTATCTGGGCGCCGGCAAACCAGGTTATTCCTCTCTCTCCTCTCTCTCTCGCTCCACTTTGCCCTTTCCCTCTCATCTTTTTTTTTTTCCCCTCCCCTCGTCCCCCTCCCCAGACCTAGAGAGGCGGGGAAAAGCCTGCCGGCATGGCCAGAAAGGCAGCCAATTGGGCTAATCAGCCGAGGAGAGGGATAAGTGCAGCGGAATGCGGCAGTTCGGGAGAGAGAGAGCCACATGCAGCTGCAGTGTGTGCATTTGTGTTCTGTGTCTTTTTGTTTGAGTTTTCATTAAACTATTATTTTGACGGTTCAGCCGGTTTCTGCCTCCTCCTTTCCCATGTCAACCCTGTTGCATATGCATTAACAGAAAATGAAACTGTAATATCTATAAAGTCTTAAGAGTCATCATTGTGTAGTTTGATTAAATATGAATGTAAATTGTGTATAAAAATAAATAATTAAATAATAATTGTATTTAGAACCTCAGTGAGCAAGCCGAAGGCGACCGTGGCAAGGAACACAAAACTCCATTATATGTTGGTTAATGGAGAAAAATAACCTTGGGAGAAACCAGGCTCACTGTGGGGGCCAGTTCCCCTCTGGCTAAACACCATGAATATAATGCCAATATTAGTTATTTATGTGCAGTGCAAGTAATGGTTTAAAATTAGTAAACTAAGTGTTAAGGGCCAGTGTTTAAACAAAGATTTTGTCTGAACTGTATGATTATTGACTAATGTTTTTGAAGTTCATCCTGGATTAACTGCAGAAGTTCATGCATTGTCCTTTGTTAGTTGGCTGATGAAGGCTTTTGTTGGCAATTAATTGATAGTCTATGTATTCCATTTTAAGAGTGTTGTCCATCAATAGACAAAGGTGATGCAGGCAGAGATCAATGATCGGCAGTTCATTTCAATGAGGTCTTTTCTAAGTCCAAGGTTCAGGCAGTGGCATATGAAATATCCCATGTCTTATGGTTGGAGTTGGCATCAGTTCATCCTCTGAAGTCCATCGTAATAGCAGGAATGGAGCTGGATCTGGCCGGCTCTGGGAAACAAATAAAATAATATTAGCGTAGATGCCATTCAACTTTTTGCAGAGTTATAGGTTATGATAAATGTTTCTGGTTCCGGCAGACCTAACTAAAGCAGCCTAATTGTTAGCTAACTAAATTAGGTGTATGCCCAGATAAATAGATGAGTCTTCAGTTTAGACTTAAACTGAGTGAGCGTGTCTGCGTCCCGAACATTGCGAGGAGTTAAAAATATTAAGAAGATGTTCTGAGATCACAAGGAATACCTCTTTTAAGAGCTTATCTTTTAAGAGGTTTGTTAGCTCTTCATGACCTGTGACAGCGAAGGATTGAAGTTGCTCGTGAGGAAATTTATGAGACACTGTTTTCTGAGGTACTGTGACAGACGATTGCACAATTCCGATTTTATTTCTGATGATTTCAATTTTACCAGTAAAGAAATTCATGAAGTCATTATTATTGTGCTGCGACGGAATATCTGGTTCAGTCGAGCAGTGGCATATCCAGGACATTTTAACTGGGGTGGCCAAGATGTGGCACAGACCTAGTGTGGGGTGGCGATACCGGCAGAACCTTTATGAATGGCACATGATCAAAATGTGTAAATATCACATTGCTTTGCTTCAACATCTACACATGTAGAATAAATGAATTCTTAAACTCATGTTAGCATTCACTGAATTGTTTGTATTCAATATCAGACTGTTGTTTTGACATTTGACAGTTTTCTATTTCTGTTCTATTTCAACCTATTACAGTTTCTGGGAATCTCTGGTTATTTTAACATAACATCCATTTTTAAATCAGTAATTGTTTAGGAAAAGTCAGTTACACATTTTTAAGAGCTATTCTCATTGTAGAGAATGAATCTGCGTATAACATCAGGTATAGTGTATAATCATATAAAGATACAAGTACAGGTGATAACTGGTTGAGACGCAATTCAATCAATCATTCAATCAATGATTCATTCATTTATTAGCTATAACTGCACTATCCAGCAGAAATATTGTTAAATTGGGTACAAATCAGTGTGTGAAATTGGCTACGAGGGCTTATAGGTGTCTGTCTGGAAACCCCAAAATTGCAGATTGAGCTCTGTACACAGTAAAAAACAAAACTCTATTTACAGTGTCTACTCAGGTTTATTTTCCACATGTTCTGATAGCTTCAATTACTTTGAATATTACCAAATAAAATAGTTAGTCAAATCATTTGCAGCATTTAAGTGCAATTTGCCCTGCCTCTGCATATTTAAAATGTCAAATAAGGTATAAAAACTTTGAAAGATTTTATTTGTCTGACTGACCAATAATACACATAAAGAGCTCATAAATAACTCATGTAAAGATTTAAAGTACAGTCACAGCACTGTAGGGCTTTACCGGTTGTTTAGATCAGTGTTACTATCAGAAATAATTAATAATTATTTCTGTAGTTATTAATCAATATTTAAATTAATTAATTGGATCTAACTCATTAAAACCTCATATGGGACTCCAGTAAATGCAGTGTGCTACGTTTAGGAGCAAGTTTGGTTATTAGCAATAATTAATAATTCTCAAAGATATTTATTAATTATTAATTATTAAAATCAATAGAACATTGATGAGAATCAATGTTAGCTTTTTTTAATCCTTTAAATCAACAATTATCAAAGATAGTCGTTAATTGTTAACATCGATGAAACATTAATTAAAATTAACACTAGCTTACTGATCATTCAAATTCAAAGATAATTATCAATTATCAAAAATCAATAGAATATTAATAAGGATTAACATTGACGGGGCACCACCCTGAAATCAGGGACTAATAACCAAATATTAAAACAGTCTCAATATTCGATTGTTTTCTTAGGAAAATCAGCATCCGAAGAATATCGATTTTCGGGAAAAAACAATGAATGAAGGTTTGAATCCGAGCACTGACATCCCGTCAGCATGACACAGGCGTATGCAAAACAAACCAAAACACTTCTCTTTGTAATATAAACAAAGTTTATTTATGCAGTAATATCAATTAATAATTAATACAATGCAGTCAATAAACTTCCGACTTACAACTACAAACTAAACAGTGACATGATTAGATATGGAAATAAAAATAATTCTATAACACATAAGGTGTGTGTGTGACAGTGTGTGTGTGTGTGTGTGTCAGTATGGTTAGTGAGAGAGAGAGAGAGAGAGAGATTATTAAGTGATTTTGCGATAGCTGGAGATAAAGCAGCCGTGTTCATCACTCAGAGACACGGTTTTACGAGCGGGGCTCGTAAAAGTCCTGCGTTATTTGACTCTAATGGATGAACTCAGTTTTTGTCTCACCCGCAATGGCGAAAATGCACAACAATCCAATTTGGTTGGACCACAATACAGCAAACAAATTTGTGATAATTAATACCCTGAGTATTAATAATGAGCGGACATGGCGGTCCGTAAACTGTACAAGCAAAAACCTTGAAACACAAGAATAACACGCTATAATATTCTATCTCTGCCCAGACGTAACCTCTTACTTGAATCGCATGAGGACACAGGTAGAATGTGTTTTCCTCCGTCCTTTAACTCTGACCCGGTTCCTTGAGGCTCGTGTGATGACGGGAGGCCGTTTCCTTTCTCTGTCGGCGGGCGGTATGGCTGTTGATTCTCGGCGGGCTGGCGGAGAACTCAGAAATGTCGACTTGATTGAAGATGGAAGAGAAATCTTTAATCTCTTCACTTCTGTAGGCAAACGGATGAAGATGTGAATTGCTCAGCAGTCTCCTTCGGATCTGTAAGAGTGTTCGGTTGAACACAGAGTAATCTCAACTCGTCCAGCGAGATGGAGATTGTATGGCTACAGTTTCAAGTCGGACATTACTCCCTTGTGCCACGAGGTTGTACCGGAGAGCAGCAAAAGCTACGTCTTTATTTGGTGAACAAAGTCGCTGGAAGCCACTCTGGAAGCATTTCAGAATTATTTGAACTCCTGATGATGTCATGTTTGAGGGACGTTCTGTTGTGTGCCTCATCCAATAGGAGTTGAGAGATCGATCCTTTAGTGAGCAAGGCTTCATGGATTTGTAGTCTGTTTTGGACTCCCTTTGTTTGATTTTGGCGCGATTTTTATCAGTATAATTTACGACATGGAATGTGTGGGGGCTGAGTTAGGTTTTATGACTGTTAGGCCTGCCTTTGTCTTCTATCTGAATACATGAGGCCCAACAGCACAAACCCTTCCATTTCACACACAGGTTGGCCATATATATAACTTTAGCTATTGAACATATACATCTGTAAAACGCTTTACACACCTTTACACATTAAATCAGAAAACATGGCATTTCATATTTCATGTCAATATAAAGATAACATGCTGAATGTGGTGTAGGCTCTAGCTTACTCTTTAACCTAGCTACTGTAACAATGAAAAAATGTTTTCACATTCACATGGAAATTCAGGATAAATTAAACGATAGATTAGATGAACATACCTCTCAAATAACAGCTTTCTTTTTGACCACAAATCGACGTCGTCAAGTCATTGGAAGTTGGAGGTGGACGCTAGCTTGTGTCAGCTTCATGCTTATGACCGACCATTATCCTCCAGACCTGGCGCCCGCTGCCCGCGACCTGCGGCACCTGCCTGGCCACCCGCGGCTTGCCCCTCCCCCCACTGATCAAAGATCAGCTCACACAGCTTCAGTCCCACCACTACTATAATGGTCAGAAATATAAAACTGACCATGGGTCAGTGTGGCTCTAAATAAACAAATGACCTGAGATGTCATCTTTGATTGACAGGTGTTTCTATTGGTTCTTCGTTCTTGTGTTGATGAACATGATGAACTACCAATCAGTTCTGGGGTGGCCACAGGGTGGCCAATGAGATTTCAGGGGTGGCCCAGGCCACCACAGGCCACCCCCTAAAATCGCCACTGCAGTCGAGGCTTTATTCCTAACCAATTTAGCCACAGTACTGAATAAACACCTAGGATTGTTGTGGTTATTTTCTATGAGTTTGCTAAAATATGCTGACCTGGCAGCTTTTAGTGCCTGTCTGTAGCTACAGACACTATCCTTCTATGCACCGCGAAATAACTCTAATTTTGTTTTCTTCCTCTTGCGCTTCATTTTCCGAGCTGCTTTCTTGAGAGCTTGAGTATGATCATTGTACCATGGTGAGGGGCTTTTTTCTTTCATTTTCTTTAATCGAGGGGGGCAACACCTCTTCTAGACTTTTTGGCTTACTGATTATATGAATTTCTATAGTATCAAAATCAGCTCCATATCACAGAATTAAATCTAGCGTATGATTATGGCGATGAGTTTGTCCTGTCACATTTTGTCTGACATTGAGAATATCAATAAATGCTAATTCCTATGTGTCATTTTCGTTATCTATGTGAATGTTGAAGTCACCAACAATTAAAGTTATATCCACAGTAAATACTAGATCAGATAGAAAATTTGCAAATTCACCAAGGAAATTAGAATACAGCCCGGGTGATCTCGATACTGTAGCAAGGGCAAAAAATTACAGAGATTTTTTATGTGTATCTGACTGTGTCACATTAAGTATTATTAGTTCAAAAGACTTAAACTTATATCCTGTCCTCTGAGTAACATCAAAAACTTCACTGTAAATTGTAGTAACACCTTCTCCTCGAACCTTCAGACGAGGCTCATGTTTATAATAAAAATATTAAGGATGCAAACTTCCATTTTAAGTGTTATTAATCAAACTCATTAAGCCGCATCCTTCCACTAGAAGATATAGTGCCTGACATGTAAACTATAACAATGTTATTTGATAGGTGCTGTACTGTTTTACTAGTGCCTAGGTGAAACGGTGTTTCACATCATAGCTGTTACCATATTGTGTGTTGCAGCCTTTACTGACAGAATTATCACCCGCCAAGTTGTAATTACGTCTGGGAAATTTTTATACCTGAGTTACCAAATTGAGAGTATTGTTTCTGTAGTGAATAATCCGTTTTATTTATGGTTCCAAGTGCAGCTACCTATATACATGTGCAGTATGTATATACTGTAAGTAATCATTTAATGCATATTATAAATATTTACACCGATAAAATAGCATGTATTTGACCAAACTTCACACTATTCCTGACTAACATGTATTATGCTGTCAAAATAAGTGTTCCCCAAGAAATATTCAAGAATTAATCTGGCATCCTCTGTGTTTCCTAATCTCTCCAACAACAAAACACTTGAATGTGACGTACTTGTAATTATGACTTAAGAAGGCAGCATGTTTTAGCATGAATGGAATACTGTATTGACAATAAAACAATCAAATATATATGAAAAAAGGTACAAAGAAAACTAAGCCTTTTTGTTAGGTTGCACTTTTTACAGGTTAACAATTTTTATGTTTTGCTCCAGACACTTCATCGACAGCATTATGGTGATTCCTGCCCACTCATCTTCATGCACCCAATTAAGCAGAAATGCAGTGAACGATTTCCCTGAGGTTAGCACAACTCTTTCTGAGAGTGCTCTCAGTCAGGCTGCTTTAATATGTCTAATTCAGCTTTGCCCTGACTGTAGTGAGTCAGTCTGAGCTTGCAGATAGAGACATTAATCTACTTTGCTGCTCTGTACACTCACACACTGTTCCCCTTCAATATATATTTTTTGGATATCACTTAAATGCAGACAGCCTGGCTCAGAAAGTGCAATCGCATGAGAATGTGACGTGCCAGTCGTGACTGTGATTAACAGCCTGTTCTTCCGACTGCCAGTCAGTGATGTATTTTCAAAGGCGATTTGAAGGTAAAGGACCCTTGATATCTGCAGTGCTTCCTGGTGTTTGAATGCAATTCTGCTGGGTCATGCAGCTGTAGATTCTGGAACTTAGTCTGGTTTAGCAGAAGATTACAAGAGGTGGAAGATCACAGCTTCTTGATTCTTCACTGACTTTTCAAACCAGTCTCATGAAGTAGATCCCCTTCAATTTGCTTATCGAGCAAACAGGTCTGTGGATGATGCAGTCAACATAGGATTGCATCATATCCTGCAACATCTGGACAGACCAGGGACATATGCAAGGATCCTTTTTGTGGATTTCAGCTTTCAGCTTTCAACATCATCATCCCAGCTATACTCCAGAATAAATTACACCAACTCTCTGTTCCCATGTCTATCTGTCAGTGGATTACC
This sequence comes from Myxocyprinus asiaticus, assembly GCF_019703515.2. Lineage (NCBI taxonomy): Eukaryota > Metazoa > Chordata > Actinopteri > Cypriniformes > Catostomidae > Myxocyprinus > Myxocyprinus asiaticus. The sequence continues at coordinate 33,927,275 of NC_059375.1, forward strand.
AACTTTCTGAAGGACAGGCAGCAGCTTGTGAGACAGGGGAAACTCACTTCTAGCACCTGTACAATCAGCACTGGTGCCCCTCAGGGTTGTGTGCTCTCCCCACTACTCTTCTCCCTCTACACCAATGACTGCATCGCCAAGGACCCCTCTGTCAAGCTCCTGAAGTTTGCAGACGACACCACTGTCATCAGCCCCATCCGAGATGACGATGAGTCTGCATACAGAAGGGAGGTTAAACAGGTGGCTGTCTGGTGCAGTCAAAACAACCTTGAGCTGAACACACTCAAAACGGTGGAGATCATTGTGGACTTTAGGAGAAACACCCCAACACTGTCCCCCCTCACCATTCTGAACAGCCCTGTGGCAGCAGTGGAGTCATTCAGGTTCCTGGGCACTACCATCTCACAGGACCTGAAGAGGGAGACCCACATTGACTCCATTGCGAAAAAGGCCCAGCAGAGGTTGTACTTCCTTCGCCAGCTGAGGAAATTCAACCTGCCACAGGCGCTGCTGATACAGTTTTACTCAGCAGTCATTGAGTAAGTCCTCTGCACTTCAATAACTGTCTGGTTTGGTTCAGCTACGAATCAGACATCAGAAGACTACAAAGGACAGTTCGGACAGCTGAGGGGATTATTGGTTGCCCCCTGGCCCCCCTTCAAGAACTATACACTTCCAGAGTGAGGAAAAAGGCTGGAAAAATCACTCTGGACCCCACTCACCCTGCCCACTATCTTTTTGAACTGTTGCCTTCTGGCCGACGCTTCAGAGCTCTGAGCACCAGAACCGTCAGGCACAGGAACAGTTTTTTCCCTCAGACTATCCATCTCATGAACAGTTAAATTGCCCCACTGAGCAATAACTATGTGCAATACACAGTTTAGTCTTTCTTATATTTATTCAACACATCCAACCTCTTCTGCCATTTCATTCCTCTGAAAAAAACAAAAACAAAAACAAACAAACATTTGCACTGTACATAACAGATTTGTATTTGCACTGTACATAATAGGTAACAGATTGTATTAGATTTGCACTACCCATGTGTATGTGTGTATGTATGTATGTGTGTGTCTTTACGTATGTGTATAATTAGTTGTATTTTTTATTTTTTATTATTATCTATGTCTTGCTGCTGTTTTTGTATTGTTTTTGTATTATTGTACACTGGAAGCTCCTGTCACCAAAACAAATTCCTTGTATGTGTAAGCATACTTGGCAATAAAGCTCATTCTGATTCTGATTCTGATTCTGATGAAATGTCTCATATTTTACAAGTTGGCTATTTCTTATGAGTTTGTTCGTATGAATTTGTACGATTTCATCACATGCAAATGCCCGGATGTTTAATGCGGAAGTAAACGCAAGTTTCGCGCACGAGGCGTTAAGGACATGCTTATTAATATTATGCCCTTAACCAAACCCCTTATCTAAACCTAACCGATCAGTAAAGTGTGTAAACATGAGAGGAAGTTGTTGTGTTTGACAGAAGCAGGTAATTGTTGAGTATTAGATGGAAATTATGTTCAGCGACGTCATTAGCTTGTACGATATCATACGAATTATCTAAATTTAGAAAAGTCATATGAATCCTTACAGTTTCACCGTGAGAGTGTGTTGGACTTTTATTTCTCCTAGGTCCAAAACGTTCCTCAAAAATTGCAGACAAACATGGAAAATGTGCTGACATCTGTTGGAGTTGAGATTTCTGGAAGGCTTTTTGTGCGATGTCTGCAGCTTTTCACAGTCCATATGGATCTTACCATCCAAAGTCTTCATGATTACGTCTATCACCCATACTTCCCATAGCCTACCGTCTGTCATCCTACGAGTGCTGCATGCATTTTTTCCCTAATCAACACAGCACTAAACTCAAGCACTCAAGCCCCCCTTGCAAAATGAAGTTGTGTTCGAACTGAAGTTTAGAACCACATTACTAATACTCAATCCTAGCCATTCTCTAGCCATACATGTGTGTGTTGTAATGTGAGAAATTTGAACCTGGTTTTCGCTGTACTATCCAAACATAAATTGAGTTAACACAACTGAGTTTAAGTTCTGGAGGAAGAGCTTGATATTCCATACTGTAAATGCTGCTTAATCGTATGGGGACTTCTCGATGCTTCAGTTTGCAATTTATCAATTTATTTTTCCAACAATTTGTTATTTTCTTGTTTTTTTTAATTGAGTTTTTTCTCTTTTTTAAAATTTTTATTATTTTGTCGGTTTATTGGTTTACATTTTTTACTGCATCGTACCATAGATGAAAGATCTATGGCATGATACATAGATGCCATGTGGTTCCTATGGGTCACAATATGTCGGCTTGTGTAAACACATGAAAGTTAATTGACAGATGCTCTCCGCAACAGTCTGGAGTGTTATCAAGACAATTTTCACGGGATTTGATTTGCCATTAACATCGGACTATATTGTAGATGATATAAAAATTCCAAAATTAAACAGAGTGGTAAAACGCCCTTATAAATAATGTTGATCGTCAGAGCACTGCCTGATTCCTGAGGATTTTAATAAAAGCAGTGGGACTAGTGAATAATAGATAGGTCAAAACCATAAACACTTTGTTTTAAATAGTAGTGGGGACAGTTGGGGGGAGGGGAGGGGGTTGTGATGTCACAACGTGCTGATATTCATGAATATTAATAGGTTATGTGCAGATAATATCAAATAATAATTTAAAAGTCATTGTTGATGACCAGTTCAAGCACTCCAGTAAATATTTCAAATAATTAATTTGATAACTTGGTCTATACATCGAATACTATCAGTACTGGGATTTTGTCAGTCAGTGGATAAATACATGGATCAGTAACCTTTAGCAAGAATTACTGATTGGTATCCCCGCTGTCACTCAGTGCCACTGATAACAGCCGCAGTGACCACTCATTATAACATTAAAAATAACAAACTCCAGTGCTGGATGGCCATTTATTATAACACACACAAATGACATGGAAACTCCGGCTCAAGGACTGGAGATATTTCTTCTGCATTAGATACTTACCTGATGTTTCAAAAATTGGTAGGGACAAAATTGACAAAGGCAAAAAGTGATGTCCCACCCGTCCCACCCATAAATGACGGCTACAACCATTAATTTATTTAAATTAATCTAGCTCCAAAACATCCACAATGTATTTGTTTACTCAAATAATATATAATTAATAATAATTAACATAATCTTATAATAATAGAATATATTAAAATATAAGATAAGATAAATCATACTATATTCATATATTATATATTAAAAAATTAGTTTTACAATAGTTAGTACTGTAAATAATCAAAACTATGTAGCCCCCATGCTAGTTGTATATTAAACCTTAAATACATTCTGATTGGCTGTTATTGTGTCTCAGCATGCAGCATTTTCATTTTAAGTACAGACAGACAACATTTTGAGACAACTTGTCACTGGAAACTTGTAACTTGGAAACTTTGTAAGTGAAAACATAATTCCTAGACATTTCATTTTCACTGAAGTCTTAATTGCTGTGCTTCCTTTATACCCTGTCGGTCTTGTTGCTTAGATTTACATCAAACATATCACATTTAGATGATATAAAGTGCGGAGAGCAACTTCTGTCTTTCCCTTTGGAAACCACAACCATCTGTTTGCCTTAAAATGAGCTGCAACTTCAAATCAACTGTGCCTTTAAATCCTGGAAGGGGCAGAGCAGCTCTTGCTTTTCAGACTCAAGAAGGGTAGGTCAGTGAGAGTTCAGCTCGCTGCTGCTTTATTGGCTGCTCATCTTGGCTTTTCAGCACCTGCTCAGAGCACAGCCTTGTCTAATCCCTCATCCTTTATGCTGGGAAGGAAGGCTTTATTAGGGACCCAGATTTCCAACTTCTCCCTCTTTTCACACTCCAGCCCAGGGCTGAGGATTCAGAGCAGTGTAAGGGGCCAAGGTGGGTGTTCCTGGGAGATAAACAAAAGGCTGATGTTAGACTCACATGATGCCGGCCAGAAAAGCCCAGCTGAAAAGACCACATCTGCAGAGCTACACAGAGATTGGCCCTTTATAAAACAAGGATTATTATTTTGGAATCTAATGATAAAAGAGGATTTTAGGGAGGATTTTTGTAGATAGTGCTCTTTTATTTCTGCTCTTTTGGAACTAGATCTAAAACAATCAGTGCAATCAGTGTTGTGTAGTTTGTTTGTTTGTTTGTTTGTTTGTTTTTTGCACATTGGGCAAACTTTTTTTCTTCTTTGTCATTTTTTGTCCTTTTCTTCATAGCTTTGTTCTTCTTCTTTTTATTCTTGATATTTTTCCTTTTCTTCTTATTCTTCTTTTCTTAATTTACTTTTTCTTTGTTTTATTTTTTTCCTTTTCTTTTTCTTCTTTTTCTTTTTATTCATTTTTGTCTTCGACATTGTCGGTCCGTGTACTTTTGCATCCATTCTTTTTTACTTTTTAAACCTATAAATGAAAAACGAAAAATGCAGTTTCTTCTTTTTTGGTTTTAACACCGATGAATAGAAAAAGCAGATACAAACGCATTTTCTGTTGACTATTTCATTTTCTATTTAAAAAGAAATAAAGAGAAAGGGGGAAATTGCTAAGTTTTCGTTTTCTTTCATTGTTTGAAAAATTAATTTATGGCTTGAATATTTGATATGCACATGTGAGTGGCACTGAAACGCCCCCTTTTATCTGATTGGTAAACCCGCCCCGTCTTCTGTACTGCCTTAATTATATCAGCCAGAATTAGTTGAGAGTTGAGATTGCTCTGCAAATTTGTTGGTCTATTACAGTATATTATATATTATTTTTCTTTTTAATAACATTTAATGATTTTGTAGTACCGGTGTATTTGTGTCCCATTGTTAAATGTAATGTAAAAAAAGAGTTCTATTGCTTTGGATAAAAGCGAATGCTAAATTAATGTTTAGGCATTATGAACATGGATTGGAGTGGACATAAAATTCTAATAGCTAAGATTCGGACACAAGGAATCCCGACTGTAAGTCCATCGGGACATTGGACACGGCATGTAAAATCAGGACTGTCCCTGTTATTGGGATGTCTAGTCACCCTATCTCCATAAGTGCAATGTTAATTTGTGTAAGTCGTAGATTGCTGATAGAGTGTGCTGCCGACATAATTGCCTCAGCCTGGATGAACATTTAGTAAATATATGATTAAATGTCAAAAATAAATTTGTGTTAACTCATATTAACTGATGGGGCTTTTATACAAAGTGATGCAACTTTTTTTAATTACATTTATCAATGGGACATGGCACTACAGTCACTACAAAATCATACAATGTTATAAAAATAAAAATAATATATAATAAACCAACTCCTAGTCAGCATATGGCCAAGTGATGTGGCTTGTGATCTCTCACGCATCGTCCATTAGAGGCAACACCTCGCAACAACACCATGATGTGCCAAGCAGCAAGATTCTAAAACATATGGCATGCATAGTTTACAGTTAGTGGTGGTTCGGGACAATATTTAATGAAAATTGAGACAAATTTGTCTTGTCTTGTTGGCGATCCCAACTTTAATTCTAGCTGATGGGATTAAGGCAGTAGGCTACAGACGACGGGGCAAGCTGACCAATCAGATGAAAGGGGCGTTTCAGTGCCGCTCACATGTGCGTATCAAATATTCAAGGCGTAAACTAATTTTTAAACACTGAAGGAAATGTTTTTTTTTTTTTGCCTTTTCCCCAATCTCTTTATTCCTTTTTAAATAGAAAATGAAATGGTCAACAGGAAATGAGTTTGTATCTGCTTATTTTATTAATCAGTGTTAAAACCAATAAAGAAAAAAACACTTTAAAAAAACACTGGGTTAAAAAAAGAAAAAGGAATGGACGCAAAAGTACACGGACCATTGTCATCTTTTTTCTTCTTCCTTTTTCTTTTTCCTCTTTCTCATTGTCTTTTTACTTATTCATCATCATCTTCTTCATTCTCATCATCTTATTCCTCCTCTTTTTCTTCTTGATCTTCTTTGTCTTCTCCTTATTACTAAAGGAATATTCCAGGTTATAGGTGCCTTTTTTCAAAATTCAACCACACGCCCTCTCTCAAAAAAACCGTCCCTCTAAAAAGGCAGAAAGCATTTTTGATTGGCTAAAAAAGTGTGCACTTGTCTCCTGACTCATTTTTGCGGTTTACAGAGCCTCGGCGGCTGTCACAGAAATGGTTGTGAATGTTAACACATTTTACAGTTCGTTTTTTAAAACCAAAGAACCAGTACATTTTTTTAACTGTGTTTTCTGGTATTGTATAACTGGGGAGACTTACTATAGACATTTTGTTTTGTTTTCCAGGTCCTCTGTCCTGCTCTGAGGGCTTCACTGAGCTGGGCTATTACAATGGAACTGTGTCTCAGACTGACTCAGGTTCACCCTGTCTGAAGTGGTCTGAGTTCCCTGATTATGTGCAGCAGTATCCAGGCAGGGGTCTGGGAGAGCACAATTTTTGTCGAAATCCTGACCGTGAGTCCAACCCATGGTGCTTTTTCAGACAGAGCTCAGGAGCCATTGGTTGGGCCTACTGCGACTGCCACCAGGGTGAGTACTGCAATGTTTCATTCAAGTTCTACTACATTATGTCAGTGAGTTGATTTGCTGAATTCCAGAAACAATTAGGAGAAAGAATATTATACGGTAGACAGAAATTTTCTAACATCAGTGTTTTGTAATATTCTTTTTAATTTATTCTTTTTCTATTTTTCTCATTTTCTCCATTTTCTATAAAATGGAATTGAATTAGATGTAGACTGTAGATGTAGAAAGAATATATTTTAAATGCATATATCTGCTAAAAGTTAATTTTGTCAACGTATAAAAGTGCACTAACATATACAGTATATGACCTAAAATCTAAAACCTGAATTACTTTCTATCCAGCATGGAACACAAAGGTAGATGTTAGGCATGATGTTACAGTCTGACATCTTCAGTCACCATTCATTCTCATTGTATGGGAAAAAGATACAATAAAAGTGAATGGTGACTGAGGCATTCTGTCCCTAACCTTCAACTGAATAATCTCAAATTCGCTGTGCATCATAAATCATGTCATCACCTGTTTCTGGCTTTTAGAGTCTGTGAGTTTTGTGTTCTTGGTTTGTGCTCTTTCACTGTTCCTGTCAGAATGGCTTAGACTCTGCTCCTCTCTCACCTGTCCAGGAGCAGTCAGGTTAGCGGGGGGTTCATCCTTAAAAAGTGGCCGTCTGGAGGTCTACCTGAATGGCCAGTGGGGGTCAGTTTGTGATACGCACTGGACTGACCATGATGCCAGCGTGGTTTGCCGACAACTTGGACTGGGGTATGGGAATTTATTTTTACTTCTAAAGGAAAAGTTCACCCAAAAATGAATTCCGTCTTCATTTACTTACCCTTATGTTGTTCCAAATCCGTATGCTGTTATTGTTTCCTTGTCCGCACACATTTTTTTTTCTATTTGTTTCTTCACTTTCTCATACAACAACAAGTTTATAATGGCCATAAAGGACCAAAAAAGAATAAAAAAAAGCACTTTAAAAGTATCATAAAAGTAGTCTATTTGACCTCTGCGCTATATTGCCATACAATAGCTTTGTGTGAGGAACTGACGAAAATGTAAGCCATTAATTACTGAAAATGTTAACCTGCACTGCAGTTCTGTGTAAAACCATTTTTGATTTGAGAACTGCAGTGGGCGTGAAGATTATCAGTGAATAATTACTTAAATCTATTGTATGGCTTCTAAAGACTTGGAATATAGTGCACAAGTCATATGGACTTCTGTTATGGTGCTTTTTTGAGAGCCTGTGGTCATTGATTGGAAAACATTCTAGAAATTCTTGTTTTATGTGTGTGTGTGTGTTCCAAGGTGAAAAGAACAGCATACAGGTTTGGAATGGCATTAAGAACCCCATATTCCACTTATGAATCTGTGCATTTCAGTGATGTCAAAGCTTGGTTACTCATCTGCATATTTGCTATGTTCATATCTATTTTTGCTTTAGATTTTGTATAACAAGTGTAGGTGGATAGACTCATACTGTATCTCTGAACAGAAGAGGAGTAGAAGTTTAACCTGGTGTTTCTTTTTCTCTCTCTTCCCCTCTTTCCATCTTTCTTTGCATTTTCTCTAGTGATATTGGCATGGCTCTCCAGCACTCATATTTTGGCCCCGGCTCTGGACTCTTTCACTACGCCCGCCTAGGTTGCCGTGGCAATGAGAAATCCCTGCTGCAGTGCAGGAGTAGGAAGTTTGTTACTAGCGACTGTAACCATGGAAACGAAGCTGGAGTGGTGTGCACGCCACCTGAAGGTCAGTGTGTTTAGATAATGACCTTCATGAAGGTGCCCTGCAGCGTTGTGCGCCATTCCGAATTGAATTGAGAATCCCTTTTAAATTCCTGTTCAATTCCTGAATTTGAATTGATACAGAGTGCAGAATTGTAATTCTAATTAAATTTTAAGGAGGTAGAATTAAAATAGGATAAGATTTAAAGAGATTCATATTACTGCTGTAAGTTTAGTTTTTAATAACACATTTATTTCATTTTCCAGTATGAACATACACTCAAAATATTAAATGATATTATGCTCTGATTTACCCAAAATTTTGATGTTGATATTTATTTTGAAAACAGTTGGAGGTTGACATTTTGTGGCGCTGTATAGCAAAATGTTCATCTTTTTTTTTTTATGGCATATTGAACTTAATTTAGAGAAATACAGTATGTCTAATCAGTTGGGGAAAAATGTATTCTACACATCAGGGAAAAAATAGCCATTATTTGTCTAAATTAATGATGTACCATAATTATTTATGTTTTGTTGCAGAATTTGTGACTGTGTTGAATCTCTTTGAATTGTAATTCAGTAAATTACTCTTCCTGTCATTCCAATTGAAAAATTCCAATTCAACATCTTGTGGGGCATGGCCAATTCAATTAAAATCTCAAGTTATTAATTGAAAGGAAAGCACATTCTTAAAATCTGAATTTAGCACAACCCTGCCACATAAAGGTGTCCTAGCAAGACATTGGAGTTTCACAAAAACAGAAGCTGTCACGACATGCAATATAACATCACTAGGATGGTTATATTATCTTTGAATTGCTGTTCTTGCAGCTTAACTGTTCATCCATATTGACTTTTGTTGAGATTAAACATTTTAATGGAACATTTCGGTGGGGGCTTCTGCTGTCTTTTATGAAATCAAAAGGGCTATACTCTCTTTTGTAGAAAGGAACAAAGGCAGAAAGTTGGGAAGCAAATCAATGGCGTTCCATGATTGCTTGCTATAGCTTTATCGAAGACTCTGCAATCTGAGGAGAACTGTACTGGGCTACCGGGACTGCAAAAGAAATATTTTAGTCTTTGAATTGACTTGAATTGAGCAAATAGCTGCATATTACTGTGTCCATGTGAATTACATGTGCATTATTCTTATGAAGGCTGTTATTCAGCTTTAATCAATAAGGATTTTGTGCTGTGCCATTAGTTCACATTTTTACATGCTCTGCCAACATTTGCACTAGCCCCTACAGAATTTTTTAGCAACATATTTTATTTGTGTCAGAAAGCAGATTTATTTATTTTTTTATTTATTGTTACGCTTCTTTACATTTAAACAATGTACTATAGATTCTTTTATTTTTTATTTTATTTTAATGATATAACTGTAATGTACAGTAACTCCATAAAAGCTATGAATTCATACTTATGAGCACATTTTTTTGTGAAAATTATGGCATATTTTGTTTGATGTTTACAAAACTATCACAAGCCATTCTCGCTATTTTGACAAAATGTAATTTTTGTTAGCCAGCTAGATAAAGTAGTCAGTGTTGTGTAAGTTAGTCAAAAAAGTAATCCAATACAAATTACTAATTATTTTGTAAATTTTAATCAAATTTCTATACTGATTATGTCAGTGAAAAAGTAATCAAATGACTAATTACTGTACTTTACTTTCAAAAACAATCTTCACTGGAAAGTTAATTTTTTTCACTCAACAAATTCAAAATATATTTTCTCCTCATCCATTGTCACACGCCCTTGTAAACAAACATACATATGAACATAATTAATATTTTAAATGTACTGTATTATACATAAATCGTCTTATTTTAGAAATATGTATAACCCAAGTAATGTACTTAAAAGTAATTACCTTAATTGATAAACCAGTAACTGTAATCTGATTAAATTATAAAATGATCAAATGTAAAGTTACACTACTTTAAAAGTAATTAGATTTCAGTAAAGGCCTCTGCATACTTCCTCTGAAATCAAAGAATGAATGGGTGTGACATAATTTAGAACAAAATATGGCCAAAAAGTTGAAAAAATGCTGATTTTGAGTTCGTTTTGGTGGTTCGTAATAGCTCGTCTGGACACATTTTTAGGAAAACTTCTTACTGGCTGTTAAACATATTCTTACTGTCATTAGTCCACATCATCAGTAGGTGTGACCTGAAGCTCCAAATACTTTGAGGCTGACAACAAATTCCCATTCAGTCTGTTAAGATCAGTCAACATAAACAAATCTGCGTGCAATTATTAGCGATCTTAAATCAGCAGAATTCTCAACAAAAACGTATGTTTGCAAGGCATAAAAACACATGTACTTGATTAACGAATTGGAGATGTAGTAACAACAGAGCACTGCTCTGATCTGGCTCAAAATACACGCACACTGGCTGTCCTTGTTTGGCCCTGTATTTACATTATGTATGAAGTATTACTGATAATTGTGCATTGCACAGAGAGAGAGATTATTCCGTGCATAGTATTCTGGATATCACTACACTGATTGATGGGTTTGCGACTTTGAGTCATGACTCCTGATTTGTTTGCTCAGGTAATGGACCGCCTCTGCGGTTGGTTGGGGGGGAGGAGGACTTTGAGGGACGAGTTGAGGTCTTCCATGATGGGCGCTGGGGTACCATCTGCGATGATCAGTGGGATGATATGGATGCTGAGGTGGTCTGCAGGCAGCTCGGACTAGGGTGAGTTGTAGGATTGTTGTTAAATTCACCAGAGCAAAATGAATATATCAAATGCTCAACTATACATCAAAAACAGATGATGCATAAAGTAATACTTCATGCTTTTAACTGTTACTGTTTCTATCTGCCTTTTGCATGCAAACATCTTGAAAATGTTGTAAAGAATCAGTAGCATGCAGTCTTCTCTCAACACGCAAAACTTAGGAGCTCTTGGGAGATGCTTTTATCCCAGAGGGTGTAAGAGTGCTCTTATATCTATTAGAGGAAGATGGAGAGATTGAAAAATTTATTTTATGCTGTTGTATTTTTGTTCTGTTACATCATCTCTGTCATGTTTTTGTGGCAGCTGAAGATAATAAAGACTGTGGGATGACACACGAGCAGTCACACCGCTACTAAAATGATACACACTATTGCAGTTACTGCATCATTACAGCAATTGAATGACATATTTGTTGTCGTTATAGTTTAAATTGTCTTTAAAAAATGTGAGCTTTTAATCTTTAATAAGAAGCATTTTTGTTGTCAACATGAAATCAAATTGACCTTATTAATTTTATTAATGCAAATTAGTGTGAACAATTTATCTGTGCATATTATAGCCAAACTATTATCGCCCACTTGAGCACCACATCTCAGTGTGTCTTTTACTATATGTTTGTCTTTGTGTATGTTTAGCGGCATCCCCAAGGCCTGGTCATGGGCTCATTTTGGACAGGGAATTGGGCCGATCCAACTGGATGCAGTGCAGTGCACAGGCAATGAGCTCTCTCTGGACGAGTGCCGTCACAACGGGTGGGAACAACACAACTGTGACCATATGGAAGATGCTGGGGTGTCATGCAACCCCTATACAGGTATTGACCTATACTGTATATAGGAACATACACATGGAAACACACACACAACCTTGCTTTTTACATATCTCCCTGGAATGTTTAATTCTGATTGGTCAGTCACTACATTCTGCAGTCAAATAGTTTTGTATAATGTCCACTAAACTGTATATTTGTCCATTGTCAAAGGCAAATCAATATTACAGGAATAGTTCACCCAAAAATGAAAGTTTTCTCATCTGTTTACTCACCCTCATGCAATCTCAGTTGTGTATGACTTTTATTTTTCTGCTGAAAACAAATTTTTGCAGAATATTTTAGCTCTGTAGGTCCATACAATGCAAGTGAATGGTGGCCAGAACTTTGAAGGTCCAAAAAGCAAATAAAGGCAGTATAAAATTAATCCACACAGCTCCAGTGGTTAGACTCCATATCTTCAGAAGCGATATCAATATTTAAGTCTTTTTTAATATAAATTCTCCTCCCTGCCCAGTAGGTGGTGATATGCACAAATAATGTGACTCGCCAAGAATAAAAGAAGAATGTGAAAGTGAAATTAGAGATTTATAGTAAAAAGGACTTAAATATTTATCTGTTTCTCACCCACACCTATCATATCGCTTCTGAAGATATGGAGTCTAACCACTGGAGATGTGTGGATTACTTTTATGCTACCATTTATGTGCTTTTTGGAACTTCAAAGTCCTGGCCACCATTCACTTGCATTGTATGGACCTACAGAGCTGAGATATTTTTTCTAAAAATCTTCGTTTGTGTTCAGCAGAACAAAGAAAGTCATATACATCTGGGATAGCGTGAGGGTGATTAAATGAAGAGAATATTTTTGTTTTTGGGTGAACTATCCCTTTAATGTCCATTTATATATTTATTTATTTGGTAAGTAGCCATGTAATAAGCAGACTGTAAATTATCTCTTACGTATATCACTTCCCAAATAGTATTCCGAAAGTAATATAACACACATATGCATTCAGAAACAGTCCAGACAGCTGCTATGGAAGACAAAATGTGTGTATTTAGTGTGTGATTGGTTGAACACTTATGTGTGTGTATTCAGATGGGGTAGTGAGACTGGTAGATGGTGATAACCCATGGGAAGGTCGTCTGGAGGTGTATCACTCCGGGGATTGGGGCACAGTGTGTGATGACAGCTGGACAGAGCAGCATGCACAGGTGGTCTGCAGACAGCTGGGATTCAGGTGATACTCTTTTATCATGCTAGTATTTTTACACACCTTCTTAGTGTAGACTAGAATACCAGTCAAAAGTTTGTACACAATTGACTACATTTATCTTCTTCTTAAAAATTTTCAATCTAATGAATTATGCTTAAATGCTTGAAATTAGTTTTGTAGACAAATAGCAATTGTGCCTAGTTATGAATTTATTCACAAAACATTCCAATTTGTATTATTTTTTTTAAATGGATGAGTTACACTGGACAATTACTCACCTATGCTCACTTTATTTTACATTATTTCATAGATTTGATGCTTTACTATTATTTTAAAATCTGGAAAAGGTTTGTCCAAACTTCTGATTGATAATTTATGTCATTTGAACATAGCTATAGCCTATTACTTCACTCTAACCTTAAAACATGAAATGTTTCATGTCCTACTCAACAATAGTGAGTGTTCTGTGTGGGCGTCCACGCTCTTTACAGATTCTGTACAAATACATGAAGTGTTTTTGTGGGAGATTTTCAAGTGTAAGATTGGCTGTGTCTTATTTAGAGTTTATCGTGTGTGTGTGTAGGGGCGGTGCAGAGGTCGCCCCCAATGGAATGTTTGGAGAAGGAACAGGGCTGATTCTGCTGGATGATGTGGAGTGTGAGGGGAGAGAGAGCTCTCTGCCGGAGTGTAAACATGGCATGTGGGGTCGACATGACTGCTCACACAGCGAAGATGTTGGAATACGCTGCCATAGGGCAGAAAACAATGAGGTTCCACTGGCTTCAGAAACTACTGGTGAGTTATAGTGCCTTGAACACACACACTAACACAGTGGTTCTCAACTGGTGGGTCGCAACCCAAACATGAGTCACAGGTCTGTTCTGATAAGGTTGCAGACAGAAGGCAAAAAACAATGCAAAATGCAAATAACCATAGTTAGAATAGCTAAGTAAAAAGGTTTACTTTTAAAAGGAAGGAGAAAATGCTTCCCATATCTTTTATTGTTGACATAAAAGATTGTTCATCCAGCAAATTTAAAAAAAGAAATTTCTCCCCTTTTCTCCCCAAATTGGAATGCCCAATTCCCAATGTGCTCTAAGTCCTCGTGGTGGCGTAGTGACTCGCCTCAATCCGGGTGGCAGAGGACGAATCCCAGTAGCCTCCGCGTCTGAGACCGTCAATCCGCGCATCTTATCACATAGCTTGTTGAGTGCTTTACCGCGGAGACATAGAGCGTGTGGAGGCCCACGCTATTCTCCGCGGCATCCACGCACAACTCACCACATGCCCCACTGAGAGCGAGAACCACATTATAGTGACCACGAGGAGGTTACCCCATGTGACTCTACCTTCCCTAGCAACCGGGCCAATTTGGTTGCTTAGGAGACCTGGCTGGAGTCACTCAGCATGCCCTGGATTCGAACTCGTGACTCCAAGGGTGGTAGTCAGCTTCAATACTCACTGAGCTTCCCAGGCCACTGTCCAGCAAAATTAACAGTATTGTGAAGCAAATTTATTTCTCACTTGGTAGAAACCATATTAGGTAAAAGAAAAAATAAAACGACCCAGAAACAAATCATGAAAATATAATAACTACAGTCTTGACCAACACAAAATAGGTATCTTTTTTAAGCTTAGAAGCTGTACTTTAGAATGCATTATGACCAAAACTGAACAAGTGCTTTGAAATTTGCAGACAAATCAGAAGTGTTCGGTTTTGATCATTTATAAACAAATTTGCACTGCACATATTATTGTCATCGGTAAAAACATCAAACTGATCAAATAGCCATGTGTCATATATCATTGGAAAGCTCTCAAAGAGTAGAATACAACCAGCCATTTGTTTTAATCACAGATAAAAATATAGCGAGAAATAACTAAGTACATGACATACACGTTACTGTACATGTAAACAGGTGTTGCTTATAAGCCGTTTCTTCGCTTATAACTTCATGAAAAATAAACAGAACATAAAATATCAGGCTTTTTGACACTAGGAGACGTTTTTGGACACTATGATAAATTATTTTTGTAATGCTATAACTTTTGATTGCTGTCATATCAACACAAAATTGTACTCAGTTACAGGTGACATGATTGGGAACAAAACAAAAGCAGTTTTCGGAGCTACGTTATTTACACCCTGAGAAATTTAATGTCAGATCAGAAAAATAAGAAAAAAGTTCATTTTTGGCTCAAGTGTTTTCATGATTTTTTCAGCAGTTTCTATGGCTGAGAGACTCATAATTTATCATAATCTATATCATTACAAAATTGGAAAAGTTTTCTTTAAAATTATATCAAACACTTGACCCTTCTTGTTTTTTTGTTTTTTTAAGACTTCAATTTTGGGCATGCCACTGAAACAGGATATCTTTAAAAACACCTTCAGAGCTTCAAGGTTTAAATACAGGTTTACGGGATAATCTTAGTTATGCATTAATAAAATTGTCAGTTTTCCTTTTCATGTCATGTTATTAATTTTGCAGGTTGATTGTAATAATAATACATTTCATTGTTTGATTTTGAGGAGATTTGTATTTTATTTTGCATGATACATTTTTTTTTTTTCTCTTGTTGTGCACTGTATGCAAAATCTCAGTCCTCAAGCAAAACCAGTTGGGAAGCACCACACTAACATAAACAGTATGTCAATGTGTATGAATAAGGCATTTTGTGTGTGGTAGAGATACATTTTTCTGATAGACTTCTCTGTCTGCGCTGCTTTAACCCTTTCTGAAATTCAGCGGGGATTTAAATGTCACTTGTTGAAAGAGGACTAGAATAAATGCAACAGACCATTGAGGCCCCAAAGCACTCGCTTTTATTAATAAAAACTTCCATTTGAATTTCAATAAAATAATATGTTCTGTAGCCCTTGATGTCCACAATGCTTCCTTTGACATTTGATGGTGTAACATTAATCAACATGTTTCCCCCCCTACAAACACCATTCCAATCTAAACTCTATTATCAAATAACATCACTGGAGTTGATCTCAGCCTGTGACATTTTGGGTGTGTTTTGAAATCTTACATTCCACACAATATTTATCAAGAAATGTGTGGAAGTGGCTGAAGAGGATTCATGCATGGTTATTAGCATAGTTGTTCTTAAATAATGACATCAAGAGAATGTAGAATCTGCTGTCAATGTTGCTAAGTTATGATGAACATTGTGGCAGAATGAGACAAATATGACTTAATGTCATTTTTGCATTTAAAAGTAAGATGCAAAACATTTTTGTTATTATCTAAAGTCATTTTAAATATTGTGATATCTCTGCATTCGACCAAAAATATTACAGCCTTTGATTTAGCATTTGAGTTTGAACATTCTTGGGTGCGATAGAATAAAAGAAAAAAGTAAAATGGGCAGTTTATGATGTTTTGTCAAATTTGTATTTATAAATGTAAAGTTTTCATAATGTAACAAAGTGAACCTTTTACAAATGCTAGTTAAAATGAAACATCATTCAAAATATCAGCATACAAAACATGATTAAATGATGTTCAGTGTATTCTCAATCTCAACAGATTCAAACAACCCAGTCTCATGACAAGTCATAATAATAGTTTGAAATGGCGAAATTGTAAGATATTGTGTGTTGGCTTGTACAAAAACGTACAACTTTTTCCCCCATTGAAGAAAATAAACCAACCATCGAAAAATGTTATTATGATTTTTCCTATGTTTAACCCCTAACCTAAACCTAACCATAAAGTCTAACTCCTTACCCAAACCGTAACCTAACCATGATTTTCTTAGGCAAATGTCTTTTGTGTACCACGGAGGTTAGACAACATCAGGGTTTGGAAAGAGACGAGGGAAGCGTATTACAGGATATGGACATACATCAGTCATTTGAATTGGACAAATAACGAGTAACCAAATTTGTTCACAGACGTTTCAGACGTTTTGTTTCTTAAAATAAAGTGTTGGATATGAGGCTAGCTAAAATTTGATTTTTGTGCCTGTATTGTATCGATTTGAAGTCCTGTTTGTTGATTGTTTGGTGTAAAAGGGAACAAGCCATACGATATCTTATGATTTTGCCATCTCGTACGAATGATAATCTTAAAATTAAATCTTTGCTTCCTGTCTGTCCTCAACTCTTCCTGAACTCCATACTTCTTTTTTCAGTCAGAAATGAAATTAAATGAATATTTACACTATTTTACACAATATCTACTCAAAATTCCGGCCAATATATCGGTATTAGGTACTAACTTGTGAGGTATTGCCACACATACAGCCTTTCCATCTCCTTAAACCACCCCACAATGATACCAGTGCTACACGGAGCTCAAGGCATCGCAGAGCAAACAACAATGGATTAATGCCTGACTGATTAATGCAGAAACACTTCAAGCTTCAAAAGAACACAAAAGTCTAATAAATTATTCTGTGAGACTCATGATTGTTTTGAAAGCATATGATAAGGTTTGGTGAGAAACAAACCGAAATCTAATGTATTTTTTAGTGAAAATATTCACTGACCGTTGATCTCCTGTGCGTGTTCATGATAGGGCACGAGAGCAACAGTTTACGCAGCCCCCTAATGACATTGGGGCGTTCAAGCAAAAACTAATTTTGTTTATCTAAAAACAGGTCCTCCACAGCGATAGCAACAACAGAACACAGCACAGCTGCACACAAACCAGAAAACAGAACTTACTAAACATGTCTGAAGAGTTTGTAGTCAAAAAATTTATGCATTTCTATGCCCAGCCTTATTTTTTTGAACGGAGTACCTAACCTGATGGCAAACGACATGCGATAAAAGGTATATCTTCTATGGTAATCAGAGTTTTTGTCCTAACCAGCAGTGACGAGCGATGTTACATTCTATCATTCGCTTATTTTCTATTTTCGGCATCGCGTGGGTAACTCCACTGTGAACTCGCACCGCTCCAAAAACGTAAAAAAAAAAAGAAATACGTCTGGGCATAAAAATGCATCAATTCTTTGACTACAAACTCTTCAGACATGTTTAGTAAGTTCTGTTCTCTGTTTTGTGTGCAGCTTTGTTGTATTTTGTTGTCGCTATCACTGTGGTGCACCTGTTTTTAGATAAACAAACGGGTTTTCGCTTAAACACCCTAATGTCGCGAGGGGGCTGTGTGAACTGTTGCTCTTGTGCCCTATCATGAACGTGCACAGGAGATCAACGGTCAGTGAACATTTTAAATAATACAATAGATTTTGGTTTATTTCTCACCAAACCTTATCGTATGCTTACACAACAATCATGAGTCTCATGGAATAATTTATTAGACTTCTGAATTATACTTTTGTGTCCTTTTGAAGTTTGAAAAGGTGGTCACCATAAACAGCCACTGTATGACATCACTGAGCACACAATTGTTTTCACAACTTCTCCCTTTGTGTTAAGAAAAAGAAAGACAGTTATAATAACACAGGGGTGAGTAAACAATGACTGAATTTTCATTTTTGGGTGAACTATCCCTTTAATGCTAGTTAATTAAAATACAGTTGTTCATATTTTGTTCATGTTAGTTCATAGTGTATTAACTAATAGATATACAACTTCTGATTTTAAAAATGTATTATATATTTTGAAATTAGAATGAACCAAGATTAATAAATGCTGTAAAAGTATTGTTCATTGTTATTTCATGTTAACTTATGTTGTTTAGACCTACTAATGTGAACCTTATTGTAAAGCGTTACCACCATTGCAATATTTAATGTGTGAAAATTATTTCTGTGCCACAGTTGTGGTGTCATTTCCACCACATCAAACAATTTTGCCTCTATTAAAGTTCTTTCAAATGTTAGTGTACTTGTTAAACCTGTTGCCAAAAGTGTCAGTGAAGAGCATGCTTGAGATGAAATACTACACTGCAAAAAATTGCGTATTTTGTCTTGTTTTCCTGTAAAAAAAATCTAAACATTCTTAAAACATTATTTATTTACTTGTGTTGGGCCTCATGTATTCAGATAGAAGACAAAGGCAGGCCTAACACAAACCTAACTCAAGCCCCCACATTCCAAGTCGTAAATCTTACTGATAAAAATCGCGCCAAAATCAAACAAAGGGAGTCCAAAACAGACTACAAATCCATGAAGCCTTGCTCACTAAAGGATCAAACTCTCAACTCCTATTGGATGAGGCACACAACAGAACGTCCCTCAAACATGACATCATCAGGAGTTGAATTACCTCTGAAATGCTTTCGTGATTTGCTTCCAGCGACTTTGTTTGCAGCGTGTGGACGCAGCTCTTCGCTGCTCTCCGGTGCAACCTCGTGGCACAAGGAAGTAACGTCCGAACTGAAACTGTGGCCATACAATCTCCATCTCACTGGACGAGTTGAGATTACTCTGTGTTCAACCGAACACTCTAACGGATCCGAAGGAGACCGCCGAGCAATTCGCATCTTCATCCGTTTGCCTACAGAAGTGAAGAGACTAAAGATTTCTCTTCCATCTTCAATCAGGTCGACATTTCTGAGTTCTCCGCCAGCCCGCCGAGAATCAACAGCTGTACCGCCCGCCAACAGAGCGAGGAAACGGCCTCCCGTCATCACCCGAGCCTCAAGGAAACGGGTCAGAGTTAAAGGACGGAGGAAAACACATTCTACCTGTGTCCTCATGCGATTCAAGTAAGAGGTTTACGTCTGGGCAGAGATAGAATATTATAGTGTGTTATTCTTGTGTTTCAAGGTTTTTGCTTGTACAGTTTACGGACCGCCATGTCCGCTCATTATTAATACTCAGGGTATTAATTATCACAAATTTGTTTTGCTGTATTGTGGTCCAACCAAATTGGATTGTTGTGCAATTTCGCCATCGCGGGTGAGACAGCAACTGAGTTCATCCATTAAAGAGTCAAATAACGCGGGACTTTTACGAGCCATCCACCGCGTCTCTGAGTGATAAACTGACAGCTGTTTTCTCTCCCACTATCGCGAAATCGGCTTTAGGGCTGTCACTTAATCATCTCTCTCTCTCTCTCTCGTACTAACCACACACCCACACACACACACACACACACACCTTATGTGTTATAGGATTATTTTTATTTCCATATCTAATCATATCACTGTTTAGTTTGTAGTTGTAAGTCGGAAGTTTATTGACTGCATTGTATTAATTATTAATTGATATTACTGCATAAATAAACTTTGTTTATATTACAAAGAGAAGTGTTTTGGTTTGTTTTGCATACACCTGTGTCATGCTGACGGGATGTCAGTGCTCGGATTCAAACCTTCATTCATTGTTTTTTTTTTCCTGAAAATCGATATTTTTCGGATGTCGATTTTCCTAAGAAAACAATCTAATATTGAGACTGTTTTACTATTTGGTTATTAGTCCCTGATTTCAGGGTGGTGCCCCGTCAATGTCAATCCTTATTAATATTCTATTGATTTTTGATAATTGATAATTATCTTTGAATGAATTTGAATGATCAATAAGCTAGTGTTAATTTTAATTAATGTTTCATCGATGTTAACAATTAATGATTATCTTTGATAATGGTTGATTTTAAAGGATTAAAAAAGCTAACATTGATTCTCATCAATGTTCTATTGATTTTAATAATTAATAATTATCTTTGATAATTATTAATTATTGCTAATAACTAAACTTGCTCCTAAACGTAGCACACTACATTTACTGGAGCCCCATATGAGGTTTTAATGAGTTAGATTCAATTAATTAATTTAAATATTGATTAATAACTACAGAAATAATTATTAATTATTTCTAATAGTAACACTGATCTAAACAACCAGTAAAGCCCTACACTTGACAAGCAAACTGGCATAATATATTAAGTCTTGTTTTAAGAGAAATCTGACTAAATTTAGTGAACTTTAGACTTAAAACAAGAAAAAAAATCTGCCAATGGGGGTAACTAAAATAAACTTGTTTTCCCTTGAATTAAGTTTCTTTTTCTTACCCCATTGGCAAACAGTTTTTTCTCGTTTTAAGCATAAATCTCACTAAATTTTATTAGATTTCTCTCAAAAAAAGACTTAAAATCTTATGCCAGTTTGCTTGTCAAGTAAATAAATCACGTTTTAAGAATGCTTAGATATTTTTTACTGGAAAACAAGACAAAAATACTTGTCTTGAAAATAATTTTTTGCAGTGTAGACTAGTGATGTTTAAGGAACACAAAGAAAAAGCATAGTAAAAAAAAAAACATTGGGAGTCATTTCCAAACACGCTGTAATTTTATTATGCAAAAGATTGAAAATATTATTTAATGCATGCATTTAGGATACATAAAATGTTAGCTATTAAATTAGTCTTAGCTATACAAAAGTTTCAAAAATGGTGCACGTACCCCTGGTTGGGAATCAATTGCTGATTTAAACCAATTTTAACAAGCATTTTGACTTACATTATTTTATATATTGATGCTTTGTCTGTCTGAATGTACCCCCAAAAAATATGTGTACAGAACAGTCCAATACTTAATTTTAACTTCAAAAGCAATACATTTGCAAACTATAGACTGAAGCAAGAGACATTTGAATACAGTATAATGCAGCAAAAGGCATATGTGGATGACTAAAATACATATACTCTAGATGGACTGAACTTGTATCTGATTGGCTAAGGTTCCTGTTTACTTATGCCAGGGTTGTTTGTAACTTTGTTAGTAAATTACTTATTTTATTATTGTAAATATTTTGTAATGTTTTACTCACCTGTTCAAATCAGAAATGAATTGTGTGCCGTTTGTTCTTTGGTATGTTTTTACTTCTTACCCAGTATCATACTGTATAAGTTAGATGCACAAAAAGAAAAGAATAAGAACCACAAACTCACCCACAAAATGTCCTTTTTTGGCTTTAAAAATGAGAGACCAGATACCTGTTCTATCTCAAATGAACTGCTCTAGTCTAATTCTAACGATCAGTTAAAGTCAGGTTGATTTGTATTTATACTGTAATGGGTCTTACGCTTTGCTGCATGCATTGAGGTGCAGTCCATGGAGTTTTCTACAATGGAAATAAAAATAAATATATGAAACCCCACATAATGCTTATATTCACAAAATATCATGCACTTCCATGCTCACTTTGATTATATTGTGTATGTTATGCTTGCAATATCTGTGCATCTTCTGCGAATGTGTAATTACTAAATGATGGAATTCAAATCTATTTTGGTTGTTTAATGTGTTCCTTGACATTTCAAAATATATTATTGCAGCAGAAGCTTTATAAATCCATCTGTCTGAATAGCAGATTTTTTTTTTTTTTTCAAGCAAAGGACAGAGATGTGGTTAGTATGGTTATTAATGTGAACTAAGCTTATACTTAAAAACATTGAAATGCTATTTGTGTGCCTGTTTTAAGTAATCCATAATCTGACATATATTTTAGTGAAACTCTGCCATTCACTGATGAAGAAATGTTGAGGGAAACTTACTTTTATTTATCAGAAGAGCAATGTGTATTTAAAAAGTAATAGGGTACATTTAAATTTCCTATTGACTTCAAGATGGCTTAAATCCTTTTTTCATTTCACAATTTTCTGATGTCCTTGCTAATAATCTATCTTTATTTTGAGGTTCAGCCTTTTCACTGACCATTACAATCATGTGCTTACATGTCATGTTGTGGTTTAAGCTACACTGCAAGTAACAGAGGCTGTTTCTCTCACTAACAACACAATATTCAACATGAAGAGATATAACTGGATTGGTTTGCTACTTTAATCTGAAACCAGATAAATTGCAGTCTGCAATCTTGCCAAAATGTCTTGAATTTGTTATGTGCCATTTATTACGCTGCTTATATCATTACTATCTTTCAATTCATTACCTCAAACTGGTTACATCACAGTAGGCTTGTGTACAGAAAATTAATGTCTTAAATTGTTTTTGTTACTTTTTCTTTTTTTTTTTTCACATTTCACAGCTATTTTTAAAGTTTTACAGTACTAAGATCTATTGTAATTAGTATTAATTGTGCTTGCTTTTGTCTGGTTGTAGGACCTCTGGTGCGATTGGCAGGCAGTGACAACAGGAAAGAGGGTAGAGTTGAGGTATTATTGAACGGAGAATGGGGCAGCATCTGTGATCATGGCTGGAATGATGTCAGTGCCGCTGTCGTCTGCCGGCAGCTCGGGTTCAGGTAGGCATCCATTTTTATATGGCTAGTACAACATCGTAACTCAAAATTATAAATGTTTTTATAATTGGACAATATTTGGACCCTGAAATGTATAGGTTTTTTTGCCATCCATTTGCTCCAAATGCTTCGAAATAAAACAATTAATTGAAATAAATTTTCAGTCTGAACAATTATGACTATTAATAAAAAATAAACAACATCATGGCTTTAAATAATGAATAAAATGATATTAAAACACAGTAAACACTGCTAGAAGACATTTTAAATTATCGCCTGGACTATCGCTTTAGATTATGCAGCTCTGTACTGTCTAAAATCACGTCGATTTTGGGGAACTTTTGGATTTGGTGTTCCACCCTCACAGCAGACTTTCCATCTCTGCCAACCATGGCCGTGGGCACAGGCCGTGACAGGGGAACGACCTCCATGTCTGTGGGCACAGGCCGTGACAGGGGAATGACCTTCGTGGCCGTGGGCACAGGCCGTGACAAGGGAACGACCTCCGTGGCCGTGGGCACAGGCCGTGACAGGGGAACGATCTCCATGGCCATGGGCACAGGCCGTGACAGGGGAACGACCTCCATGGTCGTGGGCATAGGCCGTGACAGAGGAATGACCTCCACGGCCGTGAGCACTGGAAGTGGTCGGCAGCATGCTTCCTCTGGTGACGGCGTCGAGAAGCCCGAGAGGTGCCCGAAGGAGCTGCCGTTGACTTGGCCGTTTCCTGGTGGATGATAACGGGCTCGGTGAGCCTCTCCAAAGACACCGACAAAGGGGAACTTTGGGATTTGGTGTTCCACCCTCGCAGCAGATGATCCATCTCTGCCAACAAGCAGAGGTGGTCCACCAAATCCCAAAAGGAAAAATGGAGAGAAAAAAAAAAACAAACCCAGCTCCTCTGGACTGATGGGGTTGTCCAGACCTGCCAAAAAAATTTGCTTGGGGATGGTCTCATCAATACCCTGCCCGGAGTCCGCCTAGGCCAATTCCTCAGCAAAGACATCGATGGGATGACCGTGCTGAAAGCAGACCAAGGGATCAGGTAACTGGGCGAGGCATTGGGGACCGATTCCTCAAGGGCCGGAGATGGGTTCAATAAAACACCCCTCATGCCTCTGCTGGGTCCAAAGTTGGTCAGATTGTTCTGTCATGGAATATTTGAGGTAGGACCCAAGACACAGGATGGCAATGAAAGGTGTTTTATTAAAAAGAAACAAAACGAGGGGGACCTGGGTAGCTCAGCAAGTTAAGACGCTACCACACCTGGAGTTGCAAGTTTGAATCCAGGGCGTGCTGAGTGACTCCAGTCGGGCTTTCTAAGCAACCAATTGGCCCGGTTGCTAGGGTGGGTAGAGTCACGTTGGGTTAACCCAATTGTGGTGGTGTAGTGGACTAAAGCACTGAACTGGTAAGCAGAAGGTTGTTGGTTCAATCCCCACAGCCACCACCATTGTGTCCCTGAGCAAGGCACTTAACTCCAAGTTGCTCCAGGGGGATTGTCCCTGTAATCAGGACACTGTAAGTCGCTTTGGATAAAAGTGTCTACCAAATGCATAAATGTAAATGTTAACCTCCTCGTGGTCGCTATAATGTGGCTCTTGGTGGGGCGTGTGATGAGTTGTCTCCGCGGTAACGCACTCAACAAGCCACATGATATGTGCGGATTGACGTCTCAGATGTGGAGGCAACTGAGATTTGTCCTCCGGATTGAGGCGAGTCACTACACCACCATGAGGACTTAGAGCACATTGGGAATTGGGCATGCCAAAATTGGGGAGAAATTAAAAAAAAAGAAGAAAGAAAAAAAAGAAAAAAGGACAACGCTGATTGTGCTGCTGAGCAACACCTGTGGGAAACATGAGGGAAGGAGGAAAACAAAAGCACATGGACAATGTGAGAGATGAGTGGAGGAAACTGTCACAATCCTGCCAAATCAAGAATAAAACAAGACCAAAATGGCAGGATCATGACAGTGTGCTTTTATAAAATTATAAGCTTCACATTTCTGCCTTTAAACCCTCTAAAAAACCCTCATTCACTTCCATTGTGTGTCTTGCTGTAACCCAGATCTTTGCTTTTTTAAAGAAAGGGAGGGATGAGTTGTAATAATTTTTTGTGGAAATCAGAATTAAGCCACAAATGCTGTTGATTGAGTTTAACTTGCATTGAACCCAGAATATTCCTTTAAGGGGGGTTTTCCCCATTAAAAACAATTTCATATTAGCTACTGTACACATTCAACAACACTCACTCACACTCACATGTTAGATAACATAAATCAAAATCAGATGCAATACATTTTTAAAGGTACAGTATGGGCCTTTTTGTTACTTTTGTCGCAATTTTACCCTAAGCCCTGGTTAATTTCTGACCCTGATTTTATGTCCTAATAAGTACTGTAGAAGGGTATTTATTGTCAATTCTTGCTGATTCCTGCTGGCTTGCTGAACAATTTGCAAATAGATATGTAATAGAGATAAAGGTGAACAGTCTTTAAACATTTTGTTTGTCACAGCGGGGTGTCCAAAACACGGCCAATGGGTTATTTCGGAGCAGGGAAGGGGCCCATCCATCTGTCCAATGTGAGATGCACTGGGAAGGAGTCGTTTCTTGGGGAGTGCCCTTCTAAAGGACAGGATAGCCACGTGTGTAAGCATGGACAGGATGCAGGTGTTGTGTGTGATTATTTGCCTGAGTCAGAGGCTGACATAGCAGTGGTGGGTACACACACCTGCGGTCTGAGAGCTGGTGCTGAGAGACGCAGCAAGAGGATTGTAGGAGGATACAAATCCCTCAGGTAAGTAGGCTTGTACATTTTACTGCTGTTCAATCAGTTATAGAAAACATGTTTTGTGCATATTTTTCAAAAAGGTTACATTTACATTTATTCATTTGGCAGACGCTTTTATCCAAAGCAACTTACAAAAGAGGAAAACATAAGCGAATCATCTTAGGAGACAGTGGTATGAAAAAGTTCTGTATTACAAAGTATCACTAGCATCATAATAGTATTCAAAACAGAATAAAGTGCAACAGGAATTTTTTTTTTTCTTTTCATTTTTTTTTTCAATGACTGGCTAAGTGCTCATGGAAAAGATGTGTTTTTAGTCGTTTTTTGAAGACAGAGAGTGAGTCAGCTTCACTGATGGAGTTGGGAAGGTCGTTCCAGCAACGTGGTATGATGAAGCTGAAAGTCCGGGAAAGTGTTTTGGTGCCTCTTTGTGTTGGTACAACAAGGCGACGTTCCTTAGCCGACCGCAGGCTTCTAGTGGGCGCGTAGCTCTGCATAAATTATTTTAGGTATGCTGGAGCAGACCCAGTGACTGTTCTGTATGCCAGCATCAGAGCCTTGAATTTGATATGTGCATCAACCGGCAGCCAGTGGAGAGAGACAAGGAGTGGTGTAACATGTGCTCTCTTTGGTTCATTAAAGACCAGACGTGCTGCTGCATTCTGGATCATTTGCAGGGGTCTAATTGCAGATGCAGGGAGGCCTGTAATGAGAGCGTTACAGTAGTCCAGTCTAGTTATGACAAGTGACTGGACAAGCAGTTGTGTGGCATGTTCAGAGAGGAAGGGTCTTATCTTCCTGATAATGTAGAGTGTAAATCTACATGATCTTGCGGTCTTTGAGATGTGGTCTGTGAAATTTAGTCTGTTGTCGATGGTTACCCCTAGATTTCTGACCGATTTGGAAGGCGTTGCTGTAGTTGCACCCAGCTGCACCGTGATGTTGTGTTCAACAGCAGGGTTGGCTGGAAAGACAAGGAGTTCAGTCTTGGCTGGGTTGAGTTGCAGGTGGTGCTCCTTCATCCAGGCCGAGATGTCTGCCAGGCAGGCAGAAATTCGAGCAGTCACTGTGGTGTCGTTAGGCTGGAAAGTCAAGTAGAGTTGCATGTCATCAGCATAGCAGTGGTAAGAGAAACCATGTACCTGAATGATGGGTCCCAGTGATGTTGTGTATATAGAGAAGAGAAGTAGCCCAAGCACTGAACCCTGAGGTACCCCAGTAAGTAACTGATGTGGCTTGGATACCTCACCTCTCCAGGCTACCTTGAAGGACCTACCTGGGAGATAGGAATTAAACCAGTCAAGCGCAGTTCCTGTGATGCCCAGCGAGGAGAGGGTAGAGAGTAAGATCTGATGGTTGACTGTGGACGGATGATCTGGACTCAGTGACAGACAGCAGGGCAGTCTCGGTGAAGTGTCCACTTTTGAAGCCTGACTGATTGTCATCCAGCAGCTTGTTCTGTGAGAGATAGTCAGAGATTTGATTGAAAACTGCTCTTTCAAGTGTTTTTGCCATGAATGGGATGAGAGAGACTGGTCTGTAGTGTTCCATTTGTGTGGGATTAAGTGCAAGTTTCTTCAGCAGCGGGGTTACTCAAGCCTGCTTAAATGTAGTGGGAAAAGTGCCTGTAAGTAGAGATGTGTTAATTATGTGTGTGAGTGCAGGTAGGATGGATGGAGAAATGGCCTGGAGAAGGTGAGAAGGAATGGGGTCAAGGGAACAGGTGGTGGGGTGGTTGGAGTGGAGGAGATTAGAGACCTCAGTGTCAGTCAGAGGAGAGTACATATAGACAGAAGAGTTGCATACAGGAGACAGGTGTTTGACAATGTATTGCTGATGGTTGTAAACTTATTAGTAAAAAATGTAGCGAAGACATCTGCTGTCAGTGATGTGTCTGGTGGTGGAGGGGGAGGGCAGAGAAGTGTTTTGAATGTTCTAAACAAGCTGCGAGTGTCTATGGTGCTGTTGATCTTGTTCTGGTAATAGGAGGTTTTTGCAGATTTAACGTTATCTGAAAAAGTTGCAAGCAGGGACTGATATTTACCTAGATCTGCTGGATCTTTAGATTTCCGCCATCTCCTCTCAGCTGCCCTGAGGTCAGTCCGATGTTCATGAAGGACGTCAGACAGCCAGGGGCTGGGCGGTGTAGCACGTGCTGGCCTAGAGGAGATAGGACAGATGTTGTCTAGACAGGTTGTTAAAGTAGAGCTTAGTGTGTTTGTGGCAGTTTTTATATTAAGCGGGGCAAATACATTTTGTGTAGGAAGAGAGGTAGAGACAGCAGTGGAAAGGCGAGAGGGTGAAAGGGAACGGAGGTTACGGCAAAAGGAAACCAAAGGTGGAGTCTGTTTTAATGTAGATGGGAGGGTCATGTTGAATTGAACAAAGTAGTGATCAGAGACATGTAAAGGAGTAACAAGAATATTTGAGTTGGTACAGTTACGTGTAAAGATGAGGTCCAGCTGGTTGCCCGATCTGTGAGTTGCTGTGGTGTGTAGTTTTTCCAAGTCAAATGAGGCCAGGAGAGTATTCAGTTCAGTGGTCTGGGGGAATTCAAAACTAGTATTGTTACATAGTGAAGAGTGTGGTGAAAAGGTCCAATTGTTATGAATGAGCAAACCTGTTCCCCCACCCCTATGAGTGTCGAGGGGTGTGAGAGAAGGAGAAGTTGTTGGAGAGAGCAGCAGGTGTTGCTGTATCCTCTAGATGTATCCATGTTTCTGTCAGTGCCAGGATGCTGAGGATGGACTGTGTGGCAAAGGCTGGAATGAAGTCAGCTTTGTTCACAGCTGACTGGCAGTTCCAGAGTCCCACAGAGAAAGAGAGTGGAGCAGGTGCTGAGGTGCAAAGTGGCCATAGGTTGTGTGGGTTACATTTGGTCTTGCATCGATATCGTGTAAACAGTCTGTAACAGATAACAGGGATGTGCTTGAAGGCATGTGTTATTCTTGAAGTAGACATGTTAGTATATAGAAGGAAAATAAGAAAAGAGACACAATAACAAGATACTTAAGTGCTATGTTGAGCGGCGCCTTGTCGATGTCCTTGCTCGGTGGACTCGCACAGGTAGACTCGTTGGTCTTTACACAAGTAGGTCTTCACACGAGGAGGGCTTTACACGAGGGCTACCACTTCCGCTGCCGCTTCCGCATCAGCATTCAAATCAAATATATATACGCGAGGATAATGAGCCATTCAATGAAAAAAGCAGGATGCGCCTTAATGCTACTTAGCACAACAAAGCTAGTCACGTGGTCAACAGAAACTAAGGGACGCGCGAGGTGACAAGCGCGACTTCTGTGCACCGCAAATAAATTATGCTGCACTTTAGCTATAAAAAATACCCTAAAACAAGTGAAGCACTGTTTATAGACACTAAAAACCATGATAGTTTTACACACACTGGACAACCAATGCTAAATCTAGCAGTGAATAACCTGGGACAAGTCAAAACAATATAGCACACACACACCGACCTACGTTTAAGCGACGCGAGTTCAAAACAGTAAACAAACAGCACAAGTTCAAGACAGTAAACAAACAGCACAAGTCTAGCAATAAATACCACTCTACAACAAAGTAAAACAATGAAATAAACACACTTACACACAACTGCAGACTCCTGTAGATAGATTGCTTCTCCTTTTTTTGCAAAGGCATTTCATATCAGGGAATTTTAACCCTGTGATTTCCAGGCCTGGAAATTAATAAAATCTTTAAAATTTATGGAATTGTATATAAATAATATAAATTGACCAGTTATGCTGTAAAATATTTCATTGGGTAGAAATTTTATAAAGTGCAATCTCTGAATTAATTTTTTTAAATCATTATCAAATAATCACAAACGACTGGAAAATTCATGGTAATTCATTGGTCAAAAGGTGTGGGAATGCTTTTTATTCCAAGTTAAATTATGCAATTGAATTAAGAGTATTTCAAGCGATATTCCACCCAAAAATGAAAATTGTGTCAGCATGTACTCACCCTCTTGTTGTTCCAAACCTGTATGACTTTCTGTCTTCCCTGGAACACAAAAGGACGTTTAGAAGACTATCCGCAACCTGTTCTTTTCTAAATAACGAAAGTGGACGGAAACCAGGAGTTGTCAAGCTCCAGAAACGACAAAAAAACTTCATAAAAGCATCATAAAAATAGTCCATACAACTCATGTGCTATATTCCAAGTCTTCTGAAGACATATGGTCTTTTTTTTTTTTTTTTTTTTTTTTTTTTTGAGGAACAGACTGAAATTTAAGTTGCTATTCACTGAAAATCTTGCTTGACAGCCATGGTCATGTCTCACTTTCATTTTATGAAAAAGAGCAGCTTGGAGATTCTGCTATAAATTACCCCTTTTGTGTTCCAGACTGAAAGTCATACAGGCTTGAAACGACATGAGGGTGAGTAAATATTTACAGAATTTTCATTTTTGGGTGAACTATGCTTTTAAGGTGTTTATCATTATTTTGATATGATGACATTCCCCATGTTGCCCTTTCTCGACCAAAACGTTCTTCGACAGAAGAAAAATATAACAGTGTATTTTCCTCTACCTCATCCACTGTGTTTGGGTGGTTTACGAGGACATTTTTTTTAGGTTACAAACTGGTAATTACAAGGGTATTATGATATATATATGTGGTTTATGAGGACATTTCTAGTGTCCCCCTAATTCAAATCGCTTAAAAAACATACTAAACGATGTTTTTTGAAAATGTAAAAATGCAGAACATTTTTTGTGAGGGTTAGGTTTAGGGGTAGGGTTAGGGGATAGAATCTATAGTTCGTACAGTACAGGTGCATCTCAATAAATTAGAATGTCGTGGAAAAGTTCATTTATTTCAGTAATTCAACTCAAATTGTGAAACTCGTGTATTAAATAAATTCAATGCACACAGACTGAAGTAGTTTAAGTCTTTGGTTCTTTTAATTGTGATGATTTTGGCTCACATTTAACAAAAACCCACCAATTCACTATCTCAAAAAATTAGAATACATCACAAGACCAATAAAAAAAA
Source organism: Myxocyprinus asiaticus (assembly GCF_019703515.2). Lineage (NCBI taxonomy): Eukaryota > Metazoa > Chordata > Actinopteri > Cypriniformes > Catostomidae > Myxocyprinus > Myxocyprinus asiaticus. The sequence goes on from NC_059375.1 coordinate 33,958,247, forward strand.
CATTTTTAGTGAATTGTTGGCCTTCTGGAAAGTATGTTCATTTACTGTATATGTACTCAATACTTGGTAGGGGCTCCTTTTGCTTTAATTACTGCCTCAATTCGGCGTGGCATGGAGGTGATCAGTTTGTGGCACTGCTGAGGTGGTATGGAAGCCCAGGTTTCTTTGACAGTGGCCTTCAGCTCATCTGCATTTTTTGGTCTCTTGTTTCTCATTTTCCTCTTGACATACCTCATAGATTCTCTATGGGGTTCAGGTCTGGTGAGTTTGCTGGCCAGTCAAGCACACCAACACCATGGTCATTTAACCAACTTTTGGTGCTTTTGGCAGTGTGGGCAGGTGCCAAATCCTGCTGGAAAATGAAATCAGCATCTTTCAGCAGAAGGAAGCATGAAGTTCTCCATAATTTCTTGGTAAACGGGTGCAGTGACTTTGGTTTTCAAAAAACACAATGGACCAACACCAGCAGATGACATTACACACCAAATCATCACAGAATGTGGAAACTTAACACTGGACTTCAAGCAACTTGGGCTATGAGCTTCTCCACCCTTCCTCCAGACTCTAGGACCTTGGTTTCTAAATGAAATACAAAACTTGCTCATCTGAAAAGAGGACTTTGGAACACTGGGCAACAATCCAGTTCTTCTTCTCCTTAGCCCAGGTTAAGACGCCTTTGACATTGTCTGTGGTTCAGGAGTGGCTTAACAAGAGGAATACGACAACTGTAGCCAAATTCCTTGACATGTCTGTGTGTGGTGGCTCTTGATGCCTTGACCCCAGCCTCAGTCCATTCCTTGTGAAGTTCACCCAAATTCTTGAATCGATTTTGCTTGACAATCGTAAGGCTGCGGTTCTCTCGGTTGGTTGTGCATCTTTTTCTTCCACACTTTTTCCTGCCACTCAACTTTCTGTTAACGTGCTTGGATACAGCACTCTGTGAACAGCCAGCTTCTTTGGCAATGAATGTTTGTGGCTTACCCTCCTTGTGAAGGGTGTCAGTGATTGTCTTCTGGACAACTGTCAGATCAGCAGTCTTCCCCATGATTGTGTAGCCTAGTGAACCAAACTGAGAGACCATTTTGAAGGCTCAGGAAACCTTTGCAGGTGTTTTGAGTTGATTAGCTGATTGGCATGTCACCATATTCTAATTTTTTGAGATAGTGAATTGGTGGGTTTTTGTTAAATGTGAGCCAAAATCATCACTTTTAAAAGAACCAAAGACTTAAACTACTTCAGTCTGTGTGCATTGAATTTATTTAATACACGAGTTTCACAATTTGAGTTGAATTACTGAAATAAATGAACTTTTCCACGACATTCTAATTTATTGAGATGCACCTGTATATGTCTATGGAGAGTCCTCATAAGGATAGCTGCACCAACATGTGTGTGTGTGTGTGTGTGTGTGTGTGTGTGTGTGTGTGTGTGTGTGTGTGTGTGTGCGTGTGCGCGTGCGCATATGTGTACCCCACAGGGGTGAATGGCCCTGGCAGGCCTCCCTCTGGCTCAGATCTCAGTCTAAAGGGAATCACCCTCTGTGTGGAGCCACCCTCATCAACTCCTGCTGGCTGCTCACTGCAGCTCACTGCTTCAAACGGTAAGAGAGACACCTGCTGGACAACAGTGGTATTAGCTATTGTTTTATCTGTTTATGTCCTCCAGATCAGTGGTTCTTGACTGGTTTTGATTCAAGAATCAGGAACCAGATTTACATTGTACTGTACAATTTAAATTCATAAAGTCTCCAAATACAGTATTAACATTGTTTTTGTTCAAAAGTAAACAAAAATGCCTTTAAAAATTCAACTTTAAAATCAAATTGACATTTATTAATGTTATTAACTGTAGTTATGTTTGGTTTCTAGATGCCTCTTGAATTTTGATCATTTTATGGTCTTGACAGCCAATAATTCACTGCAACAAAAACATATTTTACCATAATACACTTTTCTTTTCTTTTTTCTTCTTTCTTTCTTTCTTTTCTTTTTTTTTAATATTGAGTTTGATTGGGGTCTTTGAGATCAACAATAAAAGATATGAGAAGTGTTTTCTCCTCCCTTTTAAAAATGTATAAACATATTAGTTTTGCTTTCATATATATGAGTAATTATATGGTTGCATTTTATTAATTGCATTTATCAGTTTTGTGACCCACCTGTTTAAGATGTCTTCTGGCACAAATATATTGAAAAACTATTTTGAAAACTATAATTATCCAAGATGTAAACTCCTAATTGTGATCATAAAAGTATTTAGAAATCTCTTTACAAATTTACAAAAGCTGTTCAATATTGTCTGTAATGAGGAAACAAACAAACAAACAAACAAACAAAAAAAACAGTAATATAACATTCAATTAAAATTAAAGTAGCAATAAATATTTGAAATAGCTTTTGTAGTGGAAATCACAGAGCATTACTTCAAATGTGAATGAAAGAATGAACATTTTCACTGTCACGTCTCAATTCTTCAGGTTTGGAATTGATGCTTCACGGTACGTGGTAAAACTTGGGGATTATCACACACGGGAGCAGGATGATTTTGAGCGTGTGCTCTCTCCAGAGCGCATAGAGGTGCACAGGAAGTACCGAACAGAGAGCTGGGAGCATGATGTGGCTCTGATTCGACTGAAGGGCGCCGAGGGGAAGTGTGTGGCCTTTAACCCACATACTAATGCTGCCTGCCTGCCCGCGCCTGGCAGCAAGTGGGGCAAGAGACCTGCGTCTTGTGTCATCACCGGCTGGGGAGTAACTGGTAATGGATGACTATTCTAATATTGGCACAATATGCACTTGTTTAGATGTAGTAGAGGTGGGCAGTTGACAAAAATTGTATGTCAAGGAATGTGTCATTTTATATCACATTAACAGTACATACCATGCTATAGTTATTTTTGCGTATATATATATATATATATATATATATATATATATATATATATATATATATATATATATATATATACATATACACTCACACAGAGCACTTTATTAGGAACACTATGGTCCTAGTAAAGTGCCCGACGTGGTCTTCTGCTGTTGTAGCCCATCTGCCTCAATGTTCGACGTGTTGTGCATTCTGAGATGATATTCTGCGTACTACAGTTGTACAGAGTGGTTATCTGAGTTACTGTAGTCTTTCTGTCAGCTCGAACAAGTCTGGTCATTCTCTGTTGACCTCTCTCATCAACAAGGCGTTTCCGTCCACAGAACCTCCCCTCACTGGATGCTTTTTGTTTTTGGCACCATTCTGAGTAAATTCTAGAGACTTGTGTGTGAAAATTCGAGGAGATCAACAGTTACAGAAATACACAAACCAGCCCATCTGGCACCAACAATCATGCCACGGTCCAAATCACTGAGATCACATTTTTTCCCCATTCTGATGGTTGATGTGAACATTAATTGAAGCTCCTGACCCGTATCTGCATGATTTTATGCATTGTGCTGCTGCCATGATTGGCTGATAAGATAATCGCATGAATAATTTATTAGGTGTTTAGAGGAGCTTATTAGCTGTTCCTAATAAAGTGCACAACAAGTGTATATCGATTATAAAGACGTGAAAGCACAGAGTTTATAAGTTGTAAACAGATGTGGCTTTTGTCGCGTTTTGGCTTGAGAAACATTAACAGAATATAAACAAAGCTACATATATATATATAAATATATTACAGATCAAAGATGAAAATATTCTTCATCTAATAAACCTCATCTAATCACAGCATTTGTGGTCTGTGTTGATGCGACGCTTAGTTACAATTTGGGAGCGGTGCATGTCAGAACTCAAAACATTATCTTTGTCACTCTCTTTTTTTCAGACTCTGAGCAACCGAGCACTCTTCTCCAGGCTTGGGTTCCTCTTCTGCCCTCATGGCAGTGTAAGAAGCGTTACGGCGAGCGTTTCACTAGCCACGACATGCTGTGTGCTGGCAGCATGACCTCTGACCTCCGAAAGCATGCTGACAGCTGCCAGGGTGACAGCGGAGGTCCGCTAGTGTGTCAGGGCGAAGCAGGGCGCTGGGTGCTCACAGGAGTCATTTCCTGGGGCCACGGCTGTGGTGATCCCTCTTACCCGGGTGTATATTCACGGGTCAGCCGTTACCTTCCCTGGATCGAACAGGTGACACATAGCACCGCCCCTCTCCAACACTGAACCACCTCACACTCACTAAAACCAATCGCCTGTCACACTTCTGAAAAACAGGACTCTACAAAAGGAGACACAAGAGCATGAGAGTGCTTTATGCTTTGAACACCCTGCTCTCTGCAATAGTCCTGGATCTTAACTGCTCTGTATTTTAACTGTACAATTCACTTTTATGTAGTCTTTAGCATTTAGAGATTAGAGCCTTTCCTTAATCTCTGGGTATAAAAGCAAAGTACAATGATTCTGTGAAGGATTTCATTCTTTTAGGACTTTGTAAGAATGAACATTGTGACTTTACAGGAAAAGACGGTGTGTGATTCTATTGTGCATTTAAAATGTTTGTAGTGCTGTCCAGAGGCTGCAGTGCATGTTAATGTATGTATTGTATTCAAAAGCAATTGCAGCTACCCAGGCCTTCTGCATGGTAGCATAAGCTCTGCAAAGGCAGGTTTATTTCTTATTATGTTGATTCCTCTAGGGTTCAACTACTCAAAGGCTTGAACTTGACTTCAAAACTTTTTCAGTGTTGTGGATTAGACAAGTAGAGTCGAAGTCCACATAAATCATGTAGGCTTTTTTTTTATATAGCTGACAGTTAAAGTGATCTTTAAAGCCACGAGTCTTCTATAAATGTGTCATATGTTCAATGCTATAATGCTGTTACAGTTTTGTTTTTTAGGTTGATAATATTTAGCTCTTCAAATTGACATTCAATCATATGGTTCATATCAAAACTGATACATTAACATAAAAAGTTCTTGAAAATAAATGTCTCAGAATATGTTGTTTTGTTTCGTCTCGGTCTTATTAGAAGTTTTAGGGCTTAGATGGCATTTTAGAATCATAATAGCAAATAGCCTAATGTGACTTATCTCTGATGGTCTGTTTTATTCAGTTTGTAATGGTGATTTATTACAATGTGTCATTGTGTAAATATTTAATGGCAATTTGTGATGGTTCCGTCCATCGAACAGGTGAAATCAAGAGGCCTTCTTTGAAATTCTAATTGCTAATGTGTCGGAACGAAGACAAGGTTTGAACAATGATTGCATTTTTGTTGACTGTTTGTGTTATGACATTTATTTTGTTGCATCTCTAACTGTTCCTGTACATTGTTCTATGAACTGTGTGTTTTCATCCAGTGGGTGGCGATATTGTGTTTTTTTACTCTATCTGTTTTGTGCTGTGCTTAGAAAACATTCTTCAGTCCCATCTCTGTTTCTCATTTTAATCTCTATATTCACTGTTTCTTCCCAAATTCCACTGGAACTATGGAACATAATTTCAATGATACATTCATGCACAGAATGATTCTTTTTTTTTTTTTGTCACTTGGAGAGAAAAATTTAAGTAACATGGGCTCTTTAAATTGTAAGCTTATTCAGTTATTGGTGATTAAGATTAAGGTTCATGGATCAAAATGTATAAATTCTGCATTAAGAGTTCCAAATTCATAAAAATTCATAAGGCCAGTATTTATTGTATTTGACTTCTTATTTGCGATTAATTCCATTTGTGCAAAATATTACTGCTAGGAAAAAGCAATATGACACAATTTAACCCAGATGTGAGGATGACAAAGTCTTTTGTCTTGTCAGGTATATTTCTTTGGCTAATATTTTTGTATGGATATGAATGTCCATTTTTATGTACATAATATCACAAAGTATATCTGTGGATTTTAACAACAAATATCTGCAGAATCACTCCTTAAACACAGGCACAATTTGCTGCAATATCTTAAATGACGTTTGAAAGCCAGCTCTTAATATTAAAAGCAACATTCAGCCTGCTTTATTATTAATTCAAATTGTTGTACAAATTCTTTTAATAATTTGATATTGCCCGCTAAATTAGTTACCAGGCATATATTGTTCATGTATTGTTGAGCCATGCCTTCCATTCCATTGCTATAAAATCCAGTAAGCCTATGCATTCCATAATGGATGTTGAAGAAACAGGAATGGTTTGGTTTAGATCTCAAAGCACATCTTCTCTTTTGCTTCAGTTGGTCTAGTAGGTACAATTCTGGAGATGTATTAAATGGAAACTGTACTGTATAGAATGGTCCTCCTCTCTGAAGACTAATTTCTCTCTATGTTTTTGGATGATGCCTGTTTAGATCTTCAAAAGCCATTCTTCTAAGTAAACTACACTTGCCTCCAAGAACACTGTTTAAAGTGGCCAATCATTGCATCAGAGCCTTTGGACTCTTCATCAAGGGCCACAAGGGGCCGAGTCGGGAGGGGTGGATGTCTGTTGTTTGTCATGCAAACATCTGTTTGTATGTTTATGATGTTCTCAATCATTACTAAGTCTTTGATTTCCTGTAAAAATGCTTTGAATATTTTCATGTGTGACAAGTGCCAAAATAAAGTGACCTCTTCTTGTGACATTGGTGATTGTGTTGTTTTTCAGTGTTTTATTGTAATTTAAAAAATAAATATGCAATTGATTGTCATTATAATTTAAATAAGGCCTATTCTACCATTGCAAGAGAAGTGTTCAATTGACTCCATTTGGTTCTCTTTTGATGTTGCAAAGACAACATTTAAAAATAACTTATTATGGCACAAATATAAGTAGGCTAAATCATATTAAGCTAAATGATATTTTCCTAATATAATATCTGTCTGATATTACCAAAACATACTTACAATTTCACTTAACCATAGTTAAGATAACCATAGGCAACCATAGTTTCTGCTTAAACACTACCATAGATACTGTTACTGCAAAACCTTAATAAATCAGTGGGGGTCCTCCTACAAAACATGCTTTAAAAAAAGTTAGAGTAGTTTTGTTTCATTTCTATTTGTGATGACTGTGGTGGCTAATACTACTGTAAGTGACAACAGTTTTATTGTAGTGACAATTACTGTAGTAACAATGGAATTTTGGTGGAAACAATGGTTACCATGGTTTATTTTTGCAAAGGCAGTACTGTTTTCACTTTTATCTGTGTTTATTGTATTTGCAGTTATGGACTTGATTTAGATCTGAGTAATTCAGAATCAGAATCAGAATGGGCTTTATTGCCAAGTATGCTTACACATACAAGGAATTTGTCTTGGTGACAGGAGCTTCCAGTACACAACAATACAAAAACAGCAACAAGACTTTTAAAAAATAATTATAATTGAATATATATATATATATACATACACACACACATATATATATATATATATATATATATATATATATATATATATATATATATATATATATATATATATATATATATATATATATATATATATATATACATACATATACACACACACACACACACACACACATACACATACACACATAGATATACACGTATATACACATATATGAATATATATACATAAATACACACACATACACATGCACACATACATATACATATGCACACATACATATACACATATATACACATATACACATATATGAATATATATACATACATACACACACACATACATAGTGCAAATTGTGTACATTTGTGCAAAATGTAACTGTTTTTCATCATCATAATATACTGCATAGTTGTCATATGTAGGTTACAACAGGGCTAAAGAGCCCCCAGGGTAAAAGGATCTTTAGATTAAATTTTCTCCCAAAACACAAAATAGCAACAAAGAGCACCACAGCAGTTTTCAAACCATGTTTGTCATTATCCACTGAATAATTTTCCTGACCCATCAGGTTATTGTGTGCAATTACAAAAGGTTGAAAAGGTCGTTTGATCTAATATTTTAATATATATTTTTTAAATGCTGCAGATTTAAATGAGAATAAGTCAATGAGAATCTCTGAAATTATTATTATTATATGTATATTGCTAGACAAAAGACTTGTTTATGTTTGAATTTAGTTCAATGTGATTAAATCAATAGTTTTTTTTAATGACTGTTAAACTGCGAAAGAATAGTAGACCTATTTGTAGTAAAATAATATTAATAATAATAATAATAACATATTATTACAGTACTGCAACAAATTGTTTTACATAAGTTATAAATTAGACCAGTAGGACTTTACAATAAGTTTCCATTTGTTAACATTAGTTATCTATATTAGTTAATATGAATTGACAATAAACAATACTTTTACAGCATTTATTAATCTTCGTTAATGTTAATCCCTGCATATACTGATACATTTTTTAAAATCCAATGTTGTGTTTGTTAACATTAGTTAATGCACTATAAACTAACATGAACTAATAATATTTTTATTAACTAACATTATCAAAGAATAATAGATGCTGTAAACAATATAGCCTATTGTTGATTGTTTGTTCATGATACCTAATGCGTTAACTAATGTTAACCAATTGCACTTTATTGTAAAACTGTTACCGTTAGACCTAATGTTGCTCAAGAACATCTTGCTATGTCGAAATATTTGCATATGAAAAAATGTTGCCCTTTCACTACTGCCGCTAGCTATATCTACTGTATCACTTTTTCATTTGTATTCAGTAGGTAATATGGGGGGTACTGTATAGTGCATGGATGGAGGAGCTCAGAACTTCAGGCTGTTTTTAAAGAACCCTCTCCGCGCGCCCACTCGGTCGGAGCGCGCGCCTATCAGCTGTTCTCGCGCATTCGCTAGTGGCCGGCTGATGAAGATGGCGGAGCAGCGCGAGCGGTGCAGGATGCGCTCACGCGACATCAGCTTTTAACTTCTTTCTGTGACGTCCAAATGATTCGGATTCGCTCGACCATTCTGAAAGTGGACATTTGAAAAAGTAAGGAGATACGCTATTAGTGTTGTGAAGTGAGGGTCTGTTTGCTTTTTCTGGAAACACTCGCGCACCCACTGGTTGGCTCTGACTTCAGTTGCAATGTGGCAGTCCGATAGATGCAGGAACATCTCGCCTACTTGCCTTAAGCAATGCATGGAGATTAGTGAGTTGCGTGACAGGTTTGATGGATTGGCTTAGGTCATAGTGTTATAATTAGTAAATGCACAAATTAGTTCTATTGTTAACGCAAAGTTTTTATGTTTACAGTTTTCGCGAGACCATCACATTCTGTACAAATGGGTAGGTGGAAAGACCTGTCAAAATGTTTAAATGTCTTAGGGCTTTGGTGTTTCATTTTCAGATTGTGACAAGCTTTTCTAACTCGATACTAGAAACGAAGGGGTAACACTTTACAATAAGGTTCTATTAGTTAACATTAGTTAATACATTAGGTATCATGAACTAACAATAAACAGTGCTTTTTAAACAGTCTTGGTCAATATACAAATATACTAATGTTCGTTTAGTTCATAATGCATTAACTAATGTTAACTTATACAACTTTTAACGTATACACTTTGTTAGTATAGGTAGGAATTACCAAGATTATTAAACACTTTTTTTTTTTTTTTAATACATGTTAACTATTGTGTTAACTAATGTAAACATATATTGAAGGTCAGTATGCAGTGATTTAATGGGGTTGTTTATGATATAAAGGAACTCATGAGTTGCATTTGAACCCCATGTATTTTAGAGCACAAACAGACCTGTTTTTGTGCTTCAACATGTCTTAAACAGCCTGTAATTGTTTTGCTGTTGTCATTTGTCAACATGCGGTTTATGACTGTCTACCAAGGTGTGTAGGAAGTATTTGATGTTTTTATTTTGTCTGGGCTATGCACATCAAAAGTGTGTTGGAAGAGAACAGCCAATAAGAAGATATGCAGATGAAATTGGTGTTTTGTGTATGTTGGCATTCTGACATACTGTATGAATTTGTTTGCTTATGAAATTTCTTCAATGAAGGGGGTCAAATGGACTTTATGTTTAGGAAATGATTTCAAAGGTTTTCAAAGGTTTTTATCCCTTTGAAGGTGTAAAGGGATAGTTCACCCAAAAATGAAAATTCCCTCATTATTTACTTACCCTCATACCATCCTAGATATGTATGACTTGCTTTCTTCTGTAGAGCACAAAGAAGACTTTTAGAATAATTTTCAGCTCTGTAGGTCCATATAATTCAAGTGAATAGGTGCCAAAAATTTGAAGCTCCAAAAAGCACATAAAGGCAGCATAAAATAATCCACACGACTCCAGTGGTTTAATCCATGTCTTCAGAAGCGATATGATAGGTGTGGGTGAGAAACAGCTAAATATTTAAGTCCTTTTTTAATACAGATTTCTTACATTCTCCTCCCTGCCCAATAGGTGCTGATATGCACAGAGAATGTGAATCACCAAAAACAAAAGAAGAATTTGAAAGTGAAAGTGAAGATTGATAGTAAAAAAAGACTCTTATATTGATCTGTTTCTAACCCACACCTATCCTGTCGCTTCTGAAGACACCATTTTAACCACTGGAGTCTTATGGATTACTTTTATGGTGCCTTAATAACTTTTTCGAGCTTCAGAATTTTGGTCACCATTCACTTGCATTGTGGGGACCTGCAGAGCTGAGATATTCTTCTAAAAATCTTTGTTTGTGTTCAGCAGAAGAAAGAAAGTAATTTTTATATTAATAAATGAGGGTGAGTAAATGATGAGAGAATTTTCATTTTTGCGTGAACTATCACTTTAAGGTTCACAGGCTGTGCTTCTTGGTAGATTCATTTGTGATTTTGCTTCATAACTTATGAGACTGCGCTGAATAAAATTACATCTCATTTTATTATTATGTGCTATTGATAAGATGTCAGTGGCTCCATGTTAATAAGGAACGTGGGTGACTCGTGAGTGGAAAAACACAAAAGACTGTATTGAAGTTTTGAAAGAAATTACTACTGTTGCAGTCGGAGTGATGGCACATTTGTAATGAAATTGGAAAAGTAGTTTTTCCCGAGACATTTTAGCTTCGGATCAGTAATTACTTTAGGCAGCTATTGAAGTCAGAGAAGAGAGAAATAAAAGAGCTTCCGCTTCCTTTGAAATGAACCTATTAATGCCTCTCATTCGACTGAAAAATCCAATGAGTGCTGGTCAGAGAGCTGAAGATGAATACTAGTCACTGGCTCATTGATGTCCACGATGAGTCACATATAATTAAACATTGTTGCCTGTGGGCATCATTCTCCAGGCTGTAATTTGCTTCATCAAGAGCTTAATCAGTGCTCAATAAAAGTGGAGCCAAACGTGTATACGTGCTTCCTGCTTAAATAGGCATATCTTGTCTGCACTGGACAGCCACCATCTTCAAACTGTCACATGCATGATGCATATTAAACACCGCCACACACACACCCTATTTTAAATTAGTTGATTACCATTTTTGTGATGCAATGCCTTGCCCAATTACAGTAATACTGGTTTGGGTGCTGGTCTTGACACCTGATGTCATCAGCAGCTTACTTGTGTCCAATTGACATCAAGTGGGTTGAGCTGATTTTTCTGTACTAGATTGGAAAAGGTGGGTCAACAATGTTGATCTTTTGTTTGTTAATGAAGCATAACTTGCTCACATATGTGAAAGGTAATCCTTAGTTGCGCGAGCTTAGCCTACAGTTTATGAAGGCTTTGTTTGGAATGAAAAACGAACGTATTAGGATAGACCTTTTTCACACTTTGGGTTTTGGAACGTGGAAGTAAACGTTTGAAGTGTAAACTTCGACAGCAGTGAATGGGAGACCACAGCAAATATTATTTTCACTTACCCATTTGCTCCAAGAACAAAAGAAAAAATCCACTATTACATTTGAATGACTTTCCAGAAGAAGAAAAAAATAGAGAGCGGTGGATTAAGACAAATTTACTGTCACTCTCTCAGCAGCTGTAATCGAAACCCCCTCGCAGCTGTGGCAATTAATTTTTTTAAACTAATTCAATGGTAATACTACACAAAGCATAATGTTATAAACTTAAACTCAATATTTAAAAAATTATCATATAAAAACGTTTGCTAGGTTTACGCTGCTAAATAAGGCGGAAACGCGTCATCACAGTCTGTGAAAAAGGTCTATACTGAATACTGCAAAATATATATATAGTTATACTGCCTACTATTTTTAAGAAATAGTTGACTAATTGAAACAATTGGCAGTGTTTCATGACAAACGTTTCAACCTCATGTTGCATGTTAGTGGCGTGCATTAAAATTAAAATGGTTATTTTGTGTTTTAATAAAATTTTGGGTAAAAATGACTTTTTTATATTCTTCATTTGTCACACGAGAACATGAAGGTCAGGTTGAGAGAATTGCATAACAGAATTCAGTACCCAGTGCAGTATGCTATGTTGTATACTGCACATTTTGACAAATGTAGTATATAGATTTTAATTATTACTTGCACACACCAAACAAATGAAGATGAAGCAGATTTTTGAGAAAATTAGATTATCAAAACACCTCAGGTCATCTGGGTCATCTGGTATTCTATGCATACAGAAAATTTGCAGACTTTACACCAGCGGTCGGCAACCTTTTTGATATATGTGCCAAACAAGTCCACTTATGAAAATGCTTCTGTTTTGCAATTTGCCTGTTCTTTTTTCATTGCAAATTATATTATGAGCTTAACAGTTTGAGTGAAAAGTTTAATTGTATAATTAACATTAATTCCAGAGTTTCTTCCTAATTTGGTGTGTCCTTCTTCAGCTTTAATGAAAGCATGCACTCAAGCTGTTGTTTGAAAGTCACCAAGGGTAGATTTTTGCCCATAATCCCGATTTTGTGTTGCATGTAAACACATTTACCGGCGTTCTTAATGGCTTATCCAATGTACGCGTGTTGTGTTGTGTGCATGACTGTTTATGTAACTCGATTATTTAAAATATTATGCGGTTTTCTTAATGTTTCATGATTTTTGGGAGTTATAGGCGTATTGCTTTGCATGTAAACGGGCTCATGTGGTTTAAGAAGAGGGAATGCTTGGATGTACATCTTAAATACTGAGATGCAAAAAGGAAAAAAAGGGATAAATGAAACAAGAAAATATAGGCTGTCATCCGCTCTATGCAATCAACACAAATGGACGTGTTTACTTGCACAGCTCACCGAAAGTTAAATTAAGCGCTGTGCTTTGATATCAGTGGCTCAAGAAGTGCAAATGATTTGAACCTGCAATAACGTCCAGTATTAGTATGTAAGAACAGTATGTTAATATGCTGTTCCGAACATAGCCATAGTCTGTTTTTATGATTTCTTTCTGGAGTTTGAAGCAGACTGATCTCACTGTGAATTAGGGCTGCAACTAACGATTATTTTGATAATCGACTTATCTAACGATTATTAGAACGATTATTCGACTATTCGGGCGATTATTGCAACGATTAATCATTAGCTCTAAACCGACTAGTCAGCTTGTGCCCCGACTTAAAAGGTTGTAGTAAACGTGCTTGCTAACAATAAAGAGGACAAAATCATCTTTTAAAAATACCTCTAAATGACATTCACTGAATTAAAGGGAAAAAATACTTTTTGTTATGTTTAATTCAGTAAAAATTTCACTACAAAGAAATCCTATTGTTATCAAGTGTATTTGTCTTTTTTTCCATTTAAAATTGTCTAAAAATCCTTAAAACAAGATATATTTACTTGAGAAGTAACATATAAGATATTTATACTTGCTTTAAGAGAATGTATCTTAAATATAAGTGTATTTTGTATATAAGTGTATTTTTTCACTTGGTAATACTTCTGCGAGTGCAGTAAAGACAAAATACACTTATATTCAAGATCTATTCTCTAAAAGCAAGTCTAAATATATGATATGCTGCTTCTCAGGTGAATGCATCTTTTTTGTAGTTTTAGATATTTATATTGGAAAACAAGCCAAAACAAAAACAAATAAAAAACGTATATTGTTGCAGTGTATAATGGGGCGAAGACTACCTCTCTCACCTTTTTGTTCACTTCAATCCATCTTTAACTCACAAAAAAACAAACTCTCTCTTATTACTAAAGCTGCGTTTTGCCAATTTTCTTCACAATAAGAAATGCACAGTGACATATATTATGATTCAATAAGTTGCCATCGCGTTATAATCTAGCTGCATTAAGCGCGCGCACTCGAGGGATGAGCGTCACCATGACAGAGTGTACCTCAGCCGGCTGCAGTTTCAATCTCTCCCCCTTAGATCAGGACACTTCGCGCAACTCATAGAAGAGGCGCTGACTGCACAGAGAAACTGCCAGTTTCCTTATTATTTTAACTTTAATAAAGCTGTAATGCATTAAATAGAACTGCATTAAAGATGTAATGCCGGGGTGTTTCCTTTAAAGACGATCGACACCTGTGTTTTGCTTAAGCTGAGTGTCAGCTCCTGCTCTGCCTATTCCACAACAAGAGTGCTTCTGTGTTTACTTATTTTGTATTTTTGCATTATAATTCCCTCATACTTTGCGATCTACATTACCTGAAGCTATTTGGAAAGTTTAGAGTGTGTCTGGACTGTGAGATGTGTTTTCTTCCTCTCCTCAGTCAGGCGCGAACTGCAGTGCTGTTCTTGTGTGCAATCATTAGAGTTTCATATGATCTTATGTTACGTTAAGATCAAATGACTATTCGACAACGAAAATTTTTGTTGACAATTTTTTATTGTCGACGTTGTCGATAACATCGACTAATCATTTCAGCCCTACTGTGAATTCAACAACAGTACAGTAGGTCATTCTGCTGCTGAAATCGGTTTGTGCTTACCGAAATTCGGACTACTGCTCCCAGTGGCTGAAGCTGGAAGTGTTGTTGAACGTGTGGGCATGTGCAATCTCCAGTTTCGAAATGTCTACGGAGTGGCGCCAAAAGTGAATTGAATTTTAGTTGTAAATGATGTAATACAGTCAACAGTAGTACATATTTTATAAACCCTGCATCCTAACTCAAAACCCAACCCTAAACCTAACCGTCATTGGAGTAAAATGCAACCTCCAAGACATGGGTTCTGGAAACCAGGAGGTAATTGAGTTCACATTAACATGGTACCAGAACCCATGTGCCGGAGGTTGCTCGCACAATGTGCTACAAGTAGCACCAGGTGAGCACATTTAAATTGATGCAAAAATGTATGATGGAGGATGGCATTTTTCAGTAATTCAGAAAATTGGGGTTGATTTCAGGGTACCTGAACATTCAGATACAACATGTCGATTTTCCATGTGATTCTGTTGTTTCAAAAATACACCTTTCCATGGTTAGTGGCTGATGTTAACATAATCTGTCAAATCTGTTTTCAATTCTTGTTTGACTTTTAATGTTAAATGTGTGGCAAAGGTATTGTGAACATGAAAATATCCTATAATGAAGAAAATCGAATAACAAAGTCAACAAAATGAAGGTCTTCCTTGCCTTGGCTTGTTTAATTCAAATGCAAGAGTGTAGCACACATTTTCTGGTAATAGTTTTAGTGCTCTATTGTCATTTAAATTGTTCCATAGTTTAAGCTTCAGGCAATGCTTTTTCAAGTAATTACTGTTTTAGAGGTTATTTTATAAGGGGTTGGCTTGGTGGCGTTCTGTTTGTGGTGTGCAATGCTGCGATGTATGGTGCAGTCCAAACCAATTTCAATAAAACCTTCTCTTCTCTGTTCCCAAATACCGAGTTACTGTATGAGTCACTAAATTCTCAGAGCACTCTTTGCACTCACTGAATTTATATAGGCTAGCTATAAGACGTTTTTTTTTTTTATTGTAGACATAGGTTCTGTTTCTCTATTTCTTTATGGCCTCAATAGAAATAGCTAGTACTATTGAGATTAAATCTGTATCATGGGACCAGTTATCATTAAGGTTACTACAACAAGCTAACTGGACCAGACTAACCAGTCAAATCTTGAAAAAAATAAGAAATAGAGTACAAAATAATAAAATAAATATATATATTTTAATTTTTTAAGTAGAAAAGTAAAAGAAAGCTGTTAAATAATATACACTTACTCAAATAGATCTGAACTTTTTTTTTCCCTTTTAGCTTTTTATTTAAAGGTGCAATATGTAACAATTTTCATGTAATATTCGCCTTTTTTTTTTTGCCAATGTGTGAACGGCTTGTAACGCAACTTAAAAAATGAGCCCTTCCCGGACTTCCTAGGTTGCCTATTAAAGCCTGTAGACTGATTTTCATGCGAAGGGAGCGGGTCGCTTTTACCGGGAAAATCCAAAGGATGTGACATTTATGCGCGCTTCCGAGAGCCTTGCCTCAGTGCTTTTCTTCCGCTATTTAATAGCGACAACTGTCTGCAACACTAGGTAATGTTATCTTAGAGATGGAATCCAGCAAATGTCCGGCTCCCAGCACAACACTGACTCCTACACAAACTCCGAGTAAGCCAAAAAAAAAAAAAAAAAACATTTATCTACTGAATCCCGTCTGGCTAAGCAGGAACGTGATCGTGGTTGAGCGAAAACTAGAGTGAACATCGGCAGGGCATTTGATTCCTGGAGGGACCTTCATTCGGTTTTGGGGATCAAAACCGACCCTGAATTGGCGTTTTTCTTATTGGACAGGTAAGCTTACATAACTGCAAAGCATGTGAAATATAGTGCCATAAGGATTGATCTGTGTCATTTTAGCTAACTTGATCTTGCCTGCTAACGCTGACGAATTGCAAGCTACCTTGCTTCGTAACTTTCAAATAATTTAAACGATCTTCTCGATCTTAACGAAGTTAGGTGTACAGGATACATTTAAGCAAATACGCTGGTTTCTTATTCGTAGTACAATATATGACATACAAAACATACAATAGTTCAACATAACTGCAGTGCAACAGTAAACTGTCTGGTATAGTTCGGTAGTGTGTAGCTGTATGTGTGTATCAGTATGCTATGTTAGTTTTAGTTTAGTCTCAAATTTTGTAGTAAAACAATCATAACTGTAATTTTAATTATGCTACCTCATCTGTCAGCATGATGCCAGTGAATCACGTTCAGCCTCTTTGTACGTTACGTCATTGTTTTGGTCGATGCTCGCTCGCGTCCCTATGGAGTGTGTGTATGAGCGTGAGCACGAGCAACAGGTAGCTGGCTGCAGTTCACTTAATGGCCACAGGTGTCATTAATAACAAGGGTTTCTGAATCTTACATACTGCACCTTTAATGGTGTTTTATTAACAAATTTTGGGAGGAGCAAGTTCATTTGATCCAACCAATCACACAGCCAGAGTAAGAGTATATAAACAAGCGCAACGCGCCGTACAAGCACCGTAACTGTGGCATCTTTGGGGCCATGCAACAACTCCTTCTACACCGCAAACAGCGCATGCACTGTACAGCTGTGCGGCGTCTTTCGGACTGTTCGACTGAACCTCCCACTACACCATAAACTGTGCGGTGTGCTATCCAAGCGCCGCAACTGTGGCGTCTTTCGGCCATGCGACAAACTCCCACTACACCGCAAACAGCACAAATGTGCTGTACAGGTGCTGCAACTGCGGCATCTTTCGGACCATGCGACAAACTCCCACGACACCACAAGCAACGCAAACATGACATCCAGGTGCCGCAACTGCAGCGTCTTTTTGGACTGTGTGACTAAACCTCCCACTAGACTACAAAACAGTGCAAATGCACTGTCCAAGCTTATTCAGCGCCACCCACCATACGAATGCAGTATGGGCTCTCTCATTCGGACGCAATGTGAGCCTATGCAATTTGGTCTCAGGTTCTCCCATTGGAATCGTAGTGTGGGCCCTCCTGTTCGAGCGATATGCAGGCTTCCCATTCGAAGTGCAGTGTGGGCTCTTCCATTCGAATGCATCATGAGCCTCAGTGCATCGGTCACAGGCTCTCCCATTCGAAGTGCAGCGTTGGCCCTCCCGTTCAAACGCAGTGCAGGCTCTCCTATTCGAATCGCAGTGTGGGCTCTCCCATTCGAATGCGGTGTGAGAATTCACGTCATTCACTCCGTGGGCTCTTCCGTCCGAAATGCAGTATGAGCTCTCCCATTTGAGTGCAGTGATGGTGCAGTAATCTTAAAAGTCTCTTAGCATTTCCCGTTAGCCTTCGCATCGACTTTCACCTTTTGCTTTCCTTTCAGGCGTGTATAATATAATAAGCCACGTGCGCCCCACTTGATACCAACACAGCAGTGCCCCACTTGGTACTGCCGCAGCAGTGCTCCACTTGATAATGTGCCGTAGCGCCTGCCCACGCTCGATACTGCCACAGCAGTACCTCTTTTGCATTTTGATACTGCCGCATTAGTTCCCTGCCATGACAAGCACTACACTGCAAATAGGACAACGCACCATCCAGGCGTCGCAACAATGGATTCTTTCAAGCCATGCAACAAAATCCTACCACACTTCAACAGTGAAATGCGCTGTTCACGGGCCACAACCACGGCACGTCTTTTAAGCTATGCATCTACGCATCCACACCCCCGTTACCTACATCGTGCCACTCATGCCAAATGAACCATTACCACCCAGTGATCGACACAATCGGGACTTTTCAGGTCATCCCTAAACATTTCACCATAAGCCTGCACCTCTGCACCAATCAGTCTCATTCGAACATAGCCTACCATATGCCCTCACATCGAATGCTGTGTTTGACAACTCAACCCATTCGTTTTGCGGAGTGAATTCTCGTATATATGCAGCATGACCTTTTTGCATGAAACACAGGCTCCTCCGGTTAAACGCTTCATGATCCCATGCTCTAGGATTCAGCCTGTTTCGTTTCGCATAGGGAGCTCTTTAAAATTCTGCATTTATTCACTTTCTCAAGAATCAACTGTTCTACTGTCGTATGTCATACGGGCCCATGCCTGCAGACCCAGCCGCCTTGCAGCTCCGAGTGAGCTCAGTCATAAAACAGCTAAAATATTTCCATGAATCATACGCTCTGCCTTCGAACGCAGTGCGGTCCTACACCAGGATCTGCCCGTTCATATCGCAAATGCACATGCAAGCAATAATCCTCTCAGCAGTCCGAACTGTCCTTTGTAGTCTTCTGATGCCTAATTTCATAGCTGAACCAAACCAGACAGTTATTGAAGTGCAGAGGACAGACTCAATGACTGCTGAGTAAAACTGTATCAGCAGTGCCTGTGGCAGGTTGAATTTCCACAGCTGGCGAAGGAAGTACAACCTCTGCTGGGCCTTTTTCACAATGGAGTCAATGTGGGTCTCCCACTTCAGGTCCTGTGAGATGGTAGTGCCCAGGAACCTGAATGACTCCACTGCTGCCACGGTGCTGTTTAGAATGGTGAGGGGGGTCAGTGTTGGGGTGTTCCTCCTAAAGTCCACAATGATCTCCACCGTTTTGAGCATGTTAAGCTCAAGGTTGTTTTGACTGCACCAGACAGCCTGCTGTCCAACCTCCCTTCTGTATGCAGACTCATCGTCATCTCGGATGAGGCCAATGACAGTGGTGTTGTCTGCAAACTTCAGGAGCTTGACAGAGGGGTCCTTGGCGATGCAGTCATTGGTGTAGAGGGAGAAGAGTAGTGGGGAGAGCACACATCCCTGGGGGACACCAGTGCTGATTGTACAGGTGCTAGAAGTCAGTTTCCCCTGTCTCACAAGCTGCTGCCTGTCCATCAGAAAGCTGGTAATCCACTGACAGATAGACATGGGAACAGAGAGTTGGTGTAATTTATTCTGGAGTATAGCTGGGATGATGGTGTTGAAAGCCGAACTGAAGTCCACAAAAATGATCCTTGCATATGTCCCTGGTCTGTCCAGATGTTGCAGGATATGATGCAATCCTATGTTGACTGCATCATCCACAGACCTGTTTGCTCGATAAGCAAATTGAAGGGGATCTAGAAAGGGTCCAGTGATGTTCTTCAGGTGGGCCAACACCAGTCTCTCAAATGATTTCATGACCACAGACGTCAGGGCGACAGGTCTGTAGTCATTAAGTCCTGTGATTTTTGGTTTCGTTGGGACAGGAATAATGATTGAGCATTTGAAGCAGCATGGGACTTCACACTGCTCCAGTGATCTATTGAAGATCTGTGTGAAGATGGGGGCCAACTGGTTAGTACAGGATCGAAGACACGCTGGTGAGATGCCATCTGGGCCTGAAGCTTTTCTCGTCTTTTGTTTCCGAAAGACACAGCTCACATCATCTTCACAGATCTTAAGTGCAAGTTGAGTAGCAGGAGGGAGGATGAGTAGGGTTGCAGGAGGTGTTAGTGTTTGTGTGAAGTGAAGGTCAGAGTGGGTGTGGGGTGTGAGATTGGGCCTTTCAAATCTGCAGTAGAACACAATCAGGTCGTCAGCCAGTTGTTGGTTCCCTACAGGGTTGGGGGTAGGAGTCCTGTAATTTGTGAGTTGTTTCATGCCACTCCACACTGATGCAGGGTCATTAGCTGAAAACTTGTTTTTCAGCTTCTCAGAGTATCTTCTTTTAGCCACTCTAATTTCCTTTTTCAGTGTGTTTCTGGCCTGATTGTACAAGACTTTATCCCCACCCCTGTAAGCATCCTCTTTGGCCTGACGAAGCTGCCTGAGCTCTGCTGTAAACCACGGTTTGTCATTGTTGAACTTTAAATAAGTCCTAGTAGGAATGCACATATCCTCAAAGAAACTGATATATGATGTAACAGTATCTGTGAGCTCATCCAGGTCTGTGGCTGCAGCCTCAAAAACACTCCAGTCTGTGCAATCGAAGCAGGCTTGTAGTTCCAGCTCTGCTTCATTGGTCCATCTCTTTACAGTCCTTACTACTGGCTTGATTGATTTTAATTTCTGCCCAAAAAAAATTTTTTTAAACAGAAAAACAAAAAGAAAAGGCTAGAGTGGTCAAAGAAACACAAACATTGGACAACAGATAATTGGAAAAGAGTGTTATGGATCTTAACCCCATTGAGCTTTTGTGGGATCAGCTAGACTGTAAGATGCGTGAGAAGTGCCCGACAAGACAGCCACATCTATGGCAAGTGCTACAGGATGCGTGGGGTGAAATGCCACTTGATTATCCAGACAAACTGACAGCTAGAATGCCAAGGATCTGCAAAGCTGTCATTGCTGCACATGGAGGATTTTTTGATGAGAACTCCTTGAAGTAGTTTAAGAAGTTCTGAACATTTTTTCAAATTGTAATAGTAATTTTTCACGTTATTAATGTCCTGACTATACATTGTGATCAGTTGAATGTCACTTTGGTGAATAAAAGTACCAATTTCTTTCCATAAATAGCAAAATCTGTACATTGTTCCAAACTTTTGACTGGCAGTGTAGTTTACGACTTTAAGCAGTTCAAACCTTTTTTACTGCGATTATTTATTGATAATGTGTTCTGCAGTGTCAGACAGAATCCGCAAACGAGTTTAATCTCTCCAAAGCACCTCACAAATATGGGAACATTACTCACAGTAAACGATTTAGTGTCTGATAGTGATCATCATGTAATGTATTGTTGATGCGGCACTTTGATGGCTAAAACAGCATCGGTGCATAAATTGACTTAACTTAAAGCATTAAAGAGACAAAACTTCTTGCAGAGGGTTTTACCATGCTGACTATTATTCACTGTTAAGCACAGTAGTCGGCCAAACTAATCGATTAGTCAGTTGTTGGCCGACTAGTCGATTAGTCAACCACCATGGCACATCCCTAACTAATACCCTGGTAACTTAATGATGTGTTAAGTAGAGTTACAAACAATGAGAATATCACCCAGAAAGTCTAGCCTTACTTTCAGCTGTTATAGGATACCACATTTGACTGTAAACAAATCCGTAGAGGTTTTCAAGATCATGTTAATCTGCACAGTATAGGTCTCGCTTAATTGTAATAAGGCCAAAGTTTTAGTTGTTTTATTAACTTGAGGGTTGGATAAAGTTCATGGTTTGTAGTCATAGCCCTTATTTTGTGCTCTGTATATGACTGAGGGTTCTTCCAACTTCCAGATCTACATTTGTCAAAAGTCCTTTTTTATTCTTTATTATCAGAGCTAAAAATCCAGCATGAGGGAGCTGTCATGAGCACCTATAGGGGAACATTCGTATTTAAACCAACAAGTGGAAAACCAATGTCAGTCAGTCTTAACAAAGGTCGAGATGCTAACAATACTTGGAGGAGGTTCTTGAAATCTCCTTCAGTCTTGTCAGCAAGCATTTGTCTCCAAACCTTGCAAGCAGAGAGTTCCAGCTTTCTCAGAAAGAGTTGGTATCAATGTTGAAAAAGTCAGTGGGAGGAGGGTGGCGGGCTGCTCCACGGGGAGCCGAGAGCTGTCTGCTCAGGGATCAAATTCTCGCACTGTTGGCTCATTCGCATCCATAATTCATGTGCTTTTTTACTTGCAGAGGAAAATGGAAAATGTGCTGTGCTTTTTTCTCCTAGTCACTCTCTTTCTTTCGCCTCTCTCTCTCTCGTATTTGCTTTTTTCCTTTCATTTCATCGACCCATTCCAACTCTTCTCTTTGATATGAAAAAGTCAGCTTGAAAGCAGGTCTCATTTGTGGGGAAATCCATGGATTTTTTGTCTTGTTTTGTTGTATTTTCATTTAACGTCTGTATTCATTCCTGTTGCTCTCAGCTGATTTCTTTTTTACTTTGCAGTAGGGCTGAGCAGTATGATGGTATACAGTATACTAGGGCTGCTCAATTATGGCATAAATCATAATCACGATTATTTTGGTCAACATTGAGATCACGATTATTTAACACAATTACTCACTGACTTTGGAAACATCATGCATTTATTGAACTTTTTTTTAAGAACTTGTCTTTTTAACAGTGGATTTCCTTGAACTTGAAATGTAAACTGCACTGGGTAGGAGAGGAGGCTATTGCCATAATAATATTTTAATATTTGATAATTATTTTATGTTACGTATGGTAGTAAGGAAAGCCTCCATCACCACCATTTACAGCAAGGGTGTTCACACTTCTATGGAATGAGATCTACTTTTTCATCATGTTATTGCAGCAACATCTACCATGTACAATAAAGGCTATACATTATCACAATACCAAAATTTCAGTAGTCTGTAGTGAAATTTTACGATTCTTATTACCAGCTTCAAAACCACAACAAATAATAATTCTAACTAATTTGTTAATTATGGAAGAATGGTTTCAGGTTATTAAGAATTATTCAAGACTAGTAAACAGTCAGTAATAAAATAACAATAAAAAACAGCAATGAATAGAAATAGATTAGAAATAATAGAACAAAAAATACAAATTAAGAAAATTCAGTGCTTTTTTAAACAGCTTTAAAAGTTTTTAACAGAAGTATCAAGTATTCAAGGAAACATTCAGAATGAAATGCAACATAAAACTACTACTGGTCTTCACTGTATAATTATAATACATTAATACTTTTTAAAGCCCCTAAAGTTACCCAATCAAGAGTAGTGAGTGTTTTCTCGTTTTCTTGTGATGGTTGTTTGATTATTATAATGGCACACTAGACAGCAGCAGGTCTATTATCTTACATTTATACTTACAAGTCCGACAGTTTGATACACATCTGATTTTTTCTCCACTGTTTACGTTCACTTTAGACATCACTCTCTGTGTTTAAATGAATACCTCACAAAGACATTTTGGCGGAAGTTTGAAATGTATTTCACCATTCAGGCGTGCATTAGCGTAAGCATTTTCGGAACACACGCGCATGTTCAGCAAATGGACATACCGCCGCCTGTCAATCAAACAGTACGCAGCTGTTACTAGATCGCTAGCGAATTATAAAATTATTTTCAACAGCAGAATAAGAATATTAACTTTCTAATAAGTGACACAGGCCTAGGCTATCATAAATATAGCCGGTTATTTTTTCATTATTGAAGTTTTAATCAGTCTGCTTGTCCAGTCGGGTAAGTGCAATTCTTTTTCACTTGCTCCTTCAAAAATCCACTTGTCCCGGTCAAGCGGACAAGCGTTAATGTCGAGCCCTGATTAAATATTGTATTCAAAATGCTCCTAAAGTAAATGTATGTTGTTTTAAAGGAGTTTTAGATATTATTTGGTAAACAAGCCACAAAAAACTAATAGGGATGCACCGATACCACTTTTTCTCTTCCGATCCGATTCCAATATCGGAAATCTGATCCCGATCCGATTCCAGTGTTGTTTTATTTTGCATAATCAGTTTCGAATATCTTTACATTATTGTGTGTAACTAATTGTTTAATATGCTCTTTAATATGTAAAGAAACACAAACCTCTAACTACACATTATGTCAATATAAATGTATTGCTTATTAAGAAAAACTTTATTGTTAACTAGTATACTGGATAACGTTGCAGCAAAATTAACAGTAATTCCAGTATAAGTCATCAGTAGAAAATAACTTGTATCTGGACTTTAAAGGATTCAGATCTCTTTTTTTGTTCAATTTAGTTGTAAGATATCAGCTCACTTTTCATTCACACAGTTATTTTGGAACCCATTCAATTTGTAAACAAATTATAATAATAATAATATATTATAATATTAATATATAGTAATATATCTCAATCATGCACCTTTAACTTTTAAACCCTCACTCTTTTATTATGACATTCTGAACTCTCCGGGAAGTCCTGTATGTGTCTGTTTGTAGGCAAGTTCACAGTAGTTTAATTCACTTCTTATTCAAATTCTGGTAAAAAAGCACCTCCAGTGCCATTCTAAATGCATATTATAAGTGAACCGAACTATTGAGCATCTACATCTGAGATGTTGTTCGTGAGTAGCGCTCAAATATTGCGCACCGCGTGAAGGCTAAAAATAGCCACGAGTGTGTGTGTAAACAGAGCAGCGCCATTCACTGACGTGCTGGAGCTGCACGTGCATTTTATACAGTTGTGCTCAAAAGTTTGCATACCCTGGCGGAAATTATGAAATTTTGGCATTGATTGTGAAAATATGACTGATCATGCAAAAACAACTGTCTTTTATTAAGGATAGTGATCAAATGAAGCCATTTATTATCACATAATTGTTTGGCTCCTTTTTAAATCATAATGATAACAGAAATCACCCAAATGTCCCTGATCAAAAGTTTACATACCCTTGAATGTTTGGCCTTGTTACAGACACACAAGGTGACACACACAGGTTTAAATGGCAATTAAATTTCCCACACCTGTGGCTTTTTAAATTGCAATTAGTGTCTGTGTATAAATAGTCAATGAGTTTTTTAGCTCTCACTTGGATGCACTGAACAGGCTAGATACTGAGCCATGGGGAGCAGAAAAGAACTGTCAAAAGACCTGTGTAACAAGGTAATGGAACTTTATAAACATGGAAAAGGATATAAAAAGATATCCAGAGCCTTGAAAATGCCAATCAGTACTGTTCAATCACTTATTAAGAAGTGGAAAATTCGGGGATCTCTTGATACCAAGCCATGGTCAGGTAGACCAAGAAAGATTTCAGCCACAACTGCCAGAAGAATTGTTCAGGATACAAAGAAAAACCCACAGGTAGCCTCAGGAGAAATACAGGCTGCTCTGGAAAAAGACGGTGTGGTTGTTTCAAGGAGCACAATATGACGATACTTGAACAAAAATTAGCTGCATGGTCGAGTTGCCAGAAAGAAGCCTTTGCTGCGCCAATGCTACAAAAAAGTTACAGTATGCCCGACAACACCTTGACATGCCTTTGGAGTGACGAGACCAAAATAGAGCTTTATGGTCACAACCATAAGTGCTATGTTTGGAGAGGGGTCAACAAGGCCTATAGTGAAAAGAATACCATCCCCACTGTGAAGCATGGTGGTGGCTCACTGATGTTTTGGGGGTGTGTGAGCTCTAAAGGCACGGGAATCTTGTGTAAATTGATGGCAAGATGAATGCAGCATGTTATCAGAAAATACTGGCAGACAATTTGCATCCTTCTGCATTAAAGCTGCACATGGGACGCTCTTGGACTTTCCAGCACGACAATGACCCTAAGCACAAGGCCAAGTTGACCCTCCAGTGGTTACAGCAGAAAAAGGTGAAGGTTCTGGAGTGGCCATCACAGTCTCCTGACCTTAATATCATCGAGCCACTCTGGGGAGATCTCAAACGTGCGGTTCATGCAAGACGACCAGAGACTTTGCATTACCTGGAGGCATTTTGCCAAGACGAATGGGCAGCTATACCACCTGCAAGAATTTGGGGCCTCATAGACAACTATTATAAAAGACTGCACGCTGTCATTGATGCTAAAGGGGGCAATACAGAGTATTAAGAACTAAGGGTATGCAGACTTTTGAACAGGGGTCATTTCATTTTTTTCTTTGTTGCCATGTTTTGTTTTATGATTGTGCCATTCTGTTATAACCTACAGTTGAATATGAATCCCATAAGAAATAAAAGAAATGTGTTTTGCCTTCTCACTCATGTTTTCTTTAAAAATGGTACATACAGTTGCAATCAAACTTATTCAACCCCCCTGACCAGCAATACATTCTGGTGATGTGAATTAAAACACATAAACTAAAACCTCAGTAAACAGTCAAAGTTTTTAATACACATTTGAGTGATTTTGAGATCATAGAGTTCAGTTTACCCAAATTTTTAAATAAAAAAATAATTTATTCCCTCCACAAATGTCATGTCATAAATATTCAACCCCCAAAATCAATCATTTGTGGAGCATCCTTTATCCTTAATAACAGCAAATAAATGTTTCAGGTAGGTGTTCTCAGACTTCGGACACCTCTATTAGAATTTGTACACATTTCTCATGAGCAAATGCTTCCAGCTCATTGACATTCTTTGGTTTCTGTGCTGCCACTGCTTCCTTGAAATCTCAAAAAAGGTTTGCAATGGGTTTTTGATGATGGACTGAAAGGGCCATTTAAGGACAGTCCACGACCTATCCCTGAACCAGATTTTGGACAACTTGGATGTATCCTTGGTGTTATTGTCTTGCTGGAAAGTCCAGTGATCACCGAGCTTCAATTTACACACTGAAGGCATCACATTTTTCATGCCAAAATGGCCTGATACCTGAAAGAATCCATGGTGTCAGTCACATAGTCAGGATAGCTGTTTCCTGCAGCCTCAAAACACCCCCATAACAGGACTGACCCACCTCCATGCTTGACTGTGGGGATGGTGTCATTCTTGTTATCACCTTGTCATCTTACTCCAGACGTACTGCTGACCCATGGGTCTAAAACTCATTTTCAGGTTAGTGTCATATGTCTATAAAACCTTCTTCCAGGACTCCACAGGTCTTTCCTACTTCTTTCCTATTACTTCTTGAATATTCAAGTCAACATTTCCCTTGGTGAAGTTTTGCTTTCTTCCACACCCCAAGAAGGTTGCTGTTGTACCTTATTAAAAAAATGTATGAATGGTGCTGCCAACTTTGTCTATTGGAAATTGAAGTGCCTTGGAAATGTACTTTTAGCCATGACCTTTCTTGTGTAATGAAATAATCTCCTCTATTAGCTTTTGAGACAGCTTATTTTTAATTGCATTTTTTTGCATAGAAATACATTTTTGCTTACAACGCTAAACTTAAATTTGAAAACTTAAATAAGTGCCATTGTAGATTGATGACTTAATTATGTTTTAAAACAATTACTTGTGTAGCCTTACATATTTAAGGAACAGCTACATGCAATAGGGGTTGAATAATTATGACATGGCTATATTTTTTTTAAATCCTGCTATATAGAAATATTAGGTTATATATTCATACTTTGACTTTGAGTGTGTCACTCAACTGAAATAGATGTAATGTTTAAAAATTCTGGGTCATCAGAAAAGCTTACCTTTGTAAATCCTCACTGTCTTTATCGGATCGGATCGGTGCATCCCTAAAAACTAATCAAAAACATATTTTGTTCCAGTGTATAATGGGCTAAGACTACATTCTCTCACCTTTATGTTCACTTTGATCCATCTTTAACTCACAAAAAAGAAACTTTCTCTTCTTAATAGAGCTGCATACCGATTTTCTTCATAATAAGATACACTCAGTGAACGTGACACATATATTATGATTCACTACGTCGCGAGCCATCACGTTATAATCGAGCTGCAGCAAACGCGTGAACGCAGAGTGTGCATCAGCCGGGAGAAGATTAAATCTCTTCCACGGTCACTGGCACTGACTGCACAGAGAAATGCCAGTTTCTGAGATTATTTTCATAACCCGCTTCCTTTTTATTTGAACTTTAATATAGATGCTTTAAAGATATAACGCCGGGGTGTTTAATTGCAATACGGAATGCGGCATAATAATAGTTTTATCTCGATTATCTTGTTTTCATAATCGTTGGAAGCCAAAATCGTAATTGAAAATAATCTGATTTATCGCCCAGCCCTACAGTATACCAGTAAATAAATTGTCAACCGTGTATTACGTTCATATTGCGGAATATCTTTGGCACATTTTCAAAAATTCGGCACCAAGCTAAAAACTATTGCATACTCTCCAAACTTCCAGTGTAGACAGTTTAATTAATTATAATGAGAGGGCTTTTGTTTGGTCAAGTTGTTCCATGTCACATCTGTCTGGCATTGGCGTGGTGTAACTGTCGCTTTTTTTAATTGCAGAGCAACGATGAAACTTACTCTACTACTAGAATTTAGGTCTGCACGATATGTGAAAAATGCAATATGCTATAAGTTGTTGGAAAATGCGATATATGATGATGATGATGTCATCGGGGCGCAGAACATCATAACCCCCACCACCCAATTAAACTGAAGTTTATTGGAATACAAAAGGAACACCTATCCCAGAAATCACAAAAATAGTTGTCTTTTGTTCCATATTGCATATAGACTGTGTATAATATGTACAGTTTTACCATTAGCTATGTAGCAGATATTAAAAATGAATCTTCAATTATTTGTATTTTTGTGTAAAAAGCATATGAAAATAAAGTTAATTTCACCATATTGTGGGATACCCTAAAATAATCTGGTGTAAAATATTTTATTTTAACACTGTAATTCATGTTCATATTAATAAAAAAAAACTGTTAATTCAATGTGGGAAATTTATTTAAAAACATTATGTCTAGAAGTGCTTTCGGTAGACATTCGCTTTCTGTATTGGTTTTACATGCATGTTGTCAGTCCGTGACTAAATGAATATTATTTAAAATTGAACTTGAAAGTTACTGAATTAAAATCATTCCGTTATCACAAGCCCTTGCGACGTGCATATCGTGATATGAACATTTGCAATATTTCGATAAATTAGATAAATTGTGCAGCCCTACTATAGTTAAACTGATGTGCAACTGTGCATTTATCTGATATTTTACAATGGTTTTAAACATGGCTCATCCAACATAATTATAATGTAATAATTGTATTATTTTAGTCTTTTGCTCTTAACTTGTGTATTAAATAATTTGATGCTGTTTATGTGCTGATGCCAGACTTATTATTCATTTGTTATGTTTAAACTTACCTTTTGATTGCTTCCATCAAGTTATACAATAAAATAAAATATAATATAATATGTATGCAGATGTCACATGTTATAGGGCACCATAAACAATCCAATCACTGAATGATTTAGTCATTGCAATGGGTAGGTGTTATCTATTTCCCAGGACTGGAGGTCATCTCCCTAACTTTGGTAGAATGCAGTTTTTCTTTTCACCATCTGCAGAAAATTAAGACAGAGCACTGCAAAGAGCATACACACAAGGCCTACTAATGCACATAGTCACCTAATATGACAATAAAATCATATCATAACTAAAATCTCATTCAATTAATAGTGATTTAATTAAAATAGTATCAAATGGTTGTAGAATAGCTTATTATGTAATAATTATAACAGATATATACAGTATATTTGTGAATAAATGCAGTACAATATAAATGCATATTCTCCAGGAGCCGGGCTAAATTAATGATCACTGCCATTGCATTTCTGGCGTGGGGCCAGACCCTCAGTCACCCCTCAGATGACATACATGTTACTTGCACCTTATTGTAAAAGGAAAGTAGAAAATTGATTAATATAATAAGAATAAATGAGGATGACAAAAGATGAGGTATAACTTGTAAGAGTAAAAGGATAATGAAATATTAACCCCTTCACTCCCCCCTTTTTATACCGGTGTGGGGATCTAAAATCAAACCCTTCATAAAAAATGTAATTTCCAACAAAAATAACTATATTTTTAATGGCATATAATATATACAGTTAGCATGATTATACAGTTACTCATACTGTGATATAAAATGGGTCATACTGCCCAGCCCTACGTTACAGATTTAGCTTTTATACACAGATGAAAGCCAGACACATTACTGCTTTTTATATGTTTTTTATTAGGGTTTATTAAATAAAGATGTATACATTCACATAAAATAAGATATTCTATGTAGGGCTGTGTCGATACAATCAAATATCGATATATCACAATACATTTTCTCATGATATTGTATCAATACTTAGATCCATGTATCGTGATATATCGTGATATTTTCAGTGCAGTCCGAGACACTTCTATGAGGCATAAAATAGACAAGCTGATCCTCCTGCAAGATTCATGGTTTCTCTCACGTGTTTGGTTCTAGGGCTGGGAAAAAAAATCTTAATTTCTTAATCTTCATTTGTACAATCCCAGTGTCGATTCTTAAAATGCCAAGATCACTTTTTCTTTCTATCTGCAATCCCCTACAATCATATGTGCGTAAATACTTCCCATATGCTACAAAATATGTCTATGATTATCCACTGGCTGGTAATTTTTTAGATTTCACTCACCAGTGTCTGAGTGATGTAGTGGAGAAGAAGTTCAGCACCAATATCTTTTCACTGTGTACTGAGAGTAAAGGTTTTGACACTTTCTGTGTAATGTGATTCCAAAGACTAGATCCAAGCAAACAATTTGTTGTTTAATAATGTCTCTTTTCTCCTTTCTGTCCCATACAGTCATTATAATTATTTATCAAAAACAACAAAAGAAACATTTAATTCTAATCACACATAGTATGGATGCTGTAAAGAAGCCATTCGACCAAACAAACACTACTGTCAAAGTCCCTGCCACAGGTCTTAAAGAGCACCTATTATTGTTTTTAAATGTGCCTAATTTTGTTTTAAAGGTCTCATACAATAGATTTACATGCATCTAAGGTCAAAAAACACTTTCAATTTCTCATAATTTAAATTGCAGCATTACCTTTTTTTCCCAGTGTCAAAAACGACTCGTTCAATGATCCGTTCTAAAGGATTCATTCTAAACTCCTCCTTTCAGAAAGCCTACTCTGCTCTGATTGGTCAGATGTCCCAGTCTGTTGTGATTGGTCTACCGTTTAGTGTAGTGTTTGAGGGCGGGTCAAAGCTGTTCGCAAGCAGCCAGTGAAGACCAGAGGCGGGTTTTTTTGTTACCAAATTAGGTAGGTTAGTACAGGAAGTAAGTCTGGCATTACTAACAACTCGTTTCAGGTGTTCAGAATGGGTTCTTTCTTTTGGGAGTCAATAACTCCATTTGTCATGCACTTTGATTTTTGAAACTTTGCAGACTTTTTTACATTCACAAAAAGCTATATAACACACTACATGAAAGGTAATATTTGAAAAACCAAAATAGGTGCTCTTTAAAGAGAAAATACCATTTTAGCACTTGTTCTACATATTTAAGTAAATACTTGTAAATAGTACAAATTAGGCATGTAAACAACAAACATGTAACAATATACTGTGGATATATGTAATATATGCAATTTCAAAACATCATGTTTATTGATGAAATATATGGACTATATTTAAAAAAAAGCTAAAATGTCACCAAAATTTTGAAAAACTAGTGATAAAATAAAATGTGTAAAATTGATACTGGATGTCCGTAATTTAACAAGTTAAAAGGTCCCCTGTATAATGAATAACAGCATTAGCTGAAAGAGAATTTCTTTCATACTGTATGTAAGCAAAATGGACATTATAACTGAAAAATACCCAAATTAATTAAAATTAAAAGTGAAACCGAATCATGATATCGTGATGTATCACAATGCGTATCGTATCGTGAGGTGGCTGGTGATACCCAGCCCTAATTCTATGTTCTAGAAATCTCACCCTTGCCATGTCAGATATAGACTGAGTTCGCAGTTAGAACAGCAGAGGATATATTTTTCTCTCTGAAATCAGTAAACTCAGTAAAATAAATCTGTTTATTTCAATTGACGGTTTTGTGTGAGGATAAATATATTTTCCCTGCCTTTTATCCACTCGATTGCCCATTCTTGCTTGTTTGATGGGCTGCAAAATGCCCACATGTTCCTCTGCTCATACCTTCACATAAGGTCAACACACACACATAGACATAGAAAGTTAGAATGCTGTTTCGTTCACATGCAGGTAAACCCCAGCTGTGCTTCATAAGCAGAGATCAGTTTATGTTTTGATTACTTATTTGGAGACCATATGTTATTTACCCAAAATGCTTTCCTGACAGAGTTTAATTAAATCAAAATCATCTTTGTAGCAGCCTTGTGAAATTATCAGATCTGAATAGATCTACTGCAGTCACAGAATTTTCTTTACCTCTAATCTAAATAAATGAATTGATCGCTCAGGACATGAAACCTGTGAACATTTAGCTTTCAGTACTCAAGGAGGTGAAAATTGTTTCTCTTTTCAGTTAGAACATGCTTAGATTCTCCATTTAACAGTGCTGGGGAAGCTACTTTGAATCTGTAACTTCTCAAGCTGGAAGCTACTAATAATATAAAGTTAAACTCACATTCCGTCAAGCTACAAATTAAAAGAGAAAGTAGCCTGCTACTAAAAAATGTAGTTAACTACATTGTAGCTATTTAATGTGGCAATATCTTTATAACTATTATATTATATTATTATTTATAACTATAACTATTGTAAAAATTTAAATGAAACTTAAAATTATAAATCTGTAATTTTAAGTTTCATTTTAATTTTTACAATCAGAGCCATGAAGCTTCTAAAGTCTGTGTGTGACCGTATGGGCTATAGTTTGGGGACATATTTGCCCCTTTAGAGAAATTTTTAGAGACACTTTCATAAATGTAAAAATTAAATATTTTGTATTTAATCTAAAAGTGCATAATACAAGTTTAATTTTAGGGTTAGGGTTTGGGTTAAGGTTAGTCTATAGTAATTATAATATAAATTTAATAGACGTCTATGATATATCCTCATTTATAAAGCTAAGTAAACACGAGTGTGTGTGTATGTGTATGTGAATTCGTCTTTGAGTCTTCAGATGTCTTGGATATAGTTGACCGGAGGTTTTCTTCATGCTGGATTGCTTTCAGGCTTGCATCAGTTCCTAGTTATGCACAGAGGACTGAAGACGCTTCAAAGACTGTCATCTTCATGCTATAAGTGGAAATCCCTCATGATCTGCTTTGATATTTTTTGGCCGTCTTTTATCGCACTTGGTTTTCTGTCATAGTAATCTGTATAATTCAAAATGTGCAGCAATATATATTGCAATCTACATGTAACCTCACTAAAGCATGGAGCACTTTTACACAGCAGATGTTAAGCCAAACTGCTTTTGTAGATCAAAATAGATGAGTGAGTGCTTATCATTTAATTTTAAATTATTCTTTTTTGGCCAGCCTAAGAATTGCAATTTGCTCATTATTATGGCAACAATAGAGCTGTAATACTTGATCTTTGATATAGTTTCTAAATCATTTGGACAGTCTGCAAAGTTTTCAAGATAGAGTGGTTTTTATTTTAATTTTTTATGTTACAAAAGTCTCTCACTGGTCTGAGGTAACCATAGCTGAAAGCTTACTAAACATGCTATTCCAATGACACTCTAAAGAATTTTAGTTCTGGAGCTCCAAAAGCGTTACAGGCTCATTCAGTTCTCCCTTGGAAGCCAAGTAAATTCTGTTTCCCTGTGCCAAATGCACTCCTTATAATTACTTGACACAAAGGGGGCATCCACACAACCCATAGATGTCATAGTAAGTATTAAGGTCTACCATTCAGCATTATTTTTATGTCCCTTTCACTACCATTGTTGGATGCTCCGAGGAAAGGCTACTGCCCTTTACTTTTTCACTTTGCCTTAACAGAAGTGTATTTAATCGAGCTATGCTGACAGATGAGATTTTGTTTTGCCTTTGTGTTACACAATACAGCTTCTACTTGTTTTAAAGCAGTGCTATATTTGATGAAATTTGATTGTAATTTTATGAAATGTTAAGCATGAAAACAGATGTGGCCAGGAACAATACTGTAGATTATATGTTGACCATAGGGGTGTAACGGTTCAAATTTCTCACGGTTCGGTTTGTATCACCATTTTATGGTCACGGTTTCGGCATGGTTCGGTATTTTCTTTGTTCAGAAAAAAAATATTACTGCCAAATCCAAAGAATAATCTATTTGGTAAACACTTCAACAAGGGTTTGCTCTTAAATAACAATGATTGTTTTACAACAGTAACCATAGTTGGTGTTTGTAGTAAAATCATAGCAACCACAATATAAACATGGTTACTGTCATGGTTTCAATATATAGTAAAATCATGGTTACTATAAGTAACTACAGTATTATTGTAATAAAACCATGGTTAATTGTATCAAAACCATGATTTCTGCTCAGAAAACCCTGGTGACAGCAGTCATGGTTACTACAATATTACTCTAGTAAAACCATGGTTAATTTTCATCAGAGTCCTTTACTTAAAAAAATAATTTTCTCTAATTACTAAATCAACATTGTAACTTAATACCTGCACTAATACTCTACTTACATCAACATAATGTGCACTTTAAATTCATCTCAACATATATTCAATATTCGGAAGCTGTACATTACTATAAAAGGATAATATTTCTATTAAAATACATACGAGAAGGGATGTTGTGGTATTGCTGCTCTAGTATTTTAATAATACGTGGAAATCCCACATGAACACCCCAAGCGCTTCAGTTATTGTTTCATGTCTGAATTAGCGCAGAGTGTCTGCTTAAAAATAGAAAGGAGAGTGTGCAGTTTCGGCTCACCTGCGGCTCTTTCCCTGGGGTGATGTCAGCATAAAAGATTAATCATGTATCAATGTATTACTATAACGGCATCTTAATGCCATTAATCAAAGCGCATTATTGACACTCGTGATAGATTTCAGCCACGCAAGGAAATAGGAAGTACTTGCGTGCACGTTTGAATTGAACCTGTATGCGCATTATTGACATATTACCAGTATACGGCACTCATGTCGAGCGATGCCTGCAAACAGTGCCTGTTTTGTAAACGTCTTTTGACCATCGCTGTTGTAATTGACTGCAAAAAGAAAATGTCCCCAGAAAGGAGAAACACGGGGCTTCTCTCTCAGTGGCTCGTTTTCTCCACATGCCATTATCACCTACACACAACGCGTGCAGAACAGTGATGTCATCAAGTTGACCCATGTGAAACACAGGCGGAGAATATCCATCTACAGATCCATTCAGGTGCATTAGTGGAGGTTGTAACTGTGCCTGTCTGTTTGATGCTTTGTTTACTTCACTAAACCTTGTGCAACAGATGCGGCATTAAACTTGAGGTGAACCGACCGCGGTGCCAATGCTTCCAGAACCGTGGTTGGCGAACCGTACGTTTTTTGTTTTTTTTACCGAGAACCGTTACACTCCCAGTAGACTAGCAGTCAAGTATGGACCTTTTAATCTAAAGGATTATACTTAAATGCTTGAAATTAATTTTGTCGACAAATATAAAATAAATAAAAAAAATACTTTTTTTTTTTTATTGGATGAATTGCATGTTATAGTGAAGAAGGAGCCCAGCATACATGGAAATATACTGTTTAAAAACCATCTGAGTTGGACTAAGGCTGTCAAATTAAAATTAAAAATTAGATTTTTGCAAGATAAAAATGCATATTTGAATGCTAAAACTGTGCATTCAAGTTTAGAATGTGTGCCAAGCACTGATGATGACTTTAGACAGATCGCATTCTTGTGCCAATAAAGGTTAGATGCAGTGCAACAAATACAGTTTAACAGACACAGGTGTCTCGAGATGCATTTTTAGAGTTTGAAGTTCTATTTTAATTGACATGGCATCTAAAAAACACAGCGCTCCTGCATGAGACGCTGAATAAATAACAAAATGCAGCTAAATGATTAAAGACATTCATCTAAATGATCAAAGACGTTCGTCAAGTGCATGTTTAAAAAGAAAAACAAATGGTAAACTGGATGGTTGCAAAAGCGTTTGGAGTGAACAGCCCCATTGGTGGAGGTCTTTGGCCGTTGCATCTTGCTCTGTTATCAGCTTTTCTCAGATTAAGCAATGGGTTTTAAAACAGTTTTTCAGGAAAGAACTTCAATTTGGAAATGTGTGTCTTGAGATCCTCGCTTTCTGTTCCATTCTGTTGTGCTTTGTTTGTACAGTATGAACAACTCCTGCCTGGACTCATAATTTGAGCCGCTACACCACCGGGTTCAGCCGAATACCACTACTACCTGGAAATATTGCTACCGTTAATACAACTGAAATGAATAAACAACACTGTGGTATCACTGTTTTTTTATTAAGCTTGAGTCTGGGGTAGTACTGTGGCACCAGTGCAACACCATGTTAACATAGAACAGTTTATTGAAGCATTTTGTTCCCCCTTGTTTTACTTTTTACTTAACAATTGATAATATGAACCGACTAAATCTTTTTATTTCTTTTTTTTATTTTATGCAGTTTAGTTTAAAATGGAATGCTCTTTTTTTAACAGCCAGGAATGTTCTTTGTAATATTATTAAACAGTTAGTTCATGTTCTCAAATTTGATTGGACGAGAGTCTTCCAAGAGTGCTGATAGCTAACACTCTTTACTGTTTACTGTATTACTTCACTTGTGTTCGAAGCGTTCCAAACCTGTAAGAGCAGTGCAGATGTGTAAGAGCAGACAGATGTGTTAATTTTCATTCATCCCTGTGACATTAAAGATTTGAACCAGCAGGTGGCCACAAAAGACCATCTTGTGTGTACTATGAGCGAGATTATTGCTGATCACAGCTGAGAGTCATGTTCAGGTCGCCTACCTGATAGTTTCCAATTTTGTAGCAAATGTAAACTTTCAACATGGCGGAGGGGAATCTGATTGCTGTGTCGGTGTCAAAAAAAGAGTTCCTCAAGAAATATACAAGAATGTAACTGCCGTTCTCCATGTTTTCTCTCCGACAACAAAACACTTGAACCTGAGTGAAGTACTCATAGGATAATTCAGATAGCATGTATGGCAGCATCACTCCACGATCGGAGCAGATTACTGTCACACTGCAGCTGAGGAATAGAGTTAAACTAACAGCTGCAACATTACTGTTCATCACTGTAACAGGCAAGGTAATCACACACTCAGTCATCTCTCACACACACACGTCCTTGTTTCTCCAAAAACTTGTTAGTAACAGCCCAAGCTATCATTACTAGTTCTAAAGTGTGGGTTTCGAATTAGTAACGGAGGCTTAGGTGCATCTTTAGAAATAGCAATGGCAGGTCCTGTGCTGTAAGAAAGAAAGTAGTTCCACACAAAAGAGCATTTTTTTGGGACAGTTCTTAGTTTTTTCCTACTTATTTATTTACTTGTTCGTTGAACAGTTGTATAAAAGCAATATCACACTCGCAATCATGCTGTATTGTCCTTCTATCAGCACGGCTGTGATTACCAGTGGGGCGGAATCACAGCACTCTATGTTCTTGTTATATTGCAATATTACACAGTGCTTTAAGGTTTATATATATGTTCATTGCGACCTCTTGTGGACTAAGGAAACAACATAAATTAAAAAACCTGCTGACTTTAAAATTCGAATAAAATTTGAATTTTAGCTCAATTCGAATTTTAATTCGAATTTTGGTAATATTTCAGGTAAAAAGTCTATGTCATTTTAAAATATAAAGTTTTTTTGCAGGGCTCCAGACTGCGACTAAAATTATCGCAAATGCGACCAAAAATAATTGATTGCGACAATCATTTAAAATCTAGTCGTCATTGGTGACAGTCAGGTTGTGTGCGTTCATATGTGGTTTCTTCAGATATCATATTGTGAGTTATTGAATTCATCTTTAGAGTGCACACCAGTATGTCTCACGCCGCTTTTCACCTGTTCTGTTGTGATGATCAGCTCGCTGCACCGCACGCAACAACAAATCCAGCGCGAGAGAGTCGTGACCAAATGACTCATTTGAACCAGGTCTTTTTCACCCGAAAAGAACTGAAGGTTTGAACTCTGGTGCTCAGGTTAGCAGTTTGAATCAGATTAACTTTCTCAGCGAATCAGCCATCAGTGAGCTCACAACTGGGAGTGCAGTCATTTCAAAATAAGAGTCCCATGTGTATTTTGGGCTTCACACTTTGTTTTTCTTCTGGTAATTAATGATTGGGATTGGAGAAGCACAATAAACTGCATCTGGGATTTCATTCAATTTGCACACTTGTAGTCTCTGTCTGGGCCATCCGGTAACAGTATAGAAAGACTAGGGCAATATTTTAAAACAATTTAAATTATATATATATATATATATATATATATATATATATATATATATATATATATATATATATATATATATATATTACACAAGGTACAAACATTAATTGATGCTCAAGAAGACAACACACAAGGGGTGTGAACATTTATGAGACAAAAGGGAATGCAAACTTATCTTCTCAACTATATATACTGTTTATTAAACCTCCAATTAATGGGTTATCAGCTGTCTTCCTTTTCTTCGTCTTTCTATCTAGTTTCTGAACAGCAATCTAAATTGAGCAATTCTGTGATTTGGTGACTAAAAACAGCTATTTGGCTCTTTAATGTTTCAGTTTAGGAGCCAATGGCTCCCAAGTAATTTTTTTTAGTCTGGAGCCCTGTTTTGATTTGTTTAACATTTTTTGGTCATTATAGTGAACTACTGTCATTTGTGTTATTTCATAGTTTTGGTGACTTTATTATTTTAAAATATGGAAATGAGCTAAGAATAATAATAATGTCTAGGTGTGTCCTACTCCTAATAGATCTTCTGTTCCTGTTGGCAATAAATACAAAGAAAAAAAAATCTGATTATATTCTTATTCAGCAGTGAATGCATTTGTAATGGGATACTCCACTTCTCTTTATTCACTCTGAATCCACAGCGAAATTCCCCTCTCCTGCACTATCTTTTGAGTACCCGCTTTAGCCAAGGGCTTTGTTGCTGCCGGTTTGTGTGAAATATTTGCTTTGAATTAGAAGCAGGTGGTTTAGTTTTTAAACATAGGTCAAAGGTGGATAAATGTAATGTGGTCAACAGTCAGGTTAAAGGTTTTGGCCATAGAGTAACAGCTATTACCCAAGTGGAATGATTGTTGTAACATTATTATGTCACTAAGGTTCCCCTATCATAATGGTTTAAGGAATAGTTCAACTAAAAATTAAAATGATGTCATCATTGACTCACTGTTGTTCCAAACAAATAAGACTTAATTTCTTCATAAAAAACAACACAAAAGTTTTATGAAGAATATACTGGCCACTCTTTTCTATATAATGAAAGTGAATGGGACTGGGGCTTTTAAGCTCAAAAATGACAAAAAAGCACCATAAAAGTATCATAATCGCATTCTATATGACTTGTGCACTGTGTTCATAGTCTTCTAAAGCCATATGATATGTTTGTGTAAGGAACACAGAAATTGTTTTGTGTATTCCACAAAAGAGAAAAAGTCCCAAGTGGATTTGGATCGACATGAGGGTTAGTTAAAGATTTTAATTTCTGGGTGAACTATTTAAAATTCTCCAGTCACAAAGGTTCCCCTATCATAATGGTTAATCTTTGCTGTGGAGGTTTGCAGCTGCCAGTCATCCCACAGGG
The DNA here is from genome assembly GCF_019703515.2 of Myxocyprinus asiaticus. Taxonomy (NCBI): domain Eukaryota; kingdom Metazoa; phylum Chordata; class Actinopteri; order Cypriniformes; family Catostomidae; genus Myxocyprinus; species Myxocyprinus asiaticus. The sequence goes on from NC_059375.1 coordinate 33,998,013, forward strand.
CGTCTAAATCCCCCTGCCTGTACTTGGACTGAGCCGAGCATCTCTCAGAATACCCCTAATGCTCTGCAAGTCTCCTGGGGTGCAATCAGCTGCAACTGGTCCGTAATCTCATAAAGAGAGAGGGAGGGTGCATCAAACTCAACATCATATTATGAAAAATCCTCACCTGTGGTTTTTAGTATGAAGTCTTGCAGCCATGCTGTGCATGTGTCATAACAGTGGCCACACCTTGTCATTCACCGCTTTCATCACTGTGAGAACACAGCATTCACTCAATCATTTATGAAGGCTATCACGAGTTATGAACATCCTCTGAGAGACAAGGTTTTCTTTCAGTGAACACAAGATGGCTTGATCATGTACTCCTAAACATTAAAGATGTAGTTGAGGTGCTGCAGAGCTTTTCTTTGACTTTAAGGCACATCTGCTATAGTTTATTGTCTTTAGCCATGTCAGCCTGCTCCCTACGGTAGTAATAACTCTTTCACGAGCAATAGTCACTGTCAATGACAGGATGGAGAGCTTGCCAGCTTCAACCTCAGGCCTGGGTTATGGGAGGCTGTCCAACAGCCGGTTTTCAATGGCATATTTCCATAGAGGCTCCACAAAGAAACTGATTAAAACCTGAGGTGATGTGCTGTAGTTTGAGAGATGGAAGACAGGGTTTAAACTCAGGCCAGACAGCTGTTGTCGGCTGGTTTATTGAATTTATTGGTTATTATTATTTTCCTTGTTGATTGTTCTGAGCTCCTTTTTGGTGCATATTTGAAGTGGAAAATAAGGGAGCATCTGTTTTCCTTTTTAAAAAAAGAAGTGAAAAAATGAATAAATTATAGCCTCTTTAAATCAGATCACTTGGGAGCCATCTTGGTAACAGCCTCGGGCGGCTGTTTTCTTTGTAGGCAATAGTCATACAAGTGCAGCTTCTTTCTACATGAATGGGCAACAACCAAAATCTCCAAAACTATTTGTCAAGATTCCATTTTTAGCTGGTGCAGAACATTACTCGATTAGTTGATTACTTGTGCACATCCCTACTTTTCACACGAGCCAAGTCGTACGATATCTTATGATTTCACCATCTCGTATAAATCATTACAAGTTGTTGTGAGATTATGTTGTTTAAATTGATTATTAAATTGCCATAAAAGCAGTATCTTAAAAGATGTCTGCTTTGTCCTACATTTAGTCCAATTTGTGAAGGAAAACAATTATATGATTTCGCCATCACTTATTTTTAGAGAGCATTTTCTTTTTTAAACTGTCCCCCCGAACCCTCATTGGACTTAATTAACTTCCCTCCGTTGTTGAAGACAAGGATCCCTTCACTGAGACTGATTCAAAAAAGCCATGATTTACCCTCAACTTCTTGTGCCACAATCTTTTGTGTCTCTTCACATGCTAACACATTTAACAAATGCCACTGGCACTGGTTAATCTATTCTGGCTTTTCTTGCTTGGATCATGGATCTTTTACTTTCATGAATTGCAATGCTAAATGCTTTAGCCCAGAGTTCAGCTGAGGCATCTCATATAGGATTTCCGGCAGGCTGGTTGACCCCATTAGGTTTGGTTTCTGGTGCCTAAGCTCACAAGGGAACACTAGCCACATTGATGCATGGAGTGTGCATTGACTTATTGTCTCCAAGACTCCAGAGATTAACCATGCGGTCCAGCATGCCAAAGGAGGGGTCTTATTCGAACTGTGAGAAACTGAAAGCCATTTTTGGCTTCTTTTTGGTGGTGCTATGTCTGTGGTAAAAGACCCCATGAAAGCTGAAAAAATTAACTTTTAGCAGATATTAGCATTTTTACAACTGAGCCTTTCTCTTCCATGAAAACAGACCAAAAATATTGATGACTCATCTTGCACTCATAGGCATATCCATATCTTTGTCCAATAAATTGCTCTCTAGGGAATGTCCCTGCCCTATACACCAGCTGCCTCTAGAAATCATGGTTCACAGCTGTGATGTAAACTAAAGCCTTATGGCTGTTTAAAAAAAGGCCCTTCCATAAGTTCTGCCCCAACTTTGGGTTTTAAAAGAAAATATCTCAACACAGGATAGAAAACTGCACTTTTTAAGCCATTTCATGGGGTCTTTAAATGTCTTTCTTTGCACCTTTTACTATTTTTATTTATCTACATATGGCTTTGTCATTCTTATGTAAAAATTATAAAAGCCACGGTGCGGTGGGCTGGACTGCAGTGTGTATTTAATATATTGAATGTGAAGTTTCTCCAGAGTTCAGACCCTGCAGTGAATTATTCAATCATAGCAGTCTGTTGTCTGGAGATCGAGCTAATCCAAGACCTGAGTTATACATTTAGATGTTTACTGGACTAGACAGCAACCAAAAGGAAGCCTTGCTTTGTCCCTCGATGTTTGCTCTCAGCCCATGGGAAATAAAGGAAAAACGGATTTCCAGTGAAGGAAGCAGTTCCAAAAAGTTTGATTCTTTGATTCTTAATTATGCAAGGAAAAGTATGTGAACCCTTAGATTTTCCATTGATCACTACATAAATTGTTCTTAATTTTATTGGCATTTGGTCTTGCAGTGGATATCTTTTAGAGATACTTTTCATTTACATTCATGCATTTGGCAGATGCTTTTATCCAAAGTGACTCACAGTATATTCATGATATACATTTTTTTTTTATCAGTTTGTGTGGTCTCTGGGAATTGATCTCATGTCCCTGCCATTGCTAGCACCATGCTCTACCAGTTGAGCTACAGGAGCCCTTTAGTCCAATCAATGAAATTCTATGCAAGTCAACAATTCTTGATAGTTCATCAACAAAAAATGAAAATTCTGTCATTAAATCACTCTCATGTTGTTCGAAACCTATATGACTTAGTTTCTTCCATGGAACACAAAAGGAGATGTGAGTCAGAATGTTAGCCTTGATGCATAGGCATTCTAGTCACGTCGGGGTGGGGGGTGACCAATTACAAAGTGTTTTTTTTTTCACTATAATGCTAAAACAATATAAGACAATTACTATACAACAGAGAAAAATATTAAAATTATTTTAAAATATAATAATTTTTTAGTATGTAAGCTACCGGCAATTATACTTTTCACTCTACATCCAGGTCAACTAGGCGTAGTTTCGCGGCTAATACGTATGCTAAAATAATGTCTGTGATATTAGGAGCTTGTAAAAAAAAAAGAAAATAGCAGAGAATAACTTAAAGAAGCAATGAGAAGTCATGGGGTGGTTTGTTTCTACATGGAAAAAAGATGAAAATAATGAGGAAGGTGAAGAATACGTTGCTGCTTGGGCCATCATCACCTTCTCAGTCCGTTATGGCGATACCCGAAGTGTCAGAAGCTGACGTTAGCATCCCACATGAACAAAGATTAACAACTACACCAACAAACACTGAAAGCTTGGTAAGCTATTCAAACACTGACAAACACTGAAAGCTTGGTAAGCTATTCATCTGACCCTGCAGAATGGCCAACAAATGAAAGTGTTTGGGACTACTTCATCCTGGACTGTATGTTACAGGATATTTCACGCTTCAGTAACACTTTGAGATTTATCATGGCATTTAATGCCATGATAAACCTCAAAGTGTTACTTTTCGACAATTCCAGACATTGAGAACATGTTTTTAAACACCTTATGGTGAAACTCTATGTGAAATGGCATATCAGAAGTGCAAAGCGAGCTTTTAGAGAGTGGCTGTTATTCTAAGTTTTCTATAAAAGCTCTCCCTTTTGTGAACCCTGTCAGTGTGTTGATACTCTGGCCCATTTACACCTGGCATTAAAATGCATTTTCAGTGATCGGATTGCAATCGGATAGCACTTGACCACTTTAAATTTCAGGCGTAAATGCACCCAAGACGCATTGTGATTGGATCACTGCAACCAAATGCGGAGGTGGCCAGGGACAGTTTCTAGACACATTTTTTATTATCCGTATACAGCTACGTATGTAATAAATTATTTAATGTGGTTGCGCTACAGTCATCCGTTATTAAAGCACTGTGTTGAGGGTTCGTGCCTTTTTCTGTTAATTCTGCCATCACATTGTGAAAAACACAACAGACACTGTTGTCTTGCGATCTTGTCCGATTTAATGAGCAATATCCCATGAATTATTCCATTGGAATACACTTGGAATACCTCTCTCTTAAAATTCCCAATCCCCTCTCTCCTGGTCTGTTTTCTGATTACTGTGTGGCTCTCGCGACACTCACATGAAGCCAGGATTTAATCGTGCAGGATTCTCAATCATTTCAGATGAGAGGCATATTTAGCACTTATAAAGCACCGAATGTGAGATGAATATCATTAAATTTGCTTCAATGGCCAGAAATGTAACTTTACAGAAATGCAGAAAAAACCTAAACTGTCAAAGTGCTGGAAAGTATTTGAATAATCCATAATTCACTAAAATATGAAGAATTTTCAGTTATCGCAGCCTCTGATTTCCATTTTGCACTGGTAATTGTTTAACTGCAAGGTGAAAATGCAGCTGAAGAATTTCCAAATACTATCCAGATATGAAATGCAGGTTAATGCCAGGTATAAAGGTGACCTAAACAGCAGTATTCAGATGCAGCAGTCTCAGTTACATCATTGGCCATTTTTTGCACGTTGGCTCACATAAATAATGCAATATTTGACCAAAAATGTTCATGGTGGTCTAGTTAAAGAAAGAGTTTTGTGATGTCTATTAACTTTAAAGCCATCTATACACAAATGTACTCCTAAAAGATGACTAAGGCATGTCCACACTAATACATTTTCATTTGAAAACACATCTTTTTCTCTATGTTTTTGCCTTCTCTCCACACTGAGATGGTGTTTTTGACAGCAAAAACTGAGCTTTTCGAAAATGTTCTTCGCATTGTAGTGTGGACAGGGAAGACAAAGATATCTGAAAATGATGATATATTTGTTGTCATGTGATGTAGTCATGTGATCCACTCAACCCAAAACAATCAAGATGGCAGCCCACATTGTAGCGGCGTAGTTGTGCCTGCTATTCCCTTTGATTGTGTTAAAGATTAATGTTACTTTGTACAACTTTCACAATGCATTCCTTCAAAGGTGATACAAAGTTTACTCAGAATTGCTGTCTGGCGACAGAACATGAGAACAGCTGTGTTTCAGACCGTACATGGAACGGCGATTTTTTAGCATGCGCAGTAAGGGGATTTAAGAGTTTTCATACGTTTTAGTGTGGACGAGCAACTTTTGGAAAATGCTTGAAAATGGCAGTGTGGATGGATAGCGTTTTGAAAACATAGTTTTCAAATGTATCCGGATTAATTTGGCAAATCTGCATTTAAAATTTAGAGTCTCTCTTTTGTAGGTAAGTGGACCAAAAATATTCATGACTCATCTTGCACTGCGTACATTTTTGTCCAACCAAATGCTCTCTAGAATGAGATTGTCCCTCCCCCTAATACCACCTTCAGCTGGTTAGCAAGTAGTAAATCTAGGGGTGTTTCTTATTTCTTTAATTGTGCATCCTCGTTTCCTCACTCTTCCAACCTTGAGCCTGTGACCCGGAAAACAATCAAAGTCACCATCATGAAAGACGTATCAATTCTCTAAATTCACCGTGAGGATGCAAGGACAGAGTGTAGAGGAAGCTTCCCGAGGATGCTTGAGCGAGAAAGCACTGTCCTATGTGGAAGACTTTTTTGTCAAAACACCTGACGCAAATTCCCCTCCGCCTTCACGTCTGGCACAACAGTTTTAATGCATTGTTCCCCTTTGCAGTTAAATAAACTGTAATTGTCACATAATTTAACAGTACATCTTGAATTGTTCAGATTTATTATGAATATTAATAAATCAAGTTTTAATAACATAACCGCAAGCTCTCCAAGGTAATGCAGCTGCACAGAGATGTGCTCTGAATTGACCCTTGAGTAAGCAAGGGAATTTAAATGGACAAAAACATCTTGCTTTTATTTCTTCGACCTTGTTTCCTTTCCTTGCACCCTGTCCTTGTTTCCTAAGAAGGTGGAGCTAGGAAAAAAAGAAAGGAAGCAAGAAAAGGAAATTAGGATGCACAATTTCAGAAACAAGGATAAGCACCCATGGTTTATTGCCCCTTTGATACGTCCCACACAAACTTCCTGTTTCAATAGGAATTACGTCAACACAGGAAAGAAAACTGCTCATCAAACTATTTCATGAGGTCTTTAAGCTTTTTTTATTCACACAAGGGATTATCTTGAAAACTGAGTCTAAGACAAATGTAGGTCTAGAATATTCTCAAACCACAGTGTGTGTGGTGTAGGGAGAATTTATTTCAGCATTGCACAATGCTTCTTTACAAAACGTCCCACTTATAGTTTTGCGATCATTTCAAAGTGCAGTCATTTTGACAAACTTTCAGAAAGCAGTAAAAATTACACCCTGCCTTTTGCAAGAATGCGGCATGTGGGAGTTTGCATGCCAGCATTAGGATTTTCTTAGCGGTGTCTTGCCGAAACCAAAGTCAATGTGTAAGACTCTTTGATTAGCATGAAATGGTTCCCTAGCTTTGCTTCTCATACAAACTTGCTTTCGGTCTTGCCAGTTGCCATCTAAAATTATGTAACTCATGAAAACCATTACTGTCATTTCAATAAATATTTCAAGTCTATAGTGGCTCCATAAATGTTGACGATGTCATGTTAATAAGAAATCCAGTCTCAGACTGTCTTTCCCTGCCCATCTTCCTCCATTGTGTCTCCTCCATCCAGCTGTTGAGTTAATTGGTTTTCCCTTCAGCTTATGAAGGAAAGTAATAAGACTGCGGTTGGTACGACGGGACCCTCCAGCAGCAGTCTGTTGGGGAAAAACAAAATTTTTCAGTGCTGTTCCATTTTATTCCTCAGCTCACCGATTCCATCAAGAAGCCAATTCACACTGTTTCCCGTCCCCTCCCTTCCTCATTACTCTCCCCTCTTCCCAACGTGTTTTCACATTTCACGTCACCTTTCTTTCCATTGTCGCTTCCGTTAGCAATCAGAGCAGGGCTTTTATTAGAAGTATACAGTGTTTGATTGCTGGAACATACACGACACTGTAATAATGACACTCCGTTTTAGCTTGCCAGTACCTACAACAGATGTTCTCGCCCCCTGTTCTGGAGGCTATTTTTTTCCTCCAGTCACAAACTTAAAAGGAACAAAATTTAGACAAGCACCTTTTAACATGGTGGTGTGCAAGATCCTTGTGATGAGGAGGAGGGTTTGGCCAGGCCGTGAGGGTGCACGGCTGGCGCTAAATCAAATGATCAGTGGGAGAGCGAGATAAAGGGGGGCTGGAGGCGCCAGTTAGAGGGAGAGAGAGACACATGCTGCCACGCTGCATGTGTGTGTCCATGTTTGTTTTATGTTGTTTTAAGTTGAGTTTGACATTAAATTTTATGTTGACTGTTCAGCCGGTTCCCGCCTCCTCCTTGCCCGTCCTGTAACTGCTACAATCCTATCACCCAAACAGTCCTATCCCCCTTGGACTCCAAGAGAAGCTGTTTGTAATGCCTGTTCAGAAATGTATCGTCTAGTGAAAATGCCAATTCTTGATTATTGAATAATTACATTTGCACTAGTAAAAACGTTAAAATTAAATAAAACTTTATTTCAACTTAAATAAAAAAATGAGGTCATTCCTCACAGAAATACCTATTATGGATATTAAAAATGGAATTTCAACTAATAAAAAACAAAATTATTTTCATTTGTTACTGCTTTGTCACTAGTAGAATTTCACAAAGATCTGTCATTCAGTCCTTTTCAAAATGAAATTACAAATATCTATAATTAATTTCTTACTTGTACTAACTAGTTTTTACCAGTGTTAGTTTTACTAGATGCGTATAGAGTTATCACGATACAGTATCTCATTCTTGATAATCAAAACTGAATTTCTGGTTATTCTGTTGTAGCAATGGTAAAGCCTAAAAGGCTAATGCTAAGCTAGCAGGCTAATTGGCTAATGGCATGCTAAGCTAGCACAGAGATCTTCTATACTGAGATAATAACCTCCGCATTTTTAACAGTGGAGAGAACGTAATGGACAACTAGCGTGTTATGACAGTAAGGCACAGTTTGCGGATACTATACAAATTAATAGGGTGAGCCGTAAACTGACGCCCACCTGTCGCAACATCGTCCATGACTTCTGTTATAAAACAGCAATTTTATCATTGTAAACGCCACACATAGTTCATTCCAAAAGGATCGTTCAGTGTAAAACATGATGAAGATTGGTGGACAGGCGGTCAATTCATTAAGTGATTAACTGTTTCCTCACATAAGCAGTTCAGCTTCGGGAAGCATCTCCGCCATAGACATCATACAAAAAGAACGGCCTCTTGTCTCCTCGCCAGTGTACTGCCCATAGAATGTCTCTGGGACCGCTGCGTTATGCTATTCTATGCTAACCTTCTAGGCTCCCCCTTCAGACGTGCTCTGGCTAGCAGGCTAATTGGCTACTGGCATGCTAAACTAGCAGGATAATCAGCTAGTGGCATTCCAAGCTAGTAGGCTAATGTGCTAGCAGTGTGAAAAGCTAGCTAATCCAGTCAGCTTGTGTTTATCTGTAATAAATGGGAAGAAGTGTTTAATTTAACCATTTATAGCTTTGCTTTAATGATATATGTGACATCTAATTCTATTATACTAATAATAATTCTATTAAATTCTATAATTACATCTAAAATACATTAATTGCCATATTTACATAGATGGCATACATCATAAAGCGATTTTGTAAATTTTCTAATCAAGCACTGCATTAAGTACTCACTTTAAAGTTCTTTTAGTCAATATAAACGATTTAGGGTCCATGGGGAATAGGATCTTGCACAACACCGGCAAACTGTCTGAGGGTGCTTCCCCAGCTCACAATTCACAGTGCCCTCCATCTCGCCTGACCACACAAGGGCATGTTGACAATGGAATGTCCTGCCCCAGGAACGAACAGGATTACGTGCCTGCCAGTGTTGACAGGTCTCACATCAGTGGTGAACTGTTTCATAATGAGACGCTAATTACACCCTGATAAGGTTAAAGTCACAAGGTCTTGTCATAATTAACTAAATATTCAGCTTTTCTCTTCTCTGTGTAGTTGAAGATAAAGAATATTAATATGGGCCTCGAAATGAATGATTTGTTCAAGGTGAGCTTTGATGGGACTAGCATACAAAATTGTGCGCTAGTAAAATGCTCTGGTCTTATTCAACACAATAATTGTTGACAGGCTGACAAATTAGATTCTTATATTACTGGCTTTTCTTGGATAAACAATTTTTGGAGTCGTAAATCATTGTAATACTCACATAATTGTTGACAGTCTGTCTTGAATTAATGGTGTCTGACAGACACTGAACACGGCTTGTTCATTTTGGAGAGCTTGTATTTGAGATGTCCAGGACAACCAGAGGATTTTGTCTCAGTGCCATTTCCGAATAACTAAGTGTGTTAGTTTTGGAGTAAAAAACCCAAGCCTGACATTTACATTGGGGTGTAAAGCAATGCTAACTTTTCATGTCCTGTGACAGTGTGGCATCTGTAAACCATTGAACCCAATGAAGACGAGGCCCCGTTCTGACCTCACTGGTTTGTTCAACCAAAATTGAGTTGTTGGCTGCGTTAGAGACTGCCCATCTAGGGTAGGTAATCGAGAATTCGGTATGATTACATTTTTTAAAATCGAATGATTTTCATGATGTTCCATTAACAGTTAATTTAAATGATCTTAAATGGCTGCATTCTTCCACTAATGTGTGGACAGAACACTGCACTAAAGTACTAAAAAAGTGTCTCATCCTGGATTGGTATTCAGCAGTGCTGCTGTGAAAAAAGGACTCTCGAATCTGTTCTTTTTAATGAATCGGTCAAACGACTCACAATTGACTCACTCACTGAATCGCAGTTCAATACTTTCGGTTATATCGACTTGACTTGTGACGATGATAAAAACTATTGATAAAACTCCTATGTGAATGTATGTAAATATATTTTCTTCATTCTCAAGGCTGTAGTGTACTTTGCCTGTTATCACAATGCAGTTCCTGAATGAATAAATAACATTCCATCTTCTAAACCTCACCAGACAAGGAAACATCTAATTTCCTTCGGCCTACATAGCACTGGTGCTGCAGAGCATCTTTTGCTTCTTTTTCTCTCCTCCCCCCTCACCTCCTTCCTCCTTCTCCTCCCCTCCATCTTTCCCTCCTTCCTTCTCTTTTCCTGTTGGCTTTAATACGTTAAAATGTGAGAAACTTTGGCACTGCTTTGACAAGCCGACAAGTCAAATACATTCAGTGGGGAAGATAAAAGTTGTCTGGTGTCCAGTGCATTAGGAGGAGGAAGAGATGAACGTGTTTCTCAGCACTTCAGCTTACTGTCATGATGTGGGAGAGACATAGAGCTCCTTGTCTGGAAGAGCACTGTCTCTGGCAGCACTCTATTTTCGCACCATTGCTTCCAAGGTTGCATGTGAGAGAGTCTGTGGGAGTGTATGTGCCAATGTGAAAATCCAATGGGAATCCAGACTTACTAGTTTCTCTCCCGACTGTAGGGTTATTATAGTTTTGAATTATTATTTTTTTTATTTTTTTTATTTCTATTTTCAATTTTATTTTTCCTTACAATTTTGTTCAATATTATGTTAGCTTTCAATGTATGATTTTAGCTTAGTTACAGTTTTTTTCATTGTTTTCTAGTTTCAGTTTAATTTTAGTTTTTCAGTTTATTTTGTTTTTAATTTGTTTTTAGTTTAGTATTTTAAGACTGCCAAAAATAATGCATTAACTGACATTATTTAAATGTTTTATTTCTGTTATCACTATAATTTAATTTAATTGATGTTATATAATACATGCTGTGTAAAAAACTAAAATTTGGGTAACTTTTAATTTTAATTTTTGTTAGCTTTGGAGTCATGAAAATGTATTTTAGTTTAATCTTAGTTTTTCCAATTATGTTTGTTTATTTATTTATATACATATTTATTATTCATTTTTTCAGTTTATTTAGCTTTTGATTAATTTTTATTGATTAGGACTGTCAAAATTAATGCTTTAATATAATTTTATTAATATATATATATATATATATATATATATATATATATATATATATATATATATATTTTTTTTTTTTTATTATTATAATTATTATTATGTATTTAAAAAAATATTTTATATTATATTGTGTATCAAAAACTAAAACAAATGTTTGTTAGCTTTGGAGTTAGGAAAATTTATATTTATTTAGTTTTTCCAATAATTTATTCATTCAGTTATATATTTATGATTACGTTTTTCAGTTTAGAATTTTAGGACTGGAAAAATTATTGCATTTAACTGTTATAATTTTTTTAAATATATATTTTTATTTCTATAATAATAAAAAATAATAATTATAATAATTATTATTTAATTTAGTTTATTTTATAATATATTTTTTATCAAAAACTAAAACATTTTTGAAAGTTTGGAGACATGAAAATGTACTTTGTTTTTCCAATTATTTTCCTTTTTATTTTAATTTAATTTAATTAAAGTGTTTTCACTTAGTTTTAGTTTTAGTTTTCGTTAACAATAAAAACACCACTCCCGAGCCCTGATAGGCACTCACCCCGGTTGGACTCGACTCGACACATCAAAACCGCTCAAAATAGACAGAAGTGAGTGAAGCAATTTCAGGTGAAAAAAAATTACATGAGAAGGACAAAATGTTTACTCAGATGGTGAACGGAATAGAGATGAAATGAAGCTGAATGACTGCTTGTACCTGTTTCAGGATTTGATTGCAGCCCGCTCTGTTTAGGCAGAGCTTTGTGGATCTCCTCTGGGATATGTCAGTATGGCCTTCAATAAAGTGAATAGTCTAATGGCCTATGAAGGACACTGGTCTAAAATGTGGAGGCAAGATAGTGTGAAACTGGCAGGACAGCACATTTATCAAAAGTCCTAAACCTTGAATCTAAACATAGTGTGCTCTGTAGCGCTCTTATGACCTGAGGCCTATCAACATATCTACCATAACTGTCTGGGAAGGATGAATAGAGAAGTTCAACCTGTTGTAGGATCTGTGAAATAGAAAGAATCTTGTTTAATATATTGATGGACCTGTCAAACAGCAGTTTGTAACTTAGTGGAATATATTGAAAAGTGTCATGTTTATTACATTACAAACACAAGAAATAAGATTCAGATATTCTAAGATTTTAATTCCATCAAATTTTGGGAAGATCTGTCAGTCTGAGTTTGTAATGGTTTAGCTGCAGTGGTTTACTGATACTGGTTTTTCAATGGGTGATTCCATTATCTGGGGTGACTTATAGCTGATATGCTAAAACTCCGATGTATACCTCTTTGTATATGCATAGAGAATATAAACCTCTTATTCATGCAGTATTCAAAACATGCTTAGCTCTGGCTCTGTGATAATTGCACATTAAATTATTTAAAAGGTCTCTGGAAAGTTATTGTTTCTCTGGGAAAAACAGAACTGCTCTTTGTTCAATGAAAGAACATGTCCCATAAGCATCAATGTTTACTACAGGTCAAAATAATTAGATTTTATCTGGTGTCCAGTGCATTGTGTGTGTGTTAAATTTATTGTATATTTGTGGTCTACAGCTTTTCATTGACAGTTCATTGAAATGCGAACTGCGAGATGTCTTTTGTAATTAAGAATAAACGCAGACAGCACTGGGTTTGGGGTCAAGGAGAAGATATATATATATATATATATATATATACTGCTGCCATGTGGAAACACCATCTACAGTATGTAGGTGTCACTTTAGCTCTAAGCAATGCGTTTACGCCAACTTTATCAGTCGTCAAGGCAACCATCAGAGAACACAATTTGTTTCTTTTTTCACCTAATTTTCTTTCACAGCCTCAGTCTGCATTAAAGGCTTTAAAACTAGAAATAAGAGCTAACCAAACTTGGCTAAACACCTAGAAATACAAGCTAGTCAGATCCGTAGCACAGTGGTTTCTTTGCCGGTGATATGAAAAACATAGATTAACGTTAACAGTTGTTGCTAATAGAGCTCAACAGTCGGGTTCCAGAAGTAAAAATCCCAATAATTTTTTCCGTAGGTTAATATAGACGATAATTTAACTTTTCAAAAACAGAACTACCATGAGCTCAGAGGTTGTTAATCGATGGCATATGCTTCTGTTGAAGCCATCAATCCACATTATATCAACCTCATGTTTTAGAAATCTTGTTAAAAAGTGAATTTTTTTTTGGTAAAGAGCTATACTACCCATTAGGGATGCACCGATCCGATACCTGGATCGGTATCGGCTCCGATATTGAAGCTTTAAGACAGATCGGGTATCGGTCCGACAAGCCCGATCCAAATCCGATACTGTGTGTTAGTCATGTTCGTTACTGTCAAGCTCCAAAAATGACATAAAACAACCATAAAAACACCATTAAAGCAGTTCATATGACTCGTGCATTTTATTCAAAGCCACTTGAAGATGTGCGATAGCTCTGTGAATCACAAAAGGCTGTGTTCAGTAAGTAAATATATAGTATGCGCAGCGCCAGCGCATTAGTGAATGGTCCTGCTCTGCTGACATAAACTCACGCACAGGCTGGTGATGCACTCGCGGCTATTTTTAGCCTTCACAGCTCTGCGCAATATTTGAGCGCTACTCAAGAACAGCATCTCAGATGTAGATGCTCTATAGTTTGGTTCACTTATAATATGCATTTAGAACGGCACAGGAGGTGCATTTGACCAGAATTTTAATAAGATGCTAATTAAACTACTGTGAACTTGCCTACAAAAAGACAAATACAGGAAATCCTGGAGAGTTTAGAATGTCAAAATAAAAGCATGAGGGTTTAAAAAGTGCAAGATTTAAATATATTACTGTTGTATTTCAAATTAAAATTAAAAGTCAATAATAATAATATTAATAACAATTTATTATTATTATTATTATTATTATTATTATTATTATTGTCATCATTAGTATTTGTTTACAATTTATAACAATATTTAAGTTGAATGGGTTCCAAAAAAATAACTGTGTGAATGAAAAATGGACTGATGTCTTACAACTAAATTGAACAAAAAAGAGTTCTGAGTCCTTTAAAGTCCAGATGCAAGTTGAGAAATATTTTGGGAAAAAAAAAAAAGAAGAAAAAAGGGCAAAAATAAAACACTGGTTTCTTTTCTACTGAAGATTTGAAGACTGGAATTACTCTTAATTTTGCTGCTACATTATCCAGTATACTAGTTAATAATAAAGTATTTCTAAATAAACTATACATTTATATTGAAATGATGTGTAGTTAGAGGTTTGTGTTTCTTTACATATTAAAGAGTACTCCCAATTAGTTCCACACAATAATGCAAAGATATTCTAAACTGATTTTTTCCAGTCAGTTTTACCAGAGACGAACTGCTGAACATTCGACAGCATATACCAGACAATCTTTTCCCGGTTTTTGAATATTCAGACGTTTTGCTGGACATTTTAGTTGGAGGCGCGGCTGTGTTGTTCAAGAGACGCAGGCTAGAGAGATGAGCAGGCACGCTGGTCAAGCTCTGTCGGGGTGGCTTTCAAACAGCGCTGCTGAGTATTCATCTTGCGAATCTCCGCTCTCTTCCTAACAAAAAGGAACTACATCTCCTCACCCGCACAAACAAGGACTTTTCAACCTCTGCTGCCTTGCGCTTCACAGAAACCTGGCTGAGTGAAGCCATTCCAGACAGTGTGTAACATCTGCTGGGATTTCAGCTGTTCAGAGCAGATCCCATCCTGGAGTTATCGGGGAAAACGAGAGGCAGTGGAACATGCTTTTACATCAATGAAAGTTGGTGTACAGATGTAACAACGTTAAAGATGTGCTGTCCTAATTTGGAAGCGCTCTTTATTAACTGTAAGCCTTTCTACTCATCACGGAAGTTTTCCACGTTTATTCTGGTGAGTGTTTACATCGCGCCAAACGTGTGTTTGAATGCCGCGCTGCAACAGCTGGCTGATCAAATCACAGACACGGAACAACAATACCTGGACTCAGTTATTATTATTCTTGGGGATTTTCACAAAGCAAACCTCACACGTGAACTGCCCAAATACAGACAGCACATTACATGCCCAACCAGAGACAGAAACGTACTGGATCACTGCTACACAACAATAAAGGATGCATATCGCTCTGTCCCTAGAGCAGCTTTGGGACTCTCTGATCTCTGTCTGGTTCATCTTCTTCCAAACTACAGACAGAAACTAAAATCTGCTAAGACTGTAGTAAGAACTGCAAGAGATGGACCAATGAAGCAGAGCTGGAACTACAAGCCTGCTTTGACTGCACTGATTGGAGTGTTTTTGAGGCTGCAGACACCAATCTATACGAGCTCACAGATACTGTTACATCATATATCAGTTTCTGTGAGGATATGTGCATCCTTACTAGGACTTATTTAACATTTAACAATGACAAACCATGGTTTACAGCAGAAATCAGGCAGCTTCGTCTGGCCAAAGAGGATGCTTACAGAGGTGGGGATAAAGTCTTGTACAATCAGGCCAGAAACACACTGAAAAAGGAAATCAGAGTGGCTAAAAGAAGATACTCTGAGAAGCTGAAAAACAAGTTTTCAGCTAACGACCCTGCATCAGTGTGGAGTGGCATGAAACAACTTACGAATTACAGGACTCCTACCCCAAACCCTGTGGTGGACCAACAACTGGCTGATGACCTGAATGTATTCTACTGTAGATTTGAAAGGCCCAATCTCGCATCCCACACCTGCTCTGACCTTCACTTCACACAAACACCAACACCTCCTGCAACCCTCCTCCTTCCTCCTGCTACTCAACCTGCACTTAAGATCTGTGAAGAAGAGGTGTGCCATGTCTTTCGAAAACAAAAGATAAGGAAAGCACAGGGCCCAGATGGCATTTCACCTGCATGTCTTAGATCCTGTGCTAACCAGCTGGCCCCCATCTTCACACGGATTTTCAATAGATCACTGGAGCAGTGTGTAGTTCCCTGCTACTTCAAACACTCAATCATCATTCCTGTCCCAAAGAAACCAAAAATCACAGGACTTAATGACTACAGACCTGTCACCCTGACGTCTGTGGTCATGAAGTCATTTGAGAGACTGGTGTTGGCCCACCTGAAGAACATCACTGGACTCTTTCTAGATCCCCTTCAATTTGCTTATCGAGCAAACAGGTCTGTGGATGATGCAGTCAACATGGGATTGCATCATATCCTGCAACATCTGGACAGACCAGGGACATATGCAGGGATCCTTTTTGTGGACTTCAGTTCGGCTTTCAACAACACCCAACTATTCTCCGGACTAAATTACACCAACTCTCTGTTCCCATGTCTATCTGTCAGTGGATTACCAGCTTTCTGAAGGACAGGCAGCAGCTTGTGAGACAGGAGAAATTCACTTCCAGCACCTGTACAATCAGCACTGGTGCCCCCCAGGGATGTGTGCTCTCCCCACTACTCTTCTCCCTCTACACCAATGACTGCATCGCCAAGGACCCCTCTGTCAAGCTCCTGAAGTTTGCAGATGTCACCACTGTCATCGGCCTCATCCGAGATGACGATGAGTCTGCATACAGAAGGGAGGTTAAACAGCTGGCTGTCTGGTGCAGTCAAAACAACCTTGAGCTCAACACGCTCAAAACGGTGGAGATGATTGTGGACTTTAGGAGGAACACTCCAACACTGTCCCCACTGTTCACCATTCTGAACAGCACTGTGGCAGCAATGGAGTCATTCAGGTTCCTGGGCACTACCATCTCACAGGACCTGAAGTGGGAGACCCACATTGACTCCACTGTGAAAAAGACCCAGCAGAGGTTGTAGGTCCTTTGCCAGTTGTGTGTGTATATGTATGCATATATGTATATATATATATATATATATATATATATATATATATATACACACACACACACACACACACATATATACATACATACAAATACACACATGTATATATATATATATATATATATATATATATATATATATATATATATATATATATATTGTGTATTCTATATATACTTTTTTCTTTTCAATATTTATTAATTTTTTTATTCAATTTTTTTATTATTTTTTAAAAGTCTTGTTGCTGTTTTTGTATTGTTGTGTACTGGAAGCTCCTGTCACCAAGACAATTTCCTTGTATGTGTAAGCATACTTGGCAATAAAGCTCATTCTGATTCTGATTCTGATTATGCAAAAAACAACACTGGTATTGGCTTGGGATCGGTATCGGCTGATACTGAGATTTCCGATATCGGAATCGGATCGGACTATTATCCTCAAGGGAAATGACCCACCAATCCTACTTGAAAGTTGTACAATGAATGACATAATCGAGTTGTTTTCACACACTCAAACTATATATATTTGCAAATATCTGGACATTTTGCAATAAAATGATAATACATTTTTCTGTACTTGCTTTAAATGCTTTAAATTTTTTAATTGTCATTTGCAATGCTTCATGGGATTGTAGTTTATGCCCTCATGAAAGACGTTAAGGATGTCAATTCTTGTACCTTTGTCATTGTGTCCTATTTTAAAATAATTTTTTGCTTCTATTTAAAGTTCGTAATGCTGTGATTTACATCTGAGCTTGTTGGTTTGGTTGATGGCTTAGAACTTTTTTATGAAGGATTTTATGAAATCCCTATAGAAGAAATGAATAGGAAAAATACTTTCGGAACCAAGCTGAATAAGTGGACGGGGAACTGTTGCGCAGTTTTAACACAATACATATGCACGTACAGCAAACATACTGCATTGATACAAATGAGCTGTTTTGAGGAAGAACTAATCACTGAATATGCCAGGTTAGTGACACCAAATTTTTGAAAGAGTTTTAGTACTTAGTAGCAAGTTAACTTAGAACTGTATGAAAAAACGTTATGTTTGTAAAATAATTAGTGCTGTCAGTCAATTTAAATTTTTAATCGCAATTATTTACATAATTTTTTATAGTTAATTGCGATAAATCATATTTTGAAAGTGCTGAAATTTGACTCTATATAAACTTATTTTCTTGTCATAATGCATTAATTTCCTTTTTAGGAAATAAAACAAAACAAACAACAAGAAAATTTTCCAAACTCCTTCCACAGTATAAAGATAGCGATGCACTAAAGCACCAATACAATAACATTAAACACGTTAAACACGCGTAAACACAAATTAACGCATTAATTTTGACAGCTTTTTACTTCTCACTTTTGGATGGACAGAAATCCTCAGTCTAAACTTTTTTCTTTTCTTTTTTTAAATTTGCGGACACTGCCATGCCATTATTTAATTTATTTTTTCCACGAAGGGCTATCTTTGTGGTATAATCTATTTCCACATTCTCACCTGTGTTCTCACCAGTTCCACTTTTGTCTCGAGTCTGTGTCGCCAGTTCATACAAACATATTGCACAGTGCTGCAGCATTTGAACTCTGCAAGAAATGTTGACCTTTCCAAGATGGTGGTTCTGTCAACATATTCAGAACAGCCGAACGGCATCTACATATTCTAAACGTATGCTTTCGACTTATAATAACTATGTTGCTGCTCGTGTGGGAAAACAGGTTTGAGTCAAGCCAGTGACTCGTCTTAATCTCATTTCTCCTCTCTTTCCCCAGTTATATCCTGTCCTCTTTTCACTGTATCCCTTTATTAAGCTCAGAATAAAAAAAAATTCAAGCTTCAAACAAATGTGCCAAACCATTGCAAACACAGTAGATCAATTCTTACAACAGACCTCTGATACCATTTAAGAGATTACGTCAAAGCTCATGGTGAACCCACTGGCTGGTAAAAGAAAAAAGCATTGTTGTACACAGATTGTACCAGTGCTCTTGTAATAAGGGCCCCACTCTGCGCCTCTCTGCTCTCATTAAGCGACCTGTCAGTCACGGCACCGCTGGAACTCCAAATGCCGCTGTGGGATCCCTTGCTCACGCCTCCATCGCTGGGCAGAACGACACTCAGCATCATGAAGTGGAAGCAGAATTAATGAATCACAAACGTCTTTGAATTATAATGGGGGTGGCCCTCTCTAATAAATCTTATGCTTGTGTGGACGCAGGTTATTGAACCTCCCCTGGCCTTATTACGTAATGTCGAATGAAGATATGAGGACATGAATATGGATCAAATTGGAGAAATGGTTGCAGTCGGTGCCTGTCTGACTGACAGCTGGGAGGGGTGTCTTGAGATGCTGCCCTTGACCTGTGTTAGCATTCTCGTTTGGTAGAGCTTAACGAGTGCCGGTGACTGATGTGTAAATGAATGCAATCATTCAGTTTGATTAATTCATTTTTCTCTTACTAAACCTTCAAAGGCAGCAAAGCACAGCTGAAATTGGTTTGATTTTCTGGTTATTTCATATTATAGTCATTTTTGCCTTTAAAGACCCCCTGAAATGTATTTTTTGGACCTGTTTTGACATATTTCCTATTGAAACAGTAAGTTTGAGTGGGACATATCGAAGGCCATGTCCCTTTTTTTTAAATAGCCAATAGGATTTAGTGACATCACAGCCATGAACCATGATTTGCTGCTTACTTGTTGGTTACAGGCAGAGTTTGGGGGTGGGACATTATCATTCTGGAGAGCATTTGATTAGAAAAAAATCTATGTAGTGCAAGATGAGTCATCGATAGTTTTGGTCCTATTTCTCAAAAGATAAATTTGTAAATTTAAATGCTTATATCTGCTAAAAGTTAGTTTTGTTCATTTTTAGAAGTATACTAGAATATTAATGGCTTTAAAGCTAACAGAAATGGACTAAAAGCCATAAACTCCTAATTTGATTTCATGGGGTCTTTAAGAATAAATTATTTTATCCTGAGCTCTTAAACGTTTTCTTGGCTAATTTTATGCTTAGGTCATCAGCACCAACAGAGACCTGTTTAGTGAACTACGACAAACTGATTTCTTACTTTTCATTGAGGCTGCTTGTTCAAGGTCTCTTTCTATGTATAGAGGAGAAAACATGATATTTTTCTTCTTCTCTTGACTATTAGTTGAGTTCAATGCAGAGGAGCTTTCATTCTAGTGTTTGAGTGTGTGTGTGTGTATGTGTGTGTGTGTGTGTGTGTTTGTGCATGTATATTCAAATCACGCTGATCTTGCTTTTGTTATCTTGTCAAGAAACACCCATGCTTTTTCACAGGCTCTGCTGGAATGAGTCTGTAAGAATCAGTATCTTTTTCTCATTATCAAATCGGTTCTCTAGGTCATTATCAAGGTGAATTTGTTTATATCTGGAGGTCCATTTACTCATTTGGCAGATGTGTCTGACTGAAATGATTTATATTAAGGAACCTCATAATTAAATAAATATTTTTCTCCAAAACATGTTTGCCACAATTATTGACACCCCTAGAAATTCTTATGAGTAAAATATATCTGAAGTATATTCCCATTCATATTTTAAATGTTTTAGTGCACCTGGTTGACTAGGAACATGAATTTGTTCAGCCATGACTTCCTGTTTCACAGGAGTATAAATATGAGGTAACACACAGGCCAAATTCCCTTAATCATCAATCACAGTGGGTTAGACTAAAGAATATAGTTCTGATGTGTGGCAAAAGGTTGTTGAGCTTCACAAAATGGGAAGTGGCTATAAGAAAATAGCTAAAGCATTGGAAATGCCCATTTTCACTATCACGGCAATAATAGATCCAATTAAAAGTTCCAATCAACTGGAGATGTTTAGAATCGGCCTGGAAGAGGATGTGTGTCTATATTGTCTCCACGCATGGTGAGGAGGATGGTTCGAGTGGCCAAAAATTCTCCAAGGATCACAGCTGGAGAATTACAGAAATTAGTTGGGTCTTGGGGTCAGAAAGTTTCCAAAACTACAATCAGATGTCACCTACATCAATACACGTTGTTTGGTAGTGCCTTTGCTCTCATCCAACAACAAACTCAAGCGTCTTCAGTTTGCCAGACACTACTGGAACTTCAAATGTGACAGGGTTCTATGGTCATATGAAACAGAAATAGAAAATGAAATAGAGCTTTTTGGCTGCAAACACCAGAGATGGGTTTGGTGGATTCAGAGAGGTAGCCATATGGAAAAGTACCCCATGACCATGGTTAAATGTGGTGCTGAATCTTTAATGTTGTGGGGCTGTTTTTATGCTAGAGGTCCTGGACATCTTGTTCGGATACATGGCATCAAATACCAACAGATAAAAAATCTGAACCTGACTGCCTCTGCCAGAAGGCTTACAATGGGCCCTGGTTGGATCTTCCAGCAGTGCAATGATCCAAAACAAACTTCAAAATCATCACAAAAATGGTTCACTAACCACAAAATCAAGGTTCTGCCATGGCCATACCAGTCCCCTGACCTTCAGTGGGGTGAACTGAAGAGGAGTGTGTCCACCAGCGTGGACCTCGGAATTTGATCTGGAGAGATTCTGTATGGAGGAATGGTCTCAGATCCCTTGCCATGTGTTCTCCAACCTCATTAGGCATTATAGCAGAAGACACAGGGCTGTTATCTTGGCAAAGGGAGGTTGCAAAAAGTATTGAATAAAAGGGTGCCAATAATTGTGTCACATATATTTGACACAAAAAAAAAACAAAAAACAAAACAAAAAAACAAACAAAAAAAATAAATATATATATATATATATATATATATATATATATATATATATATATATATATATATATATATATATACACACACACACACAACTTGTGTTGTGTTTGCAGTTGTTTGGATAGATTTTTGTGAATATTTTGAATGAAAGATCAAAAGGATAAACAATAAAGACACACAGCCTCCTTAGCTCATATTGGAATATCAGGGAATTTTAAATGATTTATATGGTTTTAAATGGGAGTTTTAAATGGTTATTCAAGGATTATATATATATATATATACACACACACACACACACACACACACACACACACTACCGGTCAAAAGTTTTGAAACACTTACTCATTCTTTATTATAATTTTCTTTTTCACATTTTAGAATAACAGTAAAATCATCAAAACTATGGAATAACATAAATGGAACTATGGGAATTATGTTGTGACTAAACAAAATCCAAAATAAATCAAAACTGTGTTATATTTTAGCATCTTCAAAGTAGTCACCCTTTGCCTAGAATTTGCAGACATGTACTCTTGACATTTTCTCAACCAACTCCTTGAGGTATCACCCTGAGATGATTTTTAAACAGTATTGAAGGAGTTCCCATCTATGTTTGGAACTTATTGGCTGCTTTTCAATATTATTTGGTCCAAGTCATCAATTAAAAAAAAAAAAAAAAATTATTACATTTTAGTTTTGTAATGAAATAAATTAATATGGTATGGTATTTCAAACATTTAAGCATACGCCTTCAGATCAAAAGATTTTTAAGATCATGAGAAACATTTCAGTCAAGTGTTTCAAAGGTTTTGACCGGTAGTGTGTGTGTGTGTGTGTGTATGTGTGTGTGTGTGTATATATATATATATATATATATATATATATATATATATATATATATATATATATATATATATATATATAATGTTTAATAATATGTATTAGCTAATAGCTATATAAATATATGTGTATTGATTAGCACTGTCAGCTGTCTCAACACTACCAAATTTTGAGTTTGTCAGTAAAATTGTGGTGACAATTCAATAGACGGAGCTTACAATCAGTTTGAAACGATACTCTTATCAATTCACTCTAAATCAAATATTTGTAATGAAAAGTTGACATGACAGCACACATTATTATCGGGCAATGTTGATGCATATTGAATGATAGCATGGATAATTTTGTGAGAAAATTGAAGAAGCTGGAGGTTGCATCAAAAGTGCGCATACCTCTGAACATGTTTAACCAGATTAATCCAAAAGAATTCCTTGCTACATTTATTTATTTTTTTCATCTTGTAGCCTGTTGTAATTGATGGATTTGTTTAAATGTATGATAATGCAGGCATCCTCCAATGTGTCCTTAGTGGAGAGACTACAAATCTGATGGATATGTAATTAATTCCTCATTATTCTGCACATGAGAAGACTCAATATTAATACTTACTTGGCCAGAGGATTTGCAAACAACTTCAATAAGTTATAGGGGTCATGTTTGGGAAATATTATTGGATGAATCTTATGAGGTCAGGATGGAGGGACTTTAGCCCTGTCACCCATACATTATTGTTGGAAATGGACAAATCACATCTATTCATTGTCTACCTCACTTGTCTAATTCAAATGTCCCCCAGTGTGCCACATTGTCTTTGGTGGTTACGGCTCTGATCTTGTTTTTAAGTCCTCAGTAAATTATATATTATTTGTAATTATAATTTGTGACTTTTGGTATTGTTTTAGCATTGTAATAATTGATACTTTGTTCATCCTCTCAGAATATATGCAAGAATTTCTTACATCAATGACTCTGTTATTTCCCGACCCAGCAGAAACAATGGTACAATGTCAGTAAGTTATAAATAGCTCAGTGTAAAAGTGGTTTGCTGTAAGGTGGCTAAAGTAAACACTTACTAAAGCCGTCATGTTGGCATACCAGTGATAATGGACTCTCGATGTGTTCCGGTACCATTTGTTTGAGTATCCCTCACTCTCTCATGACATTCACAGATTTTGCCTTTAACAAATCATTGCAAACCACCTGTGCACATTGCTTTGTCTGGTTTCATCCTTGTCCAGCACAAATATTTATTAGAACAAAATGGGCACACAATGTATTCTGCTTATACATATGTATTTCATCTTATCAAAGTATATTTAATCAATCAAAAAGTATTAAAATAGTCAAGCATCAAAGTTTCCACATTCATGGAAATCCTGGAAATATCAGGGAATTTAAAAAATTATGATTTCCTGTCCTGGAAAAAATTTTAAGCATGTTTTTTACTATTTATTATTTAGCTCTAAAATATTTAATTGGCCAAATATTGATATATTTGAGTGCGATTTCTTAATTTTGTTTTTTAAATCCTTATACAGCAATCATAAGCAGCTGAAAAAGTTATGGAAAAATTATGGAAATTCATTGTTCAAAAGGTGTGGGAGCTTTTGAATAGAGGTTTTTTTATTTGTCCATGAGAATGTGTGTGTGTATGTGTGTGTGCACCGCTTGTTCCTCTGCATTTTGTCTGATTGCATGCTGCTGAATAGAGTCATTATCTTCATTACACAGGCTACACAGCACAGTGGTGCTCTCTGCAAATTTGTTAGTCAGATGTGCACCATTAGATATTTATACATTATTCAGACATCACAGAGTTGCACAGAACAGTTTGTCTAATAGAGCACAGGAAAACTCTCCCATTATAACAAACGGCACTGTGCCGTTTCCTCTTCCGTGTCTTGGATGCGGAGGAGACTCAAGAGGTTTTTATCGGAAGATCTTGCTCAAAGAGACAAGAAAATGATAAGACACAGTACATCAGCAAAGAGAATGACACAAACAGACCGGGTAAACAGTGTATGTATATATATATATATATATATATAATTTGCTCTGCCTTCCGTTTGATGTGTAATGAATAAAGTGTAAGTAATATGGACCATGATTTTTTATATCTCGTTCTTGACTCATTATTTGACTGCCAAAAAGTAGGCTATAGCTTGCAGGACAAAACTTAGCACAGAACACTTGGCCAGTGCTTTGCAAGCACACTGCCCTGTTGAATATCCGGTACCTAAAGGAACAATCAGACTATGTACTTTGTCGACCAATGTCGTAGTCCTTTAGACCAGACTAGGTCTTGGTCTCGAGACCATATTTTTACGTTCCTGATCTTGTCATGGACTCGACCCTTTCCAGTCTCGATCTCGACTCTGACTCGAACAAGTGTGGAATCTGACTTTTTCACGAGATCAGTCTAGTCCCTTCAAAAACAAAATTATAATATAAAAAGTCTGCTTATTATCATGGGCTGTCTGGCGGCTGCTTTCAAGCACTCATGCAAGAAGAGCGCCCGCGACTCGCTACTGTGGCTGTGTGTGAGAACGTTCAAAGTGTCTTTCTTGGTGAGAAAACTGTGTTGACTTGCTCTATCCACAGAAACAAAGAGTAATATACAGAGGTACTGTACCTGAGGAATTTATAGACACGAGCCAGGACATTAGCAGTTTTCGCAAAGCTCTTTTATTAGGACGAACCTCCCAAATTAATGCCTATCCAGAATTTTTTTTCTTTTCTCATAAGCACCTAGTTTTAACAGCCTGCTAACTTCTAAACTAACTTAAAAAACACATGACGAAACAATTATATAATACTTCAGTTGTGTCAATTGTACACAATGTGATTTAAGTACAGAAAGCTGAAAGGGACTAAAGGAGTGGTTTTAATCTCGTTTTAAAATGCATAGTGTTAAAAGCAACAACAACAAATATCTGGTCTTTGAGCATATCTGAGGCTGAGACAAAATTTTGTGGGAATATTTAAAGATCTGCTCCATAGCAATAACACCTTATATTAAACTTTTATCATAAAAGGCTATAATAAAAGAGGTTATCTGGAGCCTGGTGTACGTTTGGGTAACAGGGTGGTCTCTCTCATATTTTTGAAAAGTAATTATTCCCTGCTGTAGCTGTAAAGACCTGAAGTTATTGTACACTGTATTTTGTATATCAGAAATGCTTACAATGTTTAGAATATAATAGTGCAAATGAAGAAATTGTAAACACATTGAAAGTAAAGGTTTCGGTTCACTTACTGCGTTAACAGTTTACATTGAACACATTGTTATTTTTTATTTTTTTCATTTTAGTTATAGTACAGTAATACTGTATTTTGTATAGCAGAAATGTAACTTGACTTAAAATTAATATAATATAATAGAAAACAGAAGCTGGTAGTTTGTGTTCCAATAGGCCAAAGGAACCTTGAACCTTTAATTAATTAATTAATACTTTATATTTATATACCGCTTTCCTAGGCACTCAAAACACTTAATATACAGACTTTATTGGACTTTATCTTTACAGACTACATCTCAAGGACCGCAAGATCATGTAGATTTACACTCTACAATATCAGGAAGATAAGACCCTTCCTCTCTGAACATGCCACACAACTTCTTGTTCAGTCACTTGTCATAACTAGACTGGACTACTGTAATGCTCACATTGCAGACCTCCCTGCATGTGCAATTAGACCTCTGCAAATGATCCAGAATGCAGCAGCACGTCTGGTCTTTAATGAACCAAAGAGAGCGCATGTTACACCACTCTGGCTGCCGGTTGATGCACGTATCAAATTCAAGGCTCTGATGCTGGCATATAGAACAGTCACTGGGTCTGCTCCAGCATACCTAAAATCATTTCTGCAGAGCTACGCACCCACTTGAAGCCTGCGGTCGGCTAAGGAAAGTCGCCTTGTTGTACCAACACAAAGAAGCACCAAAACACTTTCCCGAACTTTCGGCTTCATCATACCACGTTGGTGGAATGACCTTCACAACTCCATCCATGAAGCTGACTCACTTTGTCTTCAAAAAACGGCTAAAAACACATCTTTTTCATGAACACTTAACCAGTCACCAAAAAAATAAAAATTAATTCTTGTTGCACTTTAATTTGTTTTGAATGCTATTTTGATGTTAGTGAAACTTTAACACATTTACCTAGGATGTGCCATTTATTTAATTTTTATTTTTGATTGGTAGCATAGTCAAATAATATATGAGGAACAGTATATTTGATATGATGAGCTTAGTGTAAATTATTTCGTTGCTTATAATGTTCATTTAACATATTCATTAAGATTGCATTAGATCCATATGAGTCTTGTCTCAGACTGAGCCTCTTTTGGTCACGGTCTCGACTCGAACTATTTGAGCTGGTTTCGACTACAATACTGTTGTGGACTTTCTGAATCTCACTGTTGATCTGTCTGTCTGATGTGTTCAGTAAGGACAGATAGAAGAGAGGAAGTTTAGTGTGTAGTCTAGTTTTTATATTTGTGCCATGTTATGGCTCATTCCGGCTCACAAGCCAGGGCATATTTAATATCTACACCTTTCCTTTCACTGTGTCTGTATATGTACACACACACACACACACTGTAAACAGAACTAGTTCAAATGGGTTGAATTAGTCCAGAACAGCGGTCCGTCCTCATTTAGCATTTGTATTTGCTCAAAAAACCTTTCAAGTTTAATATGCTTCTCTCTAGTCAGTTTGGTGGTTTATTCCAGTGATATGCAGTTGCAATTTTGCTTGGTTTATCAAAAATGTAATAACTGGAAGCTGGAGAGGTTTTGAACCCGGGACCACTCATCTAAAGCAAAGAAAACACATTGAAAAGTTTTCACTGTTATTTGTATATTTATCTATGTGCATAATCATACATACAGGGTTGCCCAAAAAATGGGTCCACTATGCTCATATCATTGATTGCTCATATCTTAAAAATGCAAAAAGGTGTTTGCATGATTCTACTACTTTGCATGATTCTGCAAAATTTTTGGTTTACTTCTACAACTTTTTGTAAACAGCAAAATCATGTCACTATGACGTCATCATGAGCAAAATCTTGTTACAAATATAGTAAGTAAATAGTTTGGCCCAACAAAAAAAACGGGGCCACATGGCAAAAGAGAAGCACCTAAGTTTGATGCCATTGAACAATTAGCTAAACGATTTACTTATTTATTTGTAGCAAATTGTTGCTCACGATGACGTCACACTGACGTAATTTTGTTGTTTACAAAAAGTTGTAGAAGTAAACCAAAAATTGTGCAAACGCCTTTATGCATTTTTAATGAGCAATCAAACATTGAGCCTTCTCTCTCCTAGGACAGCAAGCCAAATACGTTTACCATTATTCTTACAATTACTCCTTCTCTTCCTAGGATCAGGCGAGGAGGTGAACTCATGAAATACTGTATATATTATATTGGCCATCTGCTACCCAGAGTTTTCTGGACTCTGTTTAAAAACAGTAATTATTTTCACAATTCCGTTTGATGACAATACTGGCACTTAAATTACACACTTTATCTTTAAATCGGAATCAACCATATTAGTCAACCACTTGTAATTTTGTTTGTGCCTGTATATGAGTGGAAGAGAAAACAGAATTAGAAGGGAGATGAGATAGAAAGAGAGGAATATATAGAGAATATTCTGTATATTTGTCCACTGGGCAGTAGGGATGGGCAATTAATCAAATTTTATTTTCAATTACGATTTTGGCTTCCAACGATTATGAAAACAAGATAATCGAGATAAAATGAATATTATGCTGCATTCCACTTTGCAATGAAACACCCCGGCGTTATATCTTTAAAGCATCCTTATTAAAGTTCAAATAATAAGCTAGCGGGTTATGAAAATAGTCTCAGAATCCGGCATTTCTCTGTGCGGTCAGTGCCGTGTCTGTGAGTTGCGTGAAGTGACCGGGGAAGAGATTGAATCTTCTCCCGGCTGATGCACACTCTGGCGCTGGGATGCTCGTCACTAGTGCGTTTTCTGCAGCTAGATTATAACATGATGGCTCGCGACATAGTGAATCATAATATATGTGTTATGTTCACTGTGTGTATCTTATCATGAAGAAAATCGCAATACACAGCTCTATTAAGAAGAGAAAGTTTGTTTTTTGTGAGTTAAAGATGGATCAAAGTAAACATAAAGGTGAGAGAGTGTAGTCTTAGCCCATTATACACTGGAACAAAATACGTTTTTGATTAGTCTTTTTTGGCCTGTTTACCAAATAATATCTAAAACTCCTTTAAAACAACATACATTTACTTTACGAGCTATATTGCAGATTGTTATCGGAGAATGCTGAATACAATATTTAATCAGGGCTCAAAATTGGCGCTTGTCTGCTTAACCGGGACAAGTGGATTTTTGAAAGGGCAAGTGAAAGAGAATTGTACTTACCCGACCGGACAAGTAGACTGATTAAAACGTCAATAATGAAAAAAGTACCAGCTATATTTGTGATAGCCTAGGCCTGTGTCACTTATTAGAAAGTGCATATTCTTATTCTGCTGTTGAAAGTAATTTTATAATTCGCTAGCGATCTAATAACAGCTGCGCACTGTTTGATTGACAGGTGGCATATGTGTGTGTGCTGAACATGTGTGTGTGTTCTGAAAATTCTCACACTAATGCACGCCTGAACGGTTAAATACATTTCAAACGTCCGCCAAAATGCCAGTCTTGGTGAGGTATTCATGTAAACACAATGAGTTACATCTAAAGTGAATGTAAAATGTGATAAAAAAAGCAGATGTGTATCAAACTGTCGGACTTGTAAGTATAAATGTAAGATAATAGACCTGCTGTTGTCTAGTGTGTCATTTATAATAATCAAACAACCATCACAAGAAAACGAGAAAACACTCGCTGCTCTTGATTGGGTAACTTTAGGGGCTTTAAAAAGTATTAATGTATTATAATCATACAGTGAAGACCAGTAGTACTTTTATGTTGCATTTCATTCTGAATGTTTCCTTGAATACTTGATACTTCTGTTAAAATCTTTTAAAGCTGTTAAAAAAGCACTGAATTTTCTTAATTTGTATTTTTTGTTCTATTATTTATAATCTATTTCTATTCATTGCTGTTTTTTATTGTTATTTTATTACTGACTGTTTACTAGTCCTGAATAATAACTTAAGAAACTGAAACCATTCTTCTATAATTAACACATTAGTTAGTGTTATTATTTGTTTGTGTATTGAAGCTGGTATTGAGAATCATAAAATTTCACTACAGATTGTGATCATGTATAGCCTTTATTGTACATGGTAGATAAACATAGTTTAAATCATGCAATAACATGATGAAAAAGTAGATCTCATTCCACAGAAGTGTGAGCACCCCTGCTGTAAATGGTGGCGATGGAGGCTTTACTTTATTTGACTGCCATACGTATCATAAAATAATTATCATATGACAATAGCCTCCTCCCCCTGCAGTGCAGTTTACATTTCAAGTTCAAGGAAATCCACTGTTAAAAATATATATATATTTTTTTAAAGTTCAATAAATGCATGATGTTTCCAAAGTCAGTGAGTAATTGTGTTAAATAATCGTGATCTCAATATTGACCAAAATAATCGTGATTATGTTTTTTGCCATAATCGAGCAGCCCTACTGGGCAGTATTCTCTGCTGTTATAAACAGTTGATGGTTTGAACTATAGTAATGCTTCTCCCTGCAATCAGACCATGCGGTTATGGACTTTATAATCAGATCCAGTCTGAGCATTTCTACAGATTCTGTTACCATGAGCACAGCAGAGGTAATGTGGAGAGGTATTATGGGTAAAGACGTAATGGCCAATTGGATTTCTAACATTTCTCAGCATTGGTAATAGATTGTCTCCTACTGGATGTCCCTTAGGTAGCATTCTTTCTTTGCACACTTAATATAACCTGGACTGGAGGTGAAATTGGCCTCCAGAAGGTTTTAGAATGACTGTCATGTGTGATTAATGGAAAAGATCTGCATATTTACTACTGAATTACTAAAAATTAGTGGTGTCAATCGAATTAATTACATGGTATGCCGATTAACTGCAATTAATCATATACATAAATATTTGCTGAGAAAGCCCCTCAAATAACAATAAGTAAATACAGTATAATGATGAAATAATTATAAATAAAATATATATATATATTTTAAAAAAATACTGAAAATGTAAATGAATTACATTATTTAGGCACACAAGTTAAGCATTAAAAAAAGACAATGCAAAAAGTGGCTTTAGAATGCAATATATTGTTTACTTCCATATTATTGAACATAAGCCAATCGTTGGCCTACAGTTCACAGCAATCCATTTTGAAATTTAATTCGTCAATCAGTCTGATTTTTTTGTAACGGGTTGTCTATGGATGCGTCAACATACTCCTGTGTCAGATGGATACTTTTGGAGCATCTCGGTTGTGTCGTTTCAAGTTAAACAAAGTTTGAAACGTAGAAAAACATTGAGATCCCTGCCTTCGGATTTGCGCTCCATCAAGCTGTGTTTGTACGCAAGAACGTGCTCTCATCTTTTGTTATCTGCTCTCAGTAAGTGTGGTTTGTTCTCTCTCTGCTTGAGCTGCGTGCTGCCTATACAGCGAGTTTTGCTTATTGCCCCCTGGAGAAAACAGGTGGTACTCCATGCTTGAATTGCTTATATTGAAGGGATATTCCTTATTACGGTCCGGGGACATGACTAATTGCATTAATTTTTCAAAGCGTTATTTTTTATACAATTAATCGCACTGAATTAACATGTTAAATTGACAGCCCTACAAAAAAATATCTTTCTAAATGCTCTCTCAAGACAAGGAAGGGTAGCAAAACAATGACACAGTCTTTTGGCAACTTAATAGCCAAATAATAAATGCATTAATGTCATTGCAATACTTGCTGTGTTGATTAATTGTATATTGGCAAAATCATTGCAAATATATACATGAGTACATGAATATTCAATATATCACCCAGTCCTTATTCTCAGTGATATCCAAGATATGGCTCAGGTCCATCCTTCAATGTAAATAAGATTATTTCACAAGACAGTTGCTCGGAAGTTTCTAAAATGACGGTCCCATCTGTCAATCTTCAACTCTGACAGAGTTTCCTGTGGCAAGATGAGGAATCTGTGCTCTATTCCTCTTGGAGCACTTGTTATGATTTGTAATGTTTCTATAATTCATTCTCTTCCCTAAAATGCAGTGTATGTGATTTTCTGCAGGATGAATTATACATGACTGGTGTTCTCCTGCTGCGTTTTGGGTTTAGAGCTGGCTAGAAGACGAAAGAATGTCTCATTCTTTTCTGAACGCTTTACATATCTCTTTAGTCAAAAATAGAAACACATGCTTTTGAATTTAAAAGACAAGCAGGGAATGAATAGCAGATTGTGTTACTTATTGAACTGGGACTTAAAATCAGCACTTCTGCAACAGTTGGCACAAATTGTTCCAGTCTTATTTTTAAGAAGTGCTATTGCCGCAGTTGAAGGGGGCTGTCAAGATCGAGTCTCATATTCCTTAGAGGCTTCACAAGGGCCATATGTTCTCCTTCACTTGACATACAGCTTCTATCGTCGTCCCCGCAGACAGCCTCACAGTTTGTGGTCCTCCTCTTTTCCCAACTAATTAAGACACAGACTAGCTGAGGATTAATAAAACAGATTTTTTTTTTCCTCAACTGGAACTACAAGCATTTTGGCTTACAGTTTACATACAAATGACATAAAAGTAATTTTAGATTTTTACATTTTCTAAGTGTTTTAAGACTGGTACTTACTTGCCCCATGCAAAACTCATTGATGCCAGGGTGTTGTGGTGGGTGGTTACCAGGGCGTTTATGTGGTTACTAAGGTGTTCTGAGTGTTTTTTTATATGCTGCTATGCAGTTTATAGGGTGTTCTGGGTAGTTGCTAGTCTCGCATAGCCAGACCTATGACTTCGGCAAAGGTTTGGGCTTTAGAGCAGCTTCAATTGGCCAAGTACTGCTTATTTAAACAGGAAATGCCATCTGACTGTCATGTTAAGCAACCAGTCACAGTCAGTTTTTTCATTACGGGGTGTTTCGGGGTGAGGTTATCGGAGATGTATCATACCACAATAAAAGACCAAAATGGGGAAAGAAAGAAAAGTATATAATGGCTTGCAAGTCTCCGGCGATTGCACAGAAAACACACAGGAAAATAGCGGAAAATGTGTTGAGAGTGCAATTACTGCACAGAAAACCAGACATAACTAAGTAAACAAAGCAGAAAATGCAGCTCTGCTCATGGATATCTGCTTTACTTTCTGTTACGTGCCTCAAATGAAACTTTGAATATCTCTAAAAGATCTGATGTCACTAACTTGACAAACCTGGGCAAATCCTGTTATTATTTCCTCTTCAAAAGCACTAATTGTATCAACACGGGACCTTGCGTACACGTTTTGGCCTTAAAACGGAAAAACTGAGCTTTTCGAAAACGCTCTCCCAAGTGGATAAATTTGAAAATGCAGTCTTCGAGTTTTAGTGTGGATGGAAAAGACGGAGATATCTGAAAACAATGAGGTATTTGTTGTCATGTGACGCAGTTATGTGATCCATTCAACCTAAAACAATCAAAATGGCGGCCCATGTTGTAATGGCGTTGTTGTGTCTGTTATTCACTTAGAGAGCATTGTTAAAGATAAATGTTTGTACAACCTTTACAATGCATTCCTTCATAGGTGATGCAAAGTTAACTCGGAATTGCTGTCCGGCGACAAAACAC
This sequence comes from Myxocyprinus asiaticus, assembly GCF_019703515.2. Lineage (NCBI taxonomy): Eukaryota > Metazoa > Chordata > Actinopteri > Cypriniformes > Catostomidae > Myxocyprinus > Myxocyprinus asiaticus. The sequence continues at coordinate 34,031,263 of NC_059375.1, forward strand.
AAGGACAATTGCATTTCAGACCGTACATGTAAACGGTGATTTTTTTGCATGCGCAGTAATTCCAGATTCAAGAGTTATCACACGTTTTAGTGTGGATGAGCACCTTTTTGAAAACATTGGAAAATGGCAGTGTGGACGGAGAGCGTTTCGAATACGCAGTTTTCATATGTATCCGGATTTATTAATTAATGTGGATGCAGCCTGAGACTAGGTAGTTGCTAGCATGTTGCTTTGTGGTTAATAGCGTGTTTTGGGTGGTTACTCATTGCAACGAGTCAAAAGAGTCCATTCCCAAGTCTCTATAATATTCTGGACCCTAGATATTGCTTGGGTTCCTATTTCAATGCAAGTCTATATTTTGCATAAATCTATATTAATAGATTTTGTCCCCCAATTTTATGATCTTACACAGTGGCGTCACTTTGTTTTAAGAAGTGGTGGGGACAGTCTGGGGGGAAGTGAATGCACAGCTGAACTTGAAAAAGTTGCGCGTTAGATGTGTAACTCGTGTTATGAATAGGCTGGTGTCTTAATGCCCTGTGTAGCATAAAATGAAAAGTCTATAAATAAGGGAAAAATTCATACGTGTGTGTCTAGGTGCACAAGAAAACTTTGCCGCCCGCTGTTACTCAAGGCAATGAGTACTCATTATAACAAAACTCAATTTCTGGGTCAACACATGTTATAATACACACACACAAAAAAAATGGAAACTCCTGCTCAAGAACTGGAGATTTCTATGCTGCATTAGACACTTACCTGATGAAAGTGTACTTCAAAAAGTGGTGTGGACAAAATTGGCAAATGCAGAAAGTGGTAGGGACATGTCCCACCTGTCCCACCCCTAAATGACGCCTATGGTCTGACAGGTTAAAATCATAGGCTGTTTCTGATTGCTTAGAAAAGTGATAGTACACATGATTTGAGGCATGTGCGTAGCACAAACTTGGATTACTTAGATAAATACACAGTAACATGAAAACTGTCATTTAAAATGTGATTTTATTTTTTATTTGTTTCACATTTTAAAATTTGTAAAACAAAATTTGGTTTAATTTTGTAATAACATATTTAATGAGAAATTGGTGCATATAATCTTTTGGTACGACATCATTAACTTTAAAGTAATGTTTTGGGTTGAATTCAAGTTAAGCTCAAGTGACTCAAATTTGAAGCATAATGTTAATTGCCACAAAAATAATTTTCGTTAAAAAAAACAAAAACAATGACGATGCAAAAACAACAGTTACAGTAAGGCACTTACAATGGAAGTGAATAGGGCCAGGCCATAAACATTAAAATACACACTGTTTAAAAAGTATAGTCACAAGATGTAAACATTATACATGTTAACATAATTTGTATGTGATAAAATTGCTTACTAAACCTATCTGTGTAAAGTTATATCCAATATTACAACTTCGTTGTCATGACGGCATAATGCCAGTAAACCCTTTAATCTGGTAAACTCTCTAATTCAGGTAAATCCCTGATTTTATCACACAAAAAATCATATTAACACATACAGTATGTTTACATCTTGTGGCTATACTTTTGAAGCATTGTGTATTTTAAAGTTTATCGACTGGCCCCATTCCCTTCCATTGTAACTCCCTTACTGTAACCAAAAGGACAAAGGACAAAAAATTATTTTTTGCATAAAATTATATTTAATATTATGCCACAAATGCTTTTGATTGAGACTACTTTGTATTGAACCTGGAACATTCCTGTAACTATGTAGTAATTTAAGTTTAAATGTTTGCAAATTTTATGATTTTTCAAATAGGCTATTTTTTCACTTATTCTCGGTTGACGTTCAGCTGAATATAAGGCTCTTGTGACAGTTTATTTTTTGTTCCATGTTTACAGATTTCAGAGGGCTATTAGATGTTTAGAGCTGTTAGTCTAACGTAAAACCATTACCTCAGCAAACATCACAGCCCTGCTCACAGACCTGTGGCTGAGGCCCAAGCACTGTTTACATCACTCCGTGGGCTATGAGCTAAACTTAGCCTCCACGATCCATTAATTTTACCCCTAAAAGCATTCTAAATATTTGTGTAACTATCACCACCATTTTTATAGTAGCTAAGTAGAGTGAAGCCCGGAGAGACGCTCACAGATGTATAAGCCATCTCTGGCTGCTATGTTTTTCCAGTGGTAAAAGTTTGGTCACCTAGGTTGCCTTGACCTGTTTTATGTTTCCTACTGGTGGCTGTTATTAGCCACTGGTATGTTCCATTGGTGGTACTGATGTGTTCTGTGGCAGTTAGTCGATTCACACATCACACAAATGTCCATTTGAATTATAATTACTGAGTTATCTACATTTGAAGGGTTTAAGACTATTTGTTGCTGCTAGAGCGCAACAGTGGCCACCCACTTTTTAACAGTTAAAAGGTTTTATTTTGGGTGAGAGAAGTGGAAATACGAGAGTGTATTTTGGGCAGAGCCCAACAGGTGAGCTAGATTTTCAAAATTCCCCAGATTAAGTGGTTGTGCCTCTTGAGGAATCACTTCAAAGCACACCAGCAGACTGTATTAAAAACTACTGTCAACAGACAGAAAGTAATTTTGCTGTTTATCTTCAGACTGGATTCCCCAGTGGACTTGATCATTTTCATTTTGTTCTGGATTTGTGTAGTATGATGCTGCAATCCTTAAAGGAATAGTTCACCCAAAAATTACATTCAGTCATAATTTACTCAGAAATACTGTATATTGTTCCAAAACCATATGACTTTCTTTCGTGGAACACAAATTAAGATACTTTGTAGAATCTCAGAGCTGCTCTTCTTCATACACTGAAAGCATACAATATTACATCTAAATACTATAAGTACCATAAAAGTAGTATGACTTGTGCACTGTATTGCAGGTATTCTGAAGCCATATGATGGCTTTGTTTAAGGAAGAGATTGAAATTTCAGTTGTTATTCTCTGAAAACCTTTGCCTCCACTATAGCTCTCAAATCTTATTCGCACATGTGCATTTTCAAAATTGGCAAGCCTTTCAAACGTTACGTCAGGTTTGATGTCAGTGACACCAGACAGCATTGGTTGCTTGTCTTGGAACTGAACATCATGGCGTGTTTGAATGTGCACATGCATAAAAAAGATTTGAGAACTATGGCAAAGGGGAAGACTGTCAATAACTAATTACTTATTTCTCACAGAAAGTTATCGTATGGCTTCAGACTTACAGTTCACATGTCATGTGTACTATTATAGAGCTTTTTTGTCCTTTTTGGAAAAGAACAGCTCAGAATTTCTTCAAAAAAGATGCACAATTAGTATTAAGCTAATACAATTTTAAAAACTGAGCAATTGTGTTACGGATTTGACATTTGTAGTGAAAATCTGAAATTGAACTTCTTATAGAAAGTACTCATGATCATAATTTAGCTTTGTACAGAGGGTATCAACTTATTTCAATTAATATCTTTTCAGTGATATGGACTGTACAGATGTGACACGGCGACTTCATAAATTTGTCTCTTATACGTAAATTAAGAGACAAATGAGTGTGTGTATTTCTCAGACAGTTCCTAGTCTTTTTGTAAAATTATTATTGTTAACATGTTATGAAAATAAAAATCCTTTGACCCATCTTTTGCAACAATGAATTTTGGCTGCTTGAAAATGTTGCTTTAGAAAAAGGGTGCCCCTCATGTAAGGTAGATGATGCAGTTTCCTAAAAAAAAAATAATAAAAAACTTTTTTAAAAATCAGCAGTTGCACTAAAATACAATTTACCATTTAAAGGGGTTTTCTTTCTTTGCTTAAAACAATTATTTTCATTGTAATAATTATTTTTCCATTGTATAGTTGACATTTCCGTAGAATTGCCCAGTTGCACTGATGCAAAGTAAACGGTACTTAAGGTATTTGTTGACTGCTGCTTGGATGCTTTTCAAACATGACAGATTATACTGTGTACTGTATGTCATAACAGATTGTTTCAGCCCTCTTTCAATTGCATGTAATATAGAAAAGGAAGCTCGCACATTAGACCAGAGGATAATGATATGCAAGCTGCATCATCACACTGTAGGTCCCTCCTGCTGTGAATGTGGAGATGGCAGACAGCCTTAAGCACCCCTCATTTACACACACATACTCGTAAAATAATCTCATGGGAGAGCTGGGCCCGTTTGATCCGATCCGACAAGGTGCAGCAGGCAGGGGGGTATAATCAGCTATCCCTCCATTTACCACCTCTCCCTCTCATCCTCCTTTCATCTCTTGTCTTTTGTCAGTGCAGAGTAACGGATGAGGGGCTTGTGGTTGCGTTCTAGTAGAGCTGCACGATTCTGGATAAATTGAGAATAAAAATAAATAAATAAAAAATCTTTAAAAAACTGCATAAAAATAAATAAATTCTAACATGCTAAGTAAAAAAGCAAAACGAGCAGATAAAAGCTTCATTAACAATTCTATGTTAACTTTGTGTTGTGCTGGTAAGCAAATATGCAATAAAACACTGATATTGTACCAAGTTTATTTTTTAAATATATATTAACAATTTAAATGGAAACAATGAGGCCTTTAGTGTTTCTCTTGTAAAACTTAGTTCAAACTTGTAAAGGAATTAAATAGAGAACAGAGTAAACAGTGCTTTAAGTTTTTCAGCAACAGTAGCAATTAAACATTAAAAAAATTATAATATAAAATATTAGAAAAAGTAATTTAATGCAAAATGAAACTACTTAAATATTTGACACTCTTAATTGTGTGATTATTAGATATACATTAATACTGATTTGATGCAGTAAGAATGCCTGAATGCATATAACAGACAGCATGCAGCTTATATACATTTAGACATCTCACAGATAAAAAAATGTGAAGAATTTTTCTGGTCTGCTTATACATTAATGGCTGTGTTTGCTTTAATATCTCGTCAAGAGCGCAGATTTAATACCGTCTGTTTACACTCTTGTAATTCATTAACAGCCGTGTTTACATTAATATCACCTAAAGAGGGGTATTTTGATTAAAAACAGTGCAGAGTCTTGCGCAGGAGCACTGCATTCATCACAAGACACAAGCACGTGGGCAGACACACGCATGTGAGCGTTTGAGAGCAGCCGGCTGTAATCAAACAACGCACAGGTAGTGAATTTAGTCCGATTTTGGTAATGCCGGTATTTTTAGCATCGGTGGCTATTATCAATATTATAACATTGAACTGAGCAGAGATTCCGTCACACTCCTAGATAATCGTGGCTGCACCCTGCAGGTGTAAACCACTGTGCTGGACAAACGTCTTTGGCCGTTGAGTTTTAGTTTAGAAAATCTGTGGGGTGAACTGAAGAGGAGAGTCCACCAACATGGACCTCTGAATTTGAAGAATCTGTAGAGATTCTGTATGGAGGAATGTTTAACGATCCCTTGATATGTGTTCTCCAACCTCATTAGGCATTATAAGAGAAAACGTCCTGGTTACTTGCGTAAGCGGCACTGTAGGCTTTGGCCGTCATCGTGCACTTCCAGGAAGAAAGGAATTGGGGCGGGGCGTGGCTGTGAGCGGCGCTGCGAGCCCAGGAACCAATCATCGAGCCGCGAGGGTTCAGGGGAGAGCGGAGGGTTCCACTCTAGCCCGATGCTCGCGGCTGCCCGGGAAAGCATGTCCGTCATTTCCGTGTCAGCCTGTGACTGGACGACCGTACCCGAGGGGGGAGCCCAGCTGAGGCTTCTGCGTCTGACTGGACGAGCCCGCTCTCCGATGCTGCGCTCGAGAGCTCATCACCTTCGTGGGCTCCGAACAAGAGGTCGAACTCACCGTGAGATGAGCCGGCGGACTCATCTGGAAGCCCGATCGGGGCAGACAAGCGTGCTGGGGAATGGGAGGTCCGTGGGGGGATACCCGGCGGAGGTGGTCCCATTGGGGTCCCCAAATCGCCCCCAGTGCTAGCCGCGCTGGCCTCATACCCGTGGGTAGAAGGACCGAGGCGGGGAGCCGCTGGGGTGGCTTGCTTTCTTACGAAGGCAAGCCGTGACCGCAACGTTGCCATGGTCATGTTCTCGCAATGAGTACATGATCCATCTACGAACGCTGTCTCCGCATGGGTCATGCCCAGACATGAAAGACAGCGATCGTGACCATCAGAAGGCGAGAGATAACGACTGCAACCAGGAATAACACACAGACGGAAAGATGTTCTGTGTGTGCTGCTCTTTTAGAGAAATATACTCTTTTATTTCTGCCGAAGCGCCCAGGGGCGTTCTCTGCAGTGCACCAGTGCAGAGCAGGGAGAAGCCACTGAAATGCGCCATCAGACCCAGCAGAGGTGAATGAACAGTCGTGGAATTTAGCTCAGTGAACATAGGCCGTTCGGCTACGAAAAGAAAATCTGAATGAGTGGTTGCATACCAGCTCCTTTTATACCCGTATGTCTGGGGGAGTGGTATGCAAATACCACTCGCCAATTTTCGTTGGCCTTTTATCAAAGACCAGAGGTGTTTCGGGCTCCCAAGAGTGACCCCTAGTGTCACTACATCGACACAACGTCGAGTGAGTGAGTGACAGATAGGGAACTCAGAGCTGTTATCTTGGCAAAGGGTGGTTGCAAAAAGCATTGAATAAAAGGGTGCCAATATTTCTGGACAATACATTTTGGAGAAAAATATTTATTTAATAATGAGATATTTCCTGTTTCAATTGTTTTTCTTAAATTAATGGTTAGATTTTTGTGAATTTTCTGAATGAAAGATCAAAAGGATAAACAGTGCAGTTTTTTTTTTTTTTCACAGACTTCTTTGCTCATATTTACCAAGGGTGCCAATATTTTTGGCCACAATTGTAAAATGTTTGAACATGTTTGTGGATGTCTTTAATTTAGGTTTCATACAAGAAAGGGATTATAGGAATGGGATTATATATCCGTGCCAAGGTAAAAGAGCCAAGATGATGAAATGAAATGATATGGATTTCCCTTTGGCAGTGGTGATAATATGCAGAAATCATTGTCTGGTGCCCTGTTTTCAGAGATTTCAGTTTTACAGATTTAAAAAAAAAAATTCCACTATTCACATTTTTATATTTTTAGTGTAAGTTTAATATCTGGTATCTGTTTATCAGGTATACAATAAATGGCAACATATTGTTGGTCTAGAAAGAATATAGCAGCACCCATTAATGTTATTACATTACTCTATGTCCAATAGGACTGGGAATTGATACAGATTTCCTGATTCGATTTGATTCTGATTCACAAGCTCTTGATTTGGTTCATTTCCAATTTCAATTCGATAATGATTCATATGGGTATATGGGTCCCTTTTGCTTACATATGAAAATAAATTCTCTCCCAGCTAATGATGTTAATTACACAGGGGACCTTCTAACAAGGAAAATAACAAAAATATTAATTTTACAAATTATATTTTATTAGTTTTCATCATTTTAGTCACATTTTGGAAAATCCATGTATTCAACCAATAAATAACTAATTATATTTCATATAATATTTTTTGTTACGTTTATCATTTAATTGCATAATTTGTACTATTTACAAGTATTTACATTGATTTGTTGAACGTGCTAAAACCGGTACCGTCTCTTTAACAATACCGGCATTTCTGTAAAGATGTAGATGAGCGCATGTTAATGAGAGAGGACTCGAATGGGTTTATCTAATCTAATCTGTGCTATGCATGATTAGAATTAAATATTTCTTTTGGTTGTTTTTGATCAACAACTGACTGTAGAGAACAGAGAGGGTATTAAAAGAGACATTATTCAATGACAGATGGGTTGTGTGGATCTCGTCTTTGGACACATTATACAGAACAACTTTTACTCTCAAAATGCAGTGAAAGGATCTTGCTGCTGAATACTCCATTATTGTACTACACAGTTCATTCACTAAGAGTGAAATCTAAACATTTACCAGCCAGTTGCCAAATATATACATTTAATTTGCATAGCACAAAATATTGACATTTTTACAACAGCCATTCATTATCAAGTGAGAAACATCTTTTTAAGCTAGAAAGACATGGCCCAAAAATAAAGAATAAAGTAGATTTCTGACCATTTAGGTCCCAAAACATTCCCAATTTCCATAAATATAATGGCATTTTATAATAATGATGATGTTGATTATGATGATGATAATAATAATCATCATCATCAACATTGTCATGGTCATCATAAAATATTATTAATATGTTTTTTGTTGTTGGAGTTTGATTATTTTGTTACTGTTGTAAATCATAAATAAAACAAGTATTACAAATCTGTTCTGAATATTTGTTACCTGACACTTAAACATGAAAATAATCAGTATTGGTATTAGTCTTTAAAAACAATATTGGTCGATCTCTACCTGTTCATTTCTTCATTACATCTTTCAGTCTCTTTATCACAGATGACTTCCATTCTGCTATATTGTCTGAAACGTGAAATTTACAGCCTCGTTGTAAATATTTACTGATGCCTTTAAACAAGAAACTGGTCATTTTCAAGTCCATTTCCCTCTCTCCATAACAGCGGCTAATGTTCTGTCAGTGGTTGAAAGCCCAGATGAACAACAGAATGCTTTAACTCTATCAGCCTCTCATGAATATTTCAGTGTTTCATCCAATTGGACGCACTTCCTAGCATGGCCTGATAGCCTTCAGGGGAGCAGTTGTCTGCTGCTCGCCATCCGAATTATGAAGTCAATGGTTATCGGAAGTTCTATTACAGAAAACAATGTTTGGGAGAAAGTCAAGTGTAGAAGTCAAACAAGTCATTGGGAAAGTAGAAGTTTTTAAATGGATGGTTCACCCCAAAATGAAAATTTTGTCATCATTTACAACCCAGATGACTTTCTTTTTTCCATGGAACACAAAAGTTGATGTAAGGCTAAATGTCCAATTCCGCTTGTTTCTATACAAAGTGTATGGAATCTCTTTTATGATACATTTATGGTGCTTTTTTAATTTTTGGAACTTGACAGACATCAGAATAGCAGAATAGCATCTCAGAAAGCACAACACGTCAAACCTTGAGGCGGGCACTTTATGAGGACCATAGTGTTCCTAATAAAGTTTTAAGTGAGTGTAGGGTCTATTCAACATGAGTAAATTTTGTTGAGTGAACTATTCCTTATAGAAAAGGTTCCTTTTCCATTTAAAAACATGTATTCCTACAGAGGCATATTTCCATTGATTGTAAGTTGCTATGGTCCGTGTGCTAGGCAGTACGTCATTTCAATCATTCATACAACTTCCCTTTTCCCTTTTAAAAGCTTAGCATCATATTTTGGATATTTTTCTTAGCATTTGGTGGTCTCCAAATCTGTCTGGGGTGATTTGTCACAAATTACTGAATCCCAATTATAAAACGATAAAATATAAAAGGGAATTTAATGAGTGCATTCCAGATGGATCAAGCTGAAACTGTATCACTATCCTTTGAGCAAAATGTCAAATTCTGACTACAATATGTTGAATTAATTAATCTGTCGTGCTGAAGTGCTATTCTGTGTTGTCATGGTGCCAGACTTAACACTTGTTCCCATGACTCCAGTAAAGTGTAAGTAACCCATCCCCCATCCCCCACAACTATAAAATATAGATGAATTCCTGTCCAATAGAATTAAGTTAATAATTTCCATTTTCAAGAATTATTCAAGCATGGGTGAGATGATTGAAGTATTTGACATCATGTAACATGCAAGTTACATTATTTGTTTGAAGGCAGACTAAAGAATCTTGTCATATACTGTAGAGTGTTGTAAAGGTTGTAATATAACTCTTCATTTCTATATTGTCGATGGTGAAAATGTACTTCTAAATGAGGATTTAAAATGTTATGAGATTACTTACACCATAATAGATGATTTTTACAAGAAAAAGTGTGAGGTGCTTGCCTGTGGAAATCTCACTTCTACAATTCCTACTTTGCATCTATATAAAAACACATGTTAGACCAACAGTATTCCCCCAAATGTTGTCCCAACTAGTCTAACAGAGTTGTCTGAACGAACAGTTTCATATTGAACAATGCTGCTGATTTGCGAGTTCGCAGCATGCAGTGCAACATGAATAAATTATGTGGTTAGTGTTATCCACCTTTTTTCTGAATGCGGAAGTGTTCCACGATTCGACTGTTTTCAATTTCCGGTCTTCGGTGTTTTCACTCGCATTGGCATATATTCTTAGCGGGTAATGTAATGTTTAAGCTATTACATTTGTAAAAATTGTAAAAAAAACATGCTGATACTTCACAGAGTCAAGAGATTTTTATAGACAGTGCCTCACCTGAATGTGAAGATGTCATGAAGGGATGGTCAGAGGTAAGCTACGTTGATATCATTAATTATTCTGAGTTGTTATGACAGCCAACAACTGCACAAGTTGAGCCTGAAAATCATTTTTACATCAAGTAACACTTAAATGATTGTTGTTGTTCTCTGGATCGCTAGTTTTGGCAGTTTTTACTTGGCATCTCGAGACATAAATACAAAACAGGCAATCAGAATCATCATGGCGCCGCCCAGTGGTTTCTCAGGAAAATTGTGGATAGGCTTATTTTTTGCTGTTTGCTGACTTTATGCTGTTTTTGATATTTTTTTTTTTGTTTGTTGATTGTCACTGTTTTTGAGGTTCGTTTGTTAAGGGTTGGGGTCTATTGTGTGTCTACATCAAACAATTGTACGTACTGCCTTGCAAGACATGCCTCTCTCTTCAGAGGCAAAAACTGCTGTTAACTTCATCTAAAAGTAATTGAAATGGTGACTAAATGAAAGTTCTCATATTGTGAATTGATAGTTGGCTGAACAAGAAATGAGTAGTTCTCTTAACAAGAATGTTTGCATTTAGTGAACAAACTAATTCACATTGACAAAACAAAGCAATGTAACTGAGAACAAATATTAAGACGGTCATTGAGAGAACTCAAAAATCTTTCTGCAGCATGTTGTGTTGATTTTATGTTTGCTCAACAATACTTTTTTACAGCGTAGAGTATTGCTAGAGTGTTCTGGGTGTTTGCAAGCAATTGTAGGTGGTTGCTTACTGGCCCACCCCCAAGTCTCTATGGTATTTTAGTCTCTAGATATGGCTCAGGGCCCTCCTTCAACAAAAGGATGGATTTTGTTCTGTTTTTGCCTTTTTTATTGTCTTCCAGATGAAAATTTTATGTCTGATCAATTAGGAAAGTAATGGAACAAACACCTTAATAAGTTTGAGAAATTATAATGGTGTTGCTTGTCTTACCAAACAACACTAAATGAGAATCTTTTATGCCAAAAAAATGTCACATTAATGATATTAACCATAGTTAATGGTTAACTATATTTTGCTGTTGGCAAACAGCACCTCCTGCAGAAGTGGGCCAAAGGCAAAGTGAAAGATCTACACTACAATGATGAAGTGTGTGGATAGGAACTGGACAGGAGTGGGTGGACAGATTTATGGGGTCTTTTACACCATACTCTATGTGCTTGTGTTAATAAACACCCTCTGAACACTGATGGAAAGGAGGATGGAGGTGGGGTGAAGGCGCAGTTTGTCAACAGACTTAAGTAGAAAGTTCATTTAGAAAGATAAAATATTACTAAAGCGTTACTTTCAAAAGAAGCCTTTATTCTGTCACACATTATACAATATACATTTTTTCACATAACCCAGCTAAGCTGGGGTCAGACATGATACAGCACCCCTGGAGCAGATCAAGGGCCTTGCTCAGGGGTCCAACAGTGGCATCTTGGTGGTGTTGGGGCTTGAACCCCCAACCTTCTGGTCAGTAACCCAGAGCCTTAACTGCTGAGCCACCACTGCCCATAATATTTTCATGCATTGGCCAGGAATCAGACCCAGGTCTCCCGCGTGGCAGGCGAGAATTCTACCACTGAACCACCAATGCTTGTGGGTGGATGGTAAATGCTAGTTACAAATCAAGGCCAACAAATGGAATACCGTACATTACTGACATAGCTAAGAGGCAGAGAAGAAAACTGGATATCCCTGGATTTGACCATTGAGTTCAGTCATATCCTGAGACACGAGTGTGACATGCAGCAGGACTAAGTTGTGAAATTTTAAATAATACCAAGCTATAGAAAGGCTTTTCTTTTTAATCAAATGTATTATGTTTCCAGGAGTGTTGGTTATTCTTGTTTTTGATACTTTACAGACATCTGGAAATTTCTGGAAAGCTGCTTTGGAACAATGTGTTTTGGGAAAAGCACTAATAGAAAACTATACAAATAAAAATTATTTGACTTTTTATATTATGTTTTTTCTACTTTGGCATGAATCTCAATGTTCTCTCTTTGCACTGTCAATCAAACAAGTGATAACCAGTGCTGAAGCATTTTACCAATCAGAAATTAGCATAATTAATTATGATACAAGAAATGGCCAGCATCGTCCAATCACTGTCAACCATGTTAAAATAAAATTATATATTTTAATTCTGAATCTATGTACATTGTCTCACGTTCTGCTTCTGATGAGCTCGCTGCACCGCATGCAACAACAAACCCAGCGCGAGACAGTCATGACAAAATGATTCCTTTGAACCAGATCTTTTTCATGAATCACCAGAAAAGAATTGAGTGTTTGAACTCAGGAGCTCAGGTTAGCAGTTTGAATCAGATTCACTTTCTCAGCAAATCAGCCATCAGTGAGCTCACAACTGGGAGTGCAGACATTTCAAAATAAGAGTCACATGAGTATTGCAGGCTTCTTTATAATTAAAAGTCCCGTATTGTGTACCACTTTTATTCTCCTGGTAATTATTGATTGGGATTGGAGTAGCACAATAAACTGCATCTGGGATTTCATATATATAAATTTACACACACACACACACTCACACACACACACTTTCTAACTTGTTTCTGAACAGCAATCTAAATCAAGCAATTCTGTGATTTGGCGACTAAAAACAGCCATTTGGCTCCTTAATGTTTCAGTTTAGGAGACAATGGCTCCTTAGCCATTTCTTAGTGTGGAGCCCTGTAAATATCTGCTTATGTAGATTCTGAAGAGCAGTACTAAATCAAAAAAAAAATAAAAAATGTATCTCTTATATTTGTATAAATTATGAAAGGGGTGTGAACATTGATGAGACAAATGGGGAATTCAAACTTACGTATCTTTTCAAATATATATTCTGTTTATAAAACCTCTGATTAATGGGTTATTAGCGGTCTTCCTTTTCTTCTGCTTTCTATCTTGTTTCTGGACAACAATCTAAATCGAGAAATTATATGATTTGGCAACTGAAACCAACCATTTGTCTCCTCAATGTTTCAACTAAGGAGCCAATGGCTCCTAAGTCATTTTTTTTTTTTTTTTAGTCTGGAGCCCTGTTATGTGAAAATGAAAGTGATCACACTGTGTCTAACAGTCAGTGCAGGTGTTGGTGGTGCAAATGTTGTGGTTGGGCAAACAGGTCTGAGATCAGAATTATACAGAGCTTGCAAAAAAAAATGTTTTTGTTTTGTTGAAATTCCTCTTCTTATTCTAAATGGAATTAATTCAGCTCATACCACTTAAAGTGAAAGTTCACCCAATAATCATTTGCTCACCCTTGCATTGTCCCAAACACGTATGGCTTTCATTCTTTCGTGGAACACAAAAGTAGATGTCTGGCATCAGTAACCATTTACTTTCAATGTATGGAAAAAAGATGCAATGAAAGTGAATGGTGACTGAGGCTAACATTCTACTAAACATTTCCTTTTGTGTTCCATGGAATAAATGGTAGAATTTTCATTTTTTGTGTGAACTATCCCTTTAACTTAAATTGTTTCCCATTCGAAGTCTAACGCCGGATTCACATATACTCCGTGTGAGGGGTGCGTCAGCATTGGGCTTTCACACTGGCTGCGTCTCTTCTGCGAGACAGCAAATATCTCTGCATGGAAAATAATGTTCTTTCTGGGATCCAAGGTCAAATATTTTATTTTAAAATGGTTTAAATTACCTACAAATATATTTTAGAGAGGGGGTTATGGTTAATAATTTCTTTATTCATGTAAGTTCATGAGTAGGAGGAGCACAATTCACAATGCTATTGAGCCAAGATAATACCTAAATTGTTACATGTATCAGCTGCCAACACAAATGAAGTACAACTCTTTTCAGTGTACCCTGTACAGTATATGTGGTAACATGCATTTCACTTAAAAAAATTATTTAATAACATTACATTTATTGGTGTAAATGCATTATGTTGATTCTGCATCTACTATACATAATGCCTAAAAAATATGATATTACCTGGCCAATAAATAAATAAATAAAAATTAGATTTTTGGTTTGGAGAAGAGGGGGAAGGACGATGGGCATTTTAATTACACAATATCTGACAAAATTTAAACTACTGCAAAGTTTAAAATATTGAGTTAAAAGATTAAATCATAAAAAAAATAAAATAACTGCACATCAGGTTTAAATCACGACAAAGGTGTGTAGACAGTATAATTTTTATAGCATGAAGACAGCACACAATGACAGAGTGTACACTGACATACCATCAGCACAAATTGTCGAACCAACTGCCTCCCAATCCTATTCCTTAGCTAACAAATCTTTGTATAATGAATGCTGAGGGTTGAAAAGCACTTCGTATTTCTCCACCTCCACAATCAGTCTGGTGTCTTCCATCGATGTGGCTTTGCAAAGCTGAGGTACATTTCTTCTTCTTCAGCAACAACAGTAGGCAGTCTCGTGCATGTCTATCATCTGCAAAGGTCCAACAGTTTATACATTATTCTCTTTATTTAGTTAAAATTTCAGTTTGCTTGGATGCAGACCTATAAATTGTAGTGTACTTAGGTTTGAATAATTTTTATATGCTTTTGTGTTTTTACTGTAATATCCTGATTATTTTCGTGTTCTACTGCATATAGAGCTGCCAAGCGTGAGCCGCGCGGTAAAATTAGTCTCTGTGCCAAAACTATCTGTTCACTGCCGTGTCTGGGACGCTTCTGTTATTACGTTTATGAACATAACCATTTGACTTTCTGCTTAAAAAAGAGTTCTTCATATATTGTGAATATTTTGCTTTATGGGTCTTTAAATAAAATGTATGGCTTGCCTGCTCTTTGAAGTCCGAGGCTTTCCCTCTGTGTCTAAAGAAACAGGAAGAGATGACATGAAATGGCAGCTCAAGTTCATTAGAGCAGCCTTTGGGTTTCATCACTGCCTTTGACATGTGACCAGTGGCTTTCTGTGAATGGAAAAATAGCTTGGGTATCATATCCTTCTTCTGGATTCCTGTCCAGGAGCTTGTGTCTCACATTGTCTGGTCGTTTTAATTGACAGTGTCTGGCTATATTCCCATTCCATCACTGCAGGAGTCTTCTGCCCTAACTCATGCTGACACATTGTTTCATGAGGACGTAATTAAGGCTTATCCTTTACATTGGCATCAGAGATTCCTTGACTTGGTTTTACTGCAGAAAAGCAGCATTTTTCAAATGCTGGATATAAAATCCCTGCAGCTGCCTGTGGAAATCAAGGCTGTCTATGTAATATACAATATATCTTATATAAGCTGTCATACTGTAAATGTGCTCAGAAAGGAACAAACTTTGCAGGTTTATTATTAGATATTATTATGCAGATCTTTCTGGTAGGGTTGGTTGTTGAAAAATAACCGATGTGAACAGGCACCGGAAGTCCCCCGAAGTGCTTTTGAGTTTTCATCAATTGTGTATAGACCAGGTTGTCAAATTACAGATGAGATGCACTGTGTGATAAGCAACAATGTACAATGCTGCAGTTTATTTGAGTAATGGCATAACACTTGGTGTATTGGAGTTAGAGCTGAAATGATTAGTCAGCGTTATTGAAACGTAGACAATAAAAATTTGTCGACAAGCATTTTCATTGTTGAATAGTTGTTTGATCTCATTCAACGTAGCGTGATCACATTAAACTCTAATGATAACACGTCAGAGCAGCACTGCAGTTCGCGCCTGACTGAGGAGAGGAAAAATTACACAGCTCACAGTCCAGATGCACTCCAAACTTTCACAGCTTCAGGTGATGTAGATCGTAGAGTATGAGGGAATTATAATGCAAAAATACAAAATAAGTAAATACAGAAGCACTCTCGTTGTGGAATAAGTAGAGCCAGAGCTCTTAAAGGAAACACACTGGCGTTACATCTTTAATGCAGTTATATTTAATGCGTTATAGCTTTATCAAAGTTTAAATAATATTAAAGCAGATAATGTAAATAACTAAAACTCCGAAACTGGCATTTCTCTGTGCGGTCAGCGCCTCTTCTATGAGTTGTGCGAATGTCCTGATCTAAGGAGGAGAGATTGAAACTGTACCTGGCTGAGGCACATTGTCACGGGGACGCTCATCCCTCAAGCGTGCACGTTTAATGCAGCTAGATTATAACGTGATGGCTCGCGACTTACTGAATCATAATATATGTTTCACTGTGCATTTCTTATCGTGAAGAAAATTGGCAATACGCAGCTTTATTAATAAGAGAGAGTTTGTTTTTTTGTGAGTTAAAGATGGATTGAAGTGAACAAAGGTGAGAGAGGTAGTCTTCGCCCCATTATACACTGCAACACAATACGTTTTTGATTTGTTTTTGTTTTGGCTTGTTTTCCAATATAAATATCTAAAACTCCTTTAAAACAACATACATTTTCTTTAGCAGCTATACTGCAGAAGACAAATAATTTTAATTTTTATCTGAGAATGTTGAATATAATATTAAAAATACAAATATTTTAAAATATCTAAAAATCCTTTAATAAAAGATGCATTCACCTGAGAGGCATCATATAAGATGTTTAGACTTGCTTTTAGAGAATACATCTTGAATATAAGTGTATTTTGTCTCTACTGCACTTGCAGAAGTATAACCAAGTGGAGAAAATACACTTATATACAAAATACACTTATATTTAAGATATATTCTCTTAAAGCACGTCTAAATATCTTATATGTTGCTTCTCAAGTAAATGTATCTTGTTTTAAGGATTTTTAGACTATTTTAAATGGAAAACAAGACAAAAACACTTGATAACAATAGGATTTTTTTTTTTTTGCAGTGAATTTCTTTACTGAATTAAACTTAATAAAAAGTATTTACCCCTTTAATTCAGTAAATGTCATTTAGAGGTATTTTTAAAACATGATTTTGTCCTCTTTTTTGTTAGTAAGCATGTTTAATACAAACTTTTAAGTCGGGCACAAGTGGAATAATCGGTTAAGAGCTAACGATTAATCGTTGCAATAACTGCCGAATAGACGAACAATCGTTCTAATAGTCGTTAGATTAATCGATTATCAAAATAATTGGAGAAGTGAAATTCTTGTCATGTAGTTCATGATAAGACATTTGAAATGCATATGTAAATGACTCAAAACGTATTTGGACACTTTAGTCACTCTTAAAATTGTCAATCTTAAAGGACGGTCACATTTACCTTCGCACAGCGAAAATCCAGAGAAGGATATAGCTGCAGGCAGAGCTCCAATAAGGGGCAGGAGCTCCAAACTGCCAGCAAAGAAATAGGGACCCCCTAATCCTAACCTTGAGTGGAAATCCCGCCCTCTTCTGGAGTAACCCCACCCTTTTTTGGAGATTCCGCCCCCATTTGCAACTATACCTACTTGAAATTCTGTGGCCAAATATAGTCATCTCAGCGGTAATCTGCACAATCTTGAATTTCATGCAATGGACTTCCAGTGCCACAGAATCTCCCCCTTTTTTGGGGGGAGTTCAAGTTTGGTGAACTTTAACAGGTGAATTCATTGCATTGACCAGTAGGAAGTTGCTTGGTTTGGCAGTGACCTCTGTATGGGTGGTGCTTTGTACAAAGCTACACTGAATATTCACAATGGACGAGGATCAGAGGTTGACCGATAGTGGATTTTGCAGATTCCGATAACTAAGGGCATGAAAAAGGCAGATAACTGATTAATCGACCAATAGTTTTAATAATCTAAGTATAGAATTTTACAAAATTTAGTCTTTTCTTACTATGATGGGTGCAGACCCAACAGTCCAAAATTAGAAAAATCCGAAATGCAGTTTATTGTGCAACCAAAATCCCAACAATGACCAGAATAGATATGAAGATTTGGTGCATAACGCAAGACATTTTAAATATAAAAAAGCGCAAAATACAGCGGGGACTCTTATTTTGAAATGTCAGAGACTAGACTCTGTTACAGTGCTTTCTATGTAAGTATTTACAAGTTAAGCTTTTTATAGCCTATACTATTTTCACCAGATTAAGTGTTTTGTAAATATATAGTGTAAATTTCACCAGATGAAGGGTTTTGTAAATATACAGTTTATATTTCACCAGATAATGGTTTGTAAATATATAGTGAATATTTCACCAGATGAAGGGTTTTATGTATATATATTTCACCAAATGAGGTTTAATCCACAAGATATGAAGTTGGAGATACAATGTATGTGCTGATGGAGCATGTTCACATTTTCTTTTGCATGCTTTTGCTTCAATTTAGAACACTTGATTAACTAATCAAAATAACAAAATATGCATTGAGGTGAGGATAAAATATATATGGGGTATATTGTCAATGATGAAAGATTTAGATCCCCACAAGGTGTCAGTTATTGTTTTTATTTCACCTTTAGAGGACGCTGATATATTGTAGAATTAAGTCATTAAATTTGTAGAATCCTCCAGTGCCAACCACAAAGGAACACAGAGAAAAATAACAATAATAAAAAATAAACAAAATGATTGGCATTGATTTTTGCAGATAACTGATAGTTCCAAAATGCAAATATCGGCACCTATTAATCGGTAAAAGCTCTAACAAGGATATCATTTTAGTGGCGAGTTTCTTGTTAACGTCACTCTTACAGAGTATTTAGTGCAGCATTAAAAAAAGGCTGCTTGGCAATTAATTTTTTGCTGATTTCACACGCCCTCAACATCCGCCCACTTTGCCCGCGGAAATTTGCCCCTCAAAGGTAAATGTGACCGTGCATTTAAACTTCTAATTTCTTCTGCATTTTTTTTTCTTTCTTTTTTAGTTACTATGATTTCTTATCATTTTAAACTTCTTTTTGTGATATGTTTTGCTTGAGAAGTGTGTTTGTGTGGTATTTTTCTTAAAATAAATGCCATTTGGTACCATATTGTGTTTTAGTATGCAAAGACATGCATTTTAAAGTGTTTCTTATGTGTACACTAGTTGGGGCCAATGCATTTGTGTGCAAACAGATTTTGGAACATTGTTACAGTTCATTGATCCTCATGAAGACCATTACTGTATTGATCTGCACTTCTGTCTAACCCGTGATTGGCTGTCTGACCCTTAGATAAGCACCTGCACCTGTCTGACCTGAGCAATTCTCATTGTTTAGCATGCAGCAGAATGCCTCGGTCTGGCCATTCCTCTGTCGCTGCTGTCTTCAAAGGAAATCAATTTCCCTGAACAGAGGCCTTGATACCTGGAAGGACAGAGAAAAACAGCCCATGGCTGCATGATCTTACCAGATAACCCAGCCATTTCTGAGGGAAAAGTGAATTTTCGGACATTCCCGAGTTGATGTGTGACCATGGTGGTTGATTTGAAACTCTCAAAGCAAGTTTTCAAAAAGCTGTCATTAAAAGCCTTTATAATGATGTTTTGCTGTGGTTGGTGTACAGTTTGCTCTCTTTTGCTCTTTTATAGACTTTTTATTTTGAATGCATTCAGAGGGATGAAAAGATATCATTTGCCACCCCTTAAGGTTTAATCACAGATGACATTTGAATTTGAATGGCTGGTGAGAGGATATGATTTTCTCCTCTGAGGTACAGCTGTTATAGCTTTGGGCTCTTAGAGGTTGTTAAGGGATTTTGTAGAATGCGGGTGTCTGAAGAAATGCACTTTAACTGTGTTTTATGCTTTTGTGCTCAAGGCTGCACACATCGCCACTAACACTTGACATTTGAAATGCTAACCGGTTCCTGTGAAAGCACTTCAGATCCGACTAAAACATTATCAGGCTGTCCAAGTTCTTGAGCGGAGCTTTACGCAATGTCACATACGCAAATGTTGATATAAACTGTCATGTTTGAATGACTATTTGTCTCCTAAGGATGTTTTAGTTGTTGTGACGGCAACCGCTAAAGCAGTGTGCGAGTTATACAATGACTTTCAACTTTTTTCAAAAGGACATTTTCATGACAGTCTGTTAAGGTTCATTTCGCGTAATCTAAATCATATTTTGGTAACCCTAGCTCAATTAGCCAAACATCAACTATTTTAAACACTTTTTAACCAAACACTAACTCCCACTGTTGTCATGGCTACTTCCTCAGGTGAACGCGATTTCTGTTTTCAAGCATCTATTAACCACCAAGTGAAAATACACACCCTGACTGACTTGTAATCTTGTAAAACTAACTTTTGCGGTTACTTAAACATTTCAAAACCTTGTTGACATATACTGTATACCTATATGTAAAAGGCAATACTGTATGTACCTTTAAGATCCCCTCAACCATTTGTTTTGACATCCTTTGGGGGGTTTCAAGCCATAATTAGAGGGGCTCAAATCAGACCCACCTCATAATTTGTGTCCTGCGCTGAAGAGATTTACAAGTACAGTAGCTGCAAATCTTTAATTTAAAAGGCAAATTCACTAGATGTCTGTCTGTGCTTTATCTTTCTTAATATGTCTGTTGCCATATAGGATTTATGAACTGTGCACTTTAATTTCCCTTTTTCCTTTCATTAAATTGTCCTGCTTCTTTTGTCCCTTTGCACAGTATTTATGCCATTTGATCAAAGAGAATTACTTTTGTATTAGCATTTGTTCTTCTCATTGAGGCAAAATCTGGGTGTTCAGTGCACGACATTCACAAACGAAAAGACACTTTCTCTTTCAAGACAATAAGCAGAGGATCATGTTGCTGTCTGTTAAGAATGGAAAAGGCCTCTTTACTGGAAACAAATAAAATCTTTCTTTCAGTTTCTCATTCTTTAACACTTTAACTCTAAAATCCTATTTAAAACTTTCATATAGATGTTATTGGATGAACAATGTAATGTCATGACATGATTAAGTTTAATATTTATCCAGCATTCGATTAACTCAAGCCGATAAAGAGATGTTATCTAGCCTCAGGCATACATGCACAAACAGAGCAGCTAATCTAGTTATTCTATTGTGTTTATTGTCTCATTTTCCCTAGTTATCTGTCTTCATTCTTGCTCTGCTCCAAAATCTAGAGAGCTGCCTTGCTGTCTACTGCCTACATAGGATATAGCTTAGCATGTTGCTAAGCTAACAACATGATAATGTCAGCACAAAAAATTATATAGCAAACACACAAATATTGGTAGGGTACAATGGGGTTAAAGGCCCCTATAAAACACAAAATACTTTTTTAAGTGGGGCAAATAGATTTGTTAAAAAAAAAAAAAAAGATACAAAAATTATCGATCCAATCACAATGGAGATATATTTGTTTCTAGAATTAGATTAATTAGAAAAATTAACAGGAAATGGTAACTCTTTTCTGAAGTTGTTATTTTGAATAAGCATTATCTTAATTTGTTATTAAAATTAACAAATTTTGTCCTATAACTATTGTCTCAATATTTACACAATATCACTATAACTCCCCTGGGGGCCTTTTATCCCAAATACAGGGGTCTTTCAAGTGTGGGGTATTTGAACCAAAACAGCATTATTATTTCTTTTAACACAGATTATGTTTCTCCATCGATATTCCAAAAAATATATGTATTTTTTCAATCTTAATACACTTTGCGACCAGAAAAAAGTGTGCCTTCAGCCCCATTGTACCCTAGCCTTTGTGTCAGGAGCAAACCTACTGTATGTTGCCTTTTTAAAGGAATATTCCAGATTCGAAACAAGCTGAGCTCAGTCGACAGCATTTGTGGTATAAGTTTGATTACCACAATTTTCTTTGGGGGGGGGGATTTTTCTCTCCTTTTCTAAAAAAAAAAAAAAACACAAAAAAAAAAAAATAAAAAATGTACATTGAGGCACTTACAATTTAAGTGAATAAGGCCAGTTCGTAAATCAAACAATGTGTGTTAATGTGATTTTAGTGTGATAAAATCGCTTACTACCCTTTTCAGTGTAGTTACATCAAATTTTTGAACTTCATTACATAATGCTGTAAACCCTAAAACGATTGTAAAAAAGTTGTTTTAAACAACTTTATAGGTCAAATAGTACACAAGTTTTAACAAAAGTATTAATGTACTGTATCTGCTTTAATAAAATAATAAGCTTCACATTTCTGCCTTTAAACGCTCCAATAAATTGGCCCTATTCACTTCCATTGGAAGTGCCTCATTGTAACCTTTTTGCTTTTTTTTTAAAGAAAAGTAGGGATGAGTTGAAATTATTTTTTGTGGTAATCAACATTATGCCACAAATGCTGAGCTTAGCTTGTATTGAACTTGTATTATTAATAAGATAATAAGCTTCACATTTCTGCCTTTAAACCCTCAAAAAACTGGACCATTCACTTCCATTGTAAGTGCCTCAAAGTGACCTTGATTGTTGCTTTTTTCTAAGAAAGGGAGGGAAGAGTCAAAAGTATTTTTTTAAATTGAGCTTAATGTGTATTTAACCCAGAATATTCCTTTAAATGCTGTCTATTAGGGTAGATTACTTGCTAGGGCCATGTTCCAAAACCTGTTGTCTACATGTATAGCTGCCTTCCAAGGTAGCATCCTAAGTGGAATGGAACCTCACAATGGAGTTTGACGTTAGCATGTTGCTACTAAGTTAATAATGACTCAATACAAAAAAAAAAAAAAACGCCTCGATACTCTTAAGCACAAAAAATACATTGAATAAAATTGTCAACTTTTTATTGCTTTTACAGCATACTTTTTTGTTTTGAATGAATGAAGTATATCTATAAACAACATAAACAACTCTTGTGCACTACAATTTGTATGGATTTTTGCATGGAGCTAGCAATGCATTCTTGAATTACCTTTTCCTCAAAGCATATATGCAATGCTGCCTTAGAATTTAGCCAAAAGAAGGTATCTTAAAAGCCAGTATGCTTCTAGGCAAGTGCTGTCTAGGTAGGCAGCTTGCTAGATTTTGAAACAGAGCTGTCCCTCTTTGTCCTCTTTTTCTCTCCACATTGTGGCATTTGTCATCTCCTTCCCCTCATTCTCCCTCTCTCTAAATCATGAAAAAGTCTGATTGCATTGGGTCGATGGCTTGAAATGACTGACTGGTTGTTTCTAACAGTTCCCCCTGACTGTGAGGTGGACATGTCGCGCCATAAATCAGAAAACTCCAGACATTCTAGCTAATAGAATGTCCTAACTCCAACTCGGCTATAAAGGGATAACTGTTCTTCAGCCCATATCCATGTCCTCCTTGAGACACCCAATCAAAACTGCTGGGAGACTGTTTGGATCTAACCTTGGATAAACTTTTAATACAGTATCTCAGAGATGGAGGGCACAGGAAGGATGGATTGATTGATCCAAAACCATGGAGATTTTGTAGAGGAGAAGGAGAAGCTAAAGCATGAAAATTGAAATTGATTTTAGATTTTAATGCTGTGTGGAGCTTGACTTACAGTATATTCCTGATGGAACGATTAGCTGCTACGTTTGTCTTTTGTTTGTCTGTGTTAATGTGTTGTGTGTTTATGAGAGACTGTTGAGAGGAGCGGAGAGACACTGTCAGTTACTCCGGCTGTGAATGGGAACTGACATCTCTAATTGCTGTTTGTGTTTTTGAGTCTGTCTGAAGGAGTGTTTTCCAAAATGGATTTGACAGGCGTTTAGAGTGTGTATATGCTACTGTGGTCATCTCTCTTTGACTGACAGCTCGACAAGTGTGGGGGAGGTAGAGATGGGCAAGGACGATCATCGAACGTCAGTGTTTCCTAATTAATTCTGTGTTTTGCTGCTTTACACTACACAAAGCAATATTGTTTTTGTAAAAAAAAAAAAAAAGATTTTTTTTTTTGTTTGTTTATTACCAAATATCACAAAAACTCTTTTGTGGGGGCCTGGGTAGCTCAGTGGTAAAATACGCTGGCTATCACCCCTGGAGTTCACTAGCTCGCTAGTTTGAATCCCAGGGTGTGCTGAGTGACTCCAGCCAGGTCTCCTAAGCAGCCAAATTGGCCCAGTTGCTAGGGAGGGTAGAGTCACATGGGGTAAACTCCTTGTGGTCACTATAATGTGGTTAGTTCTCGGTGGGGCGCTTGGTGAGTTGAGCATGGTTGCCGCGGTGGGTGGCGTGAAGCCTCCACACACACTATGTCTCCGTGGCAACATGCTCAACAAGCCTCGTTATAAGATGCACAGGTTGATGGTCTCAGACACAGAGGCAATGGGGATCTGTCCTCCACCACCCAGACTGAGGCAAATCACTACACAACCATGGGGACTTAATAGCACATTGGGAATTGGGCATTCCAAATTGGGAGGAAAAAAAAAAAAACCTTTTGTTAATGTATAATATAGTATTAACCAGATGTTGTTATATGAATAACCAGTCAGTAATTAGACTGCTTTAAGTTGCACACACCTAACGAAAGTTCTGTCTGTATTTCCGTCTTTATTTACCCTCATGTTGTTCTAAACCTCTATGACTTCTGTGGAACACAAAGGAGATATTAGGGACTTTAAGCCTCAGTCCCGATTCACTTCCACTGTATGGGAAAGAGCAGCCTCAGCTACCTTCAAAGTTTTTTCACTTGTTTTTAACTGAAAAAGTAAGGTTTGGAAAGTAAAGTTAAAGTAACAGGTTTGGAATGACATGTGAGTGAGAAAATGATAGAATTATTTTTTTATTTTTTGGGTGAACTAGCACATAACAGTTCTCAGTTCATTTCAAGATGAAAGTAATGATAACTTTCAGTTCAGTAAGTGAGTCAGATGCCATATCTCACTGATGGATTCAGTGAAGGATTCGTTGGAATAATACTTAGGTGTTCAAGTGTCTTTTTGACCTATTAATTTAAAGAACCGCTCTTAAGAGTCATTCGTTCATAAATCAGACTAGACTGCTATATGTATCTTTTGCCATGCCGTATGTTTCTTTTGCTCGGCAGCACTACAGGACACACTGTTGCAAGCTAGGGTTTGCACGACTACTGATTTTTAATAGTCGACTAGTCCAAAGAAGCTGACTACCACCCCTGGAGTCATGAGTTCGAATCCAGGGCGTACTGAGTGACTCCAGCCAGGTCTCCTAAGCAACCAAATTGGCCCGGTTGCTAAGGAGGTTAGAGTCACATGGGGTAACCTCCTCGTGGTCGCTATAATGTGGTTCTCGCTCTCGGTGGGGCGTGTGGTGAGTTGTGCATGGATGCCGCAGAGAATAGCGTGAAGCTTCCACACACGCTATGTCTCCGCGGTAACGTGCTCAACAAGCCACGTGATAAGATGCACAGATTGACTGTCTCAGACGCAGAGGCAACTGAGATTCGTCCTCTGCCATTGAGGCGAGTCACTACACCACCACAAGGACTTGGAGCGCATTGGGAATTGCTCATTCCAAATTTGGGAGAAAAGGGGAGGAAAAAAAGTCGACTAGTTGAGCCCATTAGTCTAGCCGAATTCGACTAGTCATGATGTCACCCCCCCTTCACCCGACACCATCCCTCAACATTCGCAGGCAAGTTTCCAAAATGTAGGATGGCAAGGAAAGAGTCATTTATATTTATGAGTAATGTGATAACTGATTGGACGATTCAGTAATATTAGAGCAAAGAGAGCGAGAGGGTGTGTAAAGAGCAATAAGGCAAGTAATAAAGGCATAAATAAGCTTTTCAGCATCAGGCAGGTAGAGGAAGAGCCTAAGTCTTGCAATGTTCCTGGGATGGTAAAAAGTGGTTTTAGAAATATTTTTAAATGAGTGTCAAATGTCAAGTGAGCATTGAAGATGATGCCAGTGTTCCACACTTGAGAACAGGGATGCACCAGGCTATCATCAACCATCAGTTCAAAATGGTCAACTTTGCGAGTAGCAGCTGGAGTGCCAATAAGCAAAATTTCTGTTTTTGAATAATTAAGTTTGAGATAATTATGCGTCATCCATGTTCTTATTTTCAAACAATCAGTAATAGCTGTTAAGGTGCAAGTGATACCAGGCCTTGTAATAAAGTAAATTTGAGTATCATCAGCATAGCAATGATACCCCAGGCCATATTTCCTAATAATCTGTAATAGGAGTAGCATGTATATGCTGAAAAGAGTGGGACCTAAGACTTACCCCTGGGGGACACCTTGCTGGACCAGCACAGTCTTAGATTTGTTATTGCCCAGTACAACAAACTGAGAATGGTCCGTAAGGTAGGATCTGAACCAGTCCAGCACAGTCCCTGAGACTCCAATCCACCTATGCAGCCAATCCAGGAGGATAGTGTGACATACAGTATCAAATGCAACACTGAGGTCAGGTAAGACCAAAATGCTGCTGACTCCTGTATCTGCTGTAATGAGGAAGTCATTCATGACTCTCACCAAGGCCGTCTCGGCACTATGCCCAGTTCTAAAGCCAGAGTGGAAAGGCTCCAGTAAATTATTAAAGGACAGGTGATTGTGTTGTTGGGGAACAACAATATGTCCAAGAACCTTTGCCAGAAAGGGGAGGCTGGAGATTGGCCTGTAGTTAGACAGGTCAGCACTATCACACCTAGGCTTTTTAGGGACTGGTGTGATAGCTGCAATTTTGAGTGCACAGGGAACCGACCCAGTATAAAGAGAAGTGTTAATGATTGCAGTAATATGGGGACTAATGAATGGCAGACAACCTTTGAGAACAGTAGTAGGTAGGGGGTCCAGGATACTGGTAGATTATACTGGTAGACATAACTAATTTTAAGATAGAGTCATTATCAACAGCAATAAAGCTGGAAAATGTAGTAGATGGGAGATTTGCAGGATAAATCTGAGCATGTTCAACAGAAGAATCAGAGGCAATAGAATTGTGAATATTCTCAATCTTTTCAACAAAATAGTTGAGAAACTTATTACACTGTTCAATAGAAACACAGGTAATTGCATTCACAGGTTTAAGTAATTTGTTAATTGTCTTAAACATAATTTTAGGATTAGCCTCACCATCACTGATGATTTTTGAACAGTGATCTTTCCTTGCAACATTAAGAGAATTATGATAATCAATCTGGTGCTGTTCAAACATAAGTCTATGAACAATAAGGCCAGATTTTTATATTGCCGCTCAAGTTGCCTTCCTTTGGCTTTCAGCACCCGTAACTCAGTTATATTTCAGGGACAAGGTTTGCTGAATGATACAACATGCTCACTCAAAGGCATAAGCTCATGCAATATAGCTGATAGAGCAGAGTTATACTGATCAACAGAATTGATCATTGGGAGCTCAGAGACACAGGAATAGAAAAGATCATAATCAGTGTTCTTAGGATTCCTAAAATGTATGACATGTTTTTTTAAAGATCTAGGTGAAACAGTCATAACAAAAGTAAGAAGCTTATAGTCACTTATGCTCATGCCAGTTCTGTCAAGTTGTTTAATATCAACACCAACAGAACAAACCAGATCTAGTATGTGACCTAATATGTGAAGGTTAAAGCAATCTAAAATGTCCAGAAATTGTTCTGTATAATTACAGTTTGGATTTTCAACATGAATGTTAATGTCTCCAGTTAATAGCATAGCTGGACAGATGGGACTGAGAAGTGTCAACAGTTCCGTGAGTTCAGAAAAAAAGAAGTCTATGCAACCCCTGTTGCAAACAATGATTCCTGTATAGAACCATAAAAAGGTTCCATTTGAAATATCTGTTACCTTGGCTACATGTCCACCACAGACTTGTTCTGGCATAGACAACACTAACTTCCAAAAGGCCCCAGGGAAGCTGCCCTTCATCATGCCTGAGCTATAGTAGTATTGATTTGGATGCAAGTTTTGCACAAATATGAAACCCTTTGAAGTTCCAGTCCCCACACAAAACCGGGAGTCTAGCCATTTGTAAAAAGGATTGTTCCTGAACATGATGGGTAGTGTGCTGTTTGGTTGGGTCCATTGGGGATGTTGAAATCACCAGTACTTTGGTACCAAGTTGACAAATATAACAGTATCACTCGTAGGAGTTGTCTGTATCAGTAATTGAGTACCTTTTTATTAGTGCTATTATTACTGTTACCACTGTCAATTCAGGCATGATGAAAATATGGTGTGCCCATATAGAGTGCAACAGTCTTGTTCTGGAAGTAAAAATCCCATTCATTTTCTCCATAGGGGAATAGACTTTTAAAGATAACTTATACATACTTTAAAGACAGACCTACCATAAGCTCTGAGGTTGTGGTGTATCATTCTGTTAAAGCCATCAGTCCATGTTATTTTATCTAAATTTTTGGAAAAACATGTTTAATAATGGATTTTCTGGTGAAGAACTACACCAGCTACAATCCACCAATCAGAGAATTATGGCAAACCAAGAGCTCCATAACCCCCACTTCCATGACGCACTGTGAATAACACAATTGAGTTAATCTCCCTACACTCTCAAACTACTGATATACACTATATGGCCAAAAGTTTGTGGACACCCCCTTCTAATTAATTAATTTGGTTACTCCATTAAATCCAGTAAAGAAAAATCTTAATGTTTCTTTATGTAATGGCTTGGGCTTTGTGTGCTTCCAAATTTGTGGCAACTGTTTGGGGATAGCCCTTTTCTGTTCCAGCATGACAATGCCCCTGTGAACAAAGTGAGGTCCATAAAGAAATGGTTTACTGTGTCTGGCTTGGAAGAAATTGACTGGCCTGCACAAAGCCCAGACCTGAACCCCACTGATCACTTTTGGGGTGAACTGGAACAGCAACTGTAAGTCAGGCCCCATCGACCAACATGAGTTCCTGACCTCACTGATAGCCTCGTGACTGAATGAGAGCAAATCCCTGCAGCCATGTTACTACATACAGTATAGTGGAAAGCCTTCCCAAAGAGTGGAAGCTGTTGTTACAGCAAAGGGGGAAATTGATGCCTAAGGTTTTGAAATCAAATGTTCATCAAGCACATATGGTGTCCACAAACTTTTGGCCATATAGTGTATTTGCATATATTAAAATATTTCATAAACAATTATAATGTATTTTTTCTATATTTATAATCAACAAATTTAAATCAATGGTTTTATATTTTTCCATCTTTTTAAATGCTTTATGGGATTGTACTTTGTCTTTTTGAACAATTTTCAAATGCTTTTTTCTTCAGATCAAAGTTTGTCATGTTATAACTCACTTTGGAGCGAGTTGGCTGAAATCGCTATGGAAAAAAATTAATTAGGAAAAATATTTCTGGAGCAAAGATGGCTGAAAAAGTAGGCAGGCAGTCATCTGGAAGAGCAAAAAGATCTGTGAGGTAATTTATAGGTCTATAGGCTGTAAACACAAGTTATAATTTTTTTGACTTTACCACACACGTACTTCATTAGCAGCAAATAACCAATAGTTTTAATAACAACAGTCGTAGATGAGTTTATTCATTCATTTTTAGGCTTGTCAGTGGCCATAACCTACGACAGTTGCTGATAGCATAACTGCACTGTTTTTTTATTTTATTTTTTACAATTGAAGTAGCTTTATTTTGCAATGTTCAATGGCCTGTTAATTTTTGCCGTGCTATTTGAAATTAGTAGCAGGTAACATGAAATTTCAGTGGTATTGGTAAAAGTTACTGACATTTTTGTATTGTGACAACCCTAATGTTTACCTTAATCAGAAGAGGTGTTTTTTGAGTCTGCATTTGGTTTAAATCACAAAGTGTCCTCGAAAGCCAGGTAAATGACCTCAAGGCAAGGGGAAAACATTCTTATGTTAAAAAGTTGTACATATAAGTATACAGCATGTACAAACCAGCTGTGATATTTCCCTGTACAGACATGTTGATGCTCATCCTCTCTTGCAAACCCAAACATATACACTGTCTCCTCTCCTCCCACTTCCACTCCCTCACCATCATTTACTTTCACCTTCTCTTGCCTCTCTGCAGCTGATCATTTCAGCAGGAAACCCTTCATTATGTTAAGTGTGTGAGTGTTGGCTGTGTAAGGCACCATTAGCTGTCGGCACAGATGAAAAGACTCTCGACGGGATTGGTGAATATTGACTCGTGAGGTGCGTGCAGATGGTTTTTACGTAACAGCCAGATTACTGAATGTGTGAAGAAAATCTGACTAACCTGCTAACTCAAATCTATTAACTCTGGCAAAAAGTCAGGATAAAGTCAACATGACAACATTTACAACCCATTTTTTCAAGCACAATGCAACAAGATTCCAGTAACAATCATTTTGTCTGTCCATACAGATAGCAAAAACTGCTCGGTAAAACACAATCACAGCCAATCAAAAGATATTTTATGCTTAATTTACAGTTATATATAGCAAGATTTTGGACCAATGAGATTCCGCTGTGGGTGGAGTTACCTAGCATGACACAATAGAAGTAGAAACCAGGTGATCAGCAAAATGCCTTGTCGTCCGTCGCTTAGAACAAAAACACAGATTTACAAGGAAAAAACAGGTAACACTTTATAAGGTTCCATTTGTTAACATTAGTTAACAACATTAGTTAACATGAACTAACAATGAACAATACTTTTACAGCATTTAATAATCTTGATTAATGTTAATTTTTAACATATAGTAATACATTTTAAAAATCAAATGTTGCATATGTTAACATTAGTTAATGCACTATTATCTAACTTGAACTAACATTGAACAATATTTTATTACTGCTTTTATTAATCTTGGTTTATGTTAACTTATGAAAACGCAATTGTTCATTAAAAGCATAGTTCACTCAAAAATAAAAAATTCTCTCATCCGTTTACTCACCCTCATGCCATCCCAGATGTGTATGACTTTCTTTCTTCTGCTGAACACAAACTAAGATTTTTAGAAGAATATGTCAGCTCTGTAGGTCCACACAATGCAAGTGAATGGGTACCAAACATTTTAAGCTCTAAAAGGACATTAAGGCAGCATAAAAGTAATCCATATGACTCCAATGGTTAAATCCATATCTTCAGAAGTGATATGATATGTGTGGGTGAGAAGCAGATCAATATTTAAATCCTTATTATTTTGTTTTTGGCGATTCACATTATTTGTGCATATCGCAACCTACTGGGCAGGGAGAAGAATTTATAGTAAAAAAAGGACTTAAATATTTATCTGTTTCTCATCCACACTTATCATATTGCTTCTGAAGATATGGATTTAACCACAGGAAGCCATTTTTGAAACTTTCCATTTTAAGTTCATGCTTGGTCATAACTGTCACAGTCTGTCTCCCTCATTCTCTTCAAGGACTCTTATTTTGAAGTTTTCCCCCAGACTCCATTTCCCAGGATTCACTGCCCTAATCACTTCCTTCAGTTCATCATCATCTGCGCCTGCCTTCTATTCCCTTGTTAGTTTCCCAGTGTATAAATACCCTCTAGTTTTGTTAAGTCTTTTGTCAGTCCTTGAAGTGCTACGTCGTGATGTTGTGTCACGGTTTTTGTATTGTTAGCCTGTTAGCCTTGTAATTTGTTTTCCACTCCACTCCAGCGATTTGTTCCACTCCAATGTTTATAATTAAAGGATTTAAAGATTCTACTCCTGTGTATCCTCTCTTCCTCATCTACTCCAAGACACCAACGTTACAGTAGGACTGACCCAACTACGAATACAGACCCACAAAATACGGATTTACTTTCCTGCTCTTCCAGACGTCATCTTCTACTCCAGCGATCCCTCTAATCCTTCTCTTCCACTCGTCCACACCCTCCCGAGCATGGAGCCAGCAAAACTATTCTTAGAGCTGTTCATGCAGGATCTTCCCCTCATAGAATACACAACCAAGTTCCTTCACCTCGCTATTTCATCATCAATACTGGATCTATACCTCAGATATTTATGGAATGGGACTAAACTTCCACAGACCCACAGCACTTCCTGAGGCGGGAGATCTTCCCTTGGTAAATTACCTCTTAGCCACCCTGAAAATGCATAACCCTTCAGCTGCATCCTGTCTGATACAGAAACTAACTTCTTCCATGGCCCCTGTTTCCGCACCTTCCACGGCCCCTGTCTCCACGCCGTCTACGCCCCCATCTCCAAGGTAACTCCTCTCCATTTAATTTCCCCAAAAAAATGGGGGGGGGGGGTTCTCATCCTCTTCAGTTCCCAGTGGTCGATTCGCTACTGCTGACTGCAGTAGCGGCCACGGTTAATGAGCCAGTGCCCAAGCCTGCCACGGTTAATGAGCCAGTGCCCAAGCCTGCCACGGTTAATGAGCCAGAGCCCGTGCCTGTAGCCTCGACCGTCCCCGTATCTACACTCCCTGCTGACCGGAAGAGAAGGAAAAGGACTCTGCCCATGCTCTTGGCTGCGGAGGTCGATCCCCAGGCTGAGCCTTCCACGGCTCTCAGCCCTGAGCCTGGATCCATCTCTCACGGCTCCGCCTTCCACGGCTTTCTCTCGAGCCTCTCACGGCTCCGCTTTCCACGGCTCCGCCCCCAGAGTTTTCCATGGCTCCACCCCCAGAGTCTTTCATGGCTCTGCCTTCCACAGCTCCTCCCCTCGAGCCTCTTACGGCTCCGCCTCCCTTGGCTCCGACCTCAGACTCTTCCGCGGCTCCGCCCGCTTCCCCAGAGTCTCCTTCTCCAGCGGTTCCGCCTCCTGACCCAGTCCTTGCCCTGTGGCCGCCTCCCGACCCAGTCCTTGCCCTGTGGCCACCTCCCGACCCAGTCCTAGCCCTGTGGCCACCTCCCAGGCCCCCGGATCCATTCCCAGCCCTGAAGCCGCCCCCCAGGACCCCAGATCCTTTCCCAGCCCTGAAGCCACCACCTAGGCCTCCTGATCATCATCCTTGGATCCTTCATCTTCTGCGCCATCATACCCTCCTCATCCGTCGTTGGGCGCCAAGAGTCGCCCTTTTAAAGGGGCGGGGTAATGTCATAGTCTGTCTCCCTCATGCTCTTCAAGGACTCTTATTTTGAAGTTTTCCCCCGAACTCCATTTCCCAGGATTCACTGCTGTAATCACTTCCTTCAGTTCATCATCATCTCAACCTGCCTTCTATTCCC
This sequence comes from Myxocyprinus asiaticus, assembly GCF_019703515.2. Taxonomy (NCBI): domain Eukaryota; kingdom Metazoa; phylum Chordata; class Actinopteri; order Cypriniformes; family Catostomidae; genus Myxocyprinus; species Myxocyprinus asiaticus. The sequence continues at coordinate 34,064,318 of NC_059375.1, forward strand.
TCGTTAGTTATCCCAGTGTATAAATACCCTCTAGTTTTAAGTCTTGTCAGTCCTTGAAGTGTTACATTGTGAAGTGTCATGTTTTTGTATTGTAAGCCTGTTAGCCTTGTAGTTTGTTTTCCACTCCAACGTTTATAATTAAAGCGTTTTAAAGAAAACAAGAGGCGGTGGAACATGCTTTTACATCAGTGAAAGTTGGTGTACAGATGTAAGAAGATGTGCTGTGCTAATTTGGAAGCGCTCTTTATCAACTGTAAGCCTTTTTACTCGCCACAGAGTTTTCCTCTTTTATTCTGGTGAGTGTTTATATTCCTCCACAAGCATATGTGAGCGCAGCGCTGCAGCAGCTGGCGGATCAGATCAGACACGGAACAACAATACCCGGACTCACGTATTATTCTCAGCGATTTTTAAAAGAGCCAATCTCACCCGTGAAGTGCCAAAATACAGACAACACATTACATGCCCCACCAAGACAGAAGTATACTGGATCACTGCTACACAACATTAGGATGCATATTGCTCTGTCTCTAGAGCAGCTTTGGGACTCTCTGATCACTATCTGGTTCATCTTCTTCCAACCTATAGGCAGAAACTTAAATCAGCTAAACCTGTATTAAAGACTGTAAAAAGATGGACCAATGAAGCAGAGCTGGAACTAAAAGCCTGTTTTGACTGCACTGATTGGAGTGTTTTTGAAGTTGCAGACACCAATCTGGACAAGCTAACAGATACTGTGCCATCATATATCAGTTTCTGTGAGGATATGTGCATTCCTACTAGGACCTATTTAACGTTCAACAATGACAAACCATGGTTTACAGCAAAACTCTGGCAGCTTCATCAGGCCAAAAAGGATGTTGACAGAAGTGGGGATAAAATCTTGTACAATCAGGCCAGAAACACAATGACAAAGGAGATTAGAGTGGCTAAAAGAAGATACTCTGAGAAGCTGAAAAACAAGTTTTCAGCTAACGACCCTACATCAGGGTGGAGAGGCCTGAAATACATTACTAACTACAAGACACCATCCGCCAACACTAGGGCATCAACAACTGGCTGACGACCTGAATATGTTTTACTATAGATTTGAAAATCCCAGTCTCACATCCCACACCCACTCTGAACTTCACACAAACATCAACACCTCCTGCAATCACCCTCCTCCGCCCTGCTACTCAGCCTGCACTTAAGATCTGTGAAGAAGATGTGTGTCGGGTCTTCCGGAAACAAAAGACAAGGAAAGCACAGGGCCAATACTGTGTTTCACCCACTTGTCTAAAATCCCGTGCTGACCAGCTGGCCCCCATCTTCACACAGATCTTCAACAGATAACTGGAGCAGTGTGAATTTCCCTGCTGCTTCAAACATTCCACCATCATCCCTGTCCCAAAGAAACCCAAAATCACAGGACTTAATGACTACAGACCCATTGCTTTGACGTCATTTGCAAGACTGGTGTTGGCCCACCTGAAGGACATCACTGGACCCTTTCTGGATCCCCTTCAATTTGCTTATCGAGCAAACAGGTCTGTGGATGGTGCAGTCAACATGGGATTGCATCATATCCTGCAACATCTGGACAGACCAGGGACATATGCAAGGATCCTTTTTGTGGACTTCAATTTGGCTTTCAACACCATCATCCCAGCTATTCTCCGGACTAAATTAAACCAACTCTCTTTTCCCACCTCTGTCAGTGGATCACCAGCTTTCTGACAGACAGGCAGGAGCTAGTGAGTCTGGGGAAATTCACTTCCAGCACCTGTATGATCAGTACTGGTGCCCCCCAGGGATGTGTGCTCTCCCCACTACTCTTCCCCTGTACACAAGTGACTGCACTACCAAGGACCCCTCTGTCAAGCTCCTGAAGTTTGCAGACAACACTACTGTCATCAATGATTGTGGACTTCAGGAGGAACACCCTAACATTGACCCACTCACCATTGTGAACAGCACTGTGGCAGAAATGGAGTCATTCAGGTTCCTGGGCTCTACCATCTCACAGGACCTGAAGTGGGAGACCCAAATTAACTCCACTGTGAAAAAAGCCCAGCAGAGGTTGTACTTCCTTTGCCAGTTGAGGAAGTTCAACCTGCCACAGCCTCTGCTGACACAGTTCTACTCAGCAGTCATTGAGTCTGTCCTCTGCACTTCAATAACTGTCTGGTTTGGTTCAGCAATGAAATCGGACATCAGAGGACTACAAAGGACAGTTCGGACTGCTGAGCGGATTATTGGTTGCCCCCTGCCCTCCCTTCAAGAACTGTACACTTTTAGAGTTAAGAAAAGGGCTGACAAAATCACTCTGGACCCCACTACCCTTTTAAACTGTTGTCTTCTGGCCTGCGCTACAGAACGCTAAGCACCAGAAACGTCAGACACAAGAACAGTTTTTCCCTCAGGCTATCCATCTCATGAACAGTTAAAACTGCCCCATTGAGTAATAATTATGTGCAATACACAGCTTAGTCTATTTATATTTATCCAACTTATCCTAACTCTTCTGCCATTACATTCCCTTGCACTATCTGTATATAACAGATTTGTATTTGTACATACACTACCGGTCAAAACTTTTGAAACACTTGACTGAAATGTTTCTCATAATCTTAAAAATCTTTTGATCTGAAGGCGTATGCTTAAATGTTTGAAATTAATTTTTTAGATAAAAATAAAATTGTGCCACCATATTAATTTATTTCATTATCAAACTAAAATGTAATAAAAAAAATTAAATAAATAGTTTTTGAAATTGATGACTTGGACCAAATATTAAAGAAAAGCAGCCAATAAGTTCCCAACATAGATGGGAACTCCTTCAATACCATTTAAAAAGCATCCCAGGGTGATACCTCAAGAACTTGGTTGAGAAAATGTCAAGAGTACATGTCTGCAAATTATATGCAAAGGGTGACCACTTTGAAGATGCTAAAATATAACACAGTTTTGATTTATTTTGGATTTTGTTTAGTCACAACATAATTCCCATAGTTCCATTTATGTTATTCCATAGTTTTGATGATGTTACTGTTATTCTAAAATGTGAAAAAGAAAATTATAATAAAGAATGAGTAAGTGTTTCAAAACTTTTGACCGGTAGTGTATATATATATATATTGTCTTATTGTGTATTTCTATATATACTTATATTTTCTATTCACTTTTTATTTTTATTCTGTTTTTTATTATCTCTGTCTTATTTTATTGTTTGTGCACTGGATGCTTCTGTCACTAAGACAAATTCCTTGTATGTGTAAGCATACTTGACAATAAAGCTGATTCTGATTTTGATAAGACTAGGACGTATGTAAGGTAAATTTTGATTTTATATTGGCCTTATTTACCCACTTCTCTCTCTTTCATGCACTGTTACACAGTCATTTTTAATAAGCTTCTCTGTCGGCCACATAAACACTTTAATTTTCTAACAGATTTTTATTTTTTCCATCACTTTTCTGTCCTTTGAGAGATGGTGCTACTTAAGCAACCTAATTATAGTTAAACTTCCTCACTTCCACAGTAACACCTTTTTCTCTCGTTAAATTCTCACACTTTTTGAAGTAATTTGATGAATGTCCTGACTAATGGAGAACTATTTAACTGTTATCTTCCAGTGTTAAATATTGATCATTGGCTAATGAGAGTGGTTATCTCTGTGCGCCTTTCCTTTTTAAAAGATAGAGAGATGGAAGTTAAAAATTCTCTTCTTTATAAAATGGTGGACTAGTTGAGCTTTGGCGCTCATGCAGGTAATGAGAGTTTGACTCCGGCTTGCAACATTTCCTGAACAGATTCCCCCTCATCTAACTATCATTTCTTGTACGTTCTTCACCATGCTATGAAAAAAAAAAATGGAAAAACTCAAAAAACTAAAAAAAAAGAAAAAGCATGTAGTAGTTAAATTAATATTAATTAGATTAATTTGTTTTGAGTTTGCATTAATATTCATTATAAAACCATTATTTCCAGTCCTGGATGCTTATTGGTCAAGACAGCATTCCAGATTATGCTGTAATAAGAAACTAGAATAAAAGCTACGATGCACAATGCCTGTTCAATAAGCTACAGTTGTGGTCAAAAATATGCACCCTTGTAAATATGAGCAAAGAAGGCTGTGAAAAAAAAAAAAACTGCATTGTTTATCCTTTTGATCTTTCATTAAAAAAAATCACAAATATCTAGCCTTTAATTAAAGTAAAACAATTGAAACAGGGGAAAAATCTCATTATTAAATAAATATTTTTCACCAAAATGCATTGCCGATAATTACTGGCACCCTTTTATTCAATACTTTTTGCAACCTCCCTTTGCCAAGATAACAGCTCTGAGTTTTCTCTTATAATGCCTAATGAGGTTGGAGAACACCTGGCAAGGGATCTGAGACCAGTCCATATTAGGGGACTCTCCTCTTCAGTTCACCCCACAAATTTTCTATGGGGTTCAGGTCAGGGGACTGAGATGGCCATGACAGAACCTTGATTTTGTGGTCAGTGAACCATTTTTGTGTTGATTTTGATGTTTGTTTTGGATCATTGTCCTGTTGGAAGATCCAACCAGGGCCCATTGTAAGCTTTCTGGCAGAGGCAGCCAGGTTTTGATTTTTTATCTGTAGGTATTTTATAAAATCCGTGATGCCATGTATCCAAACAAGATGTCCAGGAACTCTGGCAGAAAAACAGCCACACAACATTAAAGATCCAGTACCACATTTAACCGTGGGCATTGGGTACTTCTTCATCTCTGAGTTTGCTGCCAAAAAGCTCTTTTTTTATGTCATCTGACCATAGAACCTGGTCGCATTTGAAGTTCCAGTAGTGTCTGGCAAACTGAAGATGCTTGAGTTTGTTGTTGGATGAGAGCAGAGGCTTTTTTTCTTGAAACCCTCCCAAACAACTGGTGATGTTGGTGATGTCTGATATATATATATATATATATATTTATTTTTTTTCTGACCCCAAGAACCAACTAATTTCTGCAGTTCTCCAGCTGTGATCCTTGGAGATTCTTTGGCCACTTGAACCATCCTCCTCACTGTACGTGGAGACAATATAGACACACGTAATTTTCCAGGCAATTATTTTTTGTGTGTGGATTTTCTCCCCTTTTCTCCCCAATTTGGCATGCCCAATTCCCAATGCGCTCTAGGTATGCGTGGTGGCGTAGTGTCTCAATCTTGGTGGCGGAGGATGAATCTCAGTTGCCTCCACGTCTGAGACAGTCAATCCGCGCATCTTATCACATGGCTTGTTGAGCGCGTTACAGCGTAAACCTAGCACACGCTATTCTCCGCGGCATCCATGCACAACTCACCTCGTGCCCCACCGAGAAAGAGAACCACAATGTAGCGACCACGAGGAGGTTAACCCAACGTGACTCTACCCACCCTAGCAACCGGGCCAATTGGTTGCTTAGGAAGCCTGACTGGAGTCACTCAGCATGCCCTGGATTTGAACTTGCGACTCCAGGTGTGGTAGTCACCCCAGGCTGATTCTTAAGATCTCCAGTTGATTGGAACTTGTTAATTATTGCCCTGTGGTGGAAATGGGCATTTTCAATGCTTTGGCTATTTTCTTTTAGCCACTCCCCATTTTGTGAGGCTCAACAACCTTTTGACACACATCAGAACTATATTCTTTAGTCTAACCCACTGTGATTGATGATTAAGGGAATTTGACCTATTACCTCATATTTATAACCGTGTGAAACAGGAAGTCATGGCTGAACAATTTCATGTACCTAGTCACCCAGGTGCACTAAAAAATGGGAAGTATGAATGGGAATATACCTTTTATTTTACTCATAAGAATTTCTAGGGGTGCCAATAATTGTGGCCAACGTGAAAAATATGCACATAATATTTATTAATGAGATATTTCCCCTCTTTGTTTTACTTCAATTAAAGGTTAGGTTTTTGTGCATTTTTTTAATGAAAGATCAAAAGGATAAACAATGCAGATTTTTTTCACAGTCATCTTTGCTCATATTTACCAAGGGTGCCAATATTTTTGGCCACAAATGTATATTATTGTACAGAACCCATATAAGCAAACTATTAATCTTAGTTTAGATAAAGAATGAACTTGTTTGATAAAATAACATTTTAATAAAATTTAAGTCTTTAAATCTTTTTTATTATGCAGTAACTGTTTCATAAAAACATTTGCTCTTAAGAAAAAAAAAAGAAAGAAAAAAAAAACCTTAAGCTGTGACTATATTCGCAATATAGCCCAGCCTCTCGCAACTTATAAGCACAGTGTGCCTCAAGCTTTTACAAATGGCTTTGTCTCAACAGTTAAATGATTTCTAGGCCACTACTGTGTGAATCACAGCTCTAACTGCTCCTGCAGAAGTCTTTTTCCTTATTTTACCTGTGAATCATCTTTCAACCAGTGGGCACCTGACACTCTGTCTTTAAATAAAGATGAAAAGACATTCCAAAAAGCAGGTGGCTTCCAGTCATAAAGAACAGTGTCACACAATCCAGACTGCCTTAGCCTGGAGGAACAGAATTCTATTGGCCGGGATAATGATTTCATAGAGAATGGAATGGAACCGTACAACAAAGTCAAGTACAGTGCTCCAAGTGCCATGGGAAGAAAGAGTCCCAAGGAGTATTGCAGAATGTCATCAGCTTGTGTGTGTGTTGTGAGGCTGGCGGCCCTCAGGCTCCCCTCAGGCTGAACTCATGCTGTTCTGCTTTAGACTCTGTGGAGCTGCTCTGTAAAGCTCTCATTCCACACTGTGGTCACAGACTGCACTGCTTATGTTCAAATCAAGTGATCTTGAAAAGCTTCTTTGACAAAGCCATATGCTTGAAAAGTTTACATACTGTATGAAGAACAAATAAAACAGGAGAAACACTCTCTGAAAAAACACCAACTGTCTGTTTCTTATAAAACTCTTTATAAAATAAATTACCTTTGTTTTTGAGATGGTTAGATATAAATGAATGTTCTGCTAGAAGCCAGAATATTGTCTTAACCTGGTAATGGCAATCAGGTTTATGCATTTAACAAAACTTCTGATTAATGCAGGCATTTGCCAGCTGTTTTATTTGGATGTCTAGAGTCTGTAATATTGGATTAACTTGGTTATGGTAATCAGGTTAATACATTTTCTTGACATTTTCAATTTACATAACCCAAAATTCTGATTAATACAGGCATATTCTAACTGTTTTATGCAGATATCTTGAAACCAGAATATTGGCTCAACCTGGTTATAGTTATCAGGTTAATGCATTTTCTTGACACTTTCAATTTACATGACCCAAGATTAATTAATACAGGGATATGCCAGCTGTTTTATTTTGGATATCTAGAAACTGGAATATTGGCTTAACTTGGTTATGGTAATCAGGTTAATGCATTTTATTGACACTTTCAATTTACATGACCCAAACTTCTGAATACAGGCATATTCTAGCTGTTTTATTTGGATATCTTGAAACCAGAATATTAGCTTAACTTGGTTATGGCAATCAGGTTAATGTATTTTCTTGACACTTTCAATTTACATGACCCAAACTTAATTAATACAGGCATATTTTAGCTGTTTTATGCAGATATCTTGAAACCAGAATATGTGCTTAATCTAGTTATGGTAATAAGGGTAATGCATTTCCTTGATACTTTAAATTTACATGACCCAAACTTAATTAATACAGGAATATGCCAGCTGTTTTATTCAGATATCTAGAAACCAGAATATTGGTTTAATTTGTTCATGGAAATCAAGTTAATGCATTTTCTTGACACTTTCGATTTACTTGACCCAAACTTCTGATTAATACAGGCGTATTCTAGCTGTTTTATTCGGATATCTAGAAACCAGAATATTGGCTTAACCTGGTTATGGTAAACAGGTTAATGCATTTTCTTGACACTTTCAATTTACATGACTCAAGCTTCTGATTAATACAGGCATATGCCAGCTGTTTTATTTGGATATTTAAAAACCAGAATATTGGCTTAACCTGGTCATGGTAATCAGGTTAATGCATTTTCTTGATGCTTTCAATTTACATGACACAAACATCTGATTAATACAGGCATAATTTAGCTGTTTGATGCAGATATCTTGAAACCAGAATATTGGCTCAACCTGGTTATGGTAATCAGGTTAATGCATTTTCTTGACACTTTCAATTTACATGGCCCAAACTTAATTAATACAGGCATATTCTAGCTGTTTTATGCAGATATCTTGAAACCGGAATATTGGCTTAACTTGGTTATGGTTAACAGGTTAATGCATTTTCTTGACACTTTCAATTTAATTGACCCAAACTTCTGTTTAATACAGGCATATGCCGGCTGTTTTATTTGGATATCTAGAAACCAGAATATTGGCTTAACCTGGTCATGGTAATCAGGTTTTCTTGACACTTTCAATTTACATGACTCAAGCTTCTGATTAATACAGGCATATGCCAGCTGTTTTATTCGGATATTTAGAAACCAGAATATTGGCTTAACCTGGTTATGGTAATCAGGTTTATGCATTTTCTTGATGCTTTCAATTTACATGACCCAAACATCTGATTAATACAGGCATAATTTAGCTGTTTGATGCAGATATCTTGAAACCAGAATATTGGCTCAACCTGGTTATGGTAATCATGTTAATGCATTTTCTTGACACTTTCAATTTACATGACCCAAACTTAATTATTACAGGCATATTCTAGCTGTTTTATTTGGATATCTTGAAACCAGAATATTGGCTTAACCTGGTTATGGCAATCAGGTTAATGTATTTTCTTGACACTTTCAATTTACATGACCCAAACTTAATTAATACAGGCATATTCTAGCTGTTTTATGCAGATATCTTGAAACCAGAATATGTGCTTAATCTTGTTATGGTAATCAGGTTAATGCATTTCCTTGATACTTTCAATTTACATGACCCAAACTTAATTAATACAGGAATATGCCAGCTGTTTTATTTGGATATCTAGAAGCCAGAATATTGGCTTAACCTGGTTATGGAAATCAGGTTAATGCAGTTTCCTGAGACTTTCAATTTACATGACCAAACTTCTGATTAATACAGGTGTATTCTAGCTGTTTTATTCAGATATCTAGAAACCAGAATATAGGCTTAACTTGGTTATGGTAATCAGGTTAATGCATTTTCTTGACGCTTTCAATTTACATGACCAAACTTCTTATTAATTCAGGCATTGACTATTATGAATTATGACCAAGGGCTGAGTAATATCGCAATATTATTGTGCACTGAAGCTCAGCCAATGTTGTACATTTTGTTGCTGTCAAAAGGTTTATTTTGCAAAATACAGTTATTATCCATTAATGTAATATAAAATGGCTAAATCAGCTTAAGTGTTATCTCTGAAATTCTCAGCCATTCTGTTTTTTTAATCATTGAAATGTGCCACATTAATGGAACTCTCTCAATCTGTGGTGCAGAAAAAGTTTCACATCTATAGCTTGTTCTGCACTTTTAACTAATAAAGGCAGTGATAAATTGTTAAGCTATTACTTAATAGAAGCTTAATGTAGTATGTCAAACATAATGATGTTCCCCTGTGCCCTTTTAATACAGAGACCAAAAATTTAATTAGTGTGTTTTATGCTTATGCGAATGAAAGGACTGCTAGCAAAGACTAATATTGCAGCGTTAAAGGTGATAATGTCAGAGGCAGCGGTACTTGTTTAGGTCGTTGCTTGGCCTACTTAAGTAGAAATCTCATTTCTCACAGCTTCAGGTTTCTGCAGTATCTACAACCTGATCAGAGTCGGATTCACCAAAACTTTCCTGAGCTGAAACCAACTCATGCAAAAATAATTTTCTTAGGGCATATATTTTTGTCTTCTTTTCAAGTAGAACTATCAAAATATCCTTAAAACAAAATTTCAGAGTATATATCTTGAATCAAATCTTCTTTTTTTGTTCTTACTCCATTGGAATTTTTTTCATATATATATATATATATATATATATATATATATATTATATCCATAAATCTTACAAAAATGTTGTGAGGGTCATGTTAAAAAAAAAAAACAATATAAAAAAAGAAAAGAATGACTTTATTCAGTATAATATAATAACTTTAAGATAATACAATATAGTATATTCTCTTTAAAGAAGTCTTGTTTTAAGGACTTTTAGATATTTTTAGTGGAAAATGACACAAAATACTGATTAAGAAAATTTTTTTTTTTTTTTTTTTGCAGTGATCAGACCACCACACTGACATTTTGTGCTTAGTGCCCACTTCCTTTGAATACACATGCTACATATACACATAGCACTCTGACCCACACTAGCACACATTTTCCAGTCATACCTGAAAGCTTATATCAGGGGAGCATGACTAATGGTATGAGGAGGAGTTATTTTCGGATCCTTGGGAAAGGTCTCATGTAGACTGTAGGGGAGATTTGATGATGGGTACATTGTTTGTGTGTTTATGTGTATGAGTGATTGAGTATGTGTTTATATGTGTCATCTACTCGAAAAATCAGCAGATGGCTCGCCTTCATTACTGTCTATGGAGGCACTGACTGGCCCCTTCTTTTCTATGTTGGCCTCAGGGAGAGGCTCTTTGCCCAAGTCTTTTAATGTGAGGTTAAGTGAGTGCGGTTCAGGTAGCAGCATGACTTCATTCTTAAATTCCCACGTGTATGTTGTGCAACTTCTTGTTACAGTGGTGTGGGTATCAGCAGGGACCTTATTACATACACAATAATATTATGATTTTTTCACGTTTAGTGTATTGTGATTAAAAACTGTGATTTACTGCAATCTTTTACTCACTTGTTTCTCATTCATCTTCATTGGATTTCGGTGCTTAGCAGAACAGTTGCAAAACTTCCAGCTTTACTTCATCATAGAGACATTAAACTAGAGTAGAGAATAGGCACATCAGAAAAAAATAAAATAAAATAAAAATAATTTATGTCAATGATGGATTAGGATTTTTTAAGGACTATTTAAAAAATACAAAAATTGTGGATTTGTTTTTTGCATAGTTCAAATATTTGAACAGTTTTGTACTCAATGGTAATGGTAAACTTCAATAAAAATGTGTTTAATTTGTTTTTATTGAGTAATCTGTTCTTGCCCCTAAAAAAAGTAATGTGGAGTGTAATATTTATTTAAAATAACGTGTTACCTTAACATAATAATATTTTTAAAAATTATTATTAGTATAGTGGTGTTTTGAAAATGAGTTTTTTTTTTTAATCTGTAAGTAATATTTACATTTTTATCTTTTAAGAGCAGTCTCTCAGGTTTTTGTGAAATTTACAACAAATTTTTTTAAACCCATACAATTTATAGAAAAATATAACAAAATGATTCACATAAGCTTATTTTATCAGTGATTAAAATTTCAGAAACAGAAATTAAATATTTCATTTTGAATTGAATATTTTACTGCCATAATTGGTTACGCCACATGATGTATGGTCTCACCAAATGATGACAAGATTGCATGAGGTTAAATATGAAGTGTAAAAAAGATCATCGCACAATCAGTTTCATGAAACAAACAAAATAAAGCAGTTAATGAAATCCCCATGAACAGAAAAAATTCTGCGAACAGATTAACTACTTGTATGAAATATTTCATAACAGTCGATTGGACATCATGTATTTTATTCAATTGAAATTCATCACTGGTCACAACATGTGCAAGAACTAATGTGATTTGTTAATTGATGTGTCGCCCATTCTGTGTACATGAGTTAACAATAATTTGATTTGATTTGAGAGTGAATAGCAACTTACATTTAGTGTCCGTTTATCATTCAAAGTGATTGTGTGCCTTTAGAAGAATTGGAATATGACGCAAAATTAGGCATAATATAAAAACTTTAAAGTTCGAAAACTTTTTGAGTGCTTTTATATAGATTTACAAAATATAAGTTATGGGTGGATGGTTGCACCACATGATGTTTTAACACTTTAAATGTGAAAGAAATATTTAAAAATATGAGAAAGTAAAAAGTGGTTACATATATTTTACAGGTACTACATATATATATATATATATATATATATATATATATATATATGCTACTACTTTTTTAAGACATTATAGTATTTAAAAAATGAAAATATAGAAGGAAGGCAGAATAAGAAGGCATCACATCATTGACCCAGACGTGTCCAGTGTTTATTACACAAAAACTCTTGAAGTGTAGCTGTACAGAGGATCTGTACATCCTTTAGGCTACATGATGCTTCATTTCCCTGCATGCCATTACATCTTGCACATAGAGTGGACTGAGCTGATAATGAAATGTACACTGTGTGCAAGACAGAACGGCACATGGAAAGCTGAAGCATACTTAAGGTTTTACAAATATATATAACAGAATATAACAAAGTGATAGATATATTTTTAGCTCGTTTTGAGTTTGCATTATGGTCAAATAAAAGTAAATGAATGATCATTGTCCTAATGCTGCAGTAAGTTTTGTCTTCTCTCACACTTGGTCTTAGTGGCGGTCAATCAAATTTTCCCTAAAAATATTAATGGTATAATAATATTAATAATATTAAATATTATTAATATATATATATATATATATTTTTTTTTTTTTTTTTGGGTTAGAATATCAATAAAGTACTGTGTGGTAAAATATTGAAAACTTTGAAATGTTCTAGGTTTTCCCCCCACCTTTACTTTATTTATGTGTTACTGGATTTCCAGTTTGTGCCATTTCCACAAATATACCTAGAACTTGCTTATACAGAGGCTGGACGTACAAATGTCTCTTCTAAATATCATCAAGGTATACAGGCATCATTCTGATCATTTGAACCTTTACTTTGTTTTTGTTTTTCCCCTTTTCTCTTTCAGAATGAACAGGTGGTTCTTCTTGAAGACTTTTCTCGCACCATATTTGTTCAAACAGATGCATGAAACACCAGAAAGTTTTCGACCAAAAGTGTACTGCTCGAAAGAACATGAGCCCTCTCTTCACGTGATGGCTCCAGCTGCTTACTTCTAGGGCTGTTTTATGGACAAAGGGAGTACCATACAAAAACGGAGAAGTCAGAAAAGTGGTGACTCCGTCACAGGCTATGGGGGTCATGGTGACCTAGAGTTAATGCTAGATTCCTGGCAGGGAAACTTCACTCCCATCTAATTCCTGATCTCCTTTTCCTCTACCCCTCTCCTAGAGTGAGGCTTGGCCCTGTCTTTGTCCCTGCTGCCCACTTGGCCCAGATAGCCATGGCTGGAGTGAGGAAGTTGGCTCGAGCTGTCCGGCATCAGGGTCTCCACCGCTTGATCCTAGCGCTCATCCTCTTCTGCCTGCTCTCCATGGCCTATCTAGCTTACCACGTCAGTGCTGGACCCAAGATCAAGGAGGCCCCTTTGCCTCTCCCATTGGGGGATTGTGTTGCTACATCATTAGCTGGTGGCGGACAAAGGACTCCGCTATTCTTGCCATCGCAAGTCAGCCAGAGGCGACACCAAGTAAGGACAGTTGACAACTCACGGACAGAGCCTGTGGTACTAATATTTGTCGAAAGCATCTATTCTCAACTCGGACAAGAGATCGTTGCCATTTTAGAGTCAAGCCGCTTTCATTACCGGACTGAAATCGCTCCAGGGAAGGGTGACATGCCTCCTTTAGCTTGGCGAGGTCGCGGGCGATACACACTCATTGTCTTCGAGAACTTACTCAAGTATGTCAACTTGGACTCATGGAACCGGCAGTTACTGGATAAATACTGCCAAGACTATGGAGTGGGAATCATTGGATTTTACCGTGCTAATGAAAACTCGCCATCCAGTGCTCAGCTCAGAGGCTTCCCTTTATTCTTGCGTTCCAACCTACCACTTTGGGATTACAGAGTCAACCCTGTGGCCCCCCTGCTCTACATCACCAAACCTAATGAACTGGAACCTGGCCTTCTTCCTGCAGACAACTGGACCACCTTCCTGTCCAACCACAGCACCTATGAGCAGGTTCTGTTAGCTAGCCCCAGACCAGCAGAACCCAATCAGGTCCCAACACACTCCCACCAACAGAGGGCGCTGTTGGCTACAGTTGTCCAGGACCTAGGGCTTCATGATGGGATCCAACGGGTGTTCTTCGGTGGTAATTTGTCTTTTTGGCTGCACAAGTTGTTGTTCGTGGATGCTGTGGGTTATTTAACTGGTAGGCGGTTGAGTCTGACATTGGACAGATTTTTGCTGGTGGACGTGGATGACATATTTGTTGGGAAGGAGGGGACACGCATGAAAGTAGCAGATGTGGAGGTAAGAGACAATAATATTGTATATGGGATAAACTTGGTTACTAGCCAAGTGTGGTTCAATGATGTCTCCAGGTTGATTACAATAATTGGTTGTGTGTGCAAGCATCACTATTGCTCATATTTAAGGTTAGGGATTTGAACAAATTCTTAAAACAAGTATTAAACTTTGGTGTGTAATTTGCACTGCAATGTATAAATCCTATAGAATTAGATTGAAAGAGAAATCCAAACCATATCTAAAGACATACAATTTTAGCCTGGTGGAAGAAAAATTTGGTGACCAGTAATTTGGTGACTAGGGACCAGTATAGGTTTGTGGCAGCCGTTCGTAAAGTCTTACTTAAATTCAGATGTAAAGTTCACACTAGGGGTTTAGTAACTACTAGTTTGTAACCAACTCTGTTCTTAATTTGGTTTCACTATTTATTCTTAAAGCTGAAATGTTACTTGTTCAGTGTTGAAATACTTTCTTCTATCCCAGCTTAATATGCAGAGACAACTATAAGTAAGCCATTCATGTGTTAATTTTATCGAAAACTGTAAACATTGTCTCTGTGGTACTATAAAAATTCCTGTGTTTGTTTAGAGCGACCCACTTAGACCCTTCCCAACAACATTACTCAACCAATGGCATGAACTGGAGGTGGGACTATCTGACTGTTTGAACAGCTGCAGACGAGGGGCATATTTGGAAAGCTGTTTTGAAAACATTGTTTATTGTTGCAATTCATTTAGATGGCGCTAGTGTTGCAGAAATTACATACTTCAGCTTTAGGGCAAGACTTAGCTAGTATAAGCTCTCCGTAAATTAATGCATTGACACATATGACATTTACCTTTATAAATATTAAAAACTTATATATATATATATATATATATATATATATATATATATATATATATAAAATAAAATAAAAACTAATATTGATCAGCAGTAAATAAATATTAATACAGAAAAGTGGAAAATGCGACATTTTAATTTTAATACTGTACATTTGTCGTATTGAAACCTGGCATGCACAAGTGATACAAGGTGACACACACAGGAAAGTGCACCGTTTAGAGCTTTTTTTGCTAAAGAGCCACTTAGTCAGTTATTCAGGATATTCTCTCTCGTAAATGTAAACGAGTCTAAATGTCAACATCATAATATGTTTTAAGGATTGAATCTGTTACACAAAACATGAAAATTATTGTTGTAATCCATTCAGTCTTCCTTTTTATTCCAACTGTTACTCCTGGTCAGAGGCTTTTGTAAATATTTAGTTTTATACGTGGTTACATTTCTATGGTGCAACGCTAGTTGCATAAGTTTAGTTGGGCATAAGTTGTAACTTAGTGCACATTTATGCCACAACTAGGCCACTTTGTAACTTACGTACGACTGGTTCAACTGGCCCCAAACTATCATAGAGACTTGGAAGTGGGTTCCTTTGATATGGGCCAGTAAGTAAACACCTAGCAACCAAACAGAACACCTTAGCAACATGCTAAAAACGGCTTAGAACACCCTAGCAACTGCATAATACTGTCCTGGCAACCACCCACAACAGCCTAGCATCATGGTGGCAACCTTTGCATGGGCAAGCACCACTCACATTTTCATAAAATGTAAAAATCCTCTTAACTTTTGATAGGGAGTCAGACCTCAATGACTCCTGACCCAGTTCCTCCATCAAATATCATGCTGCTCTTTTGTTTGAATAATCTGAGCTCTTTTCTCTCTGACTCCATTCACACTCCCAGAGCTGACTGAAATGAAGCTAACGAATTAGCACTCTTAATACGGATCAGAGAGATGCTTTCTTTCTGTTGTTGTTTGTAGAGAGCCGTGATTACTGTGCGAGAGGGAGAACTTGTTTGTTATGCAGCAGAGCATGGTATTCTATCTCTGTCTCTCTCTTTCGCTCTCTAATCTCCTCAGAGTTAAAGTGCTCTTGCTTAAAGCTAGCATGGGGCTAATTAGACTGGCTTACTTATTAATTTGAGCCGATAAGTTCTTACAGGGGGTTCTATGTGGCCAACTACCCCAAAAGCAATGACATGCCTGAGGTTTTTACATTTCTCTCTCTTTCATTTTCCACTCACTTTCTCCTGCATTTTCTTTTCCAGGTAAGAACTATATTTTTCATATTTCATCTTTTGTTCCATCTTTATTATTTTCTTACCTTTTACTTTCCTTGCTCCTGGTTTTTGGTTTTTCTCTGCAATCTCTTTATTTGCCTCACTCTTCTCCACCTCTGTAAACCTATAAACCTGTATTCCTTTTTTTAATATAAAAATAATTAGTATATACTTTTTTATAACTAGGACTGGGTGATATAACAGTATTTACTTTGCTGTAGTAGAAATGTATCAAACAGTAGGATTCTGCTATACTGTTCATACCGCACTGGATATATTTGTGCTGCCATTAGTGGACAGGACTAATTTTATTTATATATTATTCACACATATTAAGAAACAGGCTAATGTGAAAATACTGTACACAGTGGGATGTGTCCCAAACAAGTCAAGATGAGTAAAAACTGAATTAAAGGGTGTAACGCAAAGCTGAGTTTAATTGTTTACATAGACTGAGCAACGTAACACTAATATAGAATTCAACTGATGTGTGGTCACCAGTTTCTTACTGAATATTGGCTATTTTACTATGGTTTCAAACACAGCTAATCCAGTCAGAATTTAGAATGGGAAGTATCCATTTAAGAATATTATTTTATTTCTGTGGAATATTTGTGTTACATAATGAGACTTATCATTCATTTGTTACAAATAATACCGTCTTTTATTTTGTTTCCATCAAAAAAAAAAAAAAAATAGGAAGAGGAAAATAATCTAAAGTAATCATATGCAAAATTTTAATTCACTGGATTTGTCCAAAAATAGGCATAACCACAAAATATTGGTACCCTTGGTAAATATGAGTAAAGAAGGCTGTGAAAAATGTTTTTATTGTTTATCCTTTTGATCTTTCATTCAAAATATTCACAAAAAATATATGTTCTCTAATAGATATCAAACAATTGCAAACACAACACAAGTTTTACCAAAAAAAAAGTCAGTGAACCATTTTTTGTGTTGATTTTGATGTTTGTTTTGGATCATTGTCCTGCTGGAAGATCTAATCACAGTCCATTTTAAGCTTTCTGTCAGAGGCCGTCAGGTTTTGATTTTTTTATTTGTTGTTATTTGAGTCGATGATGCCATGTATCTCAACAGATGTCCAGGACCTCGGGTATAAAAACAGCCCTACAACATTAAAAATCTGCCACCATATTTAACTGTGGGCATGGGGAACTTTTCCATATGGCTACCTCTTTGTGTGTGCCAAACCCATCTCTGGTGTTATTTTTGTTTTATCTGACCATAGAAACCTGTCCCATTTGAAGTTCCAGCAGTGTCTGGCCAACTGAAGATGCTTGAGTTTGTTGTTGGATGAAAGCAGAGGCTTTTTTCTTGAAACCCTCCCAAACAACTTGTGGTGATGTAGTAGGTGACATCTTATTGTAGTTTTGATTACTTTCTGACCCCAAGACCCTAATTTCTACAATTCTACAATATAGACACATGTCCTCTTCCAGGCTGATTTGTGACATTTCCAGTTGATTGGAACTTCTTACTTTTTGCCCTGATGGTGGAAATGGGCATTTTCAATGCTTTAGCTATTTTCTTATAGCCACTTCCCATTTTGTGAAGCTCAACAACATTTTGCCACACATTATAACTTAATTCTATGGTCTAACCCATTGTGATATGGGGCTGTTTTTATACCAGAGGTCCTGGACATCTTGTTCGGATACATGGCATCATCGAATCTATCAAATAACAACAGATTAAAATAATCTTTCAGTTAGTTTACTTCAATTAAAGGTTCAATTTTTGTGAATATTTTGAATGAAAGATCAAAAGGATAAACAATAAAGACATATTTTTCACAGCCTTCTTTGCTCATATTTACCAAGGGTGCCAATAATTTTGGCCACAACTGTAAACCATATAGACCATATGTATTCATAAAATGTCCAAAAAAACCAACTGTATTGTGATACTGTATTAGAGGTCTACACGGGCCTTAAAATGAAACCTGAACCCGACCCTTACCCGGGACCGTGTGGTCTGACCCTACCTGGCCCAAAAGATACCGTCAGATTTTTAGGCCAGACCCGACCCGAACCTGAAATCGCTCACGGTCTTACAATTTATTCTCCTAGCAGGTACTGTTGCAATAGGCTGTATTTTATGTAAGCATATAGGCAACATTTGTAACAGGCTTGGCAGCCCCTCGGTACAATCGAGCAGAAGGGAAAAAAACATTGCCTTACCGTTTATCAAGTGCTGAAACTTTGCTTGGTGCAAAACAATCTGGAATAATGTTAAACAATGTAACAGTCATCTCTCTGCAGCCTGAACTTGTCTAGAACATTGAATCTTTGTGAAACCTGCGCTAAAAAAAATCTAGATGCAGCACAACGAATGAAACGGAACCCAGGTGTCTCGACATGCGTTTTTGAACTTCTTTTTAACTTGACACAGTGTCTAAAAATGTGCCGGTCCTGCGTGAGACGCTGAAGAAACAGCAAGATGCAAGACAGTCAAAGTCCCCATTTACATCTTGTATCAAGATGTGTCTCGTGTTATTCGATCACATGTGGTCAGGTGAGACAAATCGCTGTTTACACCTGGTCCTGTGACCACTTGTGTTTGGATTTGGAGGGGAGAGTCTCTGTTTCATTACAACATACATCAGTCACTATTTCAGTGTGTCACTACATGATATTGAAGTGCAAACAAAGTCAGAAAAGACAAAGAAAGATCAAAAAAAAAAAAAAAAAAATGGGGCACTGTTTCTCCCAGATGCAGTTGAATGGCCTCCGCAGCCGTGAGCATTGGCAGCTGCAACTGGGGAGCGGCCTCCTTGGCCGTGGGCCCCGACAGTGACTGGGGAACGGCCTCCATTGATGCAACATATCAAGCAAAATTGTCCATTATTTTAGTGGATAACATGTATTAAAGGAGCTTCAGGTGTTTGTGCTTGTCATCAGTGTTTATATTAGACACACTGAAGAAGAGTTCTTGTGTTTGTGGATTTATCCTCTTTTTTAAATTATCCGATCGGACAGTTATTTCCTTTTAAAGCCACTCGTAACCTGCAAAGTTTAACTCTTGTTTTAGCGCAGCGGTTGATTGACAGATGAGGGGTGGTGCTTCGCTGCTGTCCAGGGCGCATACAGGAGGGATTAGTCACATGCGTTTTTGACCACATTTGTATGTGGTTTTTGTGATATGATCACAAAACGTTTTAGACTATTTAGGGCTGACCACATGTGATCGGATCACCCCAAAACGCATCTTAATACCAGGTGGAAACGGGGTCAAAGACATTTGTCCAGCATGTGTTTACATGATCATCATCCGTGTTATGGACACACTATTTAATTTGTGTATGTTGCACCAGTTGAAATATGTTTTTTATTCATTTCTCCCACTAGGCACTGCTTCACACACAGAATAAACTTCGTTCTCTGGTTCCCAATTTTACCTTCAACCTGGGATTCTCTGGCAAGTTTTTCCATACAGGTATGATGGAGTTGGAGTTGAATGAGCCACACAGATAACAGCTACCTCCACACAAACATTCATTCCCTCTTTTTGGCCTTGCTTTTCAGGTACAGATGAGGAAGATGAGGGTGATGATACTCTTCTCAGACACAGACAGGAGTTCTGGTGGTTTCCACACATGTGGAGTCACATGCAGCCTCATCTCTTCCACAACGTCAGCGTGCTCGCGGAACAAATGAGACTCAACAAGCAGTTTGCACAGGTCAGAATCTGCCCCAATACACACCAAATAATACATTGTATTAATCCTTTTTTTGTAGCACAGCATTATTAATAGGGTTAGGATTGGATAGGTTAGGGTTATGAAACCCCTAATTCTTGATTCTTATTGGTTAATACTCTTCAAGCATGTTTATTTCTATAACTGCAGGGCTATGAAGTAGTTCCAGTTGCATAACACTTCACAGCCCAAGCTCATAGATTGTGCCTTGAGTTATTCTAACCTGCAACCTTTTTGTTGCCTGCCTAGACATTTAACCATTAGGCTAAACCACTGACCTTTTTTTCTTCCCTCTGTTTCAGGAGCATGGGATCCCCTCAGACATGGGCTATGCTGTTGCCCCCCATCACTCAGGTGTTTACCCTGTGCACAGTCAGCTTTATGAGGCCTGGAAGAGTGTGTGGGGCATCAAGGTGACCAGCACAGAAGAGTATCCTCATCTCAGGCCTGCCCGCTACCGCAGGGGCTTCGTACACAATGCCATACAGGTAAGAACAAGTCAAGTCTCCCATAGAAGTTTACTGCACTGTAGTTTACTTCTGCATTCAAACCCCAGAAATCAGAAGCATTTAAGTTCTTATCAGTTCTTAATTGATTGTAGCCATGCTTCTATAATTTGTTCACTTTGGGCTGTTTATTTGAGTCTTAAGTTTATTTTGGGACTGCAAAGATGAGCAAAATGTAAAGGCAATTTGTGGCTGAAAAATGTGCGGATATCAGCATGTCAATAATAAATGATCACAGACACAGTTTTGCCATTTTAATGTGTTATGTTGGCACAGTGGCCTCATTTCACAGTAAATGGGTTTGATATCTTTCCTGCAGAGGGAAAAAAATAAAACAATAAGGACAACAAAAAAACAATAATTTTCCATAGTGGCTTCCAAGTAAGTAGTGTGTGGTTTTGTATGTCAGGTTCTCCCTCGGCAGACATGTGGGCTTTTCACACACACAATCTTCTATAAAGATTATCCAGGAGGCCCTCAGGAGCTGGACAAAAGCATTCGTGGAGGAGAGCTCTTTCTTACAGTGCTGCTCAATCCGGTTAGAATCACTCACACGGACACTGTCACACTGACAAACACTAAATTTTGCCAACACCTAAAATAATTTATATAACAGACAAAAACAACTTTTTCATGGGCAGGTCAGTATATTCATGACTCACCTGTCGAATTATGGCAATGACCGACTGGGCTTGTACACCTTTGAGTCATTGGTGAGGTTTGTGCAGTGCTGGACTCACTTGCGCCTGCAGACTCTGCCGCCTGTCCGCCTCGCTCACAAATACTTCCAGATTTTCCCTGACGAGAGAGACCCCTTGTGGCAGGTTAGTGCAATTACAGTTTTCATGGGTCTGTCAAAATTCATTACTGAACATCTTATTAATTGGAGAATCTAGAGACAGAATCTAACAGAAAATATAAGGGGGAGGATTTGGAGCACTCATATAAATTAACAGGAAAAATAGCAATGCTCAATATGGCAGCTGTAGGAAAGGAAGTCTTTGATTCAAAAGAGTATATATTTTTAATACATGTTAGATATTGCCTTTTGTTTTACTTAAGAACTTACATGCACATTACCTGGACCACCCTGAAAATTTTTATATATATATATATATATATATATATATATTTATATATATTACACACAGTATATCTACATTCACTGAACACTTTACTAGGAGCACTATGGTCCTAATAAAGTGCCCGGCGTGGTCTTCTGCTGTTGTAGCCTATTTACCTCAAGGTTCGAAATGCACAACATTGAGAAGCTATTCTGTTCACTACAATTTTACAAAGGGGTTGTCTGAGTTACCGTAACTTTTCTGTCAGCTCGAACCAGTCTGGCCATTCTCCGTTGACCTCTCTCATCAACAAGGCATTTTTGTCCGCAGAACTGCTGCTCACTGGATGTTTTTTTTTTTCTTGGCACCATTCTAAGTAAACTCTAGAGACTTTTGTGTATGTAAATCCCAGGGGATCAGCAGTTACAGAAACACTCAAACCAGCCCGTCTTGCACCAACAATCATGCCACGGATCGAAATCACTGAGATAAAATTTTTCCCCCATTCTGATGGTTGATGTGAACATTAACTGAAGCTCCTGACCCATATCTGAATTATTTTATGCATTGCAGTGCTGCCACATGATTGGCTCATTAGATAGTCACATGAACAAGTAGGTGTACAGGTGTTCCTAATAAAGTGCTCAGTGAGTAATATATATATATATATATATATATATATATATATATATATATATATATATATATATATATAAACTCAGCAAAAAAAGAAACATCCTCTCACATTCAACTGCTTTTATTTTCGGCAAACTTAACATGTAAATATTTGAATGAACATAGAAAGATTCAACAACTAAGACATAAACTGAACAAGTTTCACAGACCTGTGACTAACAGAAATGGAATAATGTGTCCCTGAACAAAGGGGGGGTCATGTCAGGATGAGCCTGCAGGAAAGGTACCACAAGAGGGAGGAGGATGTCTTCCCTGTAACGTGCAGCGTTGAGATTGCCTGCAATGACAACAAGCTCAGTCCGATGATGCTGTGACACACCGCCCCAGACCATGATGGACCCTCCACCTCCAAATCGATCCCACTCCAGAGTACAGGCCTCGGTGTAACGCTCATTCCTTCGACGATAAACGCGACCATCACCCCTGGTGAGACAAAACCATGACTCATCAGTGAAGAGCACTTTTTGCCAGTCCTGTCTGGTCCAGTAAAGGTGGGTTTGTGCCTGTAGGCGACATTGTTGCTGGTGATGTCTGGTAAGGACCTGCCTTACAACAGGCCTACAAGCCCTCATTCCAGCCTCTCTCAGCCTATTGCGGACAGTCTGAGCACTGATGGAGGGATTGGGCGTTCCTGGTGTAACTCGGGCAGTTGTTGTTGCCATCCTGTATCCGTCCCGCAGGTGTGATATTCGGATGTACCGATCCTGTGCAGGTGTTGTTACACATGGTCTGCCACTGCGAGGATGATCAGCTGTCTCCCTGTAGCGCTGTCTTAGGCGTCTCACAGTACGGACATTGCAATTTATTGCCCTGGCCACATCTGCAGTCCTCATGCCTCCATGCAGAATGCCTAAGGCACGTTCACACAGATGAGCAGGGACCCTGGGCATCTTTCTTTTGGTGTTTTTCAGAGTCAGTAGAAAGGTCTCTTTAGTGTCCTAAGTTTGTATAACTGTGACCTTAATTGCCTACCGTCTGTAAGCTGTTAGTGTCTTAATGACCGTTCCACAGGTGCATGTTCATTAATTGTTTATGGTTCATTGATCAAGCATGGAAAACATTGTTTAAACTCTTTACAATAAAGATCTGTAAAGTTATTTGGAATTTTACAAAATTATCTTTAAAATACATTGTCCTGAAAAAGGGACGTTTCTTTTTTTGCTGAATTTATATACTCACTGAGCACTTTATTAGGAACACCTTTACACCTACTTAAAACTGATTTTTATTAATAATCTTATTTTAATTTGTTCACGTTATACT
Source organism: Myxocyprinus asiaticus (assembly GCF_019703515.2). Classification (NCBI taxonomy): domain Eukaryota; kingdom Metazoa; phylum Chordata; class Actinopteri; order Cypriniformes; family Catostomidae; genus Myxocyprinus; species Myxocyprinus asiaticus. Next base: position 34,087,942 of record NC_059375.1, read on the forward strand.
AACCAATATTCCCCTTTGTTAAACAGAATCCATGTCATGACAAGAGACACAAAGACATTTGGTCCAAAGAAAAGACCTGTGACAGACTACCCAAGTTTCTAGTGATTGGCCCTCAGAAGACAGGTAACCACAAAACTGGACTTCTTTAAACTTCACATATATTTTTTTTTTTTTTTTGCATTTTGCAAACAATAATACAAAGCGACTTTCAGTGCATTCAAGGTATCCTTTGATTTATTTTGTCAATATGAATGTTTCCTGGGAATCGAACCCATGACCTTGGCATTGCTTGCACCATGCTCGACCAGTTAGCTACAAAAACCCTATATAGTCAGATATATGGTCGGATTTAGTTTTGTAGGCATGTTTGAGGTTGTTTTTAGTAATTCAAGCAAGAAAACATGTTGTTTGTCAGTCATTTAAACCACTAAAACATGTCTGAAATACTAAGGAATAATTACCCAGGCTTTATGATGTAGAACACTTAATTTGGGATGAGTCACGGAACATGCTTTTCCAAGATATGTGATGAATATTTGATTACAAAAGTTTGACTCAGGGCTTTGTCCTGGTTATTCTGGTCCATCCACAGGTACTACTGCACTGCATTCATTTCTTTCAATCCACCCTGCCATTACCAGCAGCTTCCCCAGCACTGTAACCTTCGAGGAGGTGCAGTTCTTCAGCGGATCAAACTACCAGCGTGGCATTGACTGGTAACCATGGAATCCCATGCATGCTTTATTTTCTTTGTTTCCAAATCAGCTACCCATTTTGCAATGCCTAACACACTGCACTCACAGAAAAATGATTAAAGAGTGCTTTATGTTTCAGAAATTGTAGTTCATTTGTGTTGCGTCCTCATCTTACATAGGGTTTGGGGTAAATGGTTAGGGGATAAACCTTAACCATAAGTATTATACTTGTTGAATAATTCCCTAAATTTTGCAGTTTTTTGAGGAGAGGTGTGCTATTCCTTTTCTTAGTGATAAGGCTTACAATTTTCTCCTGGCAGACAAAAAACAACAGACATAAAATACCATAGTCTTACATTGAAGGAGGGACCCAAGCCATAAATAGTGATGAAAGTATCATAAGATTTGGGGGTGAGCACTCAAAACCCCTGAAAAAACACTCAACAATGACCTGGCAACCATTCAAAACACCCTAGCATCATTTTTCTTCAGATGTTAAAAAAAAAAAATCTAGTTCGTTTTAAATGGAATTGTATTTTTGAAAGGGATATTTGTGTAACTCTGCCTGTCTGCCTTACAGGTATATGGATTTTTTCCCTGTACCCTCTAATGCGAGCACAGACTTCTTGTTTGAGAAGAGCGCAAACTACTTTGACACAGAGACTGTCCCAAAGAGAGCAGCCGCTCTGTTACCCAGAGCCAAAATTATCACCATACTCATCAGCCCAGCTGACCGGGCGTATTCCTGGTACCAGGTGCGTTTGTGTGTGCACAAATGGACCCTATTTGCATGTGGTATTTACATACGATTACAAATGGTCACAGCAAAATACAGGTGTAAATGGAGTTCAAAACGTTTTGTGGTCAGATCACCAAAACCACATTTTGAGGTGTAAAACATTAAAAGTGACCTGATGTGTCCCGGACCTTAGTGAAGGATCGCCTACTCACCTGTCAATCAATGATTGCGCTAATACAAGGTTTTAAACGTTGCCTTTATGGCTTTAAAAGAAAACATATGGCTTTAAAAGAAAATAACAGGCTGATTGTAAATTTTGAAAAAGCCCATATATATTTGTGTTACTTCAATTTCAGGCGCTTTTAGTACTGTGGACTTCAAGAACCTGGTATAAATAGTGATGTGTCTCAACTGACCACTTGTGACCAGATCACCTGAGACGGATCTTAATACAAACAGCCATCAGCGGGAACAGAATAAGTTTAATTTCACTGCTGTCTCTCTCTAGCATCAGAGGGCTCATCAGGACCCTGTGGCACTCAACTACACTTTTCATGAGGTGATCTCGGCAGGTCCCTCCTCTCCTGCTGCTCTGCTGTCGCTGCATCGTCGCTGTCTGCAGCCTGGAGCTTACAGCAGCCATATGGAGCGCTGGTTACAGCACTACCAGTCCAGTCAGGTGCATACTGCATACACAAACACACTGCAAGTTCACCCAAAAATGAAAGTTCTGTCATCATTTACTCACCCTCATGTCGTCACGACTTTTTTGTGTAGAACACAAAACAAGATGGGTAGAAGTCTCATTCACTTTCATTGCATCTTTATTCCATACAACGAAAGTAAATGGTGACTGAGTCTAACACATTCTCCTTTTGCGTTGCACAGGATATAGAAAGTCATACAGGTTTGGGACAACGGAGACTGATTGTGTGAACGAATCATTCAGTCCAATTCACGAACTTTTGGTTGGATTTTTTTTTTTTTATTGACTTGAGCTGATTTAGTCTGATTTGGTGAACCATTTTAACCCTGTGTTTGTAGCTTGCTAGCCTGCTTAGCATTGCTTATTCTTAAATGTTCATAGTTTTATCCTTTGCCATTTTACAGCGGGCTTCGTTTTTTTCCACTTTTCTACCTATTTCTCTCTTTTTTCTTTTCTTTTTTTCTGCTTGTCTACTTGTCGCATCTCGACTGCGTGTATTTGTTTTCTCCTCTGTGTTTTACATGGATTATTGCATCAGTCTCAAACATCTGCTGATCAGGAACCACATCGAGAACCACATCACTGCTCAAGAACAACCATAACAACACCAACTAACAATTGCAGTAAGTCATGGCATTCACTCATGTTATTTCTTCCTGCACATGTTTACTATAGCTTCTTCTGTCAGCAGTGAGGAATTCACATGTGACAAATGTAAAGAATTAGTCAGGCTGACGGAGAAGTTTAATGAGTTAGAGACACACATCCAAATGCTAGTGCAGGTCAGTGAGAAAGAGAAGCCAATAGATACTGTTTCGGATGTGGGTAGTACAGCAAGCAACACACACACACACTTTGGTTCCGGCTGTAGAGCCCCCGCAGCAGGGCGTTTGGGTGACATCTTGGCGGCATACTCGCTCAGCAAAGCGACACCACACTCCCATTCCATTTAGGGTTTCCAGTCGATTCTCCCCACTCAGTGATGCACCCACTGAGAATCATGTTGAAAGAACCTTAGAAATAGGTGATTCTATTGTAAGGAACGTGGAAATAGAGACTCCAGCCACTATTGTTAAATGCATTTCGGGGGCTCGGGCGTCTGACATGAGATCAAATTTACAAGTGCTGGCTAATGCTAAACGTAGATTTTCTAAAATTGTTATTCATGTCTGCACTAACGATGTCCGGCTTCACTAATCGGAGAACTTGCGAGGTGTGAACTTGCAAAAATTATGTCAGACACTATAATATGCTCTGGCCCTCTCCCTGCTCGTCGTGGTGACAAGGTTTATAGTAGATTAGTGTCACTGAATGGCTGGATGTCTGGTGTCCGGAGCAGGGTCGTAGCTATTGGGGTGAAAGGTGGTAACGATCCTAGGGAACCACAACAAATTGTAAACTGTATTTTTTGATACGAAAGGGGCTCAGACCAGTATACAGTCATGGGGCCCAGAATTCCTTGCTATGGCCCTGGTCCGGAGAATAGCATAGGATTTATAGAAAATTGGAAGAGTTTTTGTGGTAAACCTAACCTGTAAAGAGAGACGGACTCCATCCCTCCAGGGAAGGTGCAGCTCTCCTCTCTAGTAATTTAGCTAATAGTCTTAATAGTGATAGTATCTGACTAATTGGGGCCCAGGTCAGGAAGCAGTCAAACTGGTTAATCCGAATGTTTGCTAGCTGCCTTGAGACATCACACAGGTCACATAAACAACAGCACATAGAGACTGTATCACCTAGATATCATGTAGAGACGGTGTCTGTTCCCTGAAATACCAAATACAAACCCCTCACTAAATCATTTAGAAAAAATGTGATTAAGATTAAACTTGAAAAAAAAAAGTAAGATAAATGGCATATAAAGCTAGGGCTACTAAACATTAGATCTCTTTCAACCAGAGAAAGATCCTATAGAAATTCTACCGCAGAGTGATGACATCTCAGATCATTACCTTGTCATTTGTTGCTGCGATCAGCTACTGTCAGTCAATCTACACCACGCTATCGTTCAGGTAGAACTATTCTTTCGACCACTAAAGATAGCTTTACTTATAATCTTCCAGAATTGTCTCACATATTCAGTAAGCCAAGAAGTCTAGAAGAACTTGATGTAATAACAGAAAATATAAATACAGTCTTCTTTAGCAGTCTTGATAGTGTCGCCCCCCTCGATTTAAAGAAAATGAAAGAAAAAGCCCCGCACCATGGTACAATTATTAAACTCATGCTCTAAAGAGAGCAGCTCGGAAAATGGAGCGCAAGTGGAAGAATACAAAATTAGAGGTATTTCACAGCGCATGGATGGATAGTGTCTGTATCTATAGACAGGCACTAAAAGCTGCCAGGTCAGCATATTTTAGCAAACTCATAGAAAATAACCACAACAATCCTAGGTGTTTATTCAATTTCAGGCACTTTTAGTACTGTGGACTTCAAGAACCTGGTATAAATAGTGATGTGTCTCAACTGACCACTTGTGACCAGATCACCTGAGACGGATCTTAATACAAACAGCCATCAGCTAAATTGGTTAGGAATAAAGCCTAGACTGAACCAGATATTGTCACAACACAATAGTAATGACTTCAGGAATTTCTTTACTGATAAAATTGAAATCATCAGAAATAAAACTGGAATTATGCAATCGTCTGTCACAGTACCTCAGAAAACAGTGTCTCACAATTTTCCTCACAAGCATCTTCAATCCGCTGTCATAGGTCATGAAGAGCTAACAAAACTTATTGAAACATCAAAGGCCACAACATGTATGTTAGATCCAAAAGCTTTTAAAAGAGGTATTCCCTGTAATCTCAGAGCCTCTTCTTAATATTATTAACTCCTTGCTATCCCTAGGACATGTCCCAACAAACTTTAAAATGGCAGTTGTCAAACCGCTTATTAAGAAGCCACACCTTGATCCTGGCGAACTGGCTAATTATAGGCAGATTTCAAATCTCCCATTTATGTCGAAAATACTAGAAAAGGTAGGGTCCTCCCAACTATGTTAATTTTTTCAGAGAAACAATTTCAGTCAGGATTTAGGCCCCATCACAGTATAGAGACTGCACTTATCAGAGTTACAAACTTGCTCTTATCATCTGATCGTGGCTGCATTTCTCTTCTAGGGCTTTTAGATCTTAGTGCTGCCTTCGACACCATAGATCGCGACATTCTCTTGGCTGGAGAATTATGTTGGCATTTGTGGACTTGCATTAGCATGGTTTAAGTCCTATTTATCAGACCGCTACCACTTTGTATGTGTAAACGAGGAATTGTCAAATCAAACAAGAGTATTGAGTGCCACAGGGATCAGTTTTAGGGCCTCTTCTTTTCTCCTTATATATGCTTCCCCTGGGAGATATTATCAGGAATCGTGGAATAAGTTTCCACTGTTATGCCAACGATACCCAACTTTATATTTCTTCTAAACCTGACGAAATTTCAAAATTCTCCAAATTAGCAGTGTATCAATAAAATCAAAGATTGGATGGCCAGAAATTTCCTTCTACTTAATTCTGACAAAACAGAGGTACTAATTATTGGACCAAAAACCTCGAAAAAAAAAATAAGATGCTAAAATATAATTTGACTCTCGATGGATGTACTGTTACGTCATCTTCTACAACGAAGAACTTAGGTGTTCAATTGTATACCAATCTGTCCTTTGAAAATCAAATTTCCAATGTTTGAACAGCATTCTTTCGAAGTTTCGACACATGCTTTCTGTTGCTGATACTGAAAAACGAATTCATGCGTTCATGACCTCAAGACCAGATTATTGTAATGTATTACTAGGAGGATGTACTGCAAATTCAATAAATAAACTTCAATTGGTTCAAAATGCAGCTGCCAGAGTGCTAACTGGAACCAAGAAATATGATCATATTAAACCAATTTTATCGTATTTACATTGACTGCCTGTTAAATTTCGTATTAATTTTAAAATTCTATTAACTACACACAAAGCTTTGAATGGTCTGGCTCCACAGTACTTAAGTGACCTTCTACCATGCTATATTCCATCACATTCATTACGATCACAAAATTCTGGCCTGTTAATAGTTCCTAGAATATCAAAATCTACAAAAGGAGACACAGACACGCTCAGTTTTAGTCTAGACTAAAGACTCATCTATTTAACCAGGAATACACCTAATTTATCCATCAACTCACAATTAGGCTGCTTTAGTTAGGTCTGCCAGAACCTGAAACATTTCTCATAATCTATAACTCTGCAATACATTGAATGGCATCTACGCTAATACTATTCTATTTGTTTCCCTGTCTCAAGCTCGGGATTCATATTCCGAGGTTACCAGAGCCAGCCAGATCCGGCTCCGTTCCTGCTTGGTGTCGGACTCCACTGCTAGGTGTCGCTGAGTGATAATGACAAACTACAGCTGGTGCTAGCCAGACATCACTTCAGTCTTTTACGATGGACTTCAAAGGATGAACTGATGCCAACTCCAACTGTAAGACATCGGATAATGAATATGCCACTGCCTGAACCTTGGATTTAGGATGGACCCCACCGAACCTCAGCAAAATGACCTGCCGGTTGAACTGCGATGCACCTCATTGATCTCTGCCTGCATCACCTTTGTTTATTGATGGACTACACTTTTGAAATGGAATACATAGACTATCAATTAATTGCCAACAAAAGCCTTCATCAGCCAACTAACAAAGGACAATTTATCTATGTGAACTTCTGCAGTTAATCCAGGATGAACATCAAAGACATTAGTCATTAATCTTACAGTTCATACAAAATCTTTGTTTAAACACTGGCCCTTAACACTTACGTAGTTTACAAATTTTAAACCATGACTTGCACTGCACACAAATAACTAATATTGGCATTATATACATGCTGTTTAGGCAGAGGGGAACTGCCCCCCACAGTGAGCTTGGTTTCTCCCAAGGTTATTTTTCTTCATTAACCAACATCTTATAGCGTTTTGTGTTCCTTGCCACAGTTGCCTTCGGCTTGCTCACTGGGGTTCTAAATACAATTATTATTTAACTATTTAATTATTTATTTTTTTACACAATGATGACTTTATAGATATTACAGTTTAATTTTCTGTAAAAGCATGATTTCCTGTAAAGCTGCTTTGAAACGATGTGTGTTGTGAAAAGCGCTATACAAATACAAATAAAAATGACTTGACTTGAGTCTTCAAAGCTCTATAAGTGAACCTGCTCTTGTCCCAGAATCAGCCCATATGTAATGTTCTTTGAGTGGGTGTGTTAAGTCGTTCTGGAGCTGTAAAATTGTGTGTGTGTAATGTGTGTGTTCTCTCTCCTGTGAGCAGCTGCTGATTGTGGATGGTGTGCAGCTGCGCTCCAGTCCTGCTCAGGTGATGGATGGCATTCAGAAGTTCCTGGGAGTCACACCGTACTACAACTACACTCAAGCTCTCACGTACAAACTCTCATTATTACTCTCACTGTATTACTTTAGTATGAAACAGGCAGTTTCAGTCCTAGATGTTGATTGGCCAATACAGAGCTCCAGTTGTGCTAAAATACACAATATAGGAACAGCTGTGACGTGAAGCTCCTGTTCATCTAGCTACTGTGTATATTACTGCACAGCACTCATAGAGGCCAACTATGACAATTAATTGACATTTCAGGGACTATATCTTCTAGGCATTTAAGCCAAGTGTACACTAAACAACTTGCAGACAGCATCTTGCGACTCACAGTCTTGTTTTTTGTCATGCATCAACTACACGACCTTTCATCCCCAACTGAGACCATGTGTACACTGGTATTAAGATGTGTTTTGGATGATTTGATCACAAATGTACAAGTGAGACACATCACTGTCACACCTTGTATCTTTTGACCACGTGTTCGGATTTCATGAGGACATTCATCAGTCATTATGTCTGTGGTTTACTACTGAATGATAATAAAGCGCAAAAAAGTAAAAGATGAGAAAGAAAGTGCTAAAAATCGGTGCACAGTTTCTCTTAATTATTTGCAAATATGACTTTTAGAGCAGAATTTTGAGTTATTTTAGAACAATAGCTGTAACTGAGCTTCTGATGTGCATGCTTCTGAAATTCGTAATGTTATTGTGCATGTTCATGCATTTGCTTTTTTAAATTTTCATATCGTGTGGTCATTTCCTTTATATCTGCACGTAACCGGTGAAAAACCGGCCGTTACAACTGCCCTTAGCGCCGTCCCATTTCAACAGATCGCCCAAAATGCATCTTAAAATTAAAATAACGAAATTCATTAACACAATTGTGCAGTTTATTCTTGACAACATGTCAATAAACATGTTTTATCCCATTTTTGCTTTATTGGCACCATTTGCAAAGGAATAATAAAAAAAAAAAAGAAGCTGAAAATAATAAAAACAGCGAGGAGGAAGATGTGGGTGGTGTTTTATTTTGTCACATTTTTATTTTATTTTTTGTCTTCTGCATCCAAATACCTTACCCTCCTCTTGCGCTGTCTCTGTATTTCAATGGCTGTGGCTCATTGTCGGTCTCCCACCCGTTGGGACGGTGCGCACACCTGATGACAAGACGTCTAGAGATCAAGCTGTTTTGAAAACTTTCATAGCATCTGGGACTAGTCTCGGCGTGTCGCAGGAGTGCGCACACAACAAGACTGATCGTGACAGACTACCCAAGTTTCTAGTGATTGGCTCTCATGAGATCTGAGAGTTCTCGTCGCAGACCAGTTGCCGACTTAAAGCATCAAAGAAGATGAGCTTGAGTCCTGTAGTGTACACTAGGCTTTAAAGAATTAGCTAAAAAATTTGAATTTATTATTTATTTATTTTTAATGTAGTGACCTTTTTATAAAAGCAATAAAACATTCAAGGCCACATAATATTGTGAATATAGTCATGGTAGAAGCATTTGGCCAACACATTTCCAATGCACTGTCCGTTTGAACTTGTGTAACATGCGTTCTTGCATTACTGTGGCAGGAGAAACCTCAACACTCAATGGGTCGATAGTTACTTTCAGAAGTTTGTGCCTAATGTATCATTATTCAGGCAAGTTGCCATAAATATATTAACTTGTTCAGCAATATTCTCTTCAAACTGTTGTGCCGTAAGTTGACTGTAACAGTGGCCCATTAACACTAATAATGACTACAGTGCCCTTTGTGGCAACACTGAGAATGCAACGCATTCTTGCAGTGTTACGAATTGCGGCCTGATATTTTGGAATGCAACAATGCTCGAAATCAAGCTTGCGTAGCTAGAAGCTTGTGCTTGCACACACTTGCGTAGGGTACTGTAAGTTTCGGTCTAACAGATTATTTTTATTTTTTTTACAATTATATGATTCTTTTAAGGTGTCTCATAACCAGTACATGCTCTGTTGTGTGTGTGTAGGTTTGATGAGAGTAAAGGTTTCTGGTGTCAGAAACTGGAGGCGGGCCGCACTCAATGTCTAGGAAAAAGCAAAGGAAGGAAATATCCAGACATGAGCCCGGAGGTAAAGCTCACTTCTCAACATTAGAGCTCCGGATATAGAAAAGAGATTAACATGAACTGAACAAAAATAAACATCTAGATAATTTAAATAATTGGCAGGGAATTTAAGTCCCATTTTCCACTGTCTGATTAGCCAAAGGCATTTAGAGAAAGCTGATCATTTGACCGATAGAAATATGTGTGATGCTTGTATGAAATTCTCGTCTGTCTATGGATGTTTACATCTGAGAGAGTTGCAGAAAAGTGTACATTTTCTCAACTTTTGGTCGCATGAATAGGTGTCACTTTCAGAAACCCTTGCATTTGAAACCAATGGATTCACAGCACTCTCTGACGTAATGTAAACTCTTGTGTAATACTTATATAAGTTTACTTCATTTGTCCGATCGTCATGTCAATTTCATTCGCAGAGTCCTCGTGGACTGTCTGTGCACAGCCCAGTATTACTGTGCGCATGTGTTTAGAGTCGACTATATAATTAAAGAGTATCACAAAGTAGTCGTTCACATGAGATAAAAGCATGACTTATGGTCAAAACAGTACACTTTGAAAGACTAGAGAGCTCGACTGTGTACAAGAACAGCACACGAAAAAAACAAAAAAACCTAGCCTTAATTTTCCCTGGGTGAGCAGTTAAGTTCCTATCTTGGGAAATACACAGTTAATTTAAGAACATTTAATGGAGCAGGTAGTCATCAAAAACCATACAGTTTTGGTACTTTTTAAAAATGAAACCGGTTCTTGGTTCCCATCCCTATTCCTATCCAATCAGTGTTTTTTTTGTTTTTTTATGTGTTTATTGCTCCACATACTTGTCTTTGTGTGTAACTTACCTTGTGTGCCTGTTTTTTTTTTTTTTTGTTTTTTTCTCTCACTCCAGTCGAGGGCGTTTCTGTCAGAGTATTACCGTGAGCAGAACGTGGAGTTACTCAGGCTGTTTAAACGACTGGGGCAGCCTCTGCCCATCTGGCTCAGAGATGAACTGCACAATGCTAGCTGGAGCTGATGAGAACCTACACAAAGGGGAACCATGCTAGAACCCTGCTCCACACAGGAAAACTCAGGAGGCCCGTGTGCATCGGGAGCTGTAAGAGGGCATCTAACCCTCTCGCCTTCCATTATCCGCACAGGCTCTGAGAGAGCAGATGGGCGGATCATGCTGTCAGTCCACACAAAATCAAGTTTCCAGAGTCAACCATGTTATGTGAGCTTGTAGTGGACTTTAATGGAATCATGGTATACGGAAATGGGAGCTTCCTGATTGGACGGCGCTCAAAAGACTTCCAGAGTGGTTTAAAATCAGCTGTGAACTGCCCTTTTTGAAATGCAGATGTAGTCTCTAGGAAAAGGGGGAATTGCACAGAGCCTCCAGGAGATGAACATTGTTGAAATTTATATGAAAAGATGAACTGTGGGAGGATTATTTAAATTTTATTCTCCCAAGTGTTTTAATTCTGCCAAGCAGAGAAGTATTTAAATATGTGTCTCATAAATTTCACCCATCTTGCTGTCTTTATTCGTAAAAACAGCTCTATTTATGTGATTTCAGTAAAAAAATGTTTAACAAACATTGTACAGCCCATGGAGCTAAAGAGAATTCAGAATATTACATAAGGTTGATTTTCTTTTTAAAATGGATGAATTGGGCAAAAAAAAAAAAAAAAAAAAAAAAAAAGAATTTCTGGCTAGCTATGTGATCTACAGGTACTGGAATAGCTCTATTTCAAAGTGAGCTGCCTACCTAGATAGCATTTTAAGGCATCATAGCTACAATCCTGAGTCCCAGTGTGAAGGCTATACCAAAAGGTGCACAATTATGCTGCCTTTTAAGATATCTTTGTAGAGAAGGCAATCGCAAAATGCATGGCAACTGAAAAAAATTTAATCCAAGATGGTGGACGAATCAAGAGAAATGTCAATGATATATACATATATTTCAGTCAGTATCTAAAAGCATTAATGAAAAATGTACAATTAGTTTAGCAACATGCTAACTGAGTCTCCTGTGCACTTCATGTAACTCGCACTATTTGTGTGGCACATGAAGTTGTTACGTATGTACAGAGGGAAATTATGCATTTCAGTGAGCTTTTTTTCTTCTGATGAGCACAAAGATTTTAGAAGAATATCTTCTGAGCACTTTAGGTCCTCTCAGTGCAAGTGAATGGTGGCCCGAACTTTGAAGCTCTAAAAGGACATAAAGGCAGCATAAAAGTAACCCATAGTACTAAAGTGGTTAAATCCATATCTTCAGAAGCGATATGATAAGCGTGAGTAAGAAACAAATCAATATTTAAGTCCTTTTTTTACTATAAATCTCCACTTTCACATTCTTCTTCTGTTTTTGGCGATTCACATTCTTCATGCCAATCGCCACCTACTGGGCAGGGAGGAGAATTTATAGCAAAAAAGGACTTAAACAATTATGTTTCTCACCCTAACCTAATATATGGCTTCTGAAGATATGAATTTAACTGCTGGAGTCGTATGGATTACTTTAATGCTACCTTTATTTGCTTTTTGGAACTTCAAAGTTCTGGCCACTGTTCACTTGCATTGTATAGACCTACAGTGCTGAGATATTCTTCTAAAAATCTTTATTACATCTGGGCTGGCATGAGGGTGAGTAAATAATGAGAGAATATTATTTTTTGGGTGAACTATCCCTTTAAGATGGTGCCTAAGAAAGTAGCTGTCTACTGTATGTAAGCATCAGACAGCAAGGCAGATCACTAGATTTTGGAACAGAGCTAATATCTGTCGAGTCCTGGGGAATCGATTATATCCGTGCCAAACCAAACTGCACCTCTGCAGAAACAAATGTTTTGGCCAATATGAAAAATACTGTATGCTGCAGACTTTTATTGCCAATGAGTGAATGTGCATTGTGTTTGTATAGCAGCTGGGTATAAAGTCTGTGAATTCACAGTAATGTGATCTGAAGTAATGTCTGTTCTTTTTAAGTAAACACACACCTGACGATACAGCACCAGGGGACAGAGTATCTTATCTCTTTTCCTGCAGCCTAGTTTATCAGATGGAAGGAAGAGTTGGAGCTGGAGAGCGTTTGATTAATCACCAAATATAAAAACAAGAGACTCGCCCTCCGTTTCAGAGCTCTAGGGCCCAGCCGGTCAACTGCAGGAAGTGAAACCCTTAAATAAGACTTGCTCAGGTCCTCTGGGAGACACCACAGACAGTACACTGTGTGCTGGAAGGTACTGGAAAAGAAATAAATTGTGAACTCCAATCTGCATCTGATTGCAGACACATAGCTGATGCAGCAAATGATGCTTATATTATTAACTTATGCTGCCCTGCAAAGGCAAGACGCAGTAACTACAACAACACAAACTGAGAAAAAAATGGCTTTAATTTGCATGGTTTGTCACAGAACAGATCATTAAGGTTATTTACAGATTACTGAGTGTTAAGAGACTCAATTCTGGTCATAACTCAATTTTGATTGAATGTATAGTTACTGCTCTTACCTTTGCACAGCAGAATAGTGAATGAGTAAAACTTCCTTCAAATGCCCAAGCAGTTCTTTACAGTTGAACACCAATAAAAGTGACATGCTCTTCCACATTGTACTCTCTTTACTGTGAAGGATAAGTGTCCATGTATAATAAGAAGGGAAGATTTTTTTTATGCCTGTTTAAAGCAGAGAAAGCCCAGGTAAAGTGGGTTTGAGGTCTGATTTAAAGTACATTAAAGATGGACATGTATGGTATGTTTCATGGCTGTTGGTTCATTATTATATGCAGCCAGGTCATTAAAGTCAAAATGAAACAATATTTGCAACCCATTTTGCATACTACTACAGTATAGTCAAAAATCCATATTCTTGACACCCACCAGATTGCACAATTTATCAGTAGACATTAAAATAAATATTTAAACAATTATAACAACTAATCAGAAAAGTGTAAATATTGGTTAAAAGTAAGATTTTTAGAAGAATGTTTTAATCTCTGTAGGTCATCACAATGCAAGTGAATGGACACCAAAATTTTGAAGCTCTAAAAGGACATAAAGGCAGCATAAATGTAATCCATAAGACTCCAGTGGTTAAATGCATGTCTTCAAAAGCTATATGAAAGGTGTGGTTAAGAAGCAGATCAATATTTCAGTCCTATTTTACAATAAATCTCCACTTTCGTTCAAACAAGCATGCAAGGAGTGCTGCTTAGATGTGAAGCAATTCCCGCTGGTGCTCATTGGATGCAGGATATTCTGTTCAAATACTCAACTAATAGTCTAAGGCACTCAGGGCAGGATATAAATTTAAAAAGCCTTTATTATAACATGGCTGTCAAATTAAAAAAAGTTCCACAAACTGACGCATTGCAGCTTACAAAGCCTTGATCAGGGTGTGAAAAATTACTTAGCTGAAGGTTTTTATAAGGTGTGGCTAATTAATGTCACATGATGTGCATGAAATTAAAGGGAAAGGCAATACAAGGTATATGCATACACATACTATAAGAGTACTGATTACAAAAATGCCTATAAACATGCACACGTCTGTATTAATATAAATAACAAAACATATACCCAATAATCTAGACAATATATATATATATATAGATAGATAGATAGATAGATAGATAGATAGATACACATTACATGAAAAATTAGCAATATTTTTTAAAAACCAAAAATATGTATTGTAAATGTATTGGGCTTCAAATTTAAAAAGCTCATCAAGAAGTGCATTAGGCCTAAAATACTTACAGAAAATGTGAAAAATCGAATTCTCCATTTAAACCTAGGAACTGAGTAGCTTTTAATGGGTAATTCCAAAAAGAGTCTCCACCCCTAATTGAGCTAGGTATACGTTTAATACTACATATTTTCAGCGTGCTCATACTTCTATGATGAGCATTTCTATAATGTAGAGCCATAGGGTATTGAGGGTCACAAGTTCAAAATGCATTTGTATGTTCTGCCAATCTAATTTTTAAATTTCTCTTTAAAACAGACACTTTTTTGTTTTTTGGCAATTCACATTCTTTGTGCATACTGCCAGCTACTGGGCTGGGAGGAAAATTTATATTAAAAAAAAAGGACATGATCTGTTTCTCACCCACACCTATCATATTGCTTCTGAAGACATCAGAACATACACATACAAGGTATTTGTCTTGGTGACAGAAGATCCCAGTGCACAAACAATACAGCAACAAGAATTCTTCTAAAAATCTTAATTTGTGTTCTGCTGAAGAAAGACAGTCATACACGTCTGGGATGGCATGAGGGTGAGTAAATGATGAGAGAATTTTCATTTTTGAACTATTCTTTAAGACTGAAAAATCACCCAAAGAAAAACAGACCCAGCTGCAGAAAAGCTCTTTTTATTAAATAATATCCAGATCAGTAATAACAAAGCTATGATGAAGACCTACTAACATTCAGACAAACACTTGATAGTTGTCATTTCATGGTTTTATTAAATGTATGATCATGCAAAATCCAGCATCCATGTTTAAACTCTGAGTATATACGAAGCCCAATAGTATACCATTACAATGCAATAGATTTACTTAGAATGTGGGGAGCATACCAAGCAGAGGCTTTTGTTTTCTATATTTATTTTCATTATTTTCTACTTTTTTTTTTTCATATGGTACTTCACTTATAATTCATGTCGAGATGCAAATACTATGAGATTTTCTTTCCCTTTTTTTAATTTTTTTTTTTTATAAAGTAAACACAGACAGTGGAAAAAAGATTTACCAAGAAAAGTAGACATGCATATTCACCAGTTTATTTAAACTGCGTGTTTGATTTTGATTTCTCTGTCATTGGACGGGTGGGCCAGAAGACTCATTTGCGCATTCTGGCCCGGGACTCAAACCATGCTTTCATGGGGTGGATATTTATTTATCTAAATCTACTAACTAGTGTGTCCTCATAGCCATCTCATTCCTTTTCATTTTCATGGAGCTGAAAAAGACAACCATGTACAGAAAAAGGAACTCTCGGATGGATTAAAAAAAATTAATAAATAAAAAGTCTGTGTAGTTCTATGTTTGGCCAGGCAAGGCAGCAGTTCCCCATAGCACAAACAAAAAACAAAGGAAAAATAAAAAAAAATAAAGATAAAAAAAACCACAAACAAAAGAGAGCGCGAGACACAAAACGGACGTGAAAACGGCATCACACAATTTGACGGCATCACTACTTAAAAGACGTTGTCGTTAAGGTGATAAACGCGCGCACACACGTTCACAGGTACAGTTTTGATATGTCACGAAGCGTGAACACCACATGTATTTACAGATCGAGAACTCCATACAAGTGACGGACGTGTTCTAAGGAGAGGAGATGAAGTTGCCTTTTGTTTTGTCTCCCCCACACTTCACGATATATTGCCTCTGAAACTAAACTACTAAAATCTAAAGACAAAACAGCAGCAGTTATGAAAAGCATTCCTGCAACTACAGACAAACTTAATGGTTCAAATTTATGACTTGTGAAAACCAAACCCTCACTTCTAACAATTAAGTAACAGTAACATTAAAACTCGGTTTAAATAGTGCCATAAAACCTATGTGTAATATAGTTTGTGGTCAAAACTGACAGACATACCTCTGTGACTTTTAATCGTACAAACATTAAAATTGTGATTTTAAACAACACAACTATGGCAACTGGACATAAAGTGTGTGCAGATTTCCACACCTGCTCCTTGTGATTGGACGAACCGAACGACGTGGATTTACAGAACACACACGGCATTTACACCCCCGTCACCAACACAAACGACTACAACAATACTTAGGACAGGGTGATTTAGACGAGTCCAACATTACAAAAATAACTGCACACTTTTACAGTGCAACTGTCTGTGTTTGTGTGTGTGTGTGTGTGTGTGTGTGTGTGTGTGTGCATGTGTTAAGAAGGGGCGGCGTGTGCCCAAAGCTCAATCTTCGACTGCTTATGTCATTTTTATTTTCGTCATGATGTAGTTAAAATGACTACTTCTCCTTTTTGCTTAGGTCTGATATGGGCAGTGAAGATAAGGCCACACAACTGAATCCGATCTTGTTTGCTTGAGTTTAAAAAGTGGGAATTGAGTTTATATCTACAACTACCACAATACGTTTTTAGAGGCAGTTTGTGTGCATGCATGAACGCAACTCTTGCTTGCCACTTAAATATGACAAAATAGGAAATGTTGGGTGAATCTACTGGTCGGTATTTGGTTGTGTGCTGAAAAACAGCTGGTCTGTTTACAATGGCTTTCATACTTTCATTTGCAACCGGTGCAAAGCCTTCAATTAAATCTGTATCAGGGGTCATGGAGGTTAAATTTATATTGGTTCTGATCCGACACACACCCACAGACAAAAACACACATTTCCGAGCATCTTTTGCCTTAACCTGAATGGTGTATCTCCTTTAAATATCTCTGTAAATCTTTACGTTTATTTAGATTAACATAAAAAATAAAATAGTCTTAAAAACTCAAACTGAACACAAAATAATAATAATAAAAAAAAAGGAAGATTAAGAGTTCCACATTAACACAAGAGAATACTAAAACCAGGGTCATACAAACCTTCTCTTAGACCCGGGTTAAATAAAAAACCAACACCAAAACAGAAACACTCTTTTAAAAAGACAAAAAACTACACTTTGGTTCTTTTCCTTTTGATATGAAGAACTTCTGAACTTTTAGACAACCCGTTCCCTTAATTCCCAAAAAACTGCAAAGTGTACAAGATGGAAGATTTAAATTACGACCCTGTAAACTGCAGTTTTTGGGCGCTAGTCTGTTTTGTGACTCTTTTTAAGTTGACCCACCCCAATACCCTCCCCCGTCCTGTTTTACTTACATAAATGCTTTTCAAACTTGATTGTAGCTTCTGGTTCAGCTAGTGATTTTTTTTTTTACAATATACAGCATATTTATGAATTCATAGATCAGTACTCACAACACCTTCTGAACATCTTTAACGGGCAAAAAAAGATGGTTCCATGGGAAAAGGACAAAACAGCACCCTCATGTGGGCGTCAGATACATGCACCGTCCCTTGGGCGAGGCCACAGCCGCGGCCAGCTCCCGTTGGTCAAAGATTGGACAGGATAAGTGGTGTTGACAGTTGAACTGGATGTTGTCAAGAGTTCCTCACTGGTGCGTCTGTAACTTTAAGAGCTGTCACCCAGCTGGCCTCCATGTGCCCGTCCGGCCACAAAGAAGAAACATTCCCATTATCTGGAGAATCCAGGCAAGCGGTGTATGGAAATGTGCAATGTCAGCATTTTGAAGTATTTATGCTTTACAAACACAGTGCAAAATTTGTATTTATTGTATGGGTGCAATTGATATTTATAGCTAAAACTAAATCTAATACTGAAACAAAAGAAAAAAGGCCCAGATATTCTTCATACAAAATCGAAGAACAAACGGGTATGACATCATTTAGAACTATAAATCTGGTTTTTGCATTCGTTTCAGTGGTTCGTAACAG
The DNA here is from genome assembly GCF_019703515.2 of Myxocyprinus asiaticus. Classification (NCBI taxonomy): domain Eukaryota; kingdom Metazoa; phylum Chordata; class Actinopteri; order Cypriniformes; family Catostomidae; genus Myxocyprinus; species Myxocyprinus asiaticus. The sequence continues at coordinate 34,106,039 of NC_059375.1, forward strand.
CTCGCCTGGGCAATCTTTTAGGAAAACTTCTAACCGGCTTCTAAACTCCTTTTGCTGCCATTGGTCTATGTCATTGGTAGGTGTGACCTGAAGCTCCACCTACTACACTGTTTATGTTTTTCAGTCAGTATTCAACATGAACATCAGTACAACCATTCAAATACAGACATTTTCCAAGAACATGTCATGTGATTTTTAGGAATAAAATCTACTCAGATACTCTCAAGTGCCCATTCACTCATGTGCCATCTGCAGCGAAAGCCATTCAGACATCTGGCCAAAGTAAGATATGCCTCTATCTTTTGTCTGTATTCTCTTTTATACACTAATCTTTGCAGTTGTATCAGTGTCATAATAAATTACAATAACATTGTAATCACCTCATATTATGGCCATGTATAGCATGTTAGCGCATTAGCGCCATGCATTCAGAATCTAAACAAGACTAATTAAACACTTTCTACTGCATATATATTACTTTAAATCATCATCGAGTGGTTAAAACAACTTCTTTTACTGATCTAGTGTGAATTCTACTTATAGTATGAGGCATAAAATCACTGATAACACATTTCATGTCACATTAGTTAAGATTTTACTGAGCATCTTCATATTTAAATATACTTCTCAATGTTCAGAAACAGTATACCGTAACTCGGCTGTTTAGAACTTCTTTTTACCACTGAAAGAAGAACGAAGAAGAACTTCTACAGAAGTATATCAGGGCCTTAATAATGAAACTAGTTGTTTTACAAAGATATAAATGAAAAAGAAAAAAAATATATTTATATATATGTATGTATGTAAAAGCTGATTTACAAAAATAAATCGAATTTCAAAACTGTAGCAACCCTGATACTGAGCAATGTGCGTGTTTAGGCGTTTATATTTACCTTTGTCTTGTGTGTTTCACTGTAAGGGGGCGGCTGGTGCCCCTGAGCAGTGGAAATGGACGTTAAGCCACTTGCCATCACGGCGGTGCCACACGCGGGTCTCCTCTGATTGGCAGCTGCGTGGGCGGCCCTGGCTGTCAATGTACTGCGTCAGCCGGATATATGCGATGCAGGCAGCGTCCTCTCCAATGAGGTGAACATGAGGGTTCAGGATAGTGGTGTGCACGGGCTTGTTGTTCTTACTTAACACTGTCAACATCAAACGCATATATCATATTCCAAATTTAAAATGTATTGTTTTGATTTGATACATATGATCAATGTAAGGTTTATTTAAGTTTCGAAATAAGTCTTCTCCAAAAGATGCAGAACAGTGGGAAGGGGTGGAAGAAGACTCACAGTGCTCAAAGTAGAACTTGTGAAAGTCCATCCCCTCCACCAGGTTCCCCAGAGCTTCGGGTTCAAAAGAGGTCAGACCAGGGTCACAAATTCTTCTAAAAGAGGAACATAAGAAAAGTTTTACAGTTCTATTGAAAAAAACATAAAAGGAACATTAAAGGCTTTGTCAACCCAAAATAAAATAAAAATCTGTCATCATTTACTCACATCCATGTCATGTCTAAACCTGTTTGTTTATCTCTGACCTCATTTCCATCTGGTATTAAGTTGCGTTTCGGGTGATCCGATCACGTGTCAGTGCTAAATACAGGTCTAAACGGTGTCTAAAATGTTTTGTGATCGGAAAAACCACATACAAATGTGGTCAAAAAAACGCATGTGACCACATCACATTTGAGGTGTAAAGGCTAATCCGTCCTGTATGTATCTCAGCAGCAGTAAAGCACCACCCCTCACCTGTCAATCAACCGCTGCGCTAAAACAAGTGTTAAACTTTGCCGGTTACGAGCGGCTTTAACAGGAAATAACCGTCCTATTGGAAAATTTAAAAAAGCGGATGCATACACAATCATGAGAGCTTCACGGATCTTCTTTAGTGTGTCTTATTTCAACACAGATGACAAGCACAAACACCTAAAGCTCCTTTAAAACAGGAAATACACTAAAATAATGGATAATTCTGCTTCACATGTAGCGTTGGTGCTAAGATTACATTTCAACCGCATATGGGAGAAACAGTGCGCCATTCTTTTTGCGCTTTCTTTGTCTTTTCTGACTTTGTTGCGCTTTAATATTATGCAGTAACACACTGACATAGTGACTGATGTGGGTTGCTATGAAACAGAGACCCTCCCCTCCAAATACGAACACAAGTGGTCACAGGAGATGCATTTAAGTGACCAGATGTAAACAGTGATGTGTCTCACCTGACCACATGTGATCGGATCACTCCAGACGCACCGTAATACCAGGTGGAAACGGCATTTTTGAGAGTACGCAAAAGTCAATGAGATTCGATAGCTACAGGCAAGATTTTCAGCATTTTGGTCTGTTCCTCACACAAAGCATCCATATGACTTTAGAAGACTTGGTACAGCATATAGAGCATGAGTCGTACACTTTTATGTTAATTTTAAGGTGCTTTTTAGTCATTTTTGGAGCTCGACAGGTTCAATCCCAATCCCCATTGTATGGAAAAGAAAACTTTTTTTTTTCTTAAATATTGAATACAATATTTGATTGGTTTGTTGTTCATTTTACATAGAATTTTACTATAGCCCTATATCTACAATGACCTAAAATGTTCACAACATTCTGAGGCTTGTAGTGTAATCACCTGCTGTGTGTTGTGTATGTGGAATGTACTTACGTGTATGCTTCAAAGTCTCCATTGTTGACAGCCTCGATCAACTGCTCTGTGATCTTTATGATCTCCTGCTTACGAACTGCTCAAAAACAGGACAGAACAAAGGGATGGGAGATGGTGAGAGGATGCAGAGATGGAGAGCGAATGAAGTGATGCAAAAGAGAGAAAAAAGTTAATGAGCACAACCTGTACTGCATATACTGTACATTATTACAATTAAAAGTGATTAACAGAATGCAGCATATTCTTGATATCAACAACTATAACAAATAACTTGTTCAAACATATTAAGGCCTACTGACACCAAAGCGACATGAGAATGGTCACAACATGTGACAAAAAAGTCAGTTCGTCACGTGTTGAATTTTTCACATTGGTCAAAAAGTGAATGCGTTGTTTGATTTTAAATGCTTGACGTGGCAAAAATATGTAAAAATTCATGCTTAATGTGAATAGGCCTTGAATGTGTGAATATGCAACTGGGTTTACATTTTCTCTCCAATACAAACCTACTAAAAATCGACCCGTCAACTCACAACATAGACTAACACAATTCACCCCAGCACTGCGACCTATTTCTATTAGCATGAAGAGTTTGATTTAGATATTGTGTGTGTCCTGGTTCACCCCACACACTTACACTGAGCTGCGGCCCCAATCGTAGAAGGGATACCAGCGACCCCACGGGCTCCAGCAAAGGGTCCCGACTGAGTGTGCTCTAAATCTGGACATGATGCATGTCCTGAACTGTTCCATGCCAAGCGTTTAACGTCATGCACAGGGACGGCTGCAACACACAACGCAGCACACGCAAAAGAGGTGATGATACATGCAGAGAGAGGGCCCATGAACACACCGAGTATGAAGTACAACATTAAAGATCTTAGATCTCCTGAGTCATGATGCTTTTCTCTCCTTCTCCTTAGCTCTCAAATCTCATCTTCAGGACCTTTACTGTCCTTTGGAGCTTGACAGTCCATGGTCACTGTCGGCTTTTGTGCAATGGAAAATGAGCACTAAGACTCTACTCAATTTCTCCTTTGATGCTCCACGGAACAAATAATATGTTTTTGGAACTCATGAAGGCAAAAAAACGATGACAGAATGTTCATTTTTGGGTGAACAATTCCTTTAACACCATTAATAGAATACATCAAACAATATAGACAATTTTGGTTGTACTTCATAAACCGTGTTACCATGAACAAGAAGAGATGAGTTAAAAAGAATGGAAAAGAAAAAGATTAAAATGGAAATCTTAAATATTCAATGCGGGAGAAAACACAATGACTTTATCCAAAATGACAAAGGGAACAGAGTAATGTGGGATGGAGGAAACTGTGCTAAAGACAGATGTTTACAGATGTTAAATGAGGAAAGAGCAGTTAAGAATGAAGTCCTATACAGAGTATGGATAACATGTTGCAGTTGCAGCGTTTTTTGGCTTGGATACAGAATCAAGTCATTTATATTTCTTGCACTGTTGCTTCTATCACAGTTTTATCTTTAATCACAGTATGATTTAAAAAAAAAAAAATAATAATAATCTGAAATTAGTTTTATCTCTATTATACAGGTATACCAGGTTTAAAATCCAAATAAGGTTGTGACAGACCAATAAATCAGCCAGGTATATTAACCAGCCAATATATAGTGATTTTGTATTTTTTTTATTTGCATTGGCCTATAATTGTGTGCACTTTACTGTTTAACATAAGTGTATTAAAATCTATTAACAGCTTTGTGCATGCATAATAAACAAAAACTCAATTTACAATTTAAAATTTTTTGGATTTTGAGTATACATTTTGTGAAACGCGTGGATTTCAGCAATTGTGTGCATCTCTTTTGCTGTTTTTAAATTGTATTTGTATATATCACCATTATATTTGGCTACTGGTCACCCTGCTCTCTAGATATCCTTATCATTCATTAAAAAAAAAAAAAAAAAACATATCGGACGAATCAGCTAATTCGTGAAGATAAAAAAAATAAAGAAATTATAATAAAAAAAAAAAAACATAAATATAAAAAAACAACAAGGAGTACTAGTAATAGGAAAAATTTAAATAATTAATTTTTAAATAAATAATTTTAAGGAATGCTCAGAAAGCCTCAAGGTCAGGGACACATCAATGACTCCAAACTATAGTGTTACATCAACCATACAAATATCAACAAATATTGAAAAGTGTACGTGTATGTGCAAAAAGCATACTGACAAATAATTTCTGGCTTGCAACTTCTGAAACCTCAAAGTGGAACAGGTAAGTGTTTGCGACTTTCATCCACGTTTTGATGGAGGAAGAAGTGAAATTGAAAATCAAGAATAAAAGATCTAAAGTTCAGAGCAGCTACTAAAGGCTCTGACCCATTTTAAAATACAATACTGCTTCTGCAACAATACAGCTGAATTAAATGCAAAAAAAGAGACAGTAAATGGGAGGAATATCATGAAATGGATCCTTTTGTGAATAGTAAGAAGGGGATCAACAACTGTGACATACTTTTCTACATGGAGAACAAGTGACCCAAATAGCGTCCAAACAACAGTACACTAAATGGCGGAAAGGCTAGAGATGGGAGGTCAAAAAGGTCTTGAGGTTAGGGGGGATTGAAGGTGCCCAGGTGGTACGAGAAGATCTGGACTTACTGGCTGGAGAACCCTGCGGTGAAGCCACCAGAGCGGGCGGCTCGTCCCCGGCACTGCACTGACTCATCACGGCACTGTCACTGCTCGCTCCCTGTGCGCTCTCGGCTGGCACAGCCCCAAAACCACACGACACGCCGCCAGGAGAAAAACACACACAACTCTTATGTCCTTTTCCAGCCGAAACACACTAACACAGACACCACACCAACGCTGGCAGCATTTCATCATTACTTAACTGCTTTACAGTAATAAAGACGCTTGATGAGATGTGTTTAAATTAACTGGATTCATTAACATCTCAAGGCAAACAGACCATGATCACACAGCAGCAGAATATGGTTGTCAGTCCTGTTGTAGAATGCTTTAAATACAGTTATGTTCACAAAGGCGTCACACTAGCCGTCGATTTTTAGTCGTAAGCTTCATTTACATAAACGCTGACTAGTCTGAGGGAATCGGAACTTGCGTCATATTCCAAGTCTTCTGAAGGCATACTATAGGTTTTGGTGAGACAACCTGTAATTTAAACTCTTCAAGCATTTTTGGGCTGCCTTCTGCAATTTTTCACACTCAAATTTAGAAGCTCACCATTCACACATACTGTGGACTAATTGCCAACAACTGTTCCCATTTTTTATTTTTTTTTAACCCCCTCCTGTCCGCATCACCTAACCTCAGTCGTGACTGAGGTAATGATGAAGCTTTTTCGCTGTTATTGTCCATGCAGGCTTGAAGTGAATAAGGAGAGGAAATGAATTTGAGGCTGGCCCTTTCTCGTGACAGAAAACCGTATCAGTGAGAGTCCCCCGGGAAAAACAGTCCTGTTCACAACATGCTAATAAATTTACAAGACACGACACATCAACAAACAACTAAATAAGTGGGGTGAAAGACACAGGACACACACACACAAACACGCACATTATCTACAACGAATCCTACTGAGAAATGGACACCAACATCTTAAAAACGTGTATCAATTATAGTAGTTTGAATGTAGCTGGAATCTAATTTGAGAGACAATGACAAATTGTGTGAGTGATCCGACATCGCAGCTATTGCTAAAGCCATATATAGACAGGACTAATTTTCTTTTAGGAAGTTAGTCAAATTCATAGTCCACAGATGTACTTTGTGATTTTAATCCCGTCCGAAAAAGTCTGTTTTCTCACAAAACCTTAAAGGGACAGTTTACCCAAAAATGAACATTCTCTCATCATTTACTCACCCTCATGCCATCCCAGATGTGTGACTTTCGTCTGCTGAACACAAACAAAGATTTTTAGTGGAATATTTTAGCTCTGTAGGTCCATACAATGCAACTGAAAGGTGGCAAGAACTTTGAAGGTCCAAAAAGCATATAAACGCAGCATAAAAGTAATCCATATGACTCCAGTGTTTTAATCCATATCTTCAGAAGTGACATGATAGGTGTGGGTGAGAAACAGATCAATATTTAAGTCCTTTTTACTATAAATCTCCATTATTTTTTTTATTATTATTTTTTTTTTTTCCCCAATTCCCAATGTGCTTTTTTAAGTCCTCGTGGTCACGTAGTAATTCGCCTCAGTCCGGGTGGCGGAGGACGAATCCCAGTTGTCTCCACGTCTGAGACGGGCAACCAGCGCATCTTATCATGTGGCTTGTTGAGCACGTTGCCACGGAAACATAGCACGTGTGGAGGCTTCACACCATCCACCGCGGCAACCACGCTCAACTCACCACGCGCCCCACTAAGAATGAACCACATTATAGCGACCACGAGGAGTTTACCCCATGTGACTGGAGTGGTGGTAGCGTAGTGTGCTAAAGCACATAACTGGTAATCAGAAGGTTACTGGTTCGATCCCCACAGCCACCACCATTGTGTCCTTGAGCAAGGCACTTAACTCCAGGTTGCTCCGGGGGTATTGTCCCTGTAATAAGTACACTGTAAGTTGCTTTGGATAAAAGCGTCTGCCAGATGCATAAATGTAAATGTAAATGTGACTGTACCCTCCCTAGCAACCGGGCCAATTTGGTTACTTAGGAGACCTGGCTGGAGTCACTCAGCACGCCCTGGGATTCAAACTAGCGAACTCCAGGGGTGGTAGCCAGCGTAATTTACCACTGGGGAGATTGGGGGCTACTCAGGCCCCCCCAATCTCCACTTTCAATTTCACATTCTTTTGTTTTTGGCTAATTACAATTGTGCATATCACCCCCTACTGGGCAGGGAGGAGATTTTTTTTTTTAAAAAGGACTTAAATATTTATCTGTTTCTCACCCACACCTATCATATTGCTTCTGAAGATATGGATTTAACCACTGGAGTCGTGTGGATTATTTTATGCTGCCTTTATGTGTTTTTTGGACCTTCAAAGTTCTGGCCACCATTCACTTGCATTGTATTGACCTACAGAGCTTAGATATTGTCCATAAAAAAATCTTCATTTATGTTCAGCCAAAGAAATAAAGTCACACACATCTGGGATGGCAAGAGGGTGAGTAAACTATGAGAGTATTTTTATTTTTGGGTTAACTATCCCGTAAAAAAAAATGGCGCAAAAAAAGTATTTTCAGCTAAATCAATCTTCCTCCAAGATATCTAATCCTGTCCGAATACAGTAGAAATGTGCTGTAAATAAAGCTAAATTTGTCGTTGCACTGCCTAAAGCACATTCATTGTGGATTTAGATCTTTTTGCCAACCTTCTGAGTAAAATTAACAGTCTGTGGTTTAAATACTTCTGGCATCCCATCCAACATAAATAAAAAATCAAAATCAATAAGAAATGTGATTATAGACTGCTCAGAATGGCCACTTTAGTAGTAGTGCCAGGCATGATCCTCACCTCAACTAACTCCTTCCCCATAATTATATACATAATTTAATATTAAATATATAAGACCTTCTGTAATGGCCACATCCAGACAAAAACACAACAGGCACAAAGTAAAATGTACAGAGATCCCAAATCTAGTCTAAATCAGTTCGACATTAATTATAACTTAAATATTGTTTAGAAAACGAATTCCGTCCGAATACAGCTTAAGCGAGTTCACTCAACCTTTTATATCATTACATCTCTATGCTAAGGTCTTAACTGTTAACACACAGCTCTCATGGATACAGTATTAACATGTAAAAAAACGATCCATCTATCCCCCTCTCAATGCCCTCTACCGTAATCCCACTCCTCCTCGCCCGGCAGTAAATCACAAAGCCTTAGGTGTCACCGTAGGCTCAAGTTTCATTTATCAAATGTCTGTTTATTGTTGTAAGATGTTTATTGGTTTATCAAAGGATTTTTGTTGTGTTCTGGCAGTTTAATGTTTGAACTGTACTACCAGAAGCGTTTACGAGGAGAAGGATTACTGATCTGACACGAGCACTGAGAGCTGGGACACTACAGAGCTGGAGGCATGCAGAGAAGAGGAGACAAGATCTGTGTACCTTTCCTACCTTTCATATCCTCTTCCTCATTGGTGTTACAGCTCTCGGTGGAGCCCTGGGGAAACAAATGAAGACAGTTAAAGAGTATACGAGACAAACAAGATGTGAGAAGTGAAGAAAAGGCAAGTAGCATTAGATTATGGTGTCTGAAATCTGTTTTAGAATGTTCTTCAAAATGTTCTGAAGAGAACCAGGATGAATCAAGATGCTCACCTTCGGGCCATCAACAGGGTTGTGCACAACTGTAGTTTGTGGCTCCTGAAAATTGCAACAAGATTTTACGTCAAAATTAATATACTGTAGGTGGGCGAATCTCACGAAAACTGTCAAGAAATGACCAGGTCTTATTTCACCCCAAAATCAAAATTAAAGAAATAAGAAATAATATTTAGCATTGTGACATAATTTTTTTTATGACAATTTGGCACATTTCTCCCTAAATTCTCATTACTGTAAAGCAAAAAATAAAAAAATCTCATTCTCATTAATGTGATGCATATATACAGTATACTTATTATATAATATTGAATATATTAAATATATATTTTAATAACATATGTATACATACAGTGTGTGTGTGTGTATATATATATATATATATATATATATATATATATATATATATATATATACACACACACACACACACACACACACACACACATACTTCACTGTCACATTGTCACAATTAGTACAATGCATTACAATATAAAAATCCTAATGGTCTTCATTTTCTATAAAAAAAATAAAATAATCTAAAACATGACCCAGACATTATCCATTTTCTTCAACATCCACCCACAGCATTTTACAGTTTTAAAATGTCTGTCACAGCTACGACACAAAATGGAAAATCAAATAAAAAGCAATCTATAGACACCAACATCTTTATAGGAATTATAAATTATGAAATTTATATCATACATTTTCGATGAGCACAACACTTTCACTTAAAGGTATAGTTCACCCAAAAATGAAAATTCTCTCATCATTTACTCACCTTCATGCCATCCCAGATATGTATGACTTTCTTTCCTATTCTGAACACAAAGATTTTTAGAAGAATTTTGTAACTCCAAAAGGCATATAAAGACATCATAAAAGTTATCCATATGACTCCAGTGGTTAAATCCATGTCTTCAGAAGCAATATGAGAGGTGTGGGTGAGAAACAGATAAATGTCCTCTTTTCTATAAATTCTCCTCCCTGCCCAGAAGGGGGTGATATGTACAAAGAATGCGAATCCCCAAAAACAAAAGAAGAAGAATGTGAAAGTGGAGATTTATAGTAAAAAAGGACTTCAATATTGATCGTTTCTCACCCACACATATCATATCGCTTCTGAAGATATGGATTTAACCAGTGGAGTCTTATGGATAACTTTTATGCTGCCTTTATGTCATTTTGGATCTTCAAAATTTTGATAACCATTCACTTAAAATGTGAGGACCTACAGAGCTGCAATATTCTTCTAAAAATCTTAATTTGTATTTAGCAGAGGAAAGAAAGACACATATCTGGGATGGAATGAGGGTTAGTAAATGATGAGAGAATTGTCATTGTTGGGTGAACTATTCCGTTATCACTCCACATCAAACGGCATGCATTATAAGGATCTAAAGATGCAGTCTCTCAAATTCAGCTATAAAAACATTTCAATCTGACGGAACCGCAGGATTAGAAAATCATACATCAGGTAAAACAGGCACTATCCTTCCTGTAGCATTCGAACAATATTTTCCCCCAAAAGTGACACAAATTCTCATAAATGTTATTATCCAATTGAATTCAAAGGCTGGTATTCTTTCACAGGAAACCTAACTAGTGTACATATTCTTCCAGTTATCACTTCTTTTGTCTTGTAAGATTTTAATAAGCCACAGTGGAAGCTAGCTGTCCATCAGCACTGTGGTGGCATTTGCAGGCCTCAGGATAGGTCAGGGGGTTAACTTGTGCTCTTAATGGATTGTTTTTGGTGGTCCCTGGATGCTCTTTGCTTGGCTATTTGGGCAGCCGGACAAGCAAGGCCCTTTTGAAATGTCAATCCATTTTACTTTAATCTCCACGGGACACTGCTAGCACTTCCAACATAGCCAATCATCTGACAGCTTTTGAGAGGGACACTGCATCTTTACTATGATTGGTTTATGTACTTTGACTCCAAGCATCCTCAAATGACCTTTGCTACTTGATGAAATACATACATACAGTTATAAAATTCAATATAGTGGCTTAAATACCCCATGAAATTGCATTATGAGTAGTTTTCTTTCCTGTGTTAACGTATTTCTTGTTTGGGTCGGGCATATAAAAATGGCTCCTCCCATTTTTTAAATAGCCAATAGGCTTTAGTTATGTCACAGCCATGATTCGCTACTTGCTAGTTGGTTGCAAGTGGTATTAGGGGGCGGTACATTCACATTCAAGAGAGCATTTGATTGGACAAAAATCTGTTTAGTGCAGGACTTCACAGATGGTCTCAATGCTAATAGACATGGACAAAAAGCCACAAAACTCAAATACTGATTTCATGGGATCTTTAAAGCAAACTATATTTTTGATGCGTTAGGCGGAGACTCAGATGGTTGCTTTGGATTGGCTATTTTTAACAGTATCAGAAATCCTGTTGGGCGACTCCATGGATGACTGTGTTTTGTTTTATTTTTTACTTCTAATAGTGCCATGTGTTAAGCCTACAGAGGCAAATTAAGGACAAGAGGAGTGCAGGAGGACATAAACCAGAAGCTTACAGGCAAAAACAAATAATTCCTAATGACACATTTTCATAACACCACAATTATGTGCATGAAACATGCTTTAAAGTACACGAGAGTTTCAAAAACACAGAGAGGAATGACTAGTGACACCTAATGTGCACCGTAAACTACAGGTATAATATATTTAAGCATTTACTGTAATACATGCAAAATTGTTTCACTGTTGCCAAACACGGTTTCTGACATGCGGCAATAATTATGTAAACACTTCAACATGTACTATGAGTCGGTCAGATGAATAAATGGGTTTCAAAGAGGGTTGAATATAGATAAGGTACCATCGGTGTAGAGGCGGCCACGTTGCTTTCTTTCATGGCGTTCACTACAGCACTCACTACACTGTTTTTAGTGTTGTTTGTCTGGGGCTGAAATAGAGAGGACACATACAACTTCCTTTTCAGAGAGATGACATCACTAGGGACATGACTGGCATTAGGCACAGCCAATCCGCGAGCAAACGGTTAGTAGTCGTTTGAAAGTTAAAAAGTTTAATTTAAAATCAACATTGCTCACAAAAAAAAAGAAAAACGCTTATTTAAAGGACATGGCAGTATAGCTATAGTTTGGAATAGCATTACTGTATATAGATGTCAAAAGAACTGCTACTTTTGTACCAAGTCAATACAAAATTTATTTAAAAAAATGTAATGATACCAGTCTTTCTACAGTATCCGTAGTTCCCACTCAACTTGGTACTCTTAGGGACCGTTCACACGGAATGTGTTCTTGTGTCCTTTGTAGGGCTTTGCCAATACAATCACAGATCAATATATCATTACATTAGAGCAGCACAATTAATCATTAAAAGATCGTGATTTCGATCTCATGTCTGCCTGTGCGCTTGTGTCTCGTGATGAATGCAGCGTTCCTGCACAAGATTCTGCGCTGTTTTAAAACAAAATACACCTCTTCAGGCGATATTAATGTAAACACAGCTGTTAATGAATTACGAGTGTGTAAACAGACGGTATTAAATCTGCGCTGTCTTGATGAGATATTAAAGCAAACACAGCCATTAATGTATAAGCAGACCGGACAAATTCTTCAAAATTTTTGATCTGTGCGATGTCTAAATGTATACAAGCTGCATGCTGTCTGTTATATGCATTCAGGGATTCTTACTGCATCAAATCAGTATTAATGTATATCTAATAATCACACAGTAAAGAGTGTCAAATATTGAAGTAGTTTCATTTTCCATTAAATAACTTTTCTTTTTTATTTATATATATTTTTATATTATAATTTTTTTAATATTTAATTGCTACTGTTGCTGAAAAACTTAAAGCACTGTTTACTTTCACTGTTCTCTATTTAATTACTGGCTCTTGAATATTCCTTTAAAAGCTTGAAGCAATTTTTACAAGGGAAACGTATGAAGGCCTAAAGGCCTCATTGTTTTAATTTAAACTGTTAATATTTTATTTATAAAAAAAAAACGTCAACTGTAAAATAGCAGCGTTTTATTGCATATTTGCTTACCAGTGCAACACAAACTGTTAATGAAGCTTTTTCCCACTCACTTTGCTTTTTACTTAGCATGTGAGAAACCTAAATCATTTTATTGATTTTTTTATGCACTTTTTAACATTATTTATTTTTTACAATAATAACGAGGTGCTGTTTGGTTTATAATGTTTTTGTTGCGCCCTCTTGTGGACTTAGGACATTTTAAATGTATATACCCTATATGGCCAAAAGTTTGCGGACACCATATGTGCTTGATGAACATTTGATTTCAAAACCTTTGGCATCAATTTCCCCCTTTGCTGTAACAACAGCTTCCACTCTTTGGGAAGGCTTTCCACTATACTGTATGTAGTAACATGGCTGCAGGGATTTGCTCTCATTCAGTCACGAGGCTATCAGTGAGGTCAGGAACTGATGTTGGTCGATGGGGCCTGACTTACAGTTGCTGTTCCAGTTCACCCCAAAAGTGATCAGTGGGGTTCAGGTCTGGGCTTTGTGCAGGCCAGTCAATTTCTTCCAAGCCAGACACAGTAAACCATTTCTTTATGGACCTCACTTTGTTCACAGGGGCATTGTCATGCTGGAACAGAAAAGGGCTATCCCCAAACAGTTGCCACAGATTTGGAAGCACACAAATCCCAAGCCATTACATAAAGAAACATTAAGATTTTTCTTTACTGGATTTAATGGAGTACCCAAATTCATTAATTAGAAGGGGGTGTCCACAAATGTTTGGCCATATAGTGTATTTGATTTACAATTTTGTTGCATTTTTGCATGCACTGAAGCAGAGAACATATTAGTCAGAACCTCTAGTAAATTACATGTTACTTTGTTTAGTACCTTTATGTCCAGGTTTTGTAAATCACTGAAATAAGCATTTTTCTTCAAAATCGTGTGAGAATCTTGATCTTTATTCTAAGTAAAAAAAAATTCTCAATTTATCCAGAATCATGCAGCTCTACATTATATTTTTATCACAATATTGTATCAATACTTTGGATCCCTATATTGATTTTTTTTAAATGTATTTATGCTTACATATGTGCAACATTTCAATAAAGTTTTTCATTACAAGTATGCACTAGACGGTCCTTGCAGATTTTTCCAGCTGTTTTTCCAGCATCTTGCGCAGGAGTTTGTGTCAGGTAAAAAAAGAACATACATTTTCAAGTGCTTCTCAATACACCTGTGTTATATGTGTAGCTTTTTCTAGTGCAAGAACACATTCGGTTTGAATGGCCCCTTGTAATACCTCATTGGATCCGTCATTAATATGGTATGAAAACTAGATCCGCTCACCCACATTGGGCAACACATGGTTCCTTATTTGGTACTTTTAAGTAACAACATTAGAGAGGGAGACATCTATAAGCAAAAAGGACATAAAGTACTGCTAAAGTGATGCTTTGCAATATACTTAATCCAAGTGGAACTAAAAATAGAGGAGCTTAATTTAAGACCAGTTTACTAGAGTCATTGGAAAAGCACTTGAAACTGAGGTAGAGACATAAAAAGATTTTAAAAAAGTCCTGTGTGAGAGAAAAAGGTTCAAATTTGGGAAAACACTAGGCATATATTACAATGTATGTGTAAAAATGCCTTTAGGCTTACCTTGGCTCCATCAGCCTTTTTGTTGAGTAAACTTTTGCATGCTGCAGGGAACACAGAAAGATTAAATTACTACATACAGAATGAGTGACAAAACCGATAGCTTACGTATATCTCCAGATATTCCAAATAAATCGCCTTATAAAATATTTAATAAACTACTGAATTGCCATTTTATCATGTATTAGAATACAGGGCTTGGGAGGCAATGCTGACTTGCATCATTTTTGACCACAGGAGAAATTGTTCATTGATCTTTTCTTATCAGTTTAATCCTAATCAATTTTTAAGCTTGGGGAGATGGAGCAGTATAAAGAATATAATGTGAGAAGGCCTTTTTAAAGGATTCAATAAAATTACTGGCTTCAAAACATTTTAAAAACTATTTAAAAATGATTTAAAGAGGTCATATCATGAGGAATCAAATTTTCATTGATTTTTTTTTTATTCAATGTAATACAGTATATACTGTGTGTGTGTGTGTGTATATATATATATATATATATATATATATATATATATATATATATATATGTATGTATATATATATATATATATATATATATATATATATATACACACACACACACACACACACACACACACACACACACACACACACATACCGATCAACCAGAACATTAAAACCACCTGCCTAATATTGTATAGGTCCCCCTCGTGTCACCAAAACAACGCCAACATTGTTGATTGTTGGTGCCAGATGGGCTGGTTTGAGTATTTCTGTAACTGCTGATCTCCTGGGATTTTCACACACAACAGTCTCTAGAATTTACTCCAAATGGTGCCAAAAACAAAAAACATTCAGTGAGCGGCAGTTCTGTGGATGGTAACTCAGATAACCGCTCTGTACAATTGTGGTGAGAAGAATATAATCTTAGAATGCTATTCTGAGATGCGGGTTGGCGCTGTTTTGGTGGCATGAGGGGGACCTACATAATATTAGGCAGGTGGTTTTAATGTTGTGGCTGGTCGGTGTATATACACTCACCACCACTTTATTAGGAACACCTGTACACCTAATTATTAATTCAATTATCTAATCAACCAATCGTGAGGCAGCAGCGCAATGCATAAAATCATTCAGATACAAGTCAGGAGCTTCAGTTAATGTTCACATCAACCATAAGCATAGGGAAAAATGTGATCTAAATGATTTCGATCGTGGCATGATTGTTGGTGCCAGGCGTGCTGGTTAGAGTATTTCTGTAACTGCTGATATCTCAAATAACCACTCTGTGCAATCGTAGCGAGCAGAACAGTATCTCAAAATGTCGAACCTTGAGGTCGATGGGCTACATCAGCAGAAGACCACATCATTTACTTTATTAGGACCACAGTGTTCCTAATAAAGTGCACAGTGAGTATTTATTAAATAATATTTTAAATATTAAGTATTACATATTTAAATATGTATAATATACACTGATGAGCCATGATGAGTGGGTGATCATTTTAACCCACTGGACCATTGCATTTCACATACAGAGATAGACATATCACACATTACATAGATTAAGAAAACATAAAACCATACTTAAGAAGAAAAAAAAAAACTAAGTGTGCTCCCTGAATGATGATAATGCATGTTTCCAGTTATGGAAACCATCCACGGCGAAGGCAGGTTAAATCTTCTTGTTTAATGTCCAGTCCTTTGACTGCACAAAAGGGACAACAACGATTTTTTTTAGCGCATCAAAATGTTTACCGATAGAGCTAATGGAAACTATCAATATAAATTATCAATAACATTTCACAAGTGTCGACATAATATTTTTTGTTCAACTTTAGCGCATATATCCTTTGTCAATACGTCAAATTTTGTCAAAATCTAGTTTGGAAACATTTTGTTGAGAAAAAAAGTCATTAACACAAAAAAAATGTGCCACATGACAGAAGATCTGTCCTCAGAACAAACAACATAGTGGAGAGGAACACTTGAACTGATGAGGAGACTTGAGTTTTCCTCAATTTCATTAAAGATAACGACATTACCTTTATTATTTGTTAATTCGCTTGTAAGATTTCTGCAGCACTCGCTTTTGGCCATGTGCTGGATGTAGAGAGAGCGGGGATGGAGGGGAGCACCTGAGGGGGAGAAACCAGGCGGGCCTCTGACGTGCTGGCATCCTCCAAAACTGCATCAGAACTTGGTGTTGGTAGAGTTGTTTGAACTTTTGGGATTAATGTCTCTTTTCTGCTTACTCTTGAAGCAGTCTGGAAACAGCCGATGTCTCTTCATATTGCGCTCACAAAATTGAACGTGCACGACAATTGTCATGTTAAAGCATGTTGATGCAATGTAGGGAAAATGTGCGCTGGTGATTGGTTCATTTTTAACCAGAGCGAGTTAAAATTGTGTTGTATTGGTTTAAAAACGTGTATATCTATATATACTGCCTATAGCCTACAATTAATGCAGTAGCACTTGTCAAAAATAGAATAAATCATCAGCAATGTCATTAAACCAACTTTATTTTTTTTTTTAGTTTTTAGTTTTATGTATTTAATATTTTATCAGACTTCAAAAGCTTCCACAACCCATGGCAGGGCGCATTATCCTGCTGAAAGAGGCCACTGCCATCAGGGAATACCATTGCCATGAAGGGGTGTACCTGGTCTGCAATGGTGTTTAGGTAGGTGGCATGTGTCAAATCGACGTCCACATGAACAGCTGGACACAGGGTTTCCCAGAAGAACATTCCCCAGAGCATCACACTCCCTCCACCAGCTTGTCGTCTTCCCACAGTGCATCCTGGTGTCATCACTTCCCCAGGTAAACAACGCACACATACACAGCCGTCCACGTGATGTAAAAGAAAACAGGACTCATCAGACCAGGAGAACTTCATCCACTGCTCCAAGGTCCAGTTCCGACACTCACGTGCCCATTGTAGGTGCTTTCGATGGTGGACAGGGGTCATCATGGGCACTCTGACCGGTCTGTGCCTATGCAGCCACATACGCAGCAGGGTGCGATGCACTGTGTGTTGTAACACATTCCTCCCATAACCATCATTAAAATTTTCTGTGACTTGTGCCACAGTAGACCTTCTGTTGGTTCAGGCCAGACGGGATAGCCGTCGTTGCCCTTGCGCATCAATGAGCCTTGGGTGCCCAACACCCTGTCGCCGGTTTGTAGTTTGTCCCTCCTCGGATCACTGTCGGTAGGAACTCGCCACTGCTGACCGGGAGCACCACACAAGCCTCGCCGTTTCAGAGATGCTCTGACCAAGTCATCTGGCCATAACAATTTGGCCGTTGTCAAAGTTGCTCAGGTCTTTACTCCAGCCCATTTCTACTGCATTCAATTCGTTGACTACGAGAACTGATTGTTCACTTACCATCTAATCTACCCAGACCTTGAAATGTGGCCTTGTTAGTAGATGATCAACATTATTCGCTTCACCTGTGAGTGGTCATATTGTTTTGGCTCATCAGTGTATATATATATATATAGTAATTTATGAAAAAATGGACAAGGTGGCTGTGTGTGTGTGTGTGTGTGTGTGTGTGTGTGTGTGTGTGTGTGTGTGTATATATATATATATATATATATATATATACAAGTATAATATGACCCCTTTAAAATAGACCCGAAAGCAGACAAATGAATTTGTTCTCCATCTGCAGTCGAGACGTAATAAGGAAAATCATGGCTAATGTATGCAATTGATTTTCCTTGATGCAAGACTTATTTCCCCTAGGGCTTTTTTCAGAGGTCTTGAGTCAGTGCAGTGGAAGTGGCCTCCGATACACTTCAGAAAATAATCAAATGACTTGTGGGAGGCCTTTACAAACAGTACTCCATTCAAGAACAAAAACTTAGCAGGTTTCACATTCTGTATTCCCATTAAACACCTTACCTTCCATAAACAAAAGGAAAGGAAGGATGGCAAGATTAAGAGGTAAAATATCCATTTAGTAGAAGAGAGAAAGAGTTGAAAGATGGCAGGCATTGTGAGAGGTGCTGATGGCGGATGCAATTCACCATACGGTCAGCCATGCAGTGCCAACGACATTAAACCAAGAATTCCATAATGCAATGCACTGATGAGGGAGTCTTAAAGGGATAGTTGGAATGGTTCACCTAAAAATGAAAATTCTGTCATCGTTTACTCACCCTCATGTCGTTCCCAACTTGTATGACTTACTTTCTTCCGAAGAGCATAAAAGGAGATGTTACGCAAAATTTTAGCCTCAGTCACCACTGACTTTCATTGTATGGGAAAAGATGCATAATAAAGTGAATGGTGACTGAGACTAACATTTTGCATCCCACTGTAGAAATAAACTCAAAAGGGTTTGTAACAACATGAGGGTGAGTGAATGATGACAGACTTTTTATTTATGGGTCAACCATACCTTAAAACTCATAATAGTTCAACTGTCTCTCACATTTCTACAGTTACTATGTAACAGACTGTAGCGGGGGAAGCTGAGCCAGCAGTTTTCAGTTACACTGCTGAACAATCAAATGGATACAGTCATACCTCTAGTAAAGGTGATAGGAATTGACATATTCAGATCGACCAATTCATCAAATTTTCAGACAAAACGCAACTGTTGCAACTACAGTCTCGGTTTATTTAGATAATTGTTTTGTGGACAAAAGCAACACATACTTTAACAGGGGTGTAAAGATGCATTATTCTGATAAAGAATTGTCAATCGATTACAAAACTTATATAATCATTTATAATTTCACAATGTATTATGCATTCAGTTCCTATGCTAAATTTCTATAAAATGGTAAAATATTCTTGACCTTATAAGTTGTACAAATGCACCAAATCCAGGTTGGATTTACCAAGCATGTCCTGTATATGTTTAATTGTCCATCCATATACTGTACATATGTGTCTTTTGTATATTTTTCTAAATATTCTAAATCGCACCACAATAATGGAATATCGACCATGCATCGCATAGTTTAGTAAAGAACTGTATCTGAATCAAAGCAATGCAAATGTTCACACCCCTATTAAATAATAAGGTGCCAAAAAGGGGACAAGGAGTTCATAAAATCCATTAAAACAGCCATTAAAATATATTTTTCTTGAAAGGAAAATTACATACACCTGTGCAGGCAACAAATGATTAGAAAACTACAGGCAACATAGCTAACATACTGTAAGATATGTTCTATAACATGCCTTTTCTTACGAATCTATTGATCAGTATGTCTAATATAGGTAATATAATGATAAAGTGAGGGATAAACAACAATTGATGCAATGTTAATACTGGCTACTTAGCTGGAAGACTGGCTTTTACGATGAGAGAATGTAACAAGTTATAAGCACTTACTGGTTGTAGCCAAGAACTGATGGAGAGCATTGATTGGACGGCTCCAAAGTATATTAAAGGAATAGTCCAGGTTAAATTACCACAGAAAATTATTTTGACTCATCCCTCAGTTTGTAAAAAAGAATGGAAAACATGTTTACACTCAAACTTTCCATGGAATTTTTCTGTGGTAACTGAAAATGCATAGAAAACTGGCATGTTGTCCACAGTATACATGTACCGGTGGTATGGTAGTAAACTATTCTGAACAGCCTATAACTACTGTAACATCCCATCTGCTTTTTAAAAATCTTTTCAGCAAGACAGCAAAGACTTCTTGTTTACTGTTTTCCACAATCCTGAGGGATCAGAGCAGATGTTTAGTAGCTTTGCCTAATAGTTCTCTTCTGTTTCTCCAAATTATGAAGATATCAAGAAGTATTCTCCGACACTGACAGCTGCTCATACGCAGCTTGTAGATGGCCTTTGGTAAGTGTGGGACAATTCAAAATGATCAGATCAATTTCACATCTACAACACAAGTGGACACTCCAAGAGGGCCTGGAAACAGCGATCTCCCTGAGACACTGTCAACAGTTTCAACAGCGTCTGTCTGCCCTCCAGGGGGCCTTGTTCCCCGCAGACCACCTGGCGCTCACCGGACTCCAGCGCCAGCTACATCGGGTCTGACGACTGGCAGCAAGCCAACCCCGCTCCTGCCCGTCCATGTGGTTAAACCCCCTGTGCTCTCAGCAAAGGGGGAAGGAAGAGTTGAATGGAGAGTGGTAGGGCAATGGTGGCTTGGCTGGGCTGCACAGGTCTGCTTTAGTTACTGACAAAGGACCAAGATCATAGAACATCTAAAACAATGGCTCTCAACTGGTCGGTTGTGACCCAAAAATGTGTCTCGGGTCTGTTCTGATAAGGTCACGGAAAGCAAGGAAAAAACACATTAACACGAGTAGTTAGGATAGCAAAAGTAACAGGCTTAGTAACTTTAAAAAAGGAGGAGAAATTGCTTCCCATATCTTTTGTTGTTGATGTCAAAGGCAGCGCATCTAATCATACATATATGTATTTTGACACAATTTAATCTATTACTTGGCAGAAGTTACCCAAATTTATGGATGGTTTTGTTTTCAATTCAATTTATTCTCAATCGACAGAATTTGTGGCACAATTTCGATTATCACGAAAAAATCATTTCGACTTGTTCCGCATAAATAAACATTATACCTGTTAACATAATTTCAGTTTGATAAATCACTTGCTTGCCTTATCTGTGAAAAGTTTTATCTAATATTACAAATTTGTTGTCATGACAACATTATGCTGGTAAATCACTGATTCTATCACAGTTAAATTATGTTAACACGTCTTAACGGCTATACTTTCAAAACAGTTTACATTTTAATGTTTATGGACAGGCCCCATTCACTTCTATAGCAAGTGTCTTAGTGTAAGCATGATTTTGCTTCTTTTCTTTTTTTGTGGTAATTAACATTATGCCACCATTTATGCCTATTAAACTTAGCGTGTATTACACCAGGAACATTCCTTTGAAGGAATCTTTCGGGTTCAATACAAGTTAAGCTCAATCGACAGCATTTGTGGCATAATATTGATTACCACAAAAATTAAGTTTGACTTGCCCTTGCTTTTCTTAAAAAAATAATTTAAAAAAATAAAAGCAAAAATCTGAAGTCCATCCAGTGAGACAATTACAAAGGAAGTGAATGGAGCCAATCCATAAACGTTAAAATACTCACTGTTTCAAAAGTAAAGCCACAAGACATATACAATATGCGTGTTTAAATGATTTTATTGTTAGTGTTTGTGTAAAGTTATAGCCAATTTTACAACTTCGTTGCCATGACAATGTCAAACCATAAAACGAATGTACAAATGAAGATTTTTACTTTACAGCTCAAATAATACTCAAGTTTTAACAGAAAAATGTAAGTGCTTTAATAAAATTATCAGCTTCACATTTCTGCCTTTAAACTCTCCAAAAACTGTCCCCATTCACTTCCATTGAAAGAGGTCAAATATCCTCAATATGCCTCAAAAACTCAATTTGTTTTTTTTTTTTTAAAAAAGGACGGACGAGTCGAAATTATTTTTTGTGGTAATCAACATTATGCAACAAATGCTGTCGATTGAGCATATCTTGTATTGAACCCAGAATATTCCTTTAAGCAGAAGTCAAGGACAGCCCTTACAAAACATCTAGAGTTTGGACAAACTTGCTCATTACTGATTTACTCATTGTTTCCTCATGCAAATGAGTTTGCAATTCGCTGCAAATGTTTGCCAGAAGATCGCAACTCTACACCGGTAGTGGTGATCTGCAGCAAACCTTTGGCAACAATGAAGAGTTTGCCTCAAAGCTCATCTGCATGTGAAAATAATGAGTGGCGAATTTGCGGCAAGTTTGCCAGAACTCTTAGTTTTTGTAAAGAAGTTTGCATGACATAGTTTCATCCTCAAAAACCATAAACAAAACTACACAAGTTTAAAGAAAATATGACCCATACTACACTAAATAAATGAGGATCAAAATGTGCTGACTGTTTTGTCAGGTGAATTACTGGCTGCTGATGTAGTTTATGGAAATAGAAATAAATGTCAATGCTTGTTTTTAAGGATGTGAAATGCGCTCATTTAGGTACTGTGTTGAGCAGCCATTTGATGTCCAATATAAAATCTGCATCCTGAAGCAAAACCAGTTCAGAACCACTGATCTAATGTGTACGGAGGACAGCCGTGTGACCAGGGTCCTGTATCTTTAACTAAAACAGACTTGACTTAAATACTACTTAACCCAATAGCAAATAACACCTTTAAGCTGATCAGCAGGGGAGGAAGCCAGAAAAGGGCTGAAGCATTAAACCGAGAGGGGAAGAAAGAGAAAGAGACATAAGTCTAATCAAAGTAGAAGCAGCGACATAAGCATTTTTCTACTCCATGCAGTCGATGATGCATGCTGGCCGATGGTGGGTCTCACCATGGCAATAGTTAACATGAATGCAGCCTGGCAGTATTGCTCAGATTGTTTTGCCTGAAGCCTTTTGTGTGTAAATTAAAGTCTGTTGCAAGATGGAATGAGACATTGTTTGTTCACGGCAGATAAATATACAAGTTTTGAAAGCTGAACAAATGCTAAGATACTTTGAATGTCACTGTAATTTTACAAACTGCAAACAAAAACTGATTAAGCCCTAATTACACAAAAAATAAAAAATGTATAATAGTTGATTTTATTATTTATGAATCATTATTTTTATTTAAACATCCTTAAAACAAGTTACATTTACTTGAGAAGCAAAATTGTGTACATTTGCAGATAAAAAAAAAAAAAAAAAAAAATATATATATATATATATATATATATATATATATATATATATATATATATATATATATATATATTATACATTCCATATATATATATATATATATATATAAATTCCTATTATCTTATGCAGTTTTGCTTCTTAAGTAAATTTATCTTGTTTTAAGAATATTTTGATATTTTACTGAAAATGATGATAACAAGACAAAATACTAATAACTTTTTTTGCACTGTAGAGTAGTGAAGTTAAAACTGCTTCAATATTTCAAACAACTTGTAGGGTTACAACAAAGCTAGATGAACATTAAAGTTATATGGTAATGTGAAAGCAAAGCACCAATAAAAACATGGCTCGGGGGGAAGAAAACCCATGCTGTTCCATAAACTCTTAAAGACACATCGCCCGAATGCATGACATATATGTCAGAGATGGAAATTTAGCAGGCCACTATCTATTCAAATGTGAGAACTTCTCCAAGACTATATACTGTAGCAGAGGTAATTTATGAGAATGAAGATAAGAGGTAAACCAAATCATTTATGCAAGTGATGGCAGGAGAGGCAGGTTTCTTATTGGCTGCATGCTAACTGGGTAGAGCAGAGGCAGAGCAGGGGATTGGAGGCATTGTGGAAGGGGCTCATTGTGTCCCCCTGGTGGTGAGGTGAGGAGATGCACTCTCACATACCTTCCTGTGCAAGAGCAGCAGTGCTTGTGGTGGGAGCAGCAGGGCTGGTATGCTGCCGGCCCACTATTGGACAGAGAGGTGTTGAATTGGGAGAAGCTACAGAAGTTTTTTTTTAAACCCTCTATTGAACAAGTGTAAGAAATCTAAGGTAAAGGGATGGTTCACCCAAAAATGTAAAAATATTTACTCACCCCTGTATGACGGACTTTCTTTCATGGAACACAAAAGGAGATTTTTTTAAAGAATTTACTAGTAGCTCTTTTCCATGCAATTACAATCAGTCCTCAAAGTGGAACAAAATCGGTGCCGTCAGCAGTGGCTCAAACTGAGAAAAAAAGAGAACCAAATTTCTCTGCAAAAGCAACAGCCAAAGACGACCGTCTAGCGCATGTTTACATAAACAAAAACAAAAATGTTTTAGGACAATGTCGTTCTATTCATTATATATAAATCGCTTTGACGCTGTTGTTAAAATGTCTAAAAATTGAATATATACAAATGAAATTACTTTCTCCAGAGGGCACCTCAGTCCAGGAGGGCAAAGAGGAAGTGTCTTGGGCCACTGAGTGCACGTCCCAGCCCCTGAGTTTCACCGTCCGGTTGGGAGTGTGGCACCCATGTGCGTTTTTCCGCCACCAAGTTTTAAAAAGGACACAAAAACACTATAAATGTATGATAAAAGCAGTCCATATGACTTTTGCATTACATTCCAATTCTTCTTAAGTCATGCGATAGCTTTAAAAGAGGACTTCAATTTGATCTGATTCCTCAAACAAAGCTATCAAATGAATTCAGAAGACTTGGAATATAGCCCTTGAGTCATAAAGGCAGCTTCAATGATACTTTTGCTTTTGCATCCTTTTTAATGCTTGAAAGCTCCAGTCCAATTCAATGTCACTGTGTGGAAAAGAGCACTCAGTACACTTTTCAACATTTCTCCTTTTGTTTTCCACAGAAGTAAGAAAGTCATTTAGGATTGGAATGACATAAGGGTGAGTAAATGATAACAAAATGTAAATTTTCGTGTGAACTATTCCTTTAAATATCAGCATCTACTCCCTATGTAAATGCAACAGGCTCTGCAACCTTGTGCATCAAAGAAAAAAAGACATCTGCGCAAACCTAATGAATAGCTAAGAATTTCATATTTCATGCTCTCCTGCTCAGGGAGTATAAAAAGGGCCCACATGCTCCTTTAAAAAGACAATGAACACAAAGGTTATGGATATTCCTTTACTGTAATACTTCAAACTTCAGAAAAAACCTTAACAGCTTAAAGAAATCAAGATACAGATTCCCAAAGACCCTCATCTTTAAATGCATCAGAAAAAGTCCAAAACTTTTTACTCAATCTTGTAATCCAAAGCTCTAGATTCCCAAGTGAACTTCCCCTCCATTTAATAACTGTGCCAACCTTATAGAAAACTTTTATACAGTTTAAACTGGAGCAAAACTACAACAGTTGGGCCACGTTAATCCATGACTTTGCATTTTCCTACCTGATCCCAAGGGAATGAGGGAACTCACCTGAGAAGTTTCTAGATACCAGCATGGTAGTGAGAATGGCGCCCTTAAAAAAAGAAAAAATACAGAAGAAAAACAGAGTCGTTACTTAATGGCCAAGGGATGTATTCAGCACTAATAACCCAAGGGAAGGCACAGTGGGGGTAGAGTTTAAGGGCTCTTCAAACCCATGCTGTACCTTTAGTTTTCTGCGGGCATTGAACTTGCGCAAGCACTCCACGGTCTCCTGGCGATGCATCATGGACGCCACAGTGGAACGTTGCTGAAATGGGAGTATGCAAGACAAGAGTAAAATATTGCACATCGGCATTACCAAGGTATTCAACCCAATGTAGAGTCATTAAACATGAACCACAGTGGGTTTTAACCACAGTGACCTATTCTGAGAGCTCATTTACTCTGTGTGTAGGGTTGGAATCCACATGTATTAAAAGAATAGTTCACCCAAATGACTTACTCTCCCTAATGCATTTTTTCGGTGGTAAACAAAAGCTTTCTGATGAATCATTACACAGTTTTTTAACACTGCACACTCTCCACAGTGACCAGGGGCACTCCAAAAAGGACAAAAAAACAATAAACACACAATTAACGCATCATAAAATTAGTCCACGTGACTCATGCGCAATGTTCCAATATTCCGGAACCTTTGTAATGAGTCTGCCCGGAGTCATTACACTGACGCACGCTTCACGAACAGACACAGCGCCAGAGCCCTTCTACCAAGACAGTCTACAAGCTTAGCATAAAATAGCATAATGCGGCGGTCCCACTGACATTCTACGGTACTGTCGTAATACTCTCCTATGATAGAGCCACGGAGGTTGTTATCTTCGTACATAAAAAAATCTCTGACAGCACTTCCCTGTCAGTGATAAAATGACGGAGAAAGGAGCTCTAACCGCTTTATGATGTACAAAACAAGCCCAGATGGGACTTGTAAGGTGCAATTTAATTTAAATAAGTCAAGTTTTAACTATCACCAAAATGCAGAATGAGACGTTTTTGTCTGGAAACGCTTTTCAAAGCTTGACGCTGGCATTGACGCGAATCATGAACGCAGCTTCACGATTGCTGTAACAAAGCGGATAGACACATTCTACCGGCAGATTATTATCGCAGAGGATGAGAGTTTAAGAGATTTAATGCCCATTGCAATGAATATGCTACCTATGTGGAGACTAGTTCTTTCAATTAGTCAAACTCCCTTTTGGAAACGATTAATTTTACTCTAATTGGTGCTATTTTAGTGCATTTCTTGTGAAAGGTTTTGATTGGAAAATGATAATTAAGCATTATATTGTTAAATATGGTTTTGTTTTCTTTCCTAAGATGGAAATACATTTGGACAAGAAAATGAGTATGTACAGTGTCAAATTTCAACACTTTCAAAATCTGCAATTAATCGCGATTAACTACAAAAAATTGTGATTAATCGCGATTAAAAATTTAAATCGATTGACAGCACTAGTAGTAACCAAACACAACATCCCATTTTTTAATTCTGGAAGCAAATTATGAGCAAATACGCCTGGTTTACACAGTACGATATTGGCCACAATTTTTCCATCTGAGACAGTTTTTGGGGATCGTAAAATATTTCTCTCATCGTAGAGCAAAATCGAATATAATAATATTTTGAATATAATGTTATTTGTGATCTATTATTTACTTACACGTGACATCATATCCTGGTCTGTTGCGTTGTCCATTAAGCATGCTCAAAGCTTAGTGT
This sequence comes from Myxocyprinus asiaticus, assembly GCF_019703515.2. Taxonomy (NCBI): domain Eukaryota; kingdom Metazoa; phylum Chordata; class Actinopteri; order Cypriniformes; family Catostomidae; genus Myxocyprinus; species Myxocyprinus asiaticus. Next base: position 34,133,250 of record NC_059375.1, read on the forward strand.
GACTGCCCCCTTTACTCAAGATCACATTACACAGTCTGACAAGCAACAATCGTAAAGGACCATAAAAATCATACAGTGCGCACCCAGCTTTAGACCTGAGCTTTAATGACTATCGTATGGCTTCAGAAGACATGGAATACAGTGCAAAAGTTGTTGTGCTTTCCTGGTGTTTTTGCCCTTTTTGGAGCTTGACTGCTATGGTCACTATGAGCTGTCACTGTATGGAAAAGAGCTGCATGAAATTTTTTTCAAAATTATCTCCTCTTGTGCTCCACTGAAAAATAACAACATATGGGTTTGGTGAGATTTTGACAAATGTAATTTTTGGGTGAACCCTTTCCTTTAAACTCCACAATGGTTCAGAGCATTCCCAGTGGATTTTTGTTACTCAAAACATAAGGGAAATGTAGTCCTTGGCACAGATAACTTACGCAGACCCATGGGTGCTTGAGGGCCTGCTCTGCAGTGATTCTCTTAGCTGGGTTGATGGTCAGCATTTGGTTGATGAGGTTCTTGGCCTCGGGGGTGACCGTGTCCCACTCCGGAGACGGAAACTGTAGGAGCAACAGGACAGAATCATGAGTAGGTGTTATGATGCAATCTATATGCAGCACGAGAATGCCTAGAGCGCTTTTCACACCACACATACAGAGCAGTCTGTGCCAGAGACTAATGAAATTAAACTTATCACAGAAGCAGCGGACAGGATTTAATGAGTCACGGCAGTGCGTCCACTTGCTCTCGGCCTATTGGCCACGGCTGGTGCTCTAATCATGGTGCTTCCGTATTTCACACCTCATAGCTTCATTGCAGCCCATAACAAGAGAAGATTGGATTTGTAATTAGACAGTAAAAAGCAGTGTCTGTATACGTGTTGAATCTGTGTCATACTATATCATATGTGTGTTCCAAAAAAACCCTTGGGCAGGTTCCAAGAAGTATAATTCGTTTGTGCATCAAGCTGTGTTGCATCAGCTAAAATGAGTGCGTGGATGGTACTTAGAAACACTGCAGGTGCTCATGAACCCTTACACACACTAACTGGCTTAGAGCACTGCAACTACATGTCAATGGTGGGCCGTTTTTTTGCACCGCTGTGTGGTGCTTCAGCAAAGACGGACACTTCTGACTGCAGACGGTGCATCCAAACAGAAGCACATTAAATAAACCATTATTTAATTGAAATTTAAGCAAAAATAACTATACACTGAATAAAAATAAAAAAAAATCCTGTTGAAATTACGGTAAAAACTGGCAGCTGTGGTTGCCAGAAATTCACCGTAAAAGACACGGTAACCACGTTTCAGGCTTTACGGGATGCAGTTACGGTGCATTACTGTTTATATTATTAAATGATAAACGTGATATATTTACCTTCTGAAACTATAAAAAGCTGCCTTTCACTTTATAATGCATTGTTAATCACTGTAGTAATTACAGAAGGGCACATGATGACATGAAGTTCATCAGTAGTGGCCCTACCAGGAGCAACGACAAATAAACATGTAGAGGCAGTGCTCAGTGTCACTCACACAAACAGTAAACACCATCAAGGTAACTTATGTGAAATTAAAATAATGCAATAAACATTAAATAAACTACATAACATATACTGTAACACAGAACATGCTAAAGCAAATAACTGATATTAAAAATAAGAAACATACCTATTCCCATAAAATATATTGAAATGTCATGGGTCACGCAGGGAATTCTGGGAATGGACAGTTATTGTTTTTACCTTAATTTTAACAATAATTTACTGTAAAAAGTACATGTACTCATTCATTTTATAATATCATTTTTTCAACATTTTACCATAAAACATTTTACCATGTATTGTCTTTTTAAATATATTACTGTATATTTTAAGGTAACTACACGTTAACCAATTAATTTTTTTTTACTGTAGCCTTTTTACAGACTTTTACCATTAAAATATGGACGTTTTTTTACAGTGTATGATGATTACGGTATATACTAGAGGTAGACTGATATCGGTTTTACAGATTAATCAGTGCAGATAGTTGCTTTTTGGAACTATTGGTTATCTGCAAAAATGTCACCTATAGTTGCTGATAGATATTTTTTTTAATTATTATTATTTTTCCTGGTGTAACTGAGTCAGGTTTGTAGGCCTCCTTGCTTGCACACGCTTTTTCAGTTCTGCCCACAAATTGTCTATCAGATTGAGGTCAGGGCTTTATTATGTCTTTGTTGTCCTTAAGCCATTTTGCCAAAATTTTGGAGGTATGCTTTGGGGTCATTGTCCATTTGGAAGACCCATTTGTGACCGAGCTTTAACTTCCTGGCTGATGTCTTGAGATGTTGCTTCAATATATCCACATAATTTCCCTTCCTCATGATGCCATCTATTTTGTGAAGTGCAACAGTCCCTCCTGCAGCAAAGCACCACCACAACATGATGCTGCCACCCCAATGCTTCACGGTTGGGATGGTGTTATTCGGCTTGCAAGCCTCACCCTTTTTCCTCCAAACATGACGATGGTCATTATGGCCAAACAGTTCAATTTTTGTTTCATCATATCAGAGGACATTTCTCCAAAAAGTAAGATCTTTGTCCCCATGTGCACTTGTAGACTATAGTCTGGCTTTTTTATGGCGGTTTTGGAGCAGTGGCTAATTCCTTGCTGAGCAGCCTTTCAGGTTATGTTGATATAGGACTCGTTTTACTGTGGATATAGATACTTGTCTACCTGTTTCCTCCAGCATCTTCACAAGGTCCTTTGCTGTTGTTCTGGGATTGATTTGCACTTTTCATTCCAAACTACATTCATCTCTAGGAGACAGAATACGTCTCCTTCCTGAGCGGTATGATGGCTGCATGGTCCCATGGTGTTTATACTTGCATACTTGTGTTTGTACAGATGAACGTGGTACTGTCAGGTGTTTGGAAAGGATGAATCAGTAAAGGATTTTTTTTCTGAGGTCTTGGCTGATTTCTTTTGATTTTCCCATGATGTCAAACAAAGAGGCACTGAGTTTGAAGGTAGGCCTTAAAATACATCCACAGGTACACCTCCAATTGACTCCAATTAGCATATCAGAAGCTAAATTATGATTGACATAATTTTCTGGAATTTTCCAAGCTGCTTGAAGGCACAGTTAACTTAGTGTATGTAAACTTCTGACCCACTGGAATTGTGATATAGTCAATTAAAAGTGAAACAATCTGTCTGTAAACAATTGTTGGAAAAATTACTCATGTCACAAAGTAGACAAAGTGCACAAAGTAGATGTCCTAAACGACTTGCCAAATCTATAGTTTGCTAATATGAAATCTATGGAGTGCTTAAAAAAATTTGTTTTAATGACTTCAACCTAAGTGTATGTAAACTTCTGACTTCAACTGTATATACACACCAAACCCATTCAACTGGTGAATATATATGCTACAAAAAGCTTAATTTTGGTAAACACTGAAATATAGAGCATTGTAATCAAGTCTCTTTTCATTTCAAAATAAGAGTTCCTATTGTGTTTTGAGCATGTTTATAGTTAAAAGTCTCGCGTTATGCACCAAATCGTACTTTTTTTCTGGGATTTTGGTTGAACAATAAAATGCATCTAATTAATTACATGAGATGCTGATTAATTATTCGAAAGATTAGAGGAAGGCCAAATAAAGACAATCAAGTTATTATAAATATATAAAATAATAGCTTTTGTAGCATCTCACAGTGGTTATGTCATGTTTTACTGGTTTTCAGCATCTTGCACATAAACGCTGCAACAAAGGTGTTATTTCAAGCTTGAATTTATCAGTTTATATAAAAAAAAATAAAAAAAAACTTCCTTATTACAGCATACGTACGGTCAGAAACATGATTAAGCACGATTAAGCATTAAATCAACAGCCTTAGTATATACTGTTTTTGTGTTATAAAACTACTCATAGCACCCCCTCTTAAGTTAACGGCCCAGGCCTGCCCATCACTCAGTGACCACCAAAACCCCCTCCACCAAACACTGAAAAAAGCACCTTTGCTCCGTTTTCACAAGGCCACAGGAGTTACATCATCTCTTCCCTTTTATTTGTCACATAATTTTTATGAAATTAACACCACTCTAGGGCACTCACTCACTCCAGGTCCTGCCACATAAGTCTGACTACCTAAGAGTGTTATACGACTACAAATTGTGATGCAATTTGTAGACATTTAAAAAATGATGCACACACACACATACACACACAAATGCAAACAAATAAGCACACAAATTCTAAGGCAAGGCAGTTGTTTCTAAGCAGAGCCCATCTCTCTGCAATGCGACAGGGAGAGCCTGACATAATCAATAACACCAGTAAGCACCAGTAGCTTGAAATCACACACAATAAGAAATTAACCAGACAGTGGGACCGCAGTGAGCATCTGTTGCAATCATAACTCGTCACTTTCTGCAAAAAAATAGACTAAGTAATGCTAAAACAATTATAAACACCATAAAATCATATTCTAAATGAATATCTTTTATTTGTTTTCTGATAAAAATATCTAAACATCCTTAAAACAAGTTCAATTCTGTGAATAAGTCAAACTGGGTAATATATTAAGAATTGTGTTCAGTTTTTGGTAGATATTTTTCACGTTTTTTTTTTACTCATTTATGCTAAAAAAAACAACAACAACAACAAAAAATTTTTTATTTAAAATGTGCTTAAGTTTAAAAAGATAAAATGCATTTGTATTCGAGAGATATTCTCTGAAAATAAGTCTTAATATCATAAAGTTTTGTTATCAGGTGAATTTCTTGTTTAGATATTTTTACTGAAAAACAAGACAAAGGTACTCATTCTTTTTTTTTTCTCTTTATCCCTTTTTCGTATTTATCTCTTGGCCTATTACTGCCTTCAAATTAATTTCTTGAAATGTATGTCTCTTGAATTTTATTCCGAGTGATTTCACAAATGTTCACAGGAAGTTTTTACGGGATCTGCTGGGAAATTCCAGTGATCTTCTAAAGGATGTAGAGAATTTGTGTAGTCTTAAATTAAACACGCCTCACTAGACTGATTTATGAAACAGATTAGAAAGTTCACAGAGTTTGGACCAATTAGATTAAGTGGATTTTGGAGTGGCTAGACTGAACTCTCACAGGTAAATGCCAATGAGAAAGAAAGAGAGAGTGGCACCACTGGCAGACAGCTTTACTTACATCATAAGCTCCTGCCTTGATCTGCTGGTATAACTTGTGCTGATCTTCATCCCAAAATGGAGGGTAACCAACAAGTAGAATGTACAGGATTACACCTGAGGAGGAAAGAAAGATAGAAAGTTACATGGAAGAATCAGGGAAAGATATAAATGACTATAAAGCGGTGTTCAAATTGACAACATTTTTCAGTCGAGAGTCATATATTTTAAATGAGTTGGCGATTTGAGGCGACACAATGCCACCATCTCTCTGACAGTGTGATCGCTTTAACTTAACACCTCTAACTAGCCATGATGCATTTCCAATAATTTGGGTATTTGCATTTTTTTATCTTATTTTTTTTAATGCTCACTGAAAGTAAAATATTGAATGAGGCGACAAAATCATGGCCAATTAGAACATATTTGATGTTCAAATTAAAGTAAAACAACAAATATGAGCATCATTTTGGACAAAAAGCATTTTGGATTCAAAAGACAATTAAGGGCTTTCTTGAAGACTCACCACAGGCCCAAATATCCACAGGTTTGCCATAAGGGTCCTTCCTCAAGACCTCGGGAGAAAGATAACCAGGTGTGCCTGCAAAACCTGGGACAAAACAACAAAAAAGTTTAAATCCAACAGCTCATTGCCCATTCTGTACTCTGAGAACAAGATAAAGTGTGCGCAAAATTGCGACCCTGTAGGCAATGTAGCTAATCTGTAGCACTGAAATGTTAATAATTCCAAGTGAGTGAGTGAGTGTGTTTGTGTGTGGGCAGGTTTAAGTGGTTTACAAGGACATTTTTTTAGGTTACAAACTGGTAATTGCAAGGGTATTATGCTGTAAATGTGGCTTATGAGGACATTTCTAGTGTCCCCATAACTCAAATCGCTTAAAAACATACTAAACGAAGTTTTTTGAAAATGTAAAAATGTAGAAAGTTTTTTGTGAGGGTTAGGTTTAGGGGTAGGGTTAGGGTTAGGGGATAGAATCTATAGTTTGTACAGTATAAAAATCATTATGTCTATGGAGAGTCCTCATAAGGATAGCCGCTCCAATTGTGTGTGTGTGTGTGTGTGTGTGTGTGCGGATTGTACGATGTGATGGATGTTTTCCTACGTCAAAGTCATTCAAAGCCAACAAGATGGTTTATCCAGATATGCTGCCTCTCTCTGATACAGCACTGGCATGAACCAAAAGGGCTACATGCTAGAAATAGGTTTAAGAAACAGCTGCTGCGATTTGGAAACCCACTGGGTAACATAACTCGACAATGCCCATTCATATAACTTGTACATATGCATTTATCACCATTATTCCAGCCTCAATGCTTTGTTCTTTTCCTTAGAGCAAACTCTGCATAAATTGGGTGAATATCTATTAAAGGGATAGTTCGCCCACAAATGAAAATTCTCTTATCATTTATTCACCCTCACGCTATCCCAGATGTGTATGACTTACTTTCTTCTGCAGGACACAAAGGAAGATTTTCAGAAGAATATCTCAGCTCTGTAGACCCTTACAAACAGGGTCCAAATTGTTGAAGCTCAAAAAAGCACATTAAGGCAGCATAAAGTAATCCATATGTCTCCAGTGGTTAAATTCATAACTTCAGAACCAATATGATAGGTGTGGGTGAGAAACAGGTCAACATTTAAATCCTTTTTTTATTACTATAAATCTCCACTTTCAAACAACCCTCCTAAGAGTTTTTCTTCTTTTGCTTTTGGCAATTCACAATCTTCAAGCATATTGCCACCTACTGGGCAGGGAGGAGACTTTATAGTAAAAAAGAACTTAAATATAGATCTGTTTCTCACCCACACCTATCATATCACTTCTGAAGAAATGGAGTCTAACCACTGAAGACATTTGGATTACTTTTATGCTGCATTTGTGTGCTTTTTGGAGCTTCAAAGTTTTGGATCCTGTTTGTAAGGGCTTTACAGAGCTGAGATATTCTTCTAAAAATCTTTATTTGTGTTCAGCAGAAGAAAAAAAGTCATACACATCTGGGATGGCAAGAGGGTGAGTAAATGATGAGAGAATTTTCTTTTTTGGGTGAACTAACCCTTAACTCCAAGAGCAGGGGTTATTTAACCCCTAGAGGATCCGCCAATCATTGATTCTCAAACAATTTTATTTTTTGCTAATAATGAAAATGCATTACACAAAAATTTACTTATTAATAAACAAAAAATAGAATGTAATGTACAAATATGACACTGGACATCAATAATGATTATTTTAACGGTTTTGCAATGTAAGCATCACAACATCATAGGGCCCTACATGTGGTAACTGTGGCATAAGCAAACTCTGATCGCTGAATTATTAAAAATGAATTCACATCCCGAGGTCTAAAGGGCGCATTACCATGCTACCACCTCTGGATGTGAATTCATTTAAAAAAAAAAAAAAAAAAAATCAGCAGTCAGACAGTCGTCATTGCCTAAAGTTTACAACACAAATGTTTTTGTAGTTAGCACTACAGCAATGTTTTGTACTGTATCAAAACTTTCATCAGAATAAGATGAAATGACAGCAGATGAGCACAGAATGTACGGTACAAGGCTTCGTTCATGAGAGTCAACCACTGATGTTGTTTCACAACGCACAGCCGCCGGCAGAGACAAAACGATACGAATTTGTGTATTTTACACCTATCCCAAATCCTGATTGTTACCATGTTTTTGTACATGTAGCAGAATCATTGTTAGCGACATAGTCATATCATACTAAAATATTTTCCAGGACAAATAATAATTTTTTTCCAGGACATTTAGGTATTTTTCTCATTTTCCATGACTTTTCCATGACTGCAAAACTGCATTGCAAAATTCCAGGTTTTCCAGGATGAATGGGAACCTTGTAAATGCATTAATATTGTACTATATTAATGTTATTATAGGCCAGGCTTAAAAATGCAACACTTTACAATTCAAATCAAACACTTTTCTCTTTTTTTTTTTTTTTTTTGCTTTTAAAAAAAAAAACTATTATACAATACGTAACGGGGGTCCCTGCTCTATCCCCATCTCCCTATCCACCAAATGGTACTTGGCTTTAAAAAAGTTGAAGACCTCTATTCAACAGTTTAAACTACTGAGGCAGCAGAAATAACAGCAGCCAGTAGAGGGCCACAAGTCCCCGAGAGAACCCTGTCTGATGCTCTCCTGAGTGATTTTATGCAGTAAAGACAGGACATTTTCACATGCAGCAAAAGGGCCTTTTACACACAGACAGGAAATATGTGTGAAAGCTAAACATGAAATGGGTTAAGATTGGCATTTAGCATGGCCAGCAAGTAAGCCTTTACAGTCATTCCAATCCAATTTAGACTAGAGGTAATGGAGTAGAAAATGTCCGAACATCCTTTTAAGATAAACTGAAAGAACATTATGAGAGAGAATCGGCACTGTTGTGTGTAGGGTGTGTGTGCTTGTTTGGCTATACTTGAAAGGGCCACATTTATTAAACGACCTCACAAATATAGTAAATCTTCTTAAAACTTGTCATGATCCTGCTATTTTGGTCTGGTTTTATTTGTTATGTGGCAGGATTGTGACAGTCTCCTCAGGCTGTCCATGTGCTTTTGTTTTCCTCCTTCCCTCGTGTTTCCCACAGGTGTTGCTCAGCAGCGCAATCAGCATTGTCATGGCAGCGCTGATTCGTGCTGCTTGTGATTATTGGCAGCACCTGTGTTCAATCTTCCCTTCCTCTTTATATTCTCTTCTTTGTCTGGTCTTCCTCGTTAGATCGTTGTGTTATGTTCAGTCTCCATTTCTGGTTGTGTTGTTTGTATCCTGTCCTATTATCCAGTTGGTTTGTTCTCAGTTACATTTTTGTTTTTTCTCTCTAGTGAGAGTTTTTGTTTCCTGTTTGGTTTATTTTTCCTTGTCGGTTTGTTTTCAGTTTTATTTTTGTCATTTATTTCTCCCTTGTGAGTGTTTTTGTATTTTGTTGCTTTTTTTCATTTCAATAAAACACCTTTCATTGCCATCCTGCATCTTGGGTCCTTCCTTAAATATATAGTGACAAAAAACTGACTTGTGAGGATGGCCAACACCAATAAAGAGGTATAAATGTTATAAATAACTTTTAAAAAAAATCATAAATTGGTCAAACAATGTCTAATTTGCAAATTATTACTATGTAGTTTTTTCAAGTATTTAATCCTTGTGCATCAAAAGAAAAAGTTACTCAGTGGTCCGTTGACAAAAATGTCTGCATCAAAAAACTGCCATAATATTATATATTAATATTATTTTCCAACATTGGTCCTGATCATAACTACCAAATATTCTTTCATTTTCAGGATTTTAACCCTTTAAATGCCAGTTTGTTTATATAATGCCACTGTTGTTTTTAATGAAAACACACAAATAATTTTCCATATACAAAATGCTAAGGGAATTTTTTTGACTTAGATTTTTTTTAACCAACATCAGTCCTGATCATAACTACCAAATATTCATTCATTTTCAGGATTGTAACCCTTTAAATGTTTTAAATGCCAGTTTCCTTACATAATGCCACTGTTGTTTTTTTTACACACACATACACACAAATTTCTCAATACACGCATACAAAACACACTCTGACATCCATACCAACACACCCACACAATTTTAGCTACATCATTTATTCAATCGGCCTGCAGTGCTCTATAATACAGCAAACAGAGAATAGGGAAAAAGCATGTATTTGCTCCATAGGCTAAACATGAGAAAAATGGCTCCATCTGGTGGAAAATATTACAAATACAAATTTTGAAGCCAGGACTCTGGAATGAAAGCATGATATCATAGAATTCATGATTTTATGCTTTAATGGCACTGGGATCAAACATTGCAGTTCTGATGGGTTTCAATGGGGACATTTTTGTCCTTAAGGTCCTGAGTGTAGCTATTTTGTGTACACATTGTATTATAGGAACTGAGGTTGAAATATCAAAATTCCCCCCAAAATACACACCTTTGGCAAAATGTATGCAGTTAGCATTAACACAGCCAAAATGATTGAAAAAACAAAAATGACAAAAATGTCCCTAAGGTTTGGTGCATATTCTTCCAACACCATTTGTGCTACAGACATGAATGAAACCTCAAATTGTGTGGCTTGATGAAGACAGGTGTGCTATTATTTTTCTAAGCCAGAAGTCTAAGTCAGTCTTTTGATTAAAAGTGTGTGGGGGGGGGTGTATCCTAAATAATTACATTGATGGACTTACAGACTTGGTTTGACTTGGAACTACTGTACCTACTAACAACCAGGGTTATTGTAGTTTAGGATTTTTTTTATTTCTATTTTATATTCAATTTGTCATTTCATTTTAGTTTTCACTAGTTTTCACACTTTGTCTATTAACTTTCATTTTCTCATTGTTTTCTAGTTTTAGTTTAGCTTTTATTTTAGTTTTAGTATTGTATGGCTGCTGAAGCTAAAGCATTTACTGATATAATTTTAAATGTCTAAAGTCATTAAGTTTCTTAGGGCAGACTTGTGTTACCTCTATCTAGTGGCATTTTCATGTTTAAATAAGGTAGATTGTAAATGTTTCAAATTTTATAACAGGGTGAAGATGGGACAGGTAAGCTTGATCCCTATTGTAGCCATATGTATTTCCTTAAATGGTTAGAAATCCTTACTAAACTAATCTTTAGGAAGTAAACAATTAACCTTTTGAGGTTTTAAATTGATAATTTTACATCAGGATGTGGCACAGCCCATTTCATGACCACCTGTGTGAAAATCAACAGTAAATTAAATGACAGTATTTTGAGGGAAATATTTTTTAGGTGATTAAAAAAGAAAAAGTTGACATGATGTTTATAAATGTTACATATGATCATGTATGATGTGAAAGTTTATGAGAAAATATAAAAATTCCAAATACTTTGAAGATATTTTCTATAGAATAATTTTTTCTCTGTCCAACTTTACCAATACTGCCTAAAAACAACTGGGATTTAGTCAAAAGAGGGCCTTCAAAGATTCTTCTTCCCAGTATTGAATATTTCTTCATTAGGAGGCCTACCTTACCTACCAATTAAACGTGCAAAGAAAAGTAAAATTTCTGTGTCCCACTTTGTCCATTTTCCCCCTACTGTGCATGAAAAATTATCATTTTTATTTTAGTTACACTGAGGGAAAAAAAAATAAATAATTGTCGGCTCAACAACCATAACGTAAGAAAATAAATATCTTCTACTCAGAAACATACATATTTATAAATGTTTATGCTTTACTTAATTTGCATTGATATGTACAACACAAAATATTAATTGTAAGGTGAACTTAGAGTGAGACATATAGTAAAACAATAACTGTGAGTTTCTTGAGCCTAAACTGCGAGATCTTTGGCTACAAATTCCCTAAAATTTTGATTTTAAGTACTATTAACTCAAACGATCAAGTACAGAACTGAGGTTGTGGGAAAAACCCATAATACCCTTGCACTTGAATAATTTTGCTTGTTTGTTTTGTCAAAAGGAACTTATTGGGGCATTTAATTAGTTGTTATAATGAATTTATAGAGATTGTAGCTCTTTTTAGTATTACTGATGTACTGTTATTTACTGTAATTAGTAGTTTTGTGTAAAGTCACCATTATGGCAATTAGTGTTCCCTTTGGTCAAGTTTAGATCCTGTTCAATCCATGTAATTTTTCCTTGCTCATGTGAATGTGCAATAGCTGAAGTGCAGCTTAATCTCACTTTTTTGGTGATTCAATTGTTTAATGACTGATCTCAGTCATTATTTTCTTTAGAGCCAATTAAATTAGCCAATAATTGAAAAGTTAATTTGAAACGACATGCTATTAGTTGTTCAATCGTATTCGTGTGCCATGCCTTTTTAAGTAGAATGAACTGATATATGTATGTATATATAACAAAGTTTTCTAGTTATGCTGACATAAAATGACCATAAATTGAATTTACTTAAAAAGCGTGATGCACAAAATGCTACATATATATTTTAAGTAAATCCAACACATATTATTTTTTTCTCTGGTGTAGTTTTGTAATTATGAAAACTTATTTTAGTTTCATTTCAGTTTTTCCAGTCATTTCAGTTATTTATTTATTTATTTTTTCAGTTAATAAACATTTTTTCATTTAGTTTTTCATCTTTGTTTTCGTTAACGATAATAACACTAGTAGCGACCACCCAGAATACCCTAGAAACCACCTTGTAATGCCCTTTGAACCAGTGAAAACATGTTGGAAACCATATAGAAACACTAAAAACCACTCTGATCACCTTAGTAACCACACAGAACACCCTAGCAACCTTACAGCAACACACTTAAAACCACTCTAAGTAACTTATCAACCACAAATCAATGACCTGAAACCATCATGGAGATGAGTTTTGTACAGGAAAGCACCCATAATACAATATAGTTCAAAAATAGCTCAAATCAAAAATTGTCAAAATGTGTTCAAGTGGTAGGGTTATGGTGTAGTATTTAACTATAATTGACTGAATAGAGCTGTTCAGGTTGTAGTCGACAAACCCGGAAGAGAGCAAATGGTTTTTTATAATGGGGTTTTTGAACTTATGAGTAAAATAAGGTCTGTGGTAAACATTACTTGATAATACGTGGATGTTCACAGTCATACCTCAAATGTGATTTTTGAAGCCATATTGAATTGCATATGTTTTTTTTTAAACACATGGCAGCTTCAAAATTCACGTTTGAGGTATGAAAGAGTGTAATTTATGTTGTGGAAAAAAAACGAGCATGTGTCGTCAAGTAATGTTTACCACAGACCTTATTTTACTCATAGTTCAAAAATCCCATATTAAAAACCCATAGGAAAATCCAGAGGAAACCTATGGCGAATAAGATTTCCGGGTTCACAATATAAGTCTCTGGGAGGTCCTTACAAGAATAAATCTACAAGTTTGTGTATGTGTTTGATGTATAGTCAGACAGGTGTTTACCAAACCAGGCCTGCTGGTCTCCCTGCACCTCGATGGCCAGCCCAAAATCAGCCAGTTTCACCGCTGCTCCTTTCATCTTACTGGCCAACAGCAAGTTCTCAGGCTGAGGAGGAAACCAGATGAGACATTTAACAAAGCACACACATCTCCATTCGACAGACATTTATAACAGACTCAAAACATTCCAAACAAAGGATTTTACAGGCTTGAAAGTGACCTTTGCCCTGTTACTGTTACATTCTGCCTAACATCTCATTTTGTGTTTCACAGAAGAAAGTCATACAGGTTTGAAAACAACATGAGGATGAGTAAATTATCATTTGTGGGTGAACTACTCCTTTAATATCTGGGAGCTTCAAAATCAAAACCTAGTGAATATGCCCAAAAATAGATTTTTAGGCACCATCCTCGATTTAAATAGTAAAATATAGGCTGAAAAATTGAGAGAGTCAAATACGCAATTTAACATGCTTGATTTATTGGTGCTCACATGCTTTCCATTGCTCAGATTTCAATTCAAGTACAGCATTTAAATTCATGTGTTATGAGGATGCATGGAAATTTATGCCCAGAGGTGTGAATCTCTCATTGTCCCTCATTCAACGCACAGACTACAAATGAGGAACGGTGAGACTCCCGGTGACCCCTCCCACATGCCTCAGTCTCTCAGGCAATACCAGCAACAGTTGTCATATCACGTTCTTCACTATGGCAACCAGCCTGGGCACATTTGTGCTGCTCAGCATTGGGATCACATACACATGGGGATGGGCAGTGTATGTGACTAAAGCACAATAGAAGGACATGATAAAACTGTGTCTGTGTGTATGCATTATCAAAGACACTGGCATTGCCATGGAAACACATATAGATGCTCATTTAAAACATTCATACAAAAGAACAAAGAGTTTGTGGATATAATACAAAAACAAGCAAGTGGTGTTTATTATTTAGTATTTGATTCATATGGTAATATTGTGAATTGTTTAACTAGCAAGTTCTTTTCAAAACAGAGAGTATTTCTTTAAACAGAGATAATCCGGTCATTATGCAAGTCTTTGTAGTAAGTATTTGAGCATTCCAGTAGGGATGTGCAAGCATAGATATTTTCAAATGATAAATATTGAATATTGTTCAGTATTTGCAGACACGTTTAGACATGTTCTTGCATTAAAAAAACAACTAGACAGAGCGTAACGGAATGGTAAAGAAAAAAGGGTCTCGAAACGTGTTTTTAAAGGGAAAAAAAACACTTGTGATGGGACATTAAAAGAATTTGACAGGTTCAATATAAGTTAAGCTCAAATCAACAGCATAAGACATTAGACATTTTGTTTTCATTGCATAAATACAATGATATTAAGCATGGCCACCCCATTTGAAAAACAGCAGCTGGCACACTACTAAAAAAAAAGTGAGAAAAAAAGGCACTTACAATGGAAGTGAATGGATCAGTCCATTACATTAAATACTCAAATACTTTCAAAAAGTATAGCCACAAGGCAGAAACATTATGCATTATGTGTTAACATGATTTCAGTGTGATACAATTGCTTAATAACCTATATACAATTTTATCCAATATTACAACTTTGTTGTCATGAAAACATAACACTGGCAAAAATTTGCATCTGGTGAACGTTCTATAATGCCAGTAAATCCCTGATTTTATCAAACTAAAATCATATTAACACATATAATGTTTACGTGTTGTGGCTTTACTTTTAAACAGTGTGTATTTTAACTAGGGATGTCCCAATACCGATACTTACATTGGAGTCCGATACCACACTCATGTACTCGTGCTCGTAAAAATGCTCCGATACCAAAAACTGCTACCATCTGATGTACAAATATCATTACGTAAACAATCAGCATACAAATTCTAATCACGATATGTACTAGTGAGATTATTTAACCGCAAAAGCAGCAATTTAATGAGATAAATACATAGTTTACTTTGCATGTGCAGTATGCTTCAAATGTAAGCAGAGCACTAGTGAATGTGTGGAGAGTGTTGTGCCGACGCCAGGTGCACCACATGTACCTTTTAAAGCTCCTTCTTGGCTCATATAGGGAAAACACTGTCATGAGCATCGAGTGCTCTGTTTGTAGCTGATGAAAGCGAACAGAGCACAAATACTTTGTAGTGCGAGGCACATACGGAGTACATACTTATTTAATTAAATAGCAGGCTTTTGCAGTTTAATAATCACTTTGAGTCACGTAGCGACTGGCTTTTTCAGACTGAAAAGCTAACGTCATCACACACAAACACTTCAAAATAAAAGCTCAGTCAAAATAAAAGCTCAATTTAAATGACAAAAGTATGACAGAAATATACCACTACTGTAAAGTTATGTAATATTCACTGTATTACTACTCCTATTACTAGTACTAATAAATAAATGGTAACTGTATTATATTTAAGCAATATCTCACATCTGTGATGCTCTGTTATGCAGCACTTTATTTGACAAAATATAACTCCAATGCTGTATTTTGGAATGTGCTGTGAGGATCTGTACATAAGCACTAAATCTGATAAAAAAATAACACATTTTAAACATTGTTTAAAATTAATCGCTATATTTTAATTTGATTAAAGTTGTAATTAGTTCATTTATTTAAACACCATTTTGATGATAAAACTGAAATAATCTGTTGATATGGAGTTCAGGTAAAAAAAGAAAAAAAAAAGGATCGAACTCTGTATCTGTGAGTATCAGAAAGAAAGTATCGGTACTCGTACTCCTTCTAAAAAACAAAATGGTATTGGGACATCTCTAATTTTAACTTTAATGAACTGGCCCCATTTACTTCCATTGCAAGTACCTTACTGTAACCACAAGGGACAAATCAAAATTACTTTTTATGTTAATCAATATTAAGCCACAAATTCGGTCAATTGAGATTAAAGGAATATTCCGGATTCAATACAAGTTAAGCTCAATCAACAGCATTTGTGGCATAATGTTGATTATCACAAAAAAGTATTCTGGCTCATCCGTCCTTTTCTTCAAAACGAGCAAAAATCACAGTTACAGTGAGGAACTTACAATGGAAGTGAATGGGGCCAGTTTTTGGAGGGTTTAAAAGGCAAAAATGTGAAGCTTATAATTTTATAAAATCACTTAAATTAGTTCTTTTGTTAAAACTCATGTGTTATTTGGGCTTTAAAGTTGTTTAAAATGTAAGTTTTACAGTCATTTTAGGGTTTGTTGACAGTACATCGTCATAGTGTCTAATGGTTGTAAAACTGGATGTATCTTTACACAGAAAAGGTTAGTAAGTGATTTCATCACACTAAAATCATGTTAACACGCATATTGTTTATGTCTAGTGGCTATACTTTTGAAACAATGTGTATTTTAACATTTACGGATTGGCCCCATTCACTTTGTTGTAAGTGCCTCGCTGTAACCCAGATTTGTGCTTTTTCTTTTCTTTTTTTTTTTTTTAAAGAAAAGGAGGGACAAGTCAAACTTAATTTGTGTGGTAATCAATACTAAGCCACAAATGCTGTCGATTGAGCTTAACTTGTATTGAACTCAGAATATTCCTTTAAATTGTATTGAACCTGGAACATTTCTTTAACATAAACATTTAAAGAACAAGAATACAGATATTAAACCAAAAGCATTTGCCCAACACCTTTTGACAGTGTCTGTGTGTTTGTGTGGGGCAGGGCATCAACATGGTAACCCTCAGAGGCAACCCGGTAGCCGTGAACGGGGTTGTCGTGGCGACAGGCTCTCACTCACCTTGAGGTCTCTGTGCACAATGTCATGTTGGTGAATATGATTGACACTCTCCAAGATCTGATTGATGCACTGGCTGAAAAACACAGAATAATGAATAAATATGTGTTAGTGCAAGGTCACAAGAATTTTATTTAATTATAGACAGGAGTAAGTTGAGGAACAGTTCAAAATTAAAGGGAATTTTCACTAAATATCCCCTTCATTGTAGCCCTTAAAGCTTTTAAATGTTTGTGTGCATTTAAACATAGCCCCTCAATACATGTTGCACCAACTTTGATGTCAATAGTATCAAAAATCATTGGTTTTTTTTATGACCTGTGACCAAACACAACACATTTGACTGTTTTGAATTAAAAGCAAGTACGAATGACGTATTTCCCCAAAGAAAACCCACATACAATAATGGCCTACATTTGAAGTCAGAAGTTTACATACACCTTAGCCAAATACATTTAAACTCAGTTTTTCACAATTCCTGACATTTAATTGTAGAAAACATTCCCTGTCTTAGGTCAGTTAGAATCACTACTTTATTTTAAGAATGTGAAATGTCAGAATAATAGTAGAGAATGATTTATTTCAGTTTATTTTTATTTATTTATTTCATCCCAGTGGGTCAGAAGTTTACATACACTTTGTTAGTATTTGGTAGCATTGCCTTTAAATTGTTTAACTTGGGTCAAGTGTTTTGGGTAGCCTTCCACAAGCTTCTCACAATAAGTTGCTGGAATTTTGGCCCATTCCTCCAGACAGAACTGGTGTAACTATGTCAGGTTTGTAGGGCTCTTTGCTCGCACATGCTTTTTCAGTTCTGCCCACAAATTTTCTATCGGATTGAGGTCAGGGCTTTGTGATGGTCACTCCAATACCTTGACTTTGTTGTCCTTATGCCATTTTGCCACAACTTTGGAGGTATGTTTGGGATCATTGTCCATTTGGAAGACCCATTTGTGACCGAGCTTTAACTTCCTGGCTGATGTCTTGAGATGTTGCTTCAGTATATCCACATAATTTTCCTTCCACATGATGCCATCTATTTTGTGAAGTGCACCAGTCCCTCCTGCAGCAAAGCACCCCCACAACATGATGCTGCCACCCCCATGCTTCACGGTTGGGATGGTGTTCTTTGGCTTGCAAGCCTCACCCTTTTTCATCCAAACATAACAATAGTAATTATGGCCAAACATTTCAATTTTTGTTTCATCAGACCGGAAGACAATTCCAAAACGTAAGATCTTTGCCCCCATGTGCACATGCAAACTGTAGTCTGGCTTTTTTATGGTGGTTTTGGAGTAGTGGCTACTTCCCTGCTGATTAGCCTTTCAGGTTATGTCGATATAGTACTCGTTTTACTGTGGATATAGATACTTGTCTACCCGTTTTCCTCCAGCATCTACACTGTTGCTCTGGGATTAATTTGCACTTTTTGCACCAAACTACGTTCATCTCTAGGAGACAGAATGTGTCTCCATCCTGAGCGGTATGATGGCTGTGTGGTCCCATGGTGTTTATACTTGCATACTATTGTTTTTACAGATGAACATGGTACCTTCAGGTATTTGGAAATTGCTCCCAAGGACTAACCAGACTTGTGGAGGTCCAAATTTTTTTTATGAGGTCTTGGCTGATTTCTTTTGATTTTCCCATGATGTTAAGCAAAGAGGCATGGAGTTTGAAGCTAATTGGCTAATTGTCTAAAGGTTTGACATAATTTTCTGGAATTTTCCAAGCTGCTTAAAGGCACAGTTAACTTAGTGTATGTAAACTTCTGACTCACTGGTATTGTGATATAGTCAATTAAAAGTGAAACAATCTGTCTGTAAACAATTGTTGGAAAAATGACTCGTATCATGCATGACTTCATCCTAAGTGTATTTGAAATTCTGACTTCAACTGTATATGGAGAAATAAATAGGAAACAAATTGTAAGCCCATCATTTCAATCCACTAATTAAAATAAACCCAGTTAATAAATAAATAAATAAGTATAGTTAATCAACACCCTTTTCTGGACAATTAAACTAAGCAATTAAATTAAATGCTGTGACTAGATGATTGATGCTTCTAATGAACGTACTGTTACTTTAACTGACAGAGCTGGGGTCAGGGGTATGTGTAAAGTGAGTGAGGCACATAAGGTGAGCTGAGCAGGGGATTCTGGGATAGCTGGGGTGGGGGTTACTCTTGCTAAAGCACCTTGCACGCAGACAAGTACACACAATATCTCATCCCTCTTAAAGCTATAATCCTATAACTGAATGTTGAAGGAGAGGCCTCACCAGGACAAATCAACAATAAAAGATATGGAAAGCATTTTAGCGATTTATCCTCTCTTTTAAAAGTTGATAAGCCTATTTCTTAACTATACAAAATTATATGATTAACAGCATTTTGCATTGGGTCTAAAACAGAAGGAATAAAAACAATCAAAACAGACCTGCGATCCATTTTCTGCACACCATTTGAGATCAACAGCTTTGGATACTCAATATTAAACTCTTTAATGGTTAAGAATGTTTCGTGAAATAATGCATGAACTCTTTGAGATCTTTATTGAATTTGTTCTGGGGAAATGGCACAGATGATGGCAAGAGTATGATTGCGTGAAATACATTTCAATCTCTCCACAGTTGACCAGGCTTTTACAAAACAGACACTTAATAATGGTTATATAGTAAATTTAATTGAACTGGAATTTGAGAAGTGTAGACTTAAAATTATAAGAAAGAGAGAGAGAGCGAGATGGGGGATAAGAATGTTGATACATTAATGTTACAAAAAGACACAGAAGATCTTTGCCCAAGTTTGATTATATTTGAAGCCCAGCATTCCATTTTCAGAACGGCACAAAGACCTGTTTTTTTCTCTGTCTCAAACAGACCAACTCAGATAGACAGTTAATCGCTTTCTAAAATGCCCTCTTCTTTCCCATTTTCCTTACAAATACACACCCTTGTTTCTTTGTCTGCCTCTCTTTTGCAATATCAAAGCCTCAACATTGGCATAAAGCAGTTCTTGTAAAGCAAATTTACCATGAACTCCCGTATGTGCCCATTAAAACACCTCTAACTGCTTGAGGGTGTTTGTGTTGGATGCCTAGGGCTTTAACTCTGAGTCAGAGTCCCTCAGAGACTCCACACACTCACAGATGGCTACTTACGACACAGTTAAAAGCTAAAGTATGTAATTTCTGCGGCACTAACATTAACAAATGAAACTGAAAAAATTACCATTTTCAAACAGGTTTCCTGAATACTGTCTTCCACCAAACAGATAATCCCACCCCAAACTCACAGCATTTGTTAATACTATGTTGGGCTCACACGTAATTTTTAACCTATCCCAGTCTAAAGGAATGGGTTTTATATAAGTTAAGTTCAATCAACAGCATTTGTGGCATAACGTTGATTACCACAAAAAAATATTCAGACTCATCCCTTGTTTATTGAAAAAATATATATAATATTGCAGTTGCAGTAAGGCACTTACAATGAAAGTGAAGGGGCCAGTCCAAAAATGTAAAAATATATATCATTTCAAAAGTATAGCCACAAGATGTACAAATTGTATGTGTTAACATGATTTTAGAGTAATACAATTGCTTACTAACCTTATTTGTACAAAGTTCTATCCAATATTACAACTGCCGAAGGATCTTTTTGTTATATTCACTTCCACTAGTCGATTATGCTTTAAAAATTTAATTAATTTATTGAAACATGTAAAACTTAAAGCAAAAATATTTCTAAATTTCAAATTGCATTACAAACTAAACAAAAAAGCAATTAAAATAACAATGTGGTCAAAACATCATATACTGTATAACCACCTCCTCAAATCCAAACATTTACCATCTCCAACTCCCTCCACCGGCCCCATTAAAGTATAGGTCTCTGCGGAACAACAATAATGGCCGTTTACAAATCTGTTGGTGTTTTCAAACCGGGATGGGCATTTCTAATCTACACAAAGAAAATAGGGAATCTCAATGTAGTAGGCAAATCGTGTAAAGCGGTTTAAGCCCATCCCAGTTTGAAAACACCCACTGATTGGGAAAAGCCCATTTTTGTTCTGCAGAGACTTAAGTCTCACCCCATTTGGCATCTGCAGAGACTTAAGTATCCAAAGTATCCGTCTACGACAACAGGTGGAAAATGTCCAATTCAAATTAAGATCAAAAGACAATTATAAATGTAAATATAATAATAATAATATATTCATAATAATAGAAATATAAATAAACCATTACTTCAAGAAAGTTCAAGACAGCCCACATAATTTTTACTTTCATAAAACGGCTACAACAGTTTGTTTACTTCACTTAGTCTGATGCTTAAATAAATAGAAAACACCTGATTTCCTATTAGGTGTAAGCCTAGTAAATTCCCTTGTGTTCCCCAATTAATGCTGCCTTAAATTTCCAGTGTGTTCTTATCGAATTTGTGGTTTTATTGCATTTTGTTAATGCAGTTAATGCAGCCTAAAGAAAATTTTATCAGATATATTTTTGATTCAAGGTGAACGTATTTTTGTATTATTTTATGATTTAATTACTTTCATTTTTGTTTCCAAAACTGCGTTTTCCCCAAGCAAATCGTAAGGTTGTTTAAATGTGGCTATGCACGCCATAATTTTATTAAAAAAATAAATAATAATAATATTTTTTTTTAATTCCATGACCTGCAAATGAAAAACATTTCTTTATGGAGTGGAAAATGAATACAAGTTGATGTCACAAAGCAAAGTGTTTTGCATAAAAGTTTTTCATAAAGACAACAAAGTTTTTTGCTTAAATGACATTTTATAATAATGTCTTTTCCCAATAGGGAATCGCCCAGCCCAGTTATTTTCTGTGGTATTCAATACTACATGCTACAAATGATGTTGATTGAGCTTCACTTGTACAGAACCCAGAACATTCCTTATAAATGTAACAAAACCATAAACTTCTACTTAATAAATATCAGGATTTTAGGTTTTACATTAATATAGTATGTGCTGTGACTGCTCACCATTTCTTTGGCTTGGTTTTAAAAAAATGTTGCTTTTTTTTTTTTACCATTTTTAAATCACCCTTTAGCAGTTTTTACAGTTTATTTAAATAGTCTTGTGATGTGACCATTTTTGGGCACTTTTCAGCTGTGCACGAGCTTGGCCAGGCTAGGTGAGTGGCTAAACCAGCTTGGCCATTCTGGAGAGACCATCTTAAACAGCTAAACCCAGCTAAAACAAGCTTAAACCAGCTAAGACCAGCAAACCAGCTTAGCCTAGTGTTAGCTGTTTTTTCAGCAGAGCAGTAAAAATACTATAGAGAGTACAGATAATGGAGGGGAGTGAGAGAGGGTCAAAAGGACAAATAGAGGGTAAATAAATACATTTTGTGCAAACTTCTGCAAACTCCACCATCATTAAAGGCTCTCAGTTTTTCTGCACAAAAGGGATCCGCCTCCTGTGCTTTTTGAATCAGGTGTGTGTGCGTGTGTGTGCGTGCATGTGGGTGTGTGACCTGCTCACTGCAGGCTGCAGCACAGTAACCACAGCAACAGTAAATTGGAGAGCCCACCTTGCGTCAGCTTCACTGTAATACTCTCTGGCGACGATGTCCTCAAACAGCTCCCCTCCAGTTACACTGCGGAAAGAGAGAGAAAGAGAAAAAAACAGCGGAACAAGGGATGAGAAAGCAGACTGCACAAGGTTTGAGGATAATCTGATCACCAGCAGGAGGCAAAGCGATCTTCCTACGAGTGAAAGGCCTACCTTTACTTTCAACAATGTTTCTAGTCAAAATGTTTTTTTATTTTGATTTATTCTGTAGTTTTTGAGTCACTTATCCATAAAATGGGTACAATATGATACACACTGATAAGATAAAAAATTATGACCTCTCACAGGTGAAGCGAATAATGTTGATTATCTTCTAACAAGGCCACATATCAAAGTCTGGGTAGATTAGACGGTAAGTGAACATTTAGTTCTCGTAGTCAGCGTGTTGAATGCAGCAGAAATTGGCCGGAAAAAAGACCTGAGTGACTTTGACAAGGGCCAAATTGTTATGGACAGACAACTGGGTCAGAGCATCTCTGAAATGCCAAGGCTTCTGGGGTGGTCCCGGTCAGCAGTGGTTAATGTCTATCAACAGTGGTCTGAGGAGGGACAAACCACAAACCGACAACAGGGTGTTGGGTTCCCAAGGTTCATCGATGCGCAAGGGCAACAAAGGCTATCTCATCTGGTCCGAACCAACAGAAGGTCTACTGTGGCACAAGTCACAGACATTTTTTATGATGGTTACGGGAGGAATGTGTCACAATGTACAGTGCATTGCACCCTGCTGCATATGGGGCTGCGTAGATGCAGACCGGACAGAGTGCCCATGATGACCCCTGCCCACCGTCAAAAGCGCCTACAATGGGCACGTGAGCATTGGAACTGGACCTTGGAGCAGTGGAAGAAGGTCATCTGGACCGATGAGTCCCTTTTTCTTTTACATCACGTGGACGGCCGTTTACCTGGGGAAGTGGTGGCACCAGCATGCACTGTGGGAAGACGACAAGCCGGTGGATGGACTGTGATGCTCTGGGGAATGTTCTGCTGGGAAATCCTGGGTCCAACCATTCATGTTGACGTCAATTTGACACATGCCAACTACCTAAACTTCATTGCAGACCAGGTACACCCCTTCATGGCTATGGTATTCCTTGATGACAGATGACCATGGCAATGGTATTCCTTGATGACGTTGGCCTCTTTCAGCAGGACAATGCGCCCTGCCATACTGCACACACTGTTCAGGAATGGTTTGAGGAACATAATGAAGAGCTCAAGGTGTTGCCCTGGCCTCCAAATTCCCCAGATCTCAATCTGATTGAGCATCTGTGGGATGTGCTGGACCAACAAGTCCGATCCACAGCGGCTCCACCTCGCAACTTTTAGGACTTGAAGGATCTGCTGCTAATGTCTTGGTGCCAGATACTGCAGGTCACCTTCAGAGGTCTTGTAGAGTCAATGCCTCGGCGTTGTTTTGGCGGCATGCGGAGGACCAACAGCACTTTAGGCAGGTGGTCATAATGTTTTGGCTCATCTGTGTATACCATGATTGACCATAATTTTGAGAATACTGTGATAAAAATGTTGAGTAACACTTTACACTTTACGTTCCAATTGTTAACACTTGTTAACAGAAATAAAAATGAACAATATTTTTACAGCATTTGTTAATCTTGGTTAATGTTAATTTCAACATTTACTTATACATTTTTAACATTAGTTAATGCAATATGAACAAACATGAACTAACAATAAATAATTGTGATTTTAATTAACATTAATCAAGATTAATAAATACTGTTTAAAAATACTGTTCAATGTTATCTTATGCATTAAGTAGTGATAACAAATAACAGTGTAAAGTGTTACCAAATGTTGCATATACTGCCCTTCCCCTAATGACTACCATGTTTAATCTGTAATGGTCTGTAATGGTAGTCATTACCATTACCAAGGTGTGTACGAGACAAATAATAGGAATGTTACATTAGGATATGAGCCTTTGTTCCAGATAAATTGAGTTCCACAATGAGGCCTGGAAAAATCAAAGTGAAGTGGACTCTGCTTAAAACCAGGCCACAATCACAGAAACAGCACTAAATCGCATTCAGTGGCAACCAGAAATGCCTAACCATCAATTCTCTCTGGCAGATCCCATCAAATTGAAGGATATATTTTGACACCAGGGAAGGTGTGTACGAGATGTTCTTGTCTAAACATATTTCAGCTGAATTTCTCTGCCAGCTGGAATGGGGTCCTGACATGATTCACTGGAGTAAAATGTGTTTATGTTTAAAAACTGCAAAAAGTGGTGCCTGGGTAGCTCAGCGAGTATTGATGCTGACTACCACCCCTGGAGTCGCGAGTTCGAATCCAGGGTGGGCTGAGTGACTCCAGTCAGGTCTCGTAAGCAACCAAATTGGCCCGGTTGCTAGGGAGGGTAGAGTCACATGGGATAACCTCCTCGTGGTCGCGATGAGTGGTTCTCGCTCTCAATGGGGCGCGTGGTAAATTGTGCGTGGATCGCGGAGTGTAGCATGAGCCTCCACATGCTGTGAGTCTCTGCGGTGTCATGCACAATGAGCCACATGATCAACTGCACGGACTGACTGTCTCAGAAGCGGAGGCAACTGAGACTTGTCCTCCACCACCCGGATTGAGGTGAGTAACCGCGCCACTACGAGGACCTACTAAGTAGTGGGAATTGGACATTCCAAATTTGGGAGAAAAGGGGATAAAAATAAATAAATAAATAAATAAAATAAAAAAACTGCAAAAAGCAGAAACCAACCCTGGAGCTATTGAAAATCAAATTCATCTGAAGACGGAAACTATAGATATCATTATCATGTATAAATTTACAAAACAGCATACACTGCTCAGTAACACTGTACAGATTGTGTTTGTGTTTGTGTGTGTGTGTGTGTGTGTGTGTGTGTGTGTGTGTGTGTGTGTGTGTGTGTGTGTGTGTGTGTGTGTGTGTTTCAGCCATACTCACAGGTCAAAGACCAGGTAATGGAAACCCTCTTCTGAGATACTGTCATGGAGTCGAACTGGTTGGAAAGACAGCAGGAAAATCAGCATTAAACAACTACAACACAAAAATAATGTGTTATAAAAGCAAATACTATTTTATTTTTTTTTATTTTTTTTTTTTACAGGTGAAGTATGCATTTTTGGTAACAATTTGGTAACACTATTTTTACAATAAGGTTGTCTTTAACATTGGTTAACTACATTAGTTGAGTACTTTTTCAGTGCTTATTAATCATGGTTAATGTTAATTTCTACATTTACTAATACATTTTAAAATTACAAATTTGATAAGTTAACATTAATTCAATATGAACTAATATGAACTAACAATGAACAATTGTATTTTCATAAATTAACATTAAGATTACTAAATGCTGTAAAAATATTGTTCATTGTTAGTTCATGACAACTAATGCATTTATTTACTAATGTTAACAAATAGAGCCTTACTGTAAAGTGTTCAAGTAATTTATAGTGTCCAAATGGAAATGCAAAAATAATTACTGATTTCAGACAAGTTTCCCAGACACTCCACCCATTTGTCATTGGTCGGCCAAACATATAGTCCTGTCCCGAATTAACACCATTGGTTGAGTAAATGTTGCTGTGTCGGGGCGAATGGGCCACTCAAACAAATAGGGCAATTTTTTGACCGCAACAAAGAGCCACAGTGTTTATACTTTTTGTAAAAAAAAAAAAAATTTTTTAAATGGCTTACTTTTAGTTACCTCTGCATATTAAGCTGGGATACAAGACAAAAAATGACACATTTCAGCTTTAATAATGTAAGGAGTTCTTCCTGAGCATTTGTCGCTCCATCACACAGCATTCTTAACAACATCTGATGGGAACATACAGCATACGTCCAATTACACAGTATTATTGTGATGTAATGTTTACAATTACAAAGCAGGTGCACAGACTTAAGATAACCATAATGAGCATATGGCTAAAACGAAATAACAAAAAGACTATCAAATGACTGGAGAGAGAGAGAGAGAGAGAGAGAGAGAGAGAGAGAGAGAGAGAGAAAGAGAGAATGTACATGTGGATGACAAGCTCACTTGTTTACACAAGCAGTGTGTCACGTAGACAGTGACACACATCGAGTGTATGGAATGGTGGGGTAGAGAGTGTGTGTGTGTGTGAGAGAGAGAGAGAGAGAGAGAGAGAGAGAGAGAGAGAGAGAGAGAGAGAGAGAGAAAGTTAAGTAAACATTGCCCAGAATAGCAGAAGCCTTCTGAGAGAAAGAGCAACATAGCAACTACAGGATGAATTAGGGAGGGAGAAAAAGAGTGAGTAAGAGTAAATAACAGAGGGATTCAGGCAAATCTGATGTTGGAAAATATGTATATATTAGTTAAATTACTCCTACATTGTTAAAGTTATGCAGTGGGTCAATAATCCTTGGAATGACTGTTTGACAGGCAGGGCCGTGGCATGTTGACATTGGTATTACAAACATGAGCCACTGTAATGCCAGTAATTACAGAAGCACGAGTTTAATTAAGTCCTCAACATCCAGACTGAGGTTAAAGACAACATGAAAGGGCATTTGCAGTGCATTTGACTTCTGTAATGCAAGTATTTGCAAGAGAAAACAAAAATACAGCAGAAATATTGTAGGGTGGGCTTGATTTTATCCACTGGGATTTGACTGAATGGACACCTGTTAAGCTGTGATATTACTGGATAAAGGTGATGTGTGTAATTTTTTTTTAGTTAAAGCAAACACACAACATAATTAAAATGGTAAAAACTGTGGCGCTATTCATTGCTCTGTTTACCTGAGCATCCTGACCAGCCAATAGGTGTAATTTAAAAGCTTGGATTTTGGACTTGACAATTTGACCAACTTTTAACTGCTGCAGTTTTAGGTTTGGAAGATGTAACATGAACCAGAAATGTTCCTACATAACAGAAGCATGCTGAAATACACTGAGCCAAAACATTATGACCACCTGCCTAATATGCTGTCGGTCCTCCGCGTGCCGACCCGCCGAGGCATTGACTCTACAAGACCACTGAAGGTGACCTGCAGTATCTGGCACCGAGACATTAGCAGCAGATCCTTCAAGTCCTGAAAGTTGCAAGGTGGAGCCGCTGTGGATCGGACTTGTTGGTCCAGCACATCACACAGATGCTCAATCAGATTGAGACCTGGAGAATTTGGAGGCCAGAGCAACACCTTGAGCTCTTCATTATGTTCCTCAAACCATTCCCGAACAATGTGTGCAGTGTGGCAGGGCACATTATCCTGCTGAAAGGGGCCACTGTCATCAAGGAATACCATAGCCATGAAGGGGTGTACCTGGTCTAAAACGAAGTTTAGGTAGGTGAAACGTGTCAAATTGACATCTAAATGAATGGCCGGACCCAAGGATTCCTAGCAGAACATTACCCAGAGCATCACACTCTCTCCACCGGCTTGTCGTCTTCTCACAGTGCATCCTGGTGCCATCACTTCCCCAGGAAAACGGCGCACACGTACATGGCCGTCCACGTGATGTAAAAGAAAAAGGGACTCATCGGTCCAGACGACCTTCTTCCACTGCTCCAAGGTCCAGTTCTGATGCTCGCGTGCCCACCGGTGGGCAGGGGGTCATCATGGGCACTCTGACAGGTCTGCAGCTATGCAGCCCCGTTTGCAGCAGGGTGCAATGCGCTGTACATTGTGACACATTCCTCCCGTAACCATCATAAAAAATGTCTGTGACTTGTGCCACAGTAGACCTTCTGTCGGTTCGGACCAGACGAGATAGCCTTCGTTGCCCTTGCGCATCAGTGAGCCTAGGGCGCCCAACACTCTATCACCGGTTTGTGGTTTGTCCCTCCTCGGATCACTGTCGGTAGGTACTCACCACTGCTGACCAGGAGCACCCCACAAGCCTTGCCGTTTCAGAGATGCTCTGAACCAGTCACCTGGCCATAGCAATTTGGCCCTTGTCAAAGTCGCTAAGGTCTTTACTCCTGCCCATTTCTCCTGCATTCAACATGCTGACTACAAGAACTGATTGTTCACTTACCATCTAATCTACCCAGACCTTGACATGTGGCCTTGTTAGTAAATGATCAACATTATTTGCTTCACCTGTCATAATGTTTTTGCTCATCAGTGTAAATGACAATACACTTGCTTAAATTGAATGGTGCCCATTTATATGAGTATTTACGGTAATTCTGATGAATCGCTAACAGAGAGAGAATAATGAACTTTGACAGCTGTAACACTGCAATAAACCAAAACGAAGCGATACATTTACAGCATGTAATGGACATTAAACAAAACACACTACAAACTCTAATCTTTATACACATGGTGTAATATTTATGCCAGCAGGAAGACTGTGAGTGCAGACTATGTTATAATAAAATTCTAAAAGTTAATAATAAAAATAAATAGTTGTTATAATCATTATAATTCATTATTATTATTATTTGTTTACAAATTACAACAATATTTAAGTTGACTGGGTTCAAAAAATAATTGTGTTATTGAAAAATTTACAAAAAAGATAAAAGAACTGGCTTTTTGTACTGAAAACTTCACTGGAATTACTGTTAATTTTGCTGCTGCATTATTCAGTAGACTAGTTAACAATTTTTAATAGGCTACGCATTTATATTGAAATAATACAAAATTTGAGGTTTTTAAATGTATTTAATCAAAGCAGTTCACATAACAAATATGAGAAAATCAAACAGAAATGAGTAAAATAACAAAAAAACAGCACAGAAGTAAACAACTATATACATAGGGGTATTGACTTAAAACTTATCCTTCTTTGAGACATTTGTATTCATGCTTATTTAAGTTTTAAGTTTGTGTTTCTTAAAATATAAAAGAGTACCCTCAATTAGTTCCACACAGTGATGTGTAGATAGAAATTCTAAAATTATTAAGAAAAAACAACTCTGGTGTTGGATCGGTATTGGCCGATACCAAGAGTTCAGGTATGGAAATTGGATCGGGAGAGAAAAAGTGGTATCGGTGCATCCCTAGTCATCACTTACAGTAGATGATCCTGATTAAAACCAGCCCCAAAACAAAGTATCAAGTTGCAGAGATGTTGAAATAATCCTCACAGAGCAACATAAGCTTGGCTTGCAACACCAGCATACTTTTAGAATTAACAGTTTGATGGTTCCCAAAATGTAAGAACTTTTAGAGAAAAAATATATATATTTTCAATACATACCGAAAAAGGAAAAAAGGCTGTACTTGTTTTAGCTATATTGCAGAGCCCTAAGTAGCTGTTACTGTGTCGCTTTATGCAGCATTTTCACTTTGTGTGAACAGAAAAATTACTTGTCACACCTAGTTAGGACTTGTGCAAGGACCGTTGGTCACACTTTATATTAAGTGGCCTTAACTACTATGTACTAACATTAAATACATACAAGACAATGCTACTGTGTAACTACATGTTGTTCTGCAAAATTCCCACATTTGCTGCTACTGAGGTTGAGGTACGGGTAGGTTTCGGAGTAAGGGTAGGGTTAGGATTAGGGGTTAGAGTTAGGTTTTGGGGTAAGGGTTGGGTTAGGGGTGAAGTTAACAGTGTAACTATAATTGTAATTAAATGAAAGCACTTTAAATTACAATTTAAATTACAATGCAACAACATATATGTACATAATAAGTACATTGTATCAAATGGTTAAGTACATAGTTGCTAAGGCCACCTAATATAAAGTGGGTCCAGACCGTTTATTAAGAGAGTAAATAGGGTAGATTTTAACTTCATGTAGTGTTTAAAGCTGCTGGATTACATACTACAAACACACAGTCAGTCAAAAACGCAAGACTAGCCGAGAAAGAGAGAGAGAGATACACATTAGTGGTTGTCGAATACACCAGCAGCAATGAGCACTCAGTCCTCTCTCCTCTTTAACCTTTCAGACTTTCTATCTCTCTTTGTCTCTTTCTTCATTGGCTCTTTTGTTCAGCACTTATGGGCAGCCCAAGCAGAAAACATGACAAGCTGTCCACTTTAGGAGAGTAGACAGGAGGGAAAGTGAAAGAGAGGCTGATACAGGTGACAATGGAGCAGGAGAGAGGGAGCAACATCACTGGGGGGAGTGAAAATAAGAAAACACCTTCAAGTCTCAGATGGAAAGATGCAGGGAGAGTGAAAAAAGAGAGGGGAGAATGTGAGACAGAGAGAGACTGGAATTGGGTGTGAAGCTGGGGTCAGAGTGGAATAGCACTTTAAGGTGACACTGGAAGACGCTTGGAACAAGTTGTTAGAAAAAGACAAATGCTGTAGCTTGTTAAATGAATGTCTGAAAGTTACGCAGGAGCTGATTTGAGACTGAATTCGGTAGCGGTCAAACATTATGGGTTTTTCCAATAGGCAATGCTGAAATCCAGACACCAGGAAGGTAACACAATGTCAATTTACTTTACTTACATACGTACATGCATGCATACATAAACACACACAATGGCAAGAAAATGTAAATGTGGAATTAGCTGGTTTTCTGCATTAACTGGTCATAAAATGTGCATTCACGGTGCTTTGAAAAGAGTAAGTGAACCCTCGGATTTAATGACTGGTCGAGTCACCTTTGGCAGCAATAACCTCAACCAAGCTTTTCCGGTAGCTGCGGATTAGACCTGCACAACGTTCATAAGGAATTCTGGACCTTTCTTCCTTACAGAACGGCTTCAGCTCAGCCATATTCTTAGGATGTCTGGTGTGAACGGTTCGCTTTAGGTCATTCCACAGCATCTATATTGCGTTAAAGTCTGGGCTCTGACTGGGCAACTCCAAAAGGTGGATTTTCTTTTTTTGAAGCCATTCTGTAGTGGATTTACTTCGATGTTTAGGGTCACTGACCTGCTGTATCACCCAGCTCCTACTGAGCTTTAGCTGGCACACAGCCACCCTAATATTATCCTGTAGGTTATCTTGATAAATTTGGGAATTCATTTTTCCCTCGATGATGGCAAGCTGTCCAGGCCCCAAAGAGGCAAAGCAGCCCCAAATCAGGATGCTCCCTCCACCGTACTTCACCGCTGGGATAATGTTTTCATGTTGGTATGTGGTGCCCTTTTAACGCCATATGCAGTGCTGTGTGTTCTTCCCAAAAAATTCAACCTTAGTTTCATCAGTCCACAAAACATTTTCCCAGTAGCGCTGTGGAGTGTCACGGTGGTCTTTGGCAAACTTCAGGCGCACAGCAATGTTTTTGTTGGAAAACAATGGCTTCCTTCGTGGTGTCCTGCCATGGACACCATGCCTGTTTAATGTTTTCCATAAGTAGACTCATGAACAGAGATGTTAACTAGTTCCAATGATTCCTTCAAGTCTTTAGCTGTCACTCTAGGGTTCTTTTTTACCTCACTGAGCATTCTGCGGTGTGCCCTTTGAGTCATCTTGGCTGGACGGTCACTTCTAGGAAGAGTTACTAAATAGTCTCCATTTATAGACAATTTGTCTAACTGTGGACAGATGGATATCTAAGCTCTTTGAGGTCACTTTGTAATCCTTACCAGCTTTATGCAAAGCAACAATTCTTGATCATAGGTCTTCTGAGATTTCTTTTTTGTGAGGTATGGTCCACGTCAGCAGACGCTTCTAGTGAAAAGCAAACTCAAATATTTTTATCAAATAAAATAGTAGTTCTAACCCACACCTCCAATCTCCTTTAATTAATGTAGGCCAGGTTTGCAAACACCTGACTCTAATTAGTATTTGTTGATGTCATTAGCCTAGGGGTTCACATACTTTTCCCCAACCTACACTGTGAATGTTTGAATGATTTATTCAGTATGTACAAGAACACTACAATAATGTGTGTGTTATTAGTTAAAACAGAATGTGTTTGTTCATTATAGTAACTAAGATCAAACCAGTTTTAAGACAAATTTATACATAAATGTAGGTAATTTCACATACTTTTTTTGCCACTGTACATAGAATTTAATAATGATAAAGCAATATATCGGCCAAGCTGATTAACATGCCAATGTTTAACCGTTTTGAAATCATGCCAGTTTGGCTAAAATTGCTAAAATTAAACTTTATTTTACATAATGTAAATCTAAAAAAAAATCTAAATTCTGTCATCATTTACATGCCTTCATGTCATTCAAAACACCCAAGACTTCCGTGGAACACAAAAGGTGAAAGCATCAAGAATATCCTTGCCAGGTATGACGTCAATGGCGTTTGGCCACGGAACACAAAAATCAATAACGATTGAGTTAATTGACGCCAAACCTAGCGTGACTCATCTAAAGGTACCATGTTTGTTTTTAAATGCAACATCAGATACTGTATCTTCACTGAAAAATTATTTGCTGTACTGTAAGACATTATTCACTGAAAATCTGTAGTTCTCAAAACAAAAAAAAAATGGCTTAAACTGCAGCCTGTTCATCACACAAAATGATTTTGAATGGTTTAAAACGACTTGAATATAGCACATGGGTTATATGAAATACTTTTATGATACTTTCATGTTGCTTTTTTGTTATTTTGAAGTTAGTAATAGCACCCACCCCCTTTCAAATTCATTTTCAGTTTCCTAATGTCATTGTGTTCCTGAGTATGCAAGGCTCCATTTTCGGTGAAAGAAAACACTGTTCCAGTGTGGATGAGAGGTGTAAATGTAGCGAAATCAATGCATTTTCAAACTAAAATGTATTTGTGTGGATGTGGGGCCTTAAGACAAACTGGTTTTAGAATTAAATTAGGGTGAATAAATTATTCTCATCGCCCTGATAAATTTGTCAGTCTATCACTAGATCTCAGCATGCCTTAAGCATCCAAAAAATGTCAGGTATGTCTTCCTTCATTTCTGGTTGTCCTCCATCATATCCTTTCACTCTCTCCTCTTCTTTTGCTGTGTTCCACAGCTCATTGCTGATAATGACGGTATTTGGGCTGAACTGCTGCCCACCAGCATCACCCACCTCAACAGTTATTTATAGAGCTCCACTCTTTATTCTCTCCATCTCTCTATGCGGCTCTATCCACCCCTCTACCTTCACCTCTTTCTGCTCATCACTATAGCCCACCCTCTCAATGGTCACCGTTCTTTTCTCTCTTTTCTCTTTTTTAGTCGTTATGCCCTCTAAGGTCTCTCTGCCTTCTTTTTCATTCTCTTTCCATTGCCGTCATCTCGACTCTGCCTTTTGTCTCTTTATAGAAATGTATAATATACATGCATACTGTACAACAACACACAAGTAACCGATATATCAGCCTATCCAATTTAATCGACCAATGTTTGGTCATTTTAAAGGGGTCATGAAATGAAGAATCACAATGAAGTCATTGTACTATAAAAACATACTGTAAGTTTCAGAACTCAAAACTTCCTCCTCACTGCAAAGAGCATTTGTCAATACCAAGCTGACAAAATGACTCGCTCTCTACTTCCTCCACATTGTGATGTCAGTCTGTGGTAGACATTTGCATCTGACCGCCTCCAAAACACCACATCAAAGCCTACTTTACCTTTAATCACTTCCGCAGCCCCAGCCATTAGCGGTGAACAGCGAGATGGCAAGGAGAGAGCAGATCAGCAGACCAAAGAGCCAATCATTACAGTGGGCGTTTACTGTCAAGTCTGAAAGGTGAAGCTGCACCAAAACCGAGCATTTCTGACAGAGGATCAGAATGAGGGTGGAAAATTATTATGTTTAACAAATATACAATATGACTGTTTTTTGTGCAAAAAACTTTACTAATATTATAAGTGAACCACAAGGAAAATATTAAAATAATTAAAAAGTCATGTCATGACCCCTTTAAAGCATAATAATGACCGCAAAGCCTGTCTGCTTGACTTTACTGTATATTGTCGTTATACATATGCAGTATGTACATGCACTCACTGAGCACTTTATAAGGAACACCTGTACACCTACATATTAATGCGATTATCTAACCAGCCAATCTTGTGGCAGCAGTGCAATGCATAAAACCATGCAGATACAGGTCAGGAGCTTCAATTAATGTTCACATCAACTATCAGAATGGGGAAAAATGTGATCTCAGTGATTTGGACCGTGGCATGATTTTTGGTGCCAAACAGGCTGGCTTGAGTATTTCTGTAATTGTTTGTAGGGCTTTACTGGTTGTTTAGATCAGTGTTACTATCAGAAATAATTACTAATTATTTCTGTAGTTATTAATCAATATTTAAATTAATTAATTGGATCTAACTCATTAAAACCTCATATGGGACTCCAGTAAATGCAGTGTGCTACGTTTAAGAGCAAGTTTGGTTATTAGCAATAATTAATAATTATCAAAGATAATTATTAATTATTAAAATCAATAGAACATTGATGAGAATCAATGTTAGCTTTTTTTAATCCTTTAAATCAACAGTTATCAAAGATAATCGTTAATTGTTAACATCGATGAAACATTAATTAAAATTAACACTAGCTTGTTGATCATTCAAATTCAATCAAAGATAATTATCAATTATCAAAAATCAATAGAATATTAATAAGGATTAACATTGACGGGGCACCACCCTGAAATCAGGGACTACTAACCGAATATTAAAACAGTCTCGATGTTAGATTGTTTTCTTAGGAAAATCGACATCCGAAGAATATCGATTTTCGGGAAAAAAAACAATGAATGAAGGTTTGAATCCGAGCACTGACATCCCGTCAGCATGACACAGGCGTATGCAAAACAAACCAAAACACTTCTCTTTGTAATATAAACAAAGTTTATTTATGCAGTAATATCAATTAATAATTAATACAATGCAGTCAGTAAACTTCCAACTTACAACTACAAACTAAACAGTGACATGATTAGATGTGGAAATAAAAATAATCCTATAACACATAAGGTGTGTGTGTGACAGTGTGTGTGTGTGTGTGTCAGTGTGGTTAGTGAGAGAGAGAGAGAGAGAGAGAGATATTATTCAGTGACAGCCCGAAAGCTGAGTTCGCGATAGCTGGAGATAAAGCAGCCGTGTTCATCACTCAGAGACGCGGTTTTACGAGCGGGGCTCGTAAAAGTCCTGCGTTATCTGACTCTAATGGATGAACTCAGTTTCTGTCTCACCCGCGATGGCGAAAATGCACAACAATCCAATTTGGTTGGACCACAATACAGCAAACAAATTTGTGATAATTAATACCCTGAGTATTAATAATGAGCGGACATGGCGATCCGTAAACTGTACAAGCAAAAAACCTTGAAACACAAGAATAACACACTATAATATTCTATCTCTGCCCAGACGTAACCTCTTACTTGAATCGCATGAGGACACAGGTAGAATGTGTTTTCCTCCGTCCTTTAACTCTGACCCGGTTCCTTGAGGCTCGTGTGATGACGAGAGGCCGTTTCCTCGCGCTGTCGGCGGGCGGTACGGCTGTTGATTCTCAGAGGGCGGTACAGCTGTTGATTCTCGGCGGGCTGGTGGAGAACTCAGAAATGTCGACTTGATTGAAGATGAAAGAGAAATCTTTAATCTCTTCACTTCTGTAGGCCAACGGATGAAGATGCGAATTGCTCGGCGGTCTCCTTCGGATCCGTTAGAGTGTTCGGTTGAACACAGAGTAATCTCAACTCGTCCAGCGAGATGGAGACTGTATGGCTACAGTTTCAAGTCGGGCATTACTTCCTTATGCCACGAGGCAGCACCGGAGAGCAGCAAAAACCTACGTCCGTATTCGGTGAACTAAGTCGCTGGAAGCAACTCTGGAAGCATTTCAGAATTATTTGAAGTCCTGATGATGTCATGTTTGAGGGACGTTCTGTGGTGTGCCTCATCCAATAGGAGTTGAGCGCTCAATCCTTTAGTGAGCAAGGCTTCATGGATCTGTAGTCTGTTTTGGACTCCCTTTGATTTTGGCGCGATTTTTATCAGTAAAATTTACGACTAAGAAGGTGGGGGCTTGAGGAATGTTTTTATGACTGTTAGGCCTGCCTTTGTCTTCTATCTGAATACATGAGGCCCAACATGTTGATCTCCTGGGATTCACAAGTCTCTAGAATTTACTTCATCCAGTGAGCAAATGGAAATGCCTTGTTGATGAGAGAGGACAACAGAGAATGACCAGACAGTTTTGAGCTGACAAAGTCTATGGTAAC
Source organism: Myxocyprinus asiaticus (assembly GCF_019703515.2). Classification (NCBI taxonomy): domain Eukaryota; kingdom Metazoa; phylum Chordata; class Actinopteri; order Cypriniformes; family Catostomidae; genus Myxocyprinus; species Myxocyprinus asiaticus. Next base: position 34,169,792 of record NC_059375.1, read on the forward strand.
TCAGATAACCGCTCTGTACAATTGTGGTGAGAAGAATAGCATCTCAGAATGTTATTCTAAGATGCGGGTTGGCACTGTTTTGGAGGCACGAGGGGGACCTACACAATATTAGGCAGGTGGTTATAATGTTGTGGCTGATCGATGTATATACAGTTGTGCTTAAAAGTTTGCATACCCTTGGAGAATTGGTAATATATGTACCATTTTTAAAGAAAACATGAGTGAGCAGGCAAAACACATTTCTTTTATTTCTTATGGGATTCATATTCAACTGTAGGTTATAACAGAATGGCACAATCATAAAACAAAACATGGCAACAAAGAAAAAATGAAATGACCCCTGTTCAAAGGTCTGCATACCCTTAGTTCTTAATACTGTGTATTGCCCCCTTTAGCGTCAATGACAGCGTGCAGTCTTTTATAATAGTTGTCTATGAGGCCCCAAATTCTTGCAGGTGGTATAGCTGCCCATTCGTCTTGGCAAAATGCCTCCAGGTCATGCAAAGTCTTTGGTCGTCTTGCATGAACCGCACGTTTGAGATCTCCCCAGAGTGGCTCGATGATATTAAGGTCAGGAGACTGTGTTGGCCACTCCAGAACCTTCACCTTTTTCTGCTGTAACCACTGGATGGTCAACTTGGCCTTGTGCTTAGGGTCATTGTCGTGCTGGAAAGTCAAAGAGCATCCCATGCGCAGCTTTCGTGCAGAAGAATGCAAATTGTCTGCCAGTATTTTCTGATAACATGCTGCATTCATCTTGCCATCAATTTTCACAAGATTCCCCGTGCCTTTAGAGCTCACACACCCCCAAAACATCAGTGAGCCACCACCATGCTTCATAGTGGGGATGGTATTCTTTTCACTATAGGCCTTGTTGACCCCTCTCCAAACATAGCCCTTATGGTTGTGACCATAAAGCTCTATTTTGGTCTCATCACTCCAAATTACAGTGTGCCAGAAGCTGTGAGGCGTGTCAAGGTGTTGTCGGGCATATTGTTACCGGGCTTTTTTGTGGCATTGCCGCAGTAAAGGCTTCTTTCTGGCAACTCGACCATGCAGCTCATTTTTGTTCCAGTAACATCATATTGTGCTCCTTGAAACAACCACACCGTCTTTTTCCAGAGCAGCCTGTATTTCTCCTGAGGTTACCTGTGGGTTTTTCTTTGTATCTCGAACAATTCTTCTGACAGTTGTGGCTGAAATATTTCTTGGTCTACCTGACCTTGGCTTGGTATCAAGAAATCCCCAAATTTTCCACTTCTTAATAAGTGGTTGAACAGTACTGACTGGCGTTTTCAAGGCTTTGGATATCTTTTTATATCCTTTTCCATCTTTATAAAGTTCCATTACCTTGTTACGCAGGTCTTTTGAGAGTTCTTTTCTGCACCCCATGGCTCAGTATCTAGCCTGCTCAGTGCATCCACGTGAGAGCAAACAAACTCATTGACTATTTATACACAGACTCTAATTGTAATTTAAAAAGCCACAGGTGTGGGAAATTAACCTTTAATTGCCATTTAAACCTGAGTGTGTCACCTTGTGTGTCTGTAACAAGGCCAAACATTCAAGGGTATGTAAACTTTTGATCAAGGCCATTTGGGTGATTTCTGTTATCATTATGATTTAAAAAGGAGCCAAACAACTATGTGATAATAAATGGCTTCATATGATCACTATACTAAACCTGTTGATGTGCATGCCCCCCCCCAGAACTGATGTCACTTTGCTTAAATTAGTTCACATTTACTATATAGTCTAGTCAAAAAAGAGTTAATAATGTTGACAAATTATAAAGATGTATAATTTGTCAACATTATGAACAATTTTGAACAGCACACTTTATAGTAAATGTGAATTCATTTAAGCAAAGTAAAGTCAAACCCATGGGTGGGATCAATGAGCATCAACAGGTTAAATAAAAGACAGTTTTGTTTTTTGCATGTTCAGTCATATTTTCAAAATCAATGCCAAAATTTCACAATTTCTGCCAGGGTATGCAAACTTCTGAGCACAACTGTATACTGTGACTATATATTATAATTTCAGACCTAACATGCTTTTTTATATATATTTGTTTTGCTGAAAGTGTACTTGTTGTATCATTCTTTCCAATAAATGTCACTTGGTTGATATTTTATTATCTAATTCAATTACATTCATGCATTTTTAAGTGTGGCTTAAATGTTCAGATATTTTGGGGGGCTATTGTATCCACTAATTAGCAAATATGCAAGTGTAAGTGCACTGCCATCCCTTGAACAAACTCACCGATGTTGGGGTGTTTGAGTAGACGACAGATTCTGGCTTCACGTTCCAGTTTCTGATGATCTAAAGAGGAAAGAGAGAAAAGGAGAGTAGGTTAAATATTTGAGGTGGCTGATGGCTTGTTCTCACAACTATAAAATTTGAAGAACAGCTCGGCTAAGGTGCTAGCAGCTCTGTCCTCTCCTTCAAGAAGTGAGAACTTTTTCACAGGTATGAAATAAAGATATGACCCTCACTGCCCTCACTTACCAGCACAAACACAACATATCAGTCTGTCCTAAATAATTAGTGATGTTTACTAAGGTAAGCATAACTATTTCTATTGCTCATAGACACCCAGTCTGTTGACTCTGGTCCTTTAATGATACTGTAATTGTGTGTGTGTTTGTTTCTGGAGTGAGGGTAAGGTTCAAATTAATCTAGGGCTTATTACTCAAACATGTTATATGCTACTGTGAGCTCAAATGACAAATGTAATGTAAATTTAAACAAACAAGCCTGAAGGCTCATTTCTTCACAATGACAACATACACACCAAAAGCGTGGGGAGTTTCAATAGATGCACAAAGCCTTGACTGGTGTTTTTATCTACTCAATGTAAAAATCATATACTATGCACCGGTGGAAGCCAACAAAATTGGATGTGACTTACATTTTAAAAGAAGAAATATGCTTAAATGTCAGATTAACAATGTTAAAAAAAAAATCTACATTTGTGCTAGGTTTCATATTCTGTAATTCAACTCATTACACATTGTAAATCGATAATTATAACACTGTGCAACTTATTTACGAAGATGGCATTTATTTAAAAGATAATCAATCTGTTACATATCAGAGCCATCTCAAAGGTCTCAAAAAAGTTGTGGGCACCAAAAAAAAAAAAAAAAGCATTATTTACTCACCCTTGTATTCTTGCAAATCTGTGTGACTTTCTTTCTTTTATGGAACACAGTATGTTAGACAGTATGTTATTCTCAGTCACAAACTACGTTTCCATCTAAGGATTTTTTGCTAAAAAAGTTTTAGCGCATCAAAATAAAGCTGATGGAAACGCAAATTATCGCTAAAATTTCACAAGTGTCGACATAATATTTAACTCTATCCGTTTAACTCTAGCGCAAAAACTCTATGTCGATACTTCAAATGTCGCGAAAAACTGGTTTGGACACACTTTTTGTCGAGAAAATTGGCATTAACGCAAAAATATAGTGTCACATGACAGAATTTGCCCCAATCGTTAGCCTGTGTTAATCATGATGACAAGGTATACATCCATAAAAGCCAATTTATTGTACATGATTATGAATTGATCTTAATGGCATATAGATCCAATACTGCAAACATGACACTCCAGGAGCGCCAACACAAATATCTCATATCAAGACATGCACATCGACAAGTGCACGGAGAACAAATGAATGGCCACTGTTTGTGATTAATTTAATCGCGGTAGCCATCCGTTTATTTATTAAATTTGCTTTTCCACACCATTCAAAATAATAGACGGCTGTCACAGAATTAGCCCACAATACAAAAAACATATAATTTCTATGCACAAAGATGTTTTAAATTAAAAGTAAATACACAATACTAGGAGAAAAGCATCAGTGTGCTTTTTTGGAACACTAACATATATCCCAATTATATAAAATTATTGTTTAGCTTACTGTCAAAAAAATCCCGGCAGAATTCCCTGTATTAAATTAAATAAATTACCAAACGAAAAATGCATTAAATTAAAAAAATAAATTACCAAATGAAAAAAATATATATTTTTAGACCTATATATGCCTTTTCTTTACACAAACTTAAATTAGCCGTACCCTGTTCTGTAGATGAATAAAGTCGGCTTAATGACATTCTCAAAATGTTCTGCACTTTTTTCAAGACTATAAACTATCGAAACTATTTGTCCAATGAGTCAACTTTCAGAAAACGAGCTTTTGAACATCTTAAAATGTTAAAATATTTAAAATCTAACCCTCTTTTCTTCGGATCACATTTGCTGAGCTTCTTCAGAAAATGTAAATTGCATGATGACACTAAAATTAATTTTAGATGATAACTGAGTTCAGTTGGTCGTTAAAAGTTGCTGGAGAAATATGCGGGACAAAATGCAGTTGTGGTGGCAATGCTTTAGATTAGATGATTGTTCAAAATAGCCTATTGAATATCAGGAATGTATCATATATGTAAATCCTGATATTACACCACATCAATGTTTCTTTAATAGCTGTGCACACAGCATATACACATCGATGGATGGTCCTTATACTAAGACTGAAAGTTTCCCCCACTACTTGGTGCAGGTTGCCAGCTTGAACAAGGCCATGATGATTCGCTTTCGGGTCGGAACCGGTGGCAACCTGCGATAGGCGCAACATCAGGACCAATATTACAGTCCTATCAGAAGGGCAACTGTTCCTTTTTGATTGCAATTCCTCCTCTTCTGATTGCTTTTATTTGTGAAATTAAAATGACAGTAAGCTGGCTAATTTCAATGAATTGTCTCAATACTCTCCCCATTTTACCAAAACTTCAGAGGAAAAAAATAGGGACATCTGGGAGGCGAATTAGCGATAAACACACATTTCTTTATGGAAACGGCTTAAGGGCAGTTGGGCTACTGTTGCGATAAACCAAAACTTATGCGACAAAGTGTTTTTTTTAGGCATGACATGACACCAATTTTATCGATACAAGGTCATTTGAATGGAAACAGGCAGAAGACGGCAAATTTCGGCAAAATTTTTTTACGCATTTTCACTTTGTCGACAACAAAATAGCACGAAAAGTGGATGGAAACTACTGTTAACTTTCAATGCATTTTTTTATCATACAATGAAAATGAATGGTGACAGACTAACATATTGCTTAAAGAAATGTTCCGCATTCAATACAAGTTAAGCTCAATCGACAGCATTTATGGCATAATATTGATTACTACAAAAATGTATTTAGACTCGTCCCTGCTTTTCTTTAAAAATAAAATCTGGGTTACAGTGAGGCACTTACAATGGAAGTGAATGGGAGCCAATTTTTGAATGTTAAAATACTCACTTTTTCAAAAGTATATCCACAAGACATAAACGATATGTGTGTTAACATGATTTTTGTGTGATAAAATCACTTAATGATCTTCGATGTAATGTCAACAAACTTTAATATGACGGTAAAATTGGGGGCCTGGGTAGCTCAGCGAGTATTGACGCTAACTACCACCCCTGGAGTTGCGAGTTTGAATCCAGTGTGTGCTGAGTGACTCAAGCCAGGTCTCCTAAGCAACCAAATTGGCCCGGTTGCTAGGGAGGGTAGAGTCACATGGGGTAACCCCCTCGAGGTCGTGATTAGTGGTTCTCGCTCCCAATGGGGCGCGTGGTAAGTTGTGCGTGGATCGCGGAGAGTAGCATTTGCCTCCACATGCTGGGAGTCTCCGCAGTGTCATGCACAACGAGCCAATTTTAAGATGCACGGATTGACGGTCTCCGAAGCGGAGGCAACTGAGATTTGTCCTCCGCTACCAGGATTGAGGTGAGTAACCGCGCCACCACGAGGACCTACTAAGTAGTGGGAACTGAGCATTCCAAATTGGATAAAAATAAATAAATAAATAATATGACTAAAATTGACAATTTAAACAACTTTACAGCTCAAATAATCCACAAGTTTTAACAGAAGAATTAATATAAATGCTTTCATAAAATTATAAGCTTCACATTTCTGCATTTAAAGCCTCCAAAAATTGGCCCCATTCACTTCCATTGTAAGTGCCTCATTGTAACCTCCATTTTTATTTTTTTAAAGAAAAGGAGGGATGATTCATATGGGAGCCCAAAAGTGCCATTTACAAAAGAATGAAGAAATGATCAATCTATTAATTTGAAAATAAAAATGTGAATAAATATACCAATTTAAAAATGGACAAATAAATAGACACATTTACTATAGTGTTTAATTCATTTTTTAAAATGTACTTATATTTAGCAATAAAACATCACATTAATAAGTCATTTTTAAATGCACTTTTTAAATTGCGTTTTAAAAAGCATTTGGCAATTGCTTTTCTTCATTTTCTAAATGTGTCTATTTATTTGTCCATTTATAAATTGGTTTATTTATTCACATTTTTATTTTAAAATTAATAGATTAATTATTTCTTTATTCTTTTGTAAATGGCACTTCTGGGCTTCCATAGATTCTAAATTAGTTTTTGTGGTAATCAACATTATGCCTCAATGCTGTCGATTGAGCTTATTTTGTATTGAACCCAGAATACTCCTTTAACATCTCCTTTAATGTTCCACTGAAGAAAGACTTGGAAAAACACGAGGGTGAGTAACTGATGACAGAATTCTTTTTTTTGGGGGGTGAACTATTCCTTTAAATTAACTTGTAGTCACTATGTCTGAACAGAAATATCATATAAACACAATCACATCGAAATCTGCCACATCTAAACGTTGTCCCTAAAACTACTAGCATGTCTAAGGTCAAATGGTCAAGATCATGTTTGGGTTACCACAAGGCAAACATACAGCCATTTCTGCTTTGCTAGATGCATGTTGTGCAACCAGCATGAACAATGCTTTCGCTCATGGTGTAATGCTGTCTGCTCTTGCCTGCCCAGCTGTCCACGATAAGCACATCAGCTTGAGTCAGTCTCCAAATATCAATGCTGCCTAATTCGACATGTTTAAGCAAGTAAATATATGAAATAGAAATAGGAATCTAGATCAACCTTACTCTGGCCTCTTGATTCACAATTATAGGCTGTTCCAAAGCATGATTATGCTGCATCTAAAATACCTTCTTTTGGCTAAATTCAAAGCAAGCATTGGAAAACATTTTTTGTGCGGACAACTCAGGTGCCTTAGCATCGAACACTATTTGCATTCAGTGCAAATATAATGCTTTTTGTTGCTATTTGCACTTAGTGGACTTAGTGCAAATAGCCAATGCCTTATAAAATTATCTGATATTTGGAGGTTTTCCATTACCACGGGAACCTTTATGTAAGCAACAGACAGCCCACTAGGTTTTGAAAGTGGCACAGACCCTCCATCAAAAGCTATAAAAAATAAATAATAATAATAATAAAAAGCACACACTTTCATATTTCAGTTTGCTTACTGGTCGTAAACTTTTTTGTAATTGTTGTGCTTTTGTAAAATTATAATAACACTGTGATTCTGACCTGTTGTTATATTTTACACAATGGCACTTTTGAAAGGACATGCAATAACCAAGAAAAACCCATCCAATCAACTTAAAAAGCACATCAACTGGAAGCTAAGTGCCCATTTTGATGCGGCCGTTGGTTTCACTGAATGTATTATTTGATTGTGTGTATGCACGCATGTATCCATTATAATTTTCCACGTATTGTGTGAACTCCCCCTCTCCTCTTTATCTCTCGGCCCCTTTCTTTCTTGCTGAAGGAATTAGGTGTTAGCCTCTCTCTCTCTCTTTCACAGACATGCACACACACGTAGTATGCATGCTTCAAGCTAACAGGATTACATCCTATCTCGTCTTTCCCTGTGACCCAGTGGGAATTAACCCTTATCATGCCGCTGGCACAAGAACTATCTCCACAGCCCGTTCACAGCCAGTAAACACTGACCACACACACAGCGACCACAGGAGACAAATGCCAAAATGGCACCAAAGCCTTCCTACTTTATTGGCACAGAGTCACAATCAAGACTAATTGTTCAACTTAGATTGTTGTTCAAAAACAAGATAGAAAGCCAAAGACAGCTGATAGCTCATTAATCAGTGTTTAATATATACTGTATACTTTATAGTTGTGCACAAATTTGCATTCCCCTTTTGTCTCATACGTATTCACACCCCTTTCAGAATTTATAGAAATATAAGAGATAAAACATCTTTTTTATTATTTAGTACTGCCCTTCAGAATCTACATAACAGGTATTTACATAAAATAAAATGCATATAGTAGTGTGTTGTCTTCTTGAGCATCAGTGAATGTTTGCACCTTGTGTAATTGTTGTGTATGAGTCCCTTGATGGTCCTAAGTATCAAAATCTGGATCTTACATCACAAATAAATAAATGTGTATATATATATATATATATATATATATATACACACACACACACACACACACACACACACACACACACACACACACACACACACAGGCGGCCAAAAGTACAGATTTTGCTCTTATGGAAAGAAATTGGTACTTTTATTCACCAAAGTGGCATTCAACTGATCACAATGTATAGTCAGGACATTAATAATAAGAAAAATTACAATTACAATTTGGGGAAAAAAATCTGAACTTCTTAAACTACTTCAAAGTGTTCTCATCAAAAAAATCCTCCACGTGCAGCAATGACAGCTTTGCAGATCTGGCATTCTAGCTGTCAGTTTGTCCAGATTTCACCCCACGCTTCCTGTAGCACTTGCCATAGATGTGGCTGATCTGTCGGGCACTTCTCACGCACCTTACAGTCTAGCTGATCCCACAAAAGCTCAATGGGGTTAAGATCCATAACACTCTTTTCCAATTATCTGTTGTCCAATGTCTGTGTTTCTTTGCCCACTCTAACCTTTTCTTTTTGTTTTTCTGTTTCAAAAGTGGCTTTTTCTTTGAAATTCTTCCCATAAGGCCTGCACCCCTGAGTCTTCTCTTTACTGTTGTACATGAAACTGGTGTTGAGCGGGTAGAGTTCAATGAAGCTGTCAGCTGAGGACATGTGAGGCGTCTATTTCTCAAACTAGAGACTCTGATGGACTTATCCTCTTGTTTAGTTGTACATCTGGCCTTCCACATCTCTTTCTGTCCTTGTTAGAACCAGTTGTCCTTTGTCTTTGAAGACTGTAGTGTACACCTTTGTATGAAATCTTCAGTTTTAAAACAATGATTGACTGACGAGTTTCTAGAGAAAGCAGTTTCTTTTTTGCCATTTTTGACCTAATAATGACCTCAAGACATGCCAGTCTATTGCATACTGTGGCAACTCAAAAACAAACACAAAAACAATGTTAAGCTTCATTTAACGAACCAAATAGCTTTCAGCAGTGTTTGATATAATGGCAAGTGATGGCTGCTGGAAATGGGGCCTGTCTAGATTTGATCAAAAATGACTTTTTTCAAATAGTGATGATGCTGTTTTTTACATCAGTAATGTCCTGACTATACTTTGTGATCAGTTGAATGCCACTTTGGTGAATTAAAGTATCAATTTCCTTCTAAAACAGCAAAATCTGCACATTATTCCAAACTTCTGGCCATCAGTGTATATACAGCTCTGGAAAAAATTAAGAGACCACTGCAAAATAATCTGTTTCTCTGGATTTACTATTTATAGGTTTGTGTTTGAGTAAAATGTTTTCTGAATTTACTTTTTTTTTTTTTTTTCTTCTATAAAGTACTGACAACATTTCTCCTAAATTCCAAATAAAACAACTGTCATTTAGAGCATTTGCAGAAAATGACAACTGGTCAAAATAAAAAAGACGAAGTGTTTTCAGACCTCAAATAATGCAAAGAAAACAAGTTCATATTCATTTTAAACAAAACAATACCACTGTTTTAGGAAGAGTTCAGAAATCAATATTTGGTGGAATAACCCTGATTTCCAATAACAGCTTTCATGTGTCTTGGCATGCTCTCTACCAGTCTTTCACATTGCTGTTGGTTGACTTCATGCCAATCCTGGTGCAAAAATTCAAGCAGCTTGGCTTTGTTTGATGGCATGTGGCCATCCATCTTCCTCTTGATCACATTCCAGAGGTTTTCAATGGGGTTCAGGTCTGGAGATTGGGCTGGCCATGACAGGGTTTTGATCCAGTGGTCCTTCATCCACATCTTGATTGACCTGGCTGTGTGGCATGGAGCATTGTCCTGCTGGAAAAACCAATCCTCAGAGTTGGGGAACATTGTCAGAGCAGAAGGAAGCAAGTTTTCTTCCAGGATAACCTTGTACGTGGCTTGATTCATGTGTCCTTCACAAAGACGAATCTGCCTGATTCCAGCCTTGCTGAAGCACCCCCAGATCATCACCGATCCTCCACCTGGTCATTTAATGGTTAGACGGAGACCTGGAAAGGCCTTCAAGCCACAGTGTCTGGCATCCACTGTGAAATTTGGTGGAGAATCAGTGATGATCTGGGGGTGCTTTTTCTCCCTTTTCTGACACACTGAATTCAGGTCTTGGAGTCTCCACTAACGAGCTGATGAGCTGAATCAGGTCTGTTTGATTAGGGAGATTTCCAAAATGTGTAGTGTTGTGGGGGCTTCAGGAAAAAATTGAGAACCACTGATTTAAAGTAATATGTATGCTGTAAATCAGGGGTCGGCAACCTTTTTGACATGGAGTGCCATTTTTTATTTTCCTGGTCAATGGCTGTGCTGTTCATGGAGCTATTGTAATTTATGATGACACTGATACTACTGCAAAGATGGGTGTATAAAAGAGTGTTAATGGGCAGAATACAGACAAAAGAATAATGATAAGAGAGGCATATCTTACTTTGGGAAGATGTGTGAATGGCTTTCGCTGTAGATGGCACATGAGTGAATGGGCACTTGAGAGCGTTTGAGTAGATCTGATTCCTTTTGAAGAACTTTTTTTTTATTATTTCTTTTTTTTATCAAATTGCATGACATGGTCTTGATAAATGTCTCTATGCGAACGATCGTACAGATGTAGGTAAATCTGCACCAGCTCGCTAACAACTCTGCACACAAGTGTTTTCACTGATCTTGACTGACTGAACAACGTAAACTGAATTAGCTGTCTGCCTCAAGGTAGGTGGAGCTTCAGGTCACACCTACTGATGACATGGACCAATGGCAAAAAGGTGTTTAGAAGCCATTAAGAAGTTTTCCTAAAAGTTCACCCCCGCGAGCTATTACGAACCACCAAAACAAACTCAAAAACACCTTATTTTTGGCAAGATTTTGTTCTAAAGACACACCCCCCTTTGTTCTTCGATTCGTATGAAGTATTTCGGGGCCTTTAGGTGTGAGACAGTTCCTGTAAAGGTGCGCTCCTGCGACTTTACCGTTTGAATTGCATCTTTCTGTTATTTCAGCATCTTGCCTTGAGGGTTGGGCTTTTTAGATGCTGTTCCAAGTTAAAAATAGGTTGACTATTTTTAAAACACAATGAGATGTTCTTTTCTATCCCGATGCGATCTGTCTGTTTTTTAACTCAAAAAATGCATCCTGTGTGTACATCCTTTCACTTCTTTGCACCTCAACAGCAGCTCTATGCGCACACAAACTGAATTGACAGCGTAAATGCCTGTCTGGTCCGATTGGGCAAGTGACGGTTCCATCAACTGGCCCCAGGCCATCCTTGTTGTCGGTCCCTGAACCGAAACCATATAAGTTAAATGCAGTAGATGCAGCACTTCATCCTTTATTTAATTTTAGACTAAATAAAAAGATACAATTTGTCCGATCAACTTTTCAAAAGAGCAAAATAATAATGTAAATAGGTGGTAAACAATTAAAGGTGAAGTATGCAATTTCTACGCCACCAGCGCCACCATCAGAATTGCAAATATAATGACTATAATGAGACATTCAAACACGTTTCAAACAATCCCCCTTCTTCCATTGTTCAGAGGTCCAAACAGGTGGCCCTGCCCCAATCTCACACCATTGGCTGAGCAAATGTTGTTATGACTGGACCAGGTGGCCACTCAAACAAACTGCAATTTCGCTGTGGTGCTTCAAGTGGCACATAAATTACACACTTCACCGTTAAGGCAAAAGCTTGATGAACTCTGTTCATTACAGTACTGTTTCTCACATGTTTCACAGACAAAAAAGTAATTGGAGAAGGAACTCCATACTGTATTACAGTGAGGCATATCAGCATGGGGCCATCATAACTACTTCAGTTTCATTACGGAAGATCACACACACTCATGCAGTAGTAATTGTATTACAGACAAACACACTCCTCTAATCTGATGCATAATTAAATGCAGGGTAGAGATAGGAAGAGCGCTACAGTATTTTCTGATGTTCTGTGTGCAGAGTGAATGAGAGCAGGACAGACTGCAAGACAATGGGGGTACATGTAGAAACTGCATGTGTACAAGGAGGGAACGAGTGGATTTACAAGGAACATATTATATATATATATATATATATATATATATATATATATATATGTGTGTGTATGTGTGTGTGTGTGTGTGTGTGTGTGTGTGTGTGTATAGTAAGTCCATTGTTACTGTATATTCCTGTTCCTAAGGCTCAACTGGTAGAGCATGGTGCTAGCAATGGCAATGTCATGGTTTTGATTCTCTTTGGATAAAGGCATCTATGTAAAATATTATACAGACGGATTATTTTGCACACAGATATTAATATTCAAAATAGCTGCAATATCCATAAAGCTTAGCCACAATATCAAATAGCTTTAAATGATACCTTGTGTGTGATGTTTAATTGTTTAATAATGCTTTGGCATTGAAAACCCTTGTTTGTCATGTTAATTATAATTCATTAAACTGAACCAAACTGGAACTGAATATTGGAATTTAAACTGAAACTGGCATCTAAACTGAATTGGAAGTGAATTCATTGGAATAAGACATAGAACTGAATATGAATTAAATGGGAATTGAATTGGAATTGAGAGAGAGAAGGAATAGAAAGACAGTGAATTAGAATAGTGACAGAAGTAATCACACGAGACAGAGAATGAGAGTGTGTGTGAGAGAGACAATGACAGAAAGGATTACATGAGACATCCACTTGATGAGGTGAAATCACAACTCCCTTGCGTGAGTATTCTGCACACTTAGCCCCAGCATGTGCCGGAGTGTGCGTCTGTGAGTGTGTGTGTGTTAGGGCTGCAACTAACAATTATTTTGATAATCGATTAATCTAACGATTATTAGAACGATTATTCGGTGATTACTGCAACGATTAATCATTAGCTCTTAACTGATTATTCAGCTTGTGCCCTGACTTAAAAGGTTGTATTAAACGTGCTAACTAACAATAAAGAGGACAAAATCATCTTTTAAAAAGAAATATAAATGACATTCACTGAATTAAAGGGAAAAATACTTCTTATTAAATTCAGTAAAGAAATTCACTGCAAAAAATCCTATTGTTATCAAGTGTTTTTGTCTTGTTTTCCATTTCAAATCATCTAAAAATCCTTAAAACAAGATACATTTACTTGAGAAGCAACATATAAGATATTTAGATGTGCTTTAAGAGAATGTATCTTAAATATAAGTGTATTTTGTATATAAGTGTATTTTCTCCACTTGGTTATACTTCTACGAGTGCAGTAAAGACAAAATACACTTATATTCAAGATCTATTCTCTAAAAGCAAGTCTAAACATCTTATTTGCTGCTTCTCATGTGAATGCATCTTTTTTTAAAGGATTTTTAGATATTTTAAAATATTTGTATTTTTTATATTATATTCAACATTCTCAGATAAAATTATTTGTCTTCTGCAGTATAGCTGCTAAAGTAAATGTATGTTGTTTTAAAGGATTTTTAGATATTTATATTGGAAAACAAGCCAAAACAAAAACAAATAAAAAACGTATTTTGTTGCAGTGTATAATGGGGCAAAGACTACCTCTCTCACCTTTGTTCACTTCAATCCATCTTTAACTCACAAAAACAAACTCTCTCTTATTAATCAAGCTGCATATTGTCAATTTTCTTCATGATAATAAATACACAGTGAAACATATATTATGATTCAGTAAGTCACAAGCCATCACGTTATAATCTAACTGCATTAAGCGTGCATGCTCGAGGGTCCCCATGACAGAATGTGCATCAGCCGGCTGCAGTTTCAATCTCTCCCTCTTAGATCAGGACATTCGTGCAACTCGTAGAAGAGGAGCTGACCGCACAGAGAAATGCCAGTTTATTATTTGAACTTTAATAAAGCTATAATGCATTAAATAGAACTGCATTAAAGATGTAACATGGAAAGAGCTCCGGTGTTCTGTCGAAGTCTGTTCCCCCAATGTTTCCTGTTTGGTTAATGTTCCCTGTAGCGCAGTTAAACATGAAACATAGGGGGAACAGACTTCGACAGAACCCTGGCTCCACTTATTCCACAACGAGAGTGCTTCAATATTTATTTTGTATTTTTGCATTATAATTCCCTCATACTTTGCGAACTACATCACCTGAAGCTGTGAACGTTTGGAGTGCATCTGGACTGTGAGCTGTGTAATTTTAATTGTTTAAATGCTGTTGCAGATATGTCTCTTTAACTACACTTTGTCATTTGAACAACCAGTTATTGGACTGAAAAAGGCCACATCCAAACTAATATGTTTTCACTTTAAAATGCATTGTTTCTGCCACTAATTCACACTGAACAGCATAAAATGGAAATTCTGATTGGATGAGCCACTCGCAGCTGTAGTAAAATGACTTTAAAATGCACATTCAATAATGTGGTTAGGACTAGGGTTGTCATGATTATGAAATTTGGCTGACGATTAACTGCCAAACAAATAATTGCGATTATGATCATTAATTTACGATTCAATTCTGTTTAAGGGCTTTCAGGTTTATGACGAATCATTTTTAAACAAACTGTCATATTTTTAAGGTGTATGTGTGCTTCATACACCTTCAGAAATCATTTACAGTATTTATATTTAACTTGAATCAAGATATTGTAAAGATTTAATACTGTGGTGCTGCAGATTCAGTATCAGCACAGCATTAAGACACTCTTGAATAGTGATGCAGGAAACACCGACACATACACATTCACACATTAACTCACATCTAAAAAAAACCCTAATGTCAAAACACAATTCCTTTCTCATCGATTGCAGCAAGAAGATAAACTAAAAAGTGACGAAAAGCACTATGCTTTCATTTCAGCGGCCGAGGATGTTTTCAGACCAACAAACATAGTGATAAAACCCAAATTACAGCAGTTTCATGTTCCGTGACTTGATAATGCCTTCATTAGGATGTAAGAGGGAAAGAGGAGGAGCCAACCAAGAGGCATTCGACTGGAGAAAGCATTACTCTCTCACAAACACACACACACACACACACACACACACACACATTATTTACACAGATCACCCACCCCCAAAAGAAAAAGCTCAAGCCTAATATGGATATGGATGGTCCATCACCCGTGCCATTTAGGGAAAGAGAAAGAGAGAGAGAGAGAGAGAGAGAGAGAGAGAGACTATGTGTGTGTGTGTGTGTGTGCATCTTGGTGTGGGTGTCAGTGTTTTGCTTTATTGTGCTGAAGCTCAGAGATGCTCTGGCTCAATTACTGGCCCACTAAGAGGTACTCCTGCGTTTGTCGTAATCAACAAAACTGCAGCGGCCATCAGAAAAGAGCAGGCGCAGAGAAGCCCAGACCAGCAGAGACACGGATCTGTGCCTCTGGACCCCGAGCGTAAATCAGTCCGAGTCTGGACAATTATTAGCCTGTCAATATCTGCTGTAAGCAGCTGGCCACTGCAGCTCTTCCATTTTCCAAATGATGAAATGACCAATTTTTTCCAATGACTAATGTTAAATATGATGAAGAAAGGCCGGTGTGTTGAGGGAGCAGCCTCAAGCAAATATCACAATGCAGTCGTTTATAGTTACAGGACACATAATGCATTTTCAGAAATATATATAAAAAATATTTTTTAAAAATGGTGGTATTTAGGGTGATCAATGCATTTCATTTTACATTTGAGCATAATCAGAATTAAAGGGATAGTTCACTTAAACATGAAAATTATGTCATCATTTACAAACCTGTATGACTTTCTTTCGTAATAACACAAAAGAAGATGTTAGGCAGAATGTCAGATTAAGTCACCATTCTCTTTCATTGTATGGAAAAAAGATGCAATGAAAGCATCTCTTTTTTGCGATGAAAACATCTCCTTTTGTGTTCCACAAAAGAAAGTCATGCAGGTCTGGAACAACACAAAGGTGAATAAATGATGACAGAATTAAAAAAATAAATGTTTTTGTTATCTATCCCTTTTAAGCTACAAACCCCTCCCCTCCAACAATCAGTCAAACAGAGACCACTCCCAGCGAGCTGTACTGGTCCATTCTAGTACAGAATGCCCACTTTTCACGATCCAATCCAATTCATGATGGATAAACTCCATTCAAAACCGATTCAAATCATGATCCAATCAATTCCTGTTGGATAAAATCAACTCGATATCAGTTCAAATAACGATCCAATCTGTTTCTGATGTAAAAGAGTTTCTGAAATATGCCACATTATAGAAGTAAAATGGGTTGCAAACACTGGTTAAAAACTAATTACTACAGCTGCGAGGGGGTTTCGATTACAGCTGCTGAGACAGTGAAAGTAAATTTGGCATCTTCTCCCATCTGACTGTCTTAATTCACCGCTCTCTATTTTTTTTCTTCTTCTGGAAAGTCATTAAAAGGTAATAATGGATTTTTTTCTGTTGTTCTTGGAGCAAATGAGTAAGTGAAAAAAATATTTGCTGTGGTCTCCCATTCACAGCTGTCGAAGTTTACCCTGCAAACGTTTACTTCCGCGTTCCAAAACCCGGAGTGTGAAAAAGGTCTATCGCCTTTTCTGTGTCGAAATAAAAGCCCCCAGGTGAAGATGAAGTAAACAGGACAGAAATATATTACTATTGTATAATGCAAATCTAATAATCAGAATAATAATGATAATTCAGCATTATATTATAATAATCAACCTGACGTGACCCACAGTAGTAATTTAGTATTATGCAATGTTCAACTGGGGTTTCAAAAATAAGTCAGTGAAGTTGCTTTGCACTGTAAAAACATCTGAAGGTAAATAATGCTTTTTATTAAGCTACTATGTATCATTGTGTATGAAATGTAAATATAAAGTGCATATCAATGAATTTCATTCTCCCTTGTGTTTATTTAATGAAAAACAAATTATTAGATTTTTAATTTAATGTCTTTAAAATATTTAATCTACTTGGCTACGATGGCTGTTTGAATGAAATGATGGTTCCTCTAATAAAAAAAAACAAAAACAAAAAACACACGTATGAGCCATTTTAGAGTAAATACATAATTATCGAGATATATATATATCGAATATCGTCAATAGGCTGAAAAAATATTGAGATATAATTTTTTAAGACATATCGCCCACCCTAGTTGCAGCCCTAATTGTGATGTCAGCAATTAGGTAATGCAACACTTTAAGATCTAAAGAAAGCTACAGCTAAGTAAAGACAAATCAGTGAAGAAAGTGATAACCAACACAAACTGTACTTTCACTTTTTGTTCTCTGGGAAAGATTTATCTTTACAGGCAAAAGGTTAGGATGAGGTCAGATGGGTTTACTTAAAAAAAAAAAAATCCAGGCCAAATCCATGCCGGGCACAATGCCAGTCTTCACAACACTCACAATACCAACCACAACCTCACAGACACACATGTATGAGTGAGTGCCATTCAAATAGAGATAAAAGTACACAATATGATGTGTGTCTATGTATCAGCTGATTTTTATTACACACAAAAAAAAACTAAAAACTACATTAAACATGACAGTCTTTAATTCAAATAACAAATGCACCTTACAGGAACCGTACACCAAAAATGAAAATTCTGTCATCATTTATTCAGCCACATGTCGTTCCAAACCCATTTTACGAATTTTCTTCCATGAAACACAAAAGGAGATATTTTGCAGAATTTCCAAGAAGCTGTTTTCCATTCAATGAAAGTGAATGGGGAAAGGTGCTGTCAAGCTCCAAAAATGGCACAGAAAAGCACCATAAAAGTATAATAAAAGTAGTCCATTGTGGCCCATGTATATCAAGTCTTCTTGAGCCATAGCGTAGCTTTTATTTCATATTCACAGAAAATCTTCCCTTAATATATTTAAACTGGAAATTGCCATCACGAGACACAACAGAACCAAATACGTTTGACATTTCCTTGTGGAAAAAAAGCAGTGAGAACATTCTTTAAAACTTCTCTTTTTGAGTTCATGAGGGTGTTTAAACAATAACAGAATTATCATTTTGACTGAAGTATCCTTTTAATACAGTATTGTATTCCTCATATGACAGACTGCGTATCCAGTTATGCATCAGCATCTGTATCTGTTCCAGACAGCTCTGTCCCTAGGCTCTGACTGGCAAGGCCACACTGTCTGCATCTTAAATCTGCATTACTGCTGCCTCCTTTCTTTCATTTCTTCCCTGGCCATCTCTTAGTGTTATGGAACTGATATTTTCCACCGAGACCCCCTCGGCTCTATGTCGCTGTTCTGCCCATGATATCAACACTGCAATATCAATGTCCAGAGGGAAATGTAAAAGTGAATGTGGTATTTTAAAGAGGTGCCTTGAGTTGAAATGTATATATTGACAGCTGTTACCTCTGCAGTTTTTAATGTCAATGAACAGGCTACATTAAAACCAAGCTGGAAAAAAAAAAGAGGCGAAAAAGTAGTCTATACAACACACGTGCAATATTCTGAAGACATACACCGATCAGCCACAACATTAAAACCACCTGCCTAATACTGTGTAGGTCCCCCTCGTGCCGCCAAAACAGCGCCAACCCGCATCTCAGAATAGCATTCTTAGATGTTATTCTTGGCACCACAATTGTACAGAGATTTTGTCAGTTCGAGCCAGTCTGGCCATTCTCTGTTGACCTCTCTCATCAACAAGGCATTTCCATCTACAGAACTGCTGCTCACTGGATATTTTTCAAACCAGCCCGTCTGGCACTAACAATCATGCCACGGTCCAGATCACATTTTTTCCCCATTCTGATGTTGATGTGAACATTAACTGAAGCTCCTGACCCGTATCTGCATGATTTTATACAATGCACTGCTGCCACATGATTGGCTGATTAGATAATTGCATGGACGATTGTTGGTGCCAGGTGGGCTGGTTTGAGTATTTCTGTAAATCATGATCTCCTGGGATTTTCACACACAACAGTCTCTTTAATTTAATCCGAATGGGCTAAAAACAAAAAACATCCAATGAGCGGCAGTTCTGTGGACGGAAATGCCTTGTTGATAAGAGAGGTCAACAGAGAATGGCCAGACTGGCTCGAACTGGCAAAGTCTACGGTGACTCAGATAACCACTCTGTACAATTGTGGTGAGAAGAATAGAATGCTATTCTGAGATGCGGGTTGGCGCTGTATTGGTGGCACGAGGGGGACCTACACAATATTAGGCAGGTGGTTTTAATATTGAGGCTGATCAGTGTACGATAGCTTGATGTGAAGAACAAACTGACATTTTTTTCCCTTCTGCCGAATCTTATTCACGTTCAGGTTAAGACTAAAAATCAGGCCAGGTTTGACGTCATTCAAACTTGACGTCAAATATTTTGATTATGCCAAATTAAGCATAATAGATTTGAGAGCTGCAGCAGAGGGGAAGATGTTCAGTGAAGAATGACTTAAATTTTGGCCCATTGCTCAAACAAATTTATCACATTGCTTCAGAAGATTTGGAATAAGTAGCACAAATCATATTGTGATGGTGTCTGGGCCTTTTTAAGCTTTACAGCTGGGTAACTATGAACTGTTATTGTATGACAAAAAGCTGCATGAAGATTCTTCAAAAACTCTCCTTTCGCATTCCACAGAAAAAGACAACAACATAAGGGACCACACGAGGCTACGTAAATAATTAACACAATTTAAATTTTTGGGTGAACTATTACTTTAAACCTGAGGTAAAAATAAGAAAATGACCCTCCATTAACATGGATTATTTAAAATGAAAATTAATCTGCTGTTAAATAGTCTAAACTAATTCTTTAGCCAGCTGGAGGATGAAATTTCAGTTCTGTGAGTTTCTGTTCTGAAATGTTTGAGGAGAAAGAGAGGGTGTTCCTTTTTTGTAAAGCTCAAGACTGCCAGGAATTGTCTAAAAGTACCACACAGGATTGCAGCAAACAAAAATTGCTGGTCACAAAGTCTTTCCTGGCCTTTTCCTTATTACTCGAACTCTATTAGCCTCACAGCGTAATTGCTAAGGGAATACGAACCTCAGTGACATTGTTTGGTTAGTGCTGATGCACTAGGCCAAAACAACTTAAATTTAAAATCAGCAGCAAAGACCAACATATTCTGTGTTTAGGATGCTTGTGCCCACCAAGCTTATTAACCACACCGACTAAAAAAAAGTATTAACCAAATCAACTTATCTCCTATCAACTTTAAGTGATTAAAAGCTGAAAAGCTGTGAAAAGGTTTCCCTAGAATCAGTATTCTAACAATGAGATTTAGAAATTTACAGTATACCAAAAACTTAACAGGAATCAAAATCTCCAGACAGCAACAAAATTTAAACGTTCCACAGGGGCTTGCTAAAACATTAGAGAAAGGGATTCTGGGTAATACAGTACTGAGCTCTAAGCACGGTGCACCTGTGGTGCAAAACAACGGTAACCAAGCCGCAGGAGGTACGAATGCAAACAATGCATTGCCTACACCTCCGCCACCCCCATCATGGCCTGAGGGGGTAATTTATAGCAGATTATTCCCTTCAGACTAAGAAGTGGCGAAAACAAACCTACATCTCTTCAGAGCATCTCAACAAATACTTCAGAGCAATTGGCAAAGGTGGTGCACATCATTTAATAGCTTTAAGCCGCAGATCTCTGTCCCCTCCCCTCCCGTCCTCATGACCCGGCTATTTAAACTTCTCTATGATGTTTATTACAGCCTTGCTCTTTTCCAAATGCTGCTATTATTACCGACAGAATATGCTACACATTATGCGAAAAGCAGTAGGTCAAATGAGCATGGTTGTCTAAATACTCAGTATTCATGATACAGTAGGCCCACAATACCCAGATTATATATTGCATTGGCTGAGGATCTGAAGTATGCAACCTGTGAACACCTTTTCTATCGTGTAAGGCTGCAGAAGCTGAGGAGCCGTCAAATTCAAAAAGTTATACATGTTTAAAGGAATAGTTTTATCATAATTGAAAATCACCCTCATGTCGTTCCAAAACCGTTTGACTTTCTTTTTTATGTGGAACACAAAAGGAGATGTTTAAATCAATATTCCAATTAATCTTTTCAAAAACAATAACAGCTGATAGGCACTCATTTTATGGCTTAAAAATAGACCTAAAAGTATCATTTAAGTATTACATGTCACTCGTGCATCATTTTCCAAGTCCTCCGAAGGCATGTGATGTTTAAGTAATTTTTCAGCGCAAGTCTTGACGCCCATTGAGTCCATATCAACTGCCACTGGGTTATTCCATGTCAAATCAACCAAATTTCAAAAACGTCCCCTGCTGAAATCATTGAGTGTTTTAATACTTTCTCTGAAGAGAGAGAAACATAAATTTTGATGAAAGCTAAAATATTAAGTGCCATGGATTAAAATTTTCCATCGTTTTGTAGAGGGGGTAAAAATAAACATTTTCACCTATGATGAGTAAAACTACAGGTCAAAAATTAACCTTAGAAAGGTGGCAGCATCATTATATTTACTGAGAGATGGGTAGTCTTTCACTAAGATCGTTGACCTCAGCACCCCGTTGCATTATATGCCAATGGTGTTAGTCAAAAAATGGGGAGGAAAAAAGTTAGTTTCACCAAAGTTGGAGTTTGTTTTTCCAAAGTTGGATTGCCTAAAACTCCAGAAGTATTAAAGATATCTTAACATCCTTTTATATTCTGGTTCAGAAGAAACTTTCCTTTTTGTATCTTCTTATTTAAAGCCCTATAAAATGGATAAATCCCAGAGATACGGGACTCTCGGAGTGCTTCCCATCATAAATTCATACATTTTACCCATTTTCAATGGTCGAAAACCAAATGTGGGTCACATGGTATGAAGCTAGTTTTTCTTGTCCAACCAAATAATGGTCTGAAGTACAAATATGACTGAATCCAGAAATGTAGCTTAATTTATTCACATAAAAACAATAATTTTGTGCACAAATACACTTTTTTTTTTTTAAGGATAAGCAATACATGTGTCTCTTCAGTTAGTACAACACCTATATCTAGCTAGCAAAGCTCTGAAAAGGATCATTAGGGGTCCAAGCAACAAAGGGGCTGAAACCCTATTCTACAAACAAAACTTTGAGGGGACTCTGCTTGAGTTGACATGGAATGACCCCATTGTTTTTTTAAACAGACCAATATATTTATTAAAGAAATTATTTTACAGAATTTTAATTTTTTAGTGAACTAATTCTTCAATAAAACTAGAATACATTGTTTTCGTGGTTGTTGTTAGTAGTCCGGCATTAAGGTCAAAGTATACTTCGGGTGTACGCATTGCGGATCGCTCCGCGCACAGTACACCGATCAGCCACAACATTAAAACCACCTGCCTAATATGGTGTAGGTCCCCCTCGTGCCTCATGCCAAAACAGCGCCAACCCGCATCTCAGAATAGCATTTCAGCAATTCTAGAGACTGCTGTGTGTGAAACCAGCTCATCTGGCACCAACAATCATCCATGCGATTATCAAATCAGCCAATTGTGTGGCAGCAATGTAGTGCATAAAAGCATACAGATACAGGTCAGGAGCTTCAGTTAATGTTCACATCAACCATCAGAATGGGGAAAAATGTGATCTCAGTGATTTGGACCGTGGCATGATTGTTGGTGCCAGACGGGCTGGTTTAAGTATTTCTGTAACTGCTGATCTCCTGGGATTTTCACGCACAACAGTCTCTAGAGTTTACTCAGAATGGTGCCAAAAACAAAAAACATCCAGTGAGTGGAAGTTCTGTGGACGGAAATGCCTTGTTGATGAGAGAGGTCAACAGAGAATGGCCAGACTGGTTCGAACTGACAAAGTCTATGGTAACTCAGATAACCGCTCTGTACAATTGTGGTGAGAAGAATATAATCTCAGAATGCTATTCTGAGATCCGGGTTGGCGCTGTTTTGGCGGCACGAGGGGGACCTACACAATATTAGGCAGGTGGTTTTAAAGTTGTGGCTGATCGGTGTATGTGTGATGCAAAGTGTGTCATCAGCACAGCCGCGCAGCTTGGCTGCCAAGATTTTCTTGACTGGCGCACGCGGTCCTCGGCTGTACACATTGTCTGAGCATGCGCTGGCCATTGACTGTCCTAAAAGCGGCTGCGTCCGAAACCAGGAAAATGCTGCCTCCGGAGGCCGTATTTGGAGGTAGGAAGGGATCAAGGAATGTCCGAATCCAATGTTCGTGGCACATACTGTCTACTGAGATACCTTCATCTGATCAATTTTTGAAGGCAGCATTGATGTATCCTTCACTGCCTATGAAATCCCACAAACGTGTGCACGTGGATCCACAGCGGTTGAGCTGAAGAAAGAAAAATAGCGGCCAAAGCAGCAGTTGATAGCTAATTTGTGAATAAATGTACGCTTTTTTCACTTTTCCAACTTTTGATTTCATTTCTAATGAGAAAGTAGTATTGTAGTTAATACATATACACTTGGTTATCGCCAAAACTCTCTTGATTTTGTTCTAGATTATTTACCCATTGTGGTTCGGCTGGACTGAATGAAGCAGACGCGTTACCTTTAGTGGACACCAGATGGCAATATTTCAATTACTGGTATCCTAGAAACGATGTGACATTATGCTGCCTACGTAGCCTGTCCAAAACCAGTTTCTGGAGGTACCTTCGTACACAAATGCTGTCTGTTGAGTCACTGACTGATAGGGCAGCGAGGCAACAAGACAGCTACCTTTGGTTTTGGACGCAGCCAGAGTGTCACAAAGAAGTTGTAGTGTGCATGCATCGAATGCGTTCCTATTCGTTCGCGGTAGAAAAGTATACTCAGAAAGGTAACGTGGTCAACAGGATGTGAGACAATCCGGGACACGCAAAAACTAAGTATACCCAGGTATTAAGTCAAAAAAATAGAAGAGTCAAAGCACAATGCCAACATGGCGAATGAAGTATGGCAATGTATTTATACTACACACCTGCAGAGCGCACTTTGTCAACGGTTGAGCTGTAAATTCTTCATTGAACTCAGAACATACTATGAAAGTACAGGAATTCAGACACAGACAGAGTCTTGTTCAAACGTTGTGGGCAATGCAGTATGACACTCCTCATGTTTAAATAAAAAGTCCCAGACCAAACAATCCACATCTCTAATTAAAAACCAATGACTGACTGAAAAAATGGATCTTACCAAGCACTTCTAAAAAGATAATGGGAGCCGTTAATGCAACAAAACCACTTTGTGGTTTCATTTTCAAAGTTCCATTTGAGTTAACGTGCAGCATGCACATCATCAGAAAGTTAGATATTTGTGTGCATCTTGCGTTGCAGTCCGATTCTTCAGACAGCTTGGCAATATGCTTACGGCACAACACAAAATCAAAGTCAGTTTGGCGCTATGCAATGGCCACATACGTCCATTTCACGCACATGTACATAAACCATTTATTAGTTGATAAATCTACAAATTGTTTGTTTTATTATGTGGAGTCTCAAGTAGGCAAAATGACCAAAATGGCCATCTCTAACCTGAGGAAGCCGAGATGGACAGCTTGCGGTTTCAAATGAACAGTCAACCGCAAAAACAAAACATCTACGCAGGAACATTGGGGACACCTAAGGACATGTAAGAATGCATGAAGATGCATTATATATGGTAAATAAAACCACACTCATCTTCAAACACAGGAGTGAGTGATATAGAGATGTAGAACCGTAAGAGAGACCAGAGCCCAGAGGCAGAATGACCATGAGCCTAAATGGGTCAAGGAGAGAGGTATCCAAAGAACATCACGCTAATGCACAAAGACATGAATTTCGAAAGGGATAGAGAGAGAAACAACTAACTTGTTGAAGCTGATGGGAGTCCGCCTGGCCCCTGACCAGCTAATATGAAATTCATTTCAACATTTAATTACAGTATGCATGCCAATTAGATTTCTAAAACTCATTTGTCTTCAGGACCACAAAGTACCCGTAAAAAACAATCCACATCGATAACTTGGCTTGCATTTCCTGAAAGAAATACCAGTGCTTGCAAAATACCAAAAGAATAATGTTGAAGATGCTTTGCTGTTGTCATGACACTCAGTATGTGTCTTGTTTTCAGTCGGCTATGCACGAGAATCACATAATGTGATGCCATCTTTTCAGTTCAAATGCGAATAGATTTAAAGATGCAAGGAAGACAAAAATCACAATTTAGTATTATTGTAATATTGCAATGACGTCATCACAGAATGTTCAACATTTAAAATTTTACCGACTAGCAACATATGTCAGAGGTCTTCAAATGTTAAATCTCACATTTCTTAAATGTAAAGTTTATGAAAGCCAAAAATAGATGTCAGACCTCAGATGTTCAGGCAAAATGCGTTCTTGCATTGAAACAAGCAAGACACAGCGCAACAAATAGAACAGAATGCAAGTGTCTTGAGACCCGTTTTTAAAAGTTACGTTTCTTGTAACTTGACATGGCATCTTAAAAACAAGCACTGTAATAACTTTAAAAGAAAAAAAAAAAACAATGTTTATTAACAAACAAACCTGAAGTCTTCTTAGAGAAGCATGCATGTTTTTGTAATAATATATAGCCTGTTTAATGCCTCCCCCGCCTCATTCTTCCCCCAAACAATCTGCAACACATATTGAGCCACTGAGCATGTCACCAAACAGAACTTGTATCATGTTTCAAGATGCGGCTTAATACAATTCAGCACATTTAATCTGCATTTTAACTGCATCAGGGAGGCGTGCGGAGACGCATACCGCAGCATCTGATTAAACCTAAACAGCTAGCTCCAGCGGCGCGGCTGTGAATTAGAGGTGTTTGTTTTTTCATGCTGTAATAAAAGAGACAGACACTGATTCACTCTCCCTCTCCAGAAAACGATGGCCCATTCCATAATGTAGCAAGACTGAATTATTCACACGTAGCCCTCTGGAGGAAGAGAGAAGGGAGAAGGAAGTGAGATACAGGACAGAGAGAAAATGGGACATACATGAAAAAGGATTTGGAGAGTCAGGCCTGTAGAACAGGAAGAGGAAGTGTGGGAGCCATGAGGAACTCTCAAGATGAGACGAATCTAATAAAGCAATAAGACACGAGTGGCTGTGCGTTAAATAGATTTTTTCTATGGGTTAGGGGTGTTCTGCACCTAAAACCCACTTACCTGCAGTAAAATCTTTGGACTCTAATGGCTTATTGCATTTATAAAATGACATTGACATCACTATGATAAAAGACTCCAATGTTCAATAAACAGTTACATTTCTGTTTATTCTAGTGCTTGGAATTTGTTTCTTTGTTCTTTAAATTTATAGCTGACTGTACTTGAATTTTACTAACTTGAAAAATACCTGAGGCCTACTTGCCATTGTTGTAATTTATTTGATTAATATCTATATTAAAATGTAACATAAAAGAAGTGTTTAATTGCATATTCGTTTTTGCTCTGGTATAGAAGTAGGAATCATGAAATATAGGGTTGGGAACTGAGAACCATTTCTTATTCAGACCCGGATCCATAAAAAACAAATACCAGAACCATAACGTTTCTCAAACATATCCTCCACAAACAAATAACATACAAAACTACAGTGCTACCACCAACCCTTAATTATTTTTATATTACAATGTTCTGCGAACGATCTGTTCTGTTAAAATCTGAAATGATCTTATCATTTGGTATAGGGCTGCAACTAACAATTATTTTGATAATCGACTTATCTAACGAATATTAAAACGATTATTCGACGATTATTGCAACGATTAATCATTAGCTCTAAACCGACTATTCAGCTTCTTCCCCGACTTAAAAGGTTGTATTAAACGTGTTTACTAACAATAAAGAGGACAAAATCATCTTTTAAAAATACCTCTAAATGACATTTACTGAATTAAAGGGAAAAAATACTTTTTATTATGTTTAATTCAGTAAAATTGTCACTACAAAGAAATCCTATTGTCATCAAGTGTATTTGTCTTTTTTCCATTTAAAATAGTCTAAAAATCCTTAAAACAAGATACATTTACTTGAGAAGCAACATATAAGATATTTAGACTTGCTTTAAGAGAATGTATCTTAAATATAAGTGTATTTTGTATATAAGTGTATTTTTTCCACTTGGTTATACTTCTGTGAGTGCAGTAAAGACAAAATACACTTATATTCAAGATCTATTCTCTAAAAGCAAGTCTAAACATCTTATATGCTGCTTCTCAACTGAATGCATCTTTTTTTAGAGGATTTTTAGATATTTTAAAAATGATTTTATTTTTTATATTATATTCAACATTCTCAGATAAAAAAATACATTCTTCTGCAGTATAGCTGCTAAAGTAAATGTACGTTGTTTTAAAGTAGTTTTAGATATTTATATTGGAAAACAAGCCAAAACAAAAACAAATAAAAAAATGCTGTTGTTTTTTTGCAGTGTATAATGGGGCGAAGACTACCCTCTCTCACCTTTTTGTTCACTTCAATCCATCTTTAACTCACAAAAAAAACAAAAAAAACTCTCTCTTATTAATAAAGCTGCATTTTGCCAATTTTCTTCACGATAAGAAATGCGCAACGACATATATTATGATTCAATAAGTTGCCATCGCGTTTTAATCTAGCTGCATTAAGTGCGCGCACTCGAGGGATGAGCGTCACCACGCAACAGAGTGTACCTCAGCCGGCTGCAGTTTCAATCTCTCCCCCTTAGATCGGGACACTTCACGCAACTCATAGAAGAGGCGCTGACCGCACAGCTTTGTTGTCCTTAAGCCATTTTGCAACAACTTTGGAGCTATGCTTGGGGTCACTGTCCATTTGAAAGACCCACTTGCGACCGAGCTTTAACTTTCTGGCTGATGTCTTGAGATGTTGCTTCAATATATCCACATAATTTTCCTTCCTCATGATGCCATCTATTTCGTGAAGTGTACCAGTCCCTCCTGCAGCAAATCACCCCCAAAACATGATGCTGCCACCCCCATGCTTCACGGTTGGGATGGTGTTCTTCGGCTTGCAAGCCTCACCCTTTTTCCTCCAAACATAACGATGGCCAAACAGTTCAATTTTTGTTTCATCAGAACAGAGGACACTTCTCTAACGAGTAAGATCTTTGTCCCCCTGTGCACTTGCAAACTGTAGTCTGGCTTTTCTATGGTGGTTTTGGAGCACTGGCTTCTTCCTTGCTGAGCAGCCTTTTAGGTTATGTCGATATAGGACTCATTTTACTGTGGATATAGATACTTGTCTACCTGTTTCCTCCAGAATCTTCACAAGGTCCTTTGCTGTTGTTCTGGGGTTGATTTGCACTTTTCGCACCCAACTACGTTCATCTGTAGGTGACAGAATGTGTCTTCTTCCTGAGCGGTATGATGGCTGTGTGGTCCCATGGTGTTTATACTTGCGTACTATTGTTTGTACAGATGAATGTGGTACCTTCATGCATTTGGAAATTGCTCCCAAGGATGAACCAGACTAGTGGAGGTCCACAAGTTTTTTTCTGAGGTCTTGGCTGATTTCCCATGATATCAAGCAAAGAGCACTGAATTTGAAGGTAGGCCTTAAAATACATCCACAGGTACACCTCCAATTGACTCCAATTAGCCTATCAGAAGCTAATTGCCTAAAGGCTTGACATAATTTTCTGTAATTTTCCAAGCTGCCTAAAGGCACAGTTAACTTTACTCGTGTCTTGCACAAAGTAGATGTCCTAAATGACTTGCTGAAACTATAGTTTGCTAATATGAAATCTATGGAGTGGTTAAAAATGAGTTTTAATGACTTCAACCTAAGTGTATGTAAACTTCTGACTTCAACTGTATTGTCACTGTGTGTTTACCTCATTGAGCAGGCAATGATCTGTCATTAAATGATTGATGATCCCATGTATGTGACTGTTTTATATTATTTATTTTTCTGTATCGTTTTTTTCAACAACTTTAGTACCTTATTTTGTTGTGGATTTCCATATGTGGATACTTAATATGCACTTTTCAGAGAGCTCAATAAAATATTAAAATTATATTTTGGTTGCATGTGTGAGATAATATATGTAATTGATTGTGCAAAATAAGCACATAATATCATAATATTGATTGGAGGCTCCTGAATCAAATCTAATCAAAATCGCGGCAGACTTTGAGGTACCTGCAAACATTGGAACGCTGGCTAAGAGAATTGATACAGGATCGTATCATGATGAAAGTTGCGATTTACACCACTAATTAGTACTGGATACTGAAATGTTGATATTGTAACAAGCTGTTACAGAGTTTCTATGTAAACTCAGTTATGGAAATAAAGTATCTATGGTGTATTATGGCAGCATACCAAGTTATACAAAGTGATTTTTGCCTCTTTTACTGGAAATATATAAAGTTACATAGCATAACAAAATTATTAGGAGAGAGGCTAGACTTAAACCTGTAACACTTGTGTGAGCACTATGGCTCAATGTGTCAAAATAATTAATCTAATCATTAATCATCCAATTATTTATTCATATTTTAAATGATAAACTTTACATATTTTGGAATGAATTGAGGCAATACTGTGTAAAATAAAAGTCTACTGAAAAACCCATCTCGGTCAACCACTAGACTGCTGCAGTGGTTACTGCACCTGGTACAGTTCCTGCAGTGCGTCTCTGACATTTCCACGATGGGATAAACCCAGCGCAGGTCCTACGAGAGAGAGAGAGAGCACAAGAGAGGAAGAAGGCCTAAGAATAGCCTAGGGAGAAGGTGTGTGTCCCCTCAGACATGAGCACAGATATATTTGGAGAGATGAGGCCCTTTGGGAGTGACCTAAAGCACAAACACACACAAACAAACTGTTTTCCATTTTACGCAGTCATTCATACCTGCAGCAGGCTTCCCTATGGGGGAAAAATTGCTTGGTGAATAAATCCAGACAGGACAACAAACCAAGTCCGTAGCACTATGGCATATGGGCTTACTGATCTTCAGCAAATGAGATGTTCCATGAGGAAATGGTGAACAGCTGTTTGCAGTAACAAGCAGAGGCATATTTGCAGATTCATGACTGTGCAGAAGAACTGTAGAGACAAAGCTCACTGTGTGTTTAATAAGGCAGAACAACAAAAGCAATGAGTATGCCCCATGCCAAAGAAGAGCAATCCGTAAGAGATACTTTAAGAGGAATTCTTTAAAAGCAAGATTATGAAATATAAATACAAGAGATGAAATATAAATACAAGAAGAAAACTACTCATTGTTTCAGATTGGTCTCCCAGAATTTAAAAGAATCTTGATTATTTCTCAAGCAATCCCAGTTTGATCCACAAAATGCACAATCAGAATTTTTAAAAATTAATTATTAAAGACGCTATAAAATCAAAATATGTTTTACGGCTTTTAGTCCATTTTTATTCGTTTTAAAGCCATCTATATGCTAATGTAAATGTATTTAGTGTACACTGGTATCGCAATCACGGCATCATCTACCCTCCAAACCTGTATGATAGCCACAGTCCCCTTACACTTTCATTGTATAGAGAATAAAAAAAACAGTATCAACATTCTTCAAAATTTAAGTAACACTTTACAATAAGGTTCTATTTGTTAACATTAGATAATGCATTGAGTATCATGAAATTACAATAAACACATTTTTTTTTACAGCATTTACAGTAATCTTTGTCAAAATACAATTGTTCATTTTGAGTTAATGTTAGTTCATAGTGAATTAACTATTGTTAATATATCCAATTTTTGATTTTTTTAAAAAATGTATTACTCTATGTTGAAATTAGCATTAACCAAGATTAACAAATTCTGTAAAAGTATTGTTTCCAGACAAATCAGAAGTGTTCCATTTTGATAATTTATAAAAACAAATTGCACTGTACATATTATTGCAATCAGTAAAGACATCAAACCCATCAAATAGTCATGTGTCTTATGTTGTTGGAAAGCTATTCAAAGAGTAGAATACAACCAGCCTATTTGTTTTACTCAAAATACAATTACAAAATACACATAGTGAGTAATAGCCAAGTGTATGTCTTTGACAATCATGTTGGTGTTGCTTGTATACTGCGTTTTCGCTTGTAAATTCACAAAAAATAAACAGAACATAAAATAGCATTACTTAGGGGAGGTGATTAGCTTTCAAATAGGGCTGCAACTAACAATTATATTGATAATCGATTAATCTAACAATTATTAGAACGATTATTCGAATATTCGGTGATTATTGCAGCGATTAATCATTAGCTCTTAACTGATTATTCAGTTTGTGCCCTGACTTAAAATGTTGTATTAAACGTGCTTACTAACAATAAAGGACAAAATCATCTTTTAAAAATACCTCTAAATGACATTCACTGAATTAAAGGGGAAAAAATACTTTATTAAATTCAGTAAAGAAATTCACTGCAAAAAATCTATTCCCTAAAAGCAAGTCTAAACATCTTATATGCTGCCTCTCAGGTGAATGCATCTTTTTTAAAAGATTTTTAGATATTTTAAAATATTTGCATTTTTAATATTATATTCAACATTCTCAGATAACTATTTTTTCTTCTGCAGTATAGCTGCTAAAGTAAATGTACGTTGTTTTAAAGGAGTTTTAGATATTTATATTGGAAAACAAGCCAAAACAAAAACAAATCAAAAACTTATTGTGTTGCAGTGTATAATGAGGTGAAGACTACCTCTCACCTTTCTGTTCACTTCAATCCATCTTTAACTCACAAAAAAACAAACTCTCTCTTATTAATAAAGCTGCATATTGCCAGTTTTCTTCATGATAATAAATGCACAATGACATATATTATGATTCAATAAGTCACGAGCCATCACGTTATAATCTAGCTGCATTAAGCATGCGTGCTCAAGGGACGTGCATCCCTGCGACAGAGTGTGCAGTTTCAATCTCTCCCCCTTAGATCGGAACATTTTTAGAACTCATAGAAGAGGCGCTGACCGCACAGAGAAATGCCAGTTTCGGAGTTTGTATTTATTTACATGATCTGCTTCCATGTTAATTGAACTTTAATAAAGCTATAACGCAATAAATATAACTGCATTTAAGATGTAACGCAGGGGTGTTTCCTTTAAAGACGCTCGACACGCAAGTTTCGTTTCAGTGGAGTGCAGCTCCAGCTCCACTTATTCCACAACGAGAGTGCTTCTGTATTTACTTATTTTGTATTTTTGCATTATAATTCCCTGAATCAAAATCAAATCATGAGGTACCTCAAGTTAAAAATTCATATTAACAGGCAGAGCTTCTTCTAAAAAGGTACATTTGCATCTGTGTGCTCTTTCCTTGTCATTTTACCTTTCCTAAATGCTAGAGATCTGAAATACGTTTCACTTAAGGGAGAATGTTCATTTCAAAGCAAATTTCAAAGTAAAGAGTTAGTGAACAGTAAATACTAACCCCTGATGAGTGCTCACTTGATAAACCTCACACACAGTTACTTCTGACAAAAAAAGCACATGCGCGAGATAACACGCAAACACAAAGTGTTTTATCAGGGGTGACAGCAAAACCAGTGTGGAAATCTCCATCTTATCTTGTTGTTCAAGATGAAGCCCTTTGTTTTTCTTGTGATATGTTAAGACACTTGATAATTTGAGGTTTAACTTTAGCTAAATAATCCCGCTTGTAATGGTCCAGCCTTGATAACGATGTAGGTAAGACCCCATCAGAACGGTGAACCTCGCAAACACAACACATACACATCCTTTGGCTCTCTATCTCCCTGGTTCTTCCAGATTCAGGTATAAATTTGCAAGAAAGCGGTGTAAAAGAACTTCACATGAATGCTTGTGATGGATACATAAATGACACTCCACAAAAAACTATTCGCTCTGCTCCTCTCCGCCAACGTTCTTCTGAAGGCAGGAGCAAAGATATCCACAGATACATCTCATTAAAATCCCAACGACTCATCTCTTCCACCAAAACCCCTAAGAGACAGTGTGGGTTAGAGATAACAAGTAAAAAAGGCCTTACGCTGCCTTGCTTGTACAATTCAGGGGAGTTTAACTAACCCTTTCAGACAGGACTGGACAGAAGGGTTATGTGACTGATTACCGGAACATTTTTAATCGCATTGAAGACAACATGATTACAAATTGATGTTATTTAATTTCTTAATAAATGTCCAGAGTCTTTTTGTGGTCTC
The DNA here is from genome assembly GCF_019703515.2 of Myxocyprinus asiaticus. Classification (NCBI taxonomy): domain Eukaryota; kingdom Metazoa; phylum Chordata; class Actinopteri; order Cypriniformes; family Catostomidae; genus Myxocyprinus; species Myxocyprinus asiaticus. Next base: position 34,203,176 of record NC_059375.1, read on the forward strand.
ATTAGTGCACATTGTTTTAAAGAAAAATGCTTATCATCAAAATGTAATAACTTTCTCTGCTCTGAAACGATGGTACTTATCTGCTGACACTAGCAAGACTGTGCTGGGAAAAATGTTGAAGGTATAGTTAGATGGCAAAAAGACAAATGCTGACATTCCCTTAGATTGTCAGGCCTCGCTGGATTTATCCAAGAGACGCCACACATACTTCACATTCAGTGTGGTTTGGCAAGAAGGTGAGAAACTGCAGCACACTCAATAACTGGAGGGCACCCCCACCTTCCTTACATAGCATGAAAACAGTGTGGACAGCCTCTGGCTGCAAGCAAGCAGGAGTCTAGAGCAGGGCTTTCCTCTAACCCCCAGCACCACATAACACAAATGAAGCCATTAAACTGCTCCAGTGTGAGAGATCAATTCAAACATCAGCTTCTCAATCAGCCCAAGACTCGCTGCTATTAAGCATTATATGCCATATTAGACTTGCAGCAATACATGCTAATCGGAGAAGAGAGAATGTTGTCCCATTGAAATGCAAATTTGACAATAAAGCATTGATCTCTTGGAATTTCCGAGGGCAAACTTTTAGTGACTTTTTATGTCTACAATCAGAGAGCATTAGAACATATTTTACACAGAAATACAGGCTTTAAAGTCCTTGATTCTACTTTCCCTTATGAAAAATTACCGTAGTTCTTGCAAAGCGTCCATAGTTTAAAGTAGGGATGCACCGATGTCTCGGCCACTGATATTTATCAGCCAATTAATGACCAAATTACAACCATCTGCAAATTGGTTTAAGCATGAAAACCGATGGTTAATTCATAATTAATTATCACACTTTTTAAAAACTCTTTGAATTCAAATGCCACAGAACGTAGAAGGACTGGCACTCCAAAGAACATGTAACATTTAAAGAGGTCATGAAATGGAGAATAAAATTTTCCTTGATATTTAGACATAAGCAGTAACTGTACCATAAAAACATACTGTAAATTTCAGAACTCAAAACTTCCTCCCCAGTCTAAAAAGAGCACATCCCACAATATGCGTCATCGCACCCTTGGCCCCGCCCACTGGCGTGCAGTTCAAGTAAAGAGAGCAGGTCTTCCGTGGCTAACTATTCCTAACATAACACCTAAGGGGACTCATCTGGACTATTTTTTATTATTTTATATATGAACATGAACTACACAGACTCTTTGATCACTGCCATGTAACTCGCCACTTTTAAAAGATGCGGTGTCAAGTTACAACTCTAAAATGGGAAGTCTTTGACGATGGACGTCTTTGACCGTTTTGATGTGTTTTCGGCAATGTGCACCTCAGTGCGTCATTTCACTGTTATTTAGACTATGATGTGTTCAACTTTTTTGGCTCATGTCAGCATTGATTGCTTGTGAACTGTCATAATACGATTCAAGCTTTGCAAAGGAACTGTTATTGAAGGATGAAGCTGTTAAAAACACTTCAATAACGTAACCCGTTTCATTCATGAATATTTCAAATGTCATAACTGTTTGATAGTTTATATTGCTGAGTGTTAGCAGTTGTGTTTGAGATGAACAGCTTAATATAATAAAGATGTAAACCCTGCAATTTTGTTTTATAATGCTGAGTGGCTTCATTTTCTTCCAACTGAGTTTGTTGAATTTGAGGGGCTGCATGATGTTAGCCAATCGCAACAGTGGACATTTAAGTTGAAGTTTTAAGGAGGCGCTTAGACCAAAACCGACCGTTTCAAGCAGAGGGCCAAAAACAGGTGGAAAATTATCATATTTTTTTATAACATTATCATTGGACCTCAAGGGAGATAATAAAATTATAAAAATTAGCACTTCATGACCCCTTTAATTTTTATTCTTTCTCGTTCTCATATTAATGAGGAAAAACTGTCGTTACGTGACACTTGCAAAAGCGACACTTACCTATACATGATGAGGTAAAACCATCCAAACGCTTTGAAAACAGTAAACTTTGACTTCAGAGACATTGGTATGGTATCCATTGAGGCTGCACGACTGATTGTGTTAAGTTTGAAATCTCAATAAGGTCTTGCGCGATTCCAAAAGCTTGAAAGGCTGCGTTTAAAAACAGACAGCAATCTACGCTTCAGTAAACGTTGTGTAAGCAAGCGGTACCCTCTAGCAGTCTGGACGGCATTTTCCATTATCCATTACACCACTATAGAATTTAAAAGGTTGTTTTGCTCATTTGGTAACTTTTTATTTTTAACTGATGTGGTTGACATTTCTGTGGAATATGTTTGCATAATATGAATTTGTGATGTTCTATTATATACAGTGCAAACATCTAACCGCAAAAACAGAAGTGCACACTTTTTTTTTTTTTTTTTTTAATCAAGCATCATACTATGATTTTTTCATCTTTTTATCTTCTATTTATCTTCCATTGTGGCTCTCTTTAAAATTTTGGCCTGTCACGTGTTCAGCAGATCCAATCCATGTTCAACAAAAGCTTTTGTACCTCTTTGTATGTTTTTAAAACATAATATTTGAGCAAAAAATGTATCTGATGACAAAATAAGGTAAGTGGCAAAATATCGGTATCTGCATCGGCAAATAGTTATTTGTTAAAATCGGAATCGGCCAAAAGACTTCGTATCAGTGCATCTCTGGTTTAAAAGAATATACTAGGTTCAATAAAGGTTAAGCTTAATCGACAGCATTTGTGGCATAATGTTGATTACAACAAAAATTGATTTTGACTTGTCCCTCCTTTACTTAAAAAACATAACAAAGGGGGCCTGGGAAGCTCAGCGAGTATTGACGCTGACTACCACCCCTGGAGTCGCGAGTTCGAATCCAGGGTGTGCTGAGTGACTCCAGCCAGGTCTCCTAAGCAACCAAATTGTCCCGGTTGCTAGGGAGGGTAGAGTCACATGGGGTAACCCCCTTGTGGTCACAATTAGTGGTTCTCGCTCTCAATGGGGTGCATAAATCGTGGAGAGTAGCATGAGCCTCCACATGCGGAGTCTCCGCAGTGTCATGCGCAACGAGCCACGTGAAGAGATGCGCGGATTGATGGTCTCAGAAGCGGAGGCAACTAAGGCTTGTCCTCCTCCACCCGGATTGAGGTGAGTAACCGCGCCACCACAAGGACCTACTAAGTAGTGGGAATTGGGCATTCCAAATTGGGAGAAAATGGGATAAAAATTAAAAAAATTAAATAAAATCTGGGTGACAGTGTGGCACATACAAAAGGAAGTAAATACAATAAAAAAATCAGTTCATATGGCCACTCAAGCCACGCTTCTCACTGGTTTTAGCAGGAGCATGTGCTTTACTCTTGACTGTACTGCGCAGACCATTAAAAAACAGCGCATTGCTGTCCGTGAGTAAATGCACCTGCTCTGCTGTTACGCTGTCCACGAGGGCGTGCACATGATTCACCCATGACATGTGGCTCAAATGGATAGATAGCGCTGGCTCATCCCACTTTCAGAGTTTATTCAACAGAAATCGGCAGTGCATAATTAAACCGAGTTGACCAACTTTGTAGTTGCACCAGCTGGAAAAAATGGTCGCAAAATGTAACCATTTAGTCGCAGACTGAGCCCTGGCTGTGCTAGAGGCAGATCTTTGCATTCTGTGAGCTGTGCTAGAAGTTTCTATGTTCTGGAGCTACACTAGAAGCAGGTTTCTGGGAGCTGTGCTAGAGGCAGGTCTCTGTCTCTAGAGGCAGGATGGATCTTGGGTTTGTGCTGTGTGAACTGTGAAGGACACAAATCGAGTGATTAAGGGACAGATATAGGGCAGCTTCACAGAACACTGAAAAAGAGAGTAAGGGAATTGTGTGTGTGTTTTAGGTTGACAGTTAATTCAAAGAAAGAGGAGTACTCAGTGACACTGCATGATTAAGAACGGGGTGTGTGTGTGTGTGTGGGGGGGGGGGGGGGGGGGGTTTGGGTTTGGGGACCAAAAGATTAGTTACTAGTAAATAAATCATTTCCAACATATATATAAATTCGATATCTAAAAGTCTATTGGTTTTAAAGAGTTTTGGATCATTTCTTTCATCATGTAGCAAGTGTCGTTTTCACAACTGTCACATCTGGGTTTTTGTTTTTTTCGCATTACGTGAGAACAGCAAAGAATAAAAATTAAATATGACATGTTCTTAGGAGTGTCAACCCTTCTACATATTGTCGCTAGTGCCCGACCAATATATCGGTCGGCCGATATTATTGGCCGATATTAGCCTCACCGATATATCGGTATCGGCGTATATTTTGCCGATATGCGCCGATATGAAAACTTTTTCAGAACATATAATGCAGAAAACAATGCTTTAGAATTGGTGTCATAGCGTAGTTTGTCCAGCAGAGCATGCTCCGACTCCACTGTTTACAGAGCTGACTCTGAGCTGACGTGGTTCTGCAGACAGGGCGGAGTTAAACGGTGTGGATTTGAGCGATCTCTTCTCCTTAAATTGCTAACTAGTTTGTGAAATACATACTGGAAAGTTAATAAAAAATTACCCCATCATTTTATATAACTAATATAACGTTAACCCTGTCCCTGACAACCATGTCACTCATGTTTATCACATCTGTTTGCTGTTAGCTAGCTATAGTTTGTCAGTGTAGTCAGTAATGTAGCAGATTGAAAGGTAAACATCAGATCATCTTTTTGCACCTCAGCAGACAACGGTGTGGTGGTGGATTGTGTGTGGTGAGTGTTGATTTCATGCTTCGCTGTTGCCTAGTTGGTGAGACACAATGCTGGAAAGTAAATAAAGTCCATCTTTTACTCTCCGTGACAACGAGCTTATAGCTAACTAGCTAATCACGTAGCTACTTTCATTGTTGTCAGCTGAGTGGAAGCTAATGTGCAAACATGTATTCACCGAACTGTTTTGTTCAGGATTCACAGTTTGGTACCCCCTTCAACCGAACAATTCCAGTTGTTGCATTTACAAAATGTAATATTTAGAAGTCTGGTTTTCCAGACATTAAAATAGGATACGTAATAAAAGTAGATTTAATAAATAGTATATTTGCCCCATGTAAATAATAATATATAGGAACTGTATCTAAAATAAATGAGGGGTGATACATACTAATACAACAGGCTGGGAAAAATAGACATTTATTCATTTTAATATCCTTTATATATATTTTGAATGTGTTGAAACTTGACAACGGGCGACGCACCCTAAAAACGGCACCGTTACATCGGTTTCATACTGAAGAGCTGCTTAAAAGTACGTTTGTTTTTCTCTCTCGTAAATGTAAACAAGTGTAAATTCAACATCATCATATATGTCGAAATGATTGATGCCTGTCACGCAAAACATGAGCTCATTGATGTCATTAAGTGAGTCTGATTTTTTTATTCCATCAGTAACTCCTGGTCGGAGGCTGCCGTAAATATTTAGTTCATACGTAGGGTTACGTCCTACATACATTTAATGGTGCAACGCTCAAATATTTATTAGAGCGTAAACTGTGACTTAGTGCCCATTTACGCCACAACTAGGCTAAGTTGTAACGTACGTATAGCTGGTGCAACCGGCCCCTGATGTTTATTTAGCTATTTATTTTATTTTAATTTATTCTTTATTTAAATGGTCAGCCATTGACTGATACTAAACAGTACTGATGTTAAGCTATTTATTTTATTTTTATTTATTCTTTATTTTAATGGTAAGCCATTGACTGATACTAAACATATAGTACTAATGTTTATTTAGCTATTTATTTTATTTTTATTTTTTCTTTATTTAAATGGTCAGCATTTGACTGATTCTAAATAGTACTGATGTTAATTAAGCTATTTATTTTATGTTTTCTTTATTTTAATGGTCAGCATTTGACTTATACTAAACATACAGTACTGATTTTTATTTAGCTATTTATTGTATTTTTATTCTTTATTTAAATGGTCAGCAATTGACTGATACTAAACATACAGTACTGATTTTTATTTTATTTATTTTATATATTCTTTACTTTAATGGTCAGCAATTGACATACTAACAGTACTGATGATTATTAAGCTATTTATTGTATTTTTATTTATTTATTTATTTTCTCAGTGTTCATTTCTAGAATTTGTTGACAATGTATAATAAAAATGTCAAATGATCTTTGATAAAAATATTTGTTTAAGAAAGCAGCCTTCTGAGTACCTTTGCATAGTCATATATGTGCAAAATCGGTGCACAATCCACACAGAAAAGGTCTGTTTTCATTCCAGCTCAAAAATTAGCTATATCGGTCACCATATTGGTAATCTGTGAATTTTCCCTCTCTAAAATCGGTATCGGTCTCAAAAATCCCATATCGGTCGGGCTCTAATTGTCGCAATTATTATTTCTGGATTGTGCATTTGAATTCACAGAGTTTTTACAAAGTGTGTTACGAATTAATAATAAAAACCAATGGTTTTCATATCGCCGATATGCAGATGGTTTTAATTTGGTCAATAATTGGCTGATAAATATTGGTAGCCAATACATTGATGCATTCCTAATCATGATTTTTTTTTTATTTAGTTAACCATAACACTGCAGTTTCACTGTCGTATCTGTTAATACAGGTGCTACTAGGTCTCCCTCTCTGCTGAACTAGCAGGCTGACTAATTTAGCATTTCCATTGCATTTGAGTGTGTGGGTAGGTAGAGATCTCAATACGGCGTGCTAGGGCCTGTGCGGATCTCCGAGGACTCTGGCTTAACTCATCCGTGCTATAAGAGAAGATCAATGACTCAATGCCACCCAAAGCACCAACTCACAAGTTAGAATTGGATCCTGATAACGAAAAATTAAAGCCAGGGATCTAAACGCCACCATCAGGAACTTTTGGACATAATATCCCAGCCTCGGCTTTAAGTGTCTTCTCATACTTCCAAATCTGTAAGAAATTGAAGAGATTTCAAATATGATGTCTATGTGATCTTTTCCAGTTAATTTTACTATCTCTGATCTATCTGGACAGGAAGCAACCTTCTCAGTTTTGGTTCCTCGTGGCTGCTGGAAACAGCACATCATCCATTAAATGTGAACCGGCCCCTTCTCAATTCAGCTGAATCATATCACACTTACTGACAATCGAATGCAATCAGTTTGGCAGCTACAGCGTCCATTAACATTTTATAAAAGCCCACGTCTTCACCTGATTTGAAAAAACGATTTGCATGGCATGGCAGTCAACATTTCTATCTTGAAGGGGTCATATCATAAATGTTACTTTTTTTTCTAGGTCCACTTAAATGTTAGTAAAGTGCAAAAAACATAACTAGTTTTAAAAATAATTGTTTTGAAATTTGTTTAGAAGAAAACGTCCTCTGTTTTTCCCATACACTATATTTTAGTTTTTCCAAGTCCATTTTCATTTACAGTATGTGAGAGTGTCATTAAAAATAGTGCTTCCTAGCATTAGAATAACAATACAGTATCATGAGTTAAAGAATTGAAATACTTAAAAATATAAACTTTGAAATATGTTGCGAAAGTACAGAACAAGCCGTTTTTTCAGTTTTAATAAATGTCTTTCTGGTGCAGGACAGAGGTTTTGAGTCCTGAATGTTACAATATGTTCTAGTAGTACAAGCTCTTTTATCTCAATACAAGAAAAAATGTATTCCAAATTATATGACCCCTTTAAGTTTCCTGAGTCATTCTACCAGGTTCAATTCATTGCCAGAACCACTTGGCAAAGGTTTCTGCCAGTAATTATTCTCTTTCTCGGGATGATTTGTTCTTCCTGTCTCGCTTGCTTTCCTGTCTTTGGAAGATTTTATGCAGTACCTACCAGAGAGAACTATTCCCACAACCAACCCCTTAAGAGGTAATCACATTTTCCAGCTTCCAAACCTCTACCTCAAGCCCCAACTCCTCAACACCAACATTCAATTTATTCGACTACCCTGCTTTTTCATAAATTTAGCGCATGGATAATTTAACAAAAGTAAATTTTTCGGGAAAGTGATTTCGCAATATCTCTGGTTTTAATAAGGTCATCATAGCAGAAGAAATGAGAAACAGAAGGGACGCAGAGTGAAACAAATGGCAAAGAAAGCAGAAAGGAACGAGACTCGGGAGGGAGAGCAATCGATGGAAGGCTTTCTTCTAAAAGGCACAGGACGCAACAGCACAGAACAAAGAGCGCAAAATGAATGCATCTGGCTCGCTCGTGCTCCTGGTCAGAAAAGAAGAGCCAAACACAATGCCGCTTCACTTCCCATAGTGATGTGTTTCTATCAGTTCTAGCACTTCTCCTTTCACACAATAAAGTTCAGAATGAGGCTTAACAAAGAGGTTGGCAATCCCAGAGGAGAGGGGATTAAGATTTGGGCTGTCCGATACACGCTCGGCACACTAGAAAAATTAAATTCAAGTACACACTGTGTACTTTCAATTTGTTCGCATCATGTACTACACACCCCGATAACAACCAATTGTTGAATATGTTCTACAAAGGCGTTGGTATGGACTTTCAAGTCAAGCTACTGATGCTAAATAAAAACCTCCAGGTTCTATACTAAACAATGTCCAACAGTAGAGCTCCAACAGTGGGGTATTAGTCCAAAAACAGAAAAATAACCATGGTACTCTAAATCCATCAAAAAGCCTTTATAGTCCATATAAAATCCTTCTTCATGGAGAGTCTCACAAACAAATTTACACAGGTGAGAATAAGTCACATGATCTAATATGTCACATGATCACCTTGTTACCCTAGTGTTCAACATTTGCCATTACTACTTGTTTCAATATATAAAAAATAACTTCACAGATAATGAGCTAAATGAAAGAACAACTGCACATCCACTTAATCTGGAGGGGAAAAAAATGAAATATAAACCAAATATAACTCAAAATATCAAAGTAAATTAATAGAAAACGACTAAAATCTAAATCATACAGGTTCATGTTGAGGTGTGCATGCCATAATAGCACCAATGAGAATGTGTCAAGCATAAAAAAAGGAATAGATTGCATGCTGGAGTCATGTGCTAGATGGTAACTATTAATATAAATTATAAAGACAAATGAAATACTTCCATTTTACAAATGAAAATATGACAGATAAACACAATACTTATATTACATTCAGTACGTAAACTGCATTCAGTCACATCTGTGATTGCTGGAAATATTGGTAGGGATTATTTTATAATATATATTATCAATATTATATTATTTTATTTTTAACTTTGATAGCGACATGTCCCTATTACGGCTGGGTAAAAATATTTCCGATGCATCGTAATCTTCATTTTAACATTCCCGATTTAGTTTCTTATATTCCAAGATCAAGCTTTTTCCCCATGGGACAACCCTCTAATGCGAGTAAATCACCAAATTTTGTGCTATGCGACTAAAAAATGTCTGTGATCAGCCACTGGCTGGTAAGTTTTCAGATTTCAATCAACATGATTGAGTAATATACTGGCGAAGAAGTTCAGCACCGAGATCCTCTGAGTGTTGAGTGTAAAAGTTTAGTCTGACTCGTTTCATGTAATGTGTTTCTAAATATGTAACATTTAGTTTCTAATAATATCCATGCAACCCATGTGTCAATGAATAATGTGTCTTTATAATGTGTGAGCATCCTTTCTGTTCTTCACAGTTAAGTTGTTGACAACAAAAAAAATAAACATTTAATTCTAATCATGAACAGAACGGATGCGGTCAAGAAGCCATTAGACTCTCGTTAAAATGCACTTCCACTTCTTAAAGAGACAGTAACGTTTTAGCATGTGTTCTACAAATCAATGTAAATACTTGTAAATAGTACAAATTATGCATGTAAACATTAAACATGAAACACTATATATACCTATACACCGATCAGCCACAACATTAAAACCACCTGCCTAATATTGTGTAGGTCCCCCTCGTGCCGCCAAAACAGCGCCAACCCGCATCTCAGAATAGCATTCCGAGATGATATTCTTCTCACCACAATTGTACAGAGCGGTTATCTGATTTACCATAGACTTTGTCAGTTCGAACCAGTCTGGCCATTCTCTGTTGACCTCTCTCATCAACAAGGTGTTTCCATCAGCAGAACTGCCACTCACTGTATGTTTTTGTTTTTGGCACCATTTGGAGTAAATTCTAGAGACTGTCGTGTGTGAAAATCCCAGAAGATCAGCAGTTACAGAAATACTCAAACCAGCCTGCCTGGCACCAACATTCATCCAGTGATTTTTTTTCAGCAGTGCAGTGCATAAAATCATGCAGATACAGGTCAGGAGCTTCAGTTAATGTTCACATCAACCATCAGAATGGGGAAAAAATGTGATCTCAGTGATTTGGACCATGGCCTGATTGTTGGTGCCAGATGGGCTGGTTTGAGTATTTCTGTAACTGCTGATCTCCCGTGATTTTCTTGAATTTACTCCGAATGGTGCCAAAAACAAAAAACATTCAGTGAGCGACAGTTCTGTGGATGGAAATATGTGGAAACTGGTGCCACATTTCCTTAAAAGTAGAAAAACATGTTCATTTAATTTAAATTCTAACACATCTGTGGGTCATTTAACTTCATTTTAATATACATTTTATTATGTTTTATTTTATTATCACTGTACAATACAATTCTATTCATTAACATTAGTTAATGCATTCCTACTGTATATATTTACTGAGCATTTTCACATTGAGAATAAATAGGTTCATCCATAAGCTAAACAATTTTGCTTTCAGAGCCTTTTACGGAGTTAGGATGAAATTAATGTGCATTTCAAACTGTTCTTAGGCCAGTGAAGACAGACAGCTCACTGAAGGGTAAGTCATTCACTAAATAGGGAGCAAGGGAGCATCATATAGCTTTCTCTGCAGCTTTTTAAGTGCATTCAATCATAAAATCTGACCTAAAGTTCAGTTTCAGGCTGCAAATGATGTTTGGACACCTCAACATGTTATAATGGTAATCAGTACATGAATTCAGAATTTTATAATGCTACATTTAATTTTAACATGGTTGGCAGTGATTGGATGATGCTGGACATTACTTTGAATCAGATATAATTATGCTAATTTCTGAAGTAATTTATGTAACGTCTCAAAAACATGAATAACCAACACTCCTGGAAACATAATAAACAATTAGCTGAAAAACAAAATGAACTTTCTATTGCTTAGTGTTATTTAAGATCTCACAATGTATTCCCACTGTCTACATATGTGGACATACATTTTTAGGAAATTTTGTTTTGCTTCTTTATTAGGTGCTACTAGTTACAAATCAAACAGGGAAATGGAAAATGCACAAAGCAGTCACACTCGGGTCTCAGGAGGATAAATAAATATATATTATATATATGCAATTTCAAGATATCATATTTATTGATGGAACACATGGATTATTTTTTTTTTGTTTTTTTTAAAGCTACAATGTGACCAAAATGATTAAAAAAAAAACTAATGATAACATAATTTGTAAAATAATATTTTGTTATGTACCTAGTTGGAAAGTCCCCTGTATAATTAACAGCATTAGCTGAGAGATAATTTATTTTGTATTTAAGCAAAATGGACATTATAACTGAAATATCCCCAAATGAATCTGAATCAAATTGAAAAGCTTGTATCAGAATTGAATAAAAATTAGGAAATCTATATCAATACCCAGCCCTACTTATTACACACACAATATTTATTCAAATTTCACCAAAAAATGTAAATCAAAAAATGCTTGTAATCTATTGAGAAAGCTGCCAAACCCACGGTTAATAATCTCAAATTGGCTAAATATACCGGATTAACCGGCCTAGCCAATATTTCAGACTATAATAATGAGCCTTCATGTTTTGCAGAATGGCCTCTTTCAGTGTAACTGGCGGCACTGCAAAAATGTGCACAGGGAACTGAAAATGACTACACCAATGATGAAGTACTGGGGAGCGAGCAGTCCGGGAGATATTCATGCAGGATAAGTGACAGTGATATTAATGGCCCACGACGTAAAAATGCGTTATAACGCTTCTGGTCAGATGAGTCAGAGGGAGAGTATGATGTTGTGGGGCAGGCAGGCAGTTTCAAAGAGAAGAGGACAAGTCCTAAAACATGACTATTTGATCATAATTTTTCTGCAGGGGTCACACCCTTTTAAGCCATTTCAAAAGGAACTATGCATGTGTGTAAACAACATATACATATGCACTTTGGTTGTATATATGTACAGTGGAGGCCAAAAGTTTGGAATAATGTACAGATTTAGCTCTTACGGAAAGAAATTGGTACTTTTAGTTAGTGCCCGACCGATATATCGGTCGGCCGATATTTTACCGATATGCGCCAATAAGAAAACTTTTTAGCTACTTTAAATTGTTGTCAGCTGAGTGGAAGCTAATGTGCAAACATGTATTCACTGAACTGTTTTGTTCAGGATTCACAGTTTGGTACCCCCTTCAACTGAACAATTCCAGTCGCTGCATTTACAAAATGTAATATTTAGAAGTCTGGTTTTCCAGACATTAAAATAGGATATGTAATAAAAGTAGATTTAATAAATAGTATATTTGACCTCTATAAACAATAATATATAGGAACTGTATCTAAAATAAATGAGGGGTGATACATACTAATACAACAGGCTGGAAAAATTGAATTTATTCATTTTAATATCCTTTATATATATTTTGAATGTGTTGAAACTTGACACCGGCACCCTAAAAACGGCACCATTAGATCGGTTTCTTGCTGAAGAGCCGCTTAAAAGTAAGCTTATTTTTCTCTCTCTCTCATAAATGTAAATGAGTGTAAATGCCAACACCTCATATATGTCGAAATGATTGATGCCTGTCAACCAAAACATGAGCTCATTGATGTCATTAAATGAGTCTGCTTTTTTATTCCATCAGCTACTCCTGGTCGTAAATAGTTAGTTCATACGTAGGGTTACATCCTACATACATTTAATGGTGCAACGCTCAAATATTTATTAGAGCGTAAACTGTGACTTAGTGCCCATTTACGCCACAACTAGGCTAAGTTGTAATGTACGTATAGCTGGTGCAACCAGCCCCTGATGTTTATTTAGCTATTTATTTTATTTTAATTTATTCTTTATTTAAATGGTCAGCATTTGACTGATACTAAACAGCACTGATGTTAAGCTATTTATTTTATTTTTATTTATTCTTTATTTTAATGGTCAGCATTTGACTGATACTAAACAGTACTGATGTTTAGCTATTTACTGTATTTTTATTCTTTATTTAAATGGTCAGCAATTGACTTATACTAAACATACAGTACTGATGTTAATTAAGCTATTTATTTTATTTTTATTTATTTATTTTCTCAGTGTTCATTTCTAGAATTTGTTGACAATGTATAATAATAATGTCAAATGTTCTTTGATGAAAATATTTGTTTAAGAAAGCAGCCTTCTGAGTACCTTTGCATAGTCATATATGTGCAAAATCGGTACACAATCCACATGAATTTTCCCTCTCTAAAATCGGTATCGGTCCCAAAAATCCCATATCGGTCGGGCTCACCAAAGTGGCATTCAACTGATCACAATGTATAGTCAGGACATTAATAACATGAAAAATTACTATTACAATTTGAAAAAAATGTTCAGAACTTCTTAACCCTCTGGGGTCGACGGACGCACCGGCGCGTCCTGCTGGATTTTGTCCGCATAACAGCGGAAACAACTTAAAATACGTCATTTTTGGGCATACAGATAAGTGTAAGACATCATTAGAAACTATAAAGGGTCTACTTTTATTTGTGTACACTCACAATAACAACAAAACCTTGTGCTTTTGTAAAATAAAGAAAATAAACAGGGTGCACTTTCAGCCGTCTCTGTCTCCGCGAGCATCTTTCTGAAACACATCACAAAAATGAAGTGAAACTCCGCAAATATTTATCACACAAACATGAAACATATGTCTAAAGAAAGATTAAAATGTCTACTTTTAAATAAAACAATTCAAATTTAAAACAAATATTCTCCTGCAATGTAATCTGTATGAAACAAAGCAATGTACAGTTTCTATGGGCTGAGCTAATTATCGCTAATGTGATCACACCCACCAGCAGAGTGCTCTATTCATACGGTAATGTACTGAGGCGATCAATGCAAATGGTAAACGTCCCCAACAATGCCTTAAAAAGCATCATGTTCATCATCAGATTCATTAACTTTTCTGCGCGTTTGGAAGATGGCACACTACACAGGTGAGGAAGCTCTACAGATGGTCCTGGATAGTGAGGAAGAGTTCACATTTTCCTCAGAAGAAGAGCGGGACTCCGACGATGAATGTTTACATTTTGAAGAGCGTCCTGATCAAGCCGAGGATATAATTCCGGATGAGTAAGTCATTTAGTTTTACTTACATTAGTTGACATGCTATTTTATATAAACATGTACATATTTTACTAGTTGGACTATTTCCAGACTTGCCAGCCAGGATTCAGAGTATTGACATTTGAAATATGTCCTAATAGGCAAGTTTTAGTTACATTTAAATGTTGTTTCGGCTAAAGCAGATATTTAAATTGTATGCTGTATGATATCAATATGATATGTAATATGATATAAAAATAATATGAATGTTTAGATTATATTTTAACTAGTGTTTATGCTGCCTCATTATCATCAAAGAAGCTTGTGCTTGCAAATATCTGTTCAGGTGTAAATGTGTAAAATGTGCTGTAAATATGCCCATATTAGAAAATCAGCATATTAGAATGATTTCTGAAGGATCATGTGACACTGAAGACTGCAGTAATGATGCTGAAAATTCAGCTTTGATCACAGGAATAAATTGCATTTTACAGTATATTCAAATAGAAAAGTTATTTTAAATTGTAAAAATATTTCACAATATCACTGTTTTTGCTGTATTTTGGATCAAATAAATGCAGCCTTGGTGAGCAGAAGAGACTTCTTTTAAAAACATTAAAAAAATCTTACTGATCTAAAACTTTTAAATGGTAGTGTAGGTCTAAAGTAAAGTCTTTATGTAAAGAAAATGTATAGTCAGATAATACATTCAATCATTAAGTCTCCTCACATTCATTCTCTCTCAGGGGAGGGGTCTTTGTCTCCTCAGGTGTGAATCACATCAATATTCATGATCATCCATGCCTCCTCGCATATGGCCTTTCTAACACTAAAAGTGTCTTACAAAAGTTAAATGACTATATTTTTTTGTATGAATGAGTGATGAGGATGGTTTTCACATCATTTTATAGCAAAAACTCTAGGCTACAAAATCTTGTGAACAAATGTTTAGTATGTGATATATGGCCTTATTTCAGTGACTTAAAATTTTTGTTTTTTCAAAAACCACACATAAACGTTATTTTCTCAAAAATACAAACATGTACATACATGTTGCTCACATATTATTGTAACCCGTTTGTGCTGAATACAGTGTTATCAGATTTTAGCCATTAATATGTTTTTAAGCAACTGAAAAAAGCACAAATGTCAAGGCATCTCAAAACTTCTCCAGGGCCCAAAACACCCTCAGACCCCAGAGGGTTAAACTACTTCAAAGTGTTCTCATCAAAAAATCCTCCACATGCAGCAATGACAGCTTTGCAGATCCTTGGCATTCTAGCTGTCAGTTTGTCCAGATTTCACCCCACGCTTCCTGTAGCACTTGCTATAGATGTGGCTGTCTTGTCGGGCACTTCTCACGCACCTTACAGTCTAGCTGATCCCACAAAAGCTCAATGGGGTTAAGATCCATAACACTCTTTTCCAATTATCTGTTGTCCAATGTCTGTGTTTCTTTGCCCACTCTAACCTTTTCTTTTTGTTTTTCTGTTTCAAAAGTGGCTTTTTCTTTGCAATTCTTCCCATAAGGCCTGCACCCCTGAGTCTTCTCTTTACTGTTGTACATGAAACTGGTGTTGAGCAGGTAGAATTCAATGAAGCTGTCAGCTGAGGACATGCGAGGCATCTATTTCTCAAACTAGAGACTCTGATGGACTTATCCTCTTGTTTAGTTGTACATCTGGCCTTCCACATCTCTTTCTGTCCTTGTTAGAGTCAGTTGTCCTTTGTCTTTGAAGACTGTAGTGTACACCTTTGTATGAAATCTTCAGTTTTGTGGCAATTTTAAGCATTGTACAGCCTTCATTCCTCACAACAATGATTAACTGACGAGTTTCTAGAGAAAGATGTTTCTTTTTTTCCATTTTTGACCTAATATTGACCTTAAGACATGCCAGTCCATCGCATACTGTGGCAACTCAAATACAAACACAAAAACAATGTTAAGCTTAATTTAATGAACCAAATAGGTTTCAGCAGTGTTTGATATAATGGCAAGTGATTTTCTAGTACCAAATTAGCAATTTAGCATGATTACTCAAGGATAAGGTGTTGGAGTGATGGCTGCTGGAAATGGGGCCTGTCTAGATTTGATCAAAAATGACTTTTTTCAAAGAGTGATGGTGCTGTTTTTTTACATCAGTAATGTCCTGACTATACTTTGTGATAAGTTGAATGCTACTTTGGTGAATTAAAGTACTAATTTCCTTCCAAAACAGCAAAATCTGTAAATTTTTCCAAACCTTTGGCCGCCAGTGTATGTGCAAACACTAGGACAGGTAACATACAGACCTCTGGCATAGCGATCAGGGAGTATCACAGCAAAATAATGAGGTAATTCCAACGGTATGCTGTTTTTCTTCAGACAATACAAGCAACTAGTCCTTTAGGTGACTGGGGCTTAAGTCAGCCTAACGGAGGTTAAGTCCTCTCAATAACTGCTTAATCTGAATCCAATGGATCTAAGGAGCAGTTTTGGTCTCCCACACTGCTTTCATAACAGACCAAGGAGAATTATTGAAAGCATATGCCTACAAAGGACTAAGAAATTACTGCCACACTGACAAACTGGGAAACAAAACAAATATGAAGTTAGATATGGTTGTGGCATGCCTCCCTGGTCTGAGCCAATGAAATATAATTAAATAAGTGGATTAACCTCAATACAAAGCAATCCCCCACACAAGAAAAGAGAGATGAGGACAGATACATAGATATGGCAGACACAACAATGGAAAAAATTTATATATTTCTAAGGGCTCAATGATATGGACAAAAAATCGAATTGCGAATTATTTTTGAAAAATACTGTGATTACGATTTAAACTGCGATATGATTATAAACAAATACAAACTAGTAAATGCTTTCTTGTATGTTTGTAGTCATTGGAAAACATGCTCTACTGCCAACAGATATTCTGTTCAAGAAAGGTTGCTCACACTTGAATCCTCTTAAAACGAACCTAAACAAATAAAAAATACAGTAAAATATAGATAGGAAAAAAAAACAGATTCACATCACATTGTACCTCTTCACTGTGTATATGTTTTTGTGTAATAGGCAGACTGTCCGCACTATTAATTAAAAGAGATCAAATCAGATTTGCGCATTCAGACATTAACAACCTATCTGCATGGGTTGCTTTGGTAACGACGTAGGCGTACCCATGTGATGATGCTTTCAAAACAGATGCAGGAAAAATGGAGGTGCATCATCTCGCTCTCCAAATAAGCGCCCTGTCCAGTCGCGGTGCAGAACTCCTCTCCGTCGCACAAGAAAAACTCAGCGACGGAGGAAACTGGTAAATATCGTGATGTTCCGTGCTGCAGTAACCGATTTCTGATGTCATCGTTGTGTGTCGCGTTAAGAGTGACACAAAAGATTATTTGAAATCCGTTTTGAGAAGCCAGAGCGTCCGGACTGAGACGCATCTGAAAAAAATCTGACTTCAATCGCATTTGAAACCACCTCCAGATGTGGTTTGAATCAGATTCGGAAAAATCAGATTTCATGTGTTTTTTTGCTGTCCAGACTATCAAAACTCATCTGGATACAATATGGATATGCAAAAAAATCGGATTTTTAGTGGCAGTCTGAACATAGCCACGTTGCGTCTCTGTAGACGTACAGTGCACGTCAGGGCACCAGGCACCAAGAGATTATGGGAGGCACTAAGGGATTTTTTTCCCCCTCTCATTTGTTCTCTTCCTCAACACCCACCATCAACTCTCAAATCTTGAGCTCCTTGTTTGTGGTAGCCAATCATGTACATTCCTAGCTAAACGGTTGCCTAGCTACTGCAACAAGCTCTTGGTCAAAACCATCACAATTTTTGGACAATTCAGCATCCCAAATATATGCCGCCTTCAAGTACTCCAGAGCGTTTAGGTCATTTTGGTCAAAATAAAATGGATGCAAAAGGCAAATTCATATTTCTTTCTTTCTTTTCCTCTACCCAGCAAAATACAGGGCCCATTTTAGTGCTAGTGTTACAAAATGGAAAGAAAAGTTGTGCATGCCACAGAGAAATGATGGGAAACGTAGTTTTGGCATGTGTAGCATTTTCAACAGAACACAAAATATATACAACCTAAACTGTACAGTCAAAATTTACAAGTAAATCTTTTACTTGAAAATGTATTACCAATACCAATTCTATCATTATTTACTTTGTTTTAGCATTTTTAATGTTGTTCCAAACAAATATGATGTTTTTTTTTGTTGTTGTTGTTTTTTTTTTTACAGTGGAACACAAATGAACAATTTTCTAGAATCATTATGCAGGTATTTTTTTACACGACAGTTCATAGTGATCGTATGGCTTCAGAAGACTTGGAATATTGCACACAAGTCGTTAGGACTTTTTTATAATGCTATTTATAAAAAAACGTAAGGTCATTTTTAGACCTTAAAAGCCATGGTCACTATGAACTGTTGCTGTTTAAAAAACACCTTAAATATCTCATTGTTTGTTCCACTCAATATAGTATGAACATGAGAGTGAGAACAAATGACAGAATTTTCATTTGTGGGTAAACTATTCCTTTGACCTATGTGGTGGCATTCATTCATTCCGACATGACTTGAATGTAGCATCAATTTATCTTTTAGGACAGAAAGAAAACAAAACAAAAAGGAAAACAACAGGCCACCAAAAATGTTGCGGGGAGGCGTAAGTCTGCAAACTGATACAGGCCTTTTTGAATTGAAGTATATCAACTAGAATTAAATGCACACACATCAGCCAGAGTTGAGAGAACATTATACCTAGCATCCATCTCAGTCGAAAGAATTGAATATCAAGTTACACCAAGCAGACAGGAACCACACCTTTTCATGGGCAACTTCAAGAATCTCCATATTAGTGATTAAAGGGTTCCCGTCATGCTCCTCTTCTCTAGCTAACAGGCCGGCTGTAACATGGTCCAGTACAGCAGCCCTTAATTGGTCGAGCCATTAGAGACACAAACACTCAACAAAGAAAATGGCTGTGCCATAAACAAGACCCTCACTGTCCATGCTTCCCATTTAATTTCACATTAACTGAATGAAAAACTGCAAATCAGCAAATCGAGGGAGGGGGAAAGACGTATTGCATAAGACACTTTACTTACTAACCTTCAGCCATTATGACAAACGAGGTTCTCCAACTTGCTGAGGCATGTACATTTAGAAATAATGCAGAAGACCGAAACTCTACAAGCTATATCGGAGAAGGGCTCAACAATAAAGGTTTTTCAGGCCAGAAGTTGAGAGTTTTACTTTCCCTGACAATATTTTACATTTTGCTTCATTACAAACTTGTTTTGAAGCAAAAAAGTATTTAAAAATCTGACAAAAAGACA
Source organism: Myxocyprinus asiaticus (assembly GCF_019703515.2). Taxonomy (NCBI): domain Eukaryota; kingdom Metazoa; phylum Chordata; class Actinopteri; order Cypriniformes; family Catostomidae; genus Myxocyprinus; species Myxocyprinus asiaticus. Next base: position 34,222,804 of record NC_059375.1, read on the forward strand.
AAACTGTGTACTTCTTTCATAAGGGCATGAACAACAATCCCATGAAGCATTGCGAATGAAAATCCAATTAAAAATGATGGAAAAATATAAAACTAATCATTTATAGTTGTTGATCAGATATTTACTCATATATAAGTAGCTTGAGAGTGTAGAAAGGGATTTTTTCCCTTCAGGATCATGGGTAGTGTAGTTCTTTACCAGAAATTCTGCTATTAAAGAGGTCATGAAATGGAGAATCAAAATTTCCTTGATATTTAGACATCTAAGAGGTAACTGTACTATAAAAACATCCTGTAAATTTCAGAACTCAAAACTTCCTCCCCAGTCTAAATACAGTATTAACAGTTGCCACCCTGCTGAAACGTCTCGTTTTGAAATCTGTCTGTTTTTGATGTCACGACACATTGCTCATTTGTATTTACACATCCCACAACATGCGCCATCGCACCCTTGGCCCCATCCACTGGCGCACAGGTCAAGAGAGCAGGCCTTGTGTGGCAAACTATTCCAAACATAACACCAAAGGGGAACCATCTGGACTATTTTTGAATATATTCATGCACTAGACAGACATCTTTGACTGACTGATTCATATCTCGTGGCGCTTTTAAAAGACGCAGTGTCAAGTTACAACTCTGAAAGGGAAAAGCATTTCTCTTTCATTCAGCTTCTGCCTGTGTCACCCAAACACGTCATGGACACGTTCTTTTGACCATCTGCGCTATTTTTTATTGTTGGTGTATGTAAACATAGAACGTCTTTGACGATGGACGTCTTTGACCGTTTCTGTGTGTTTCTGGCGATGTGCACCTCAGTGCGCCTGCAGTATGTGTGCGCGTAATTTTACAGTGCTTTGGACTATGATGTGTTAGTTTTTGTCGGCTCAAGTCAATGTCGATTGTTTGTAAACTGTTATGATACGATTCAAGCTTTGCAAAGGAACTGTTAAGGATGAGGCTGTTAAAAACACTTCAAAAACGTAAGTAAACCATTTCATTCATGAATATTTCAAATGTCATGACAGTTTGATGGTTTATGGTCCTAATGTAATCAGTTGTGCTTGAGATGAACAGTTTAATATATTCAGATGCAATGTGTTGAATGTGTAAACCCGGCAATTCTGTTTTGTAATGTTCTTCTGATTGAGTTTGCTGAATTTGAGGGGCCGCATGATGTTAGCCAATAATAACTGGCCGTTTATGTTGAAGTTTTAAGGATGGCCAAAAACAAGGTGGAAAATGATCACACACTCCATGGGTTATTTTTTCAACCCAAACGCTGGGTTGATCCTGTTGGATCAATGTATTGGGATATTTGCTCTCTGTTGGGTAGTTTTTATGTAACCCAGTCACTGGATTAGTGGTTGGGTCATTTTCACTGACAGCTGGAACTATTCACCCCTCCCTCCATCCCGATGCGACAACCCAGCGGTGCCGTCAGAACAGCCCAGCTGATGACTTACCTGACGCGGGCTTTCTGGTTCATAGTCAGGAGTTATCGGTTCTCAGCGTGAACAAATTGGAGGATTTATTCAGTGAAATAAGGTTTGTGTCAGTGTTTTTATCTATACTATCATTACTGTACACCAAAAAATACAAAGATACTGTTCCATAATCAGAACTGGGCAGCTCATTTGACATCAGCTGTTATTAGATGTCACACTAGCTTCGTGAGCTTTGGCTACGTTAGCCTGTAATGCCCACTGGACGCTGAATATGTTTATTTACTTTTTCAGATTTTTTTAAGTAATGCAAACGTCTCCTTTTCTGCGACATTTGCCATTTTGAATCCAAAGCATATCACCAACATGATTCATTTAGTTCATACCCTGTATCACCCTGTCTACAACGGATGCGAGCGGTGCGTCGCTGATACGAAGGCCGTTTCACAACACTCGCATAACAGACTTCTGGGCTTCAACACAACGCTTAACGCAAGCGTCATGCGGAGCTTTGTCCAACATATGAAAAGAGTTGGTGTACATGGTAAACACTGAAAACGTATTTGAATTTAGAGTAGAAAATTGTCAGGGGAACAAATAAGGTAACTATTAATGAATACATAAATTATGAGCCATCGAATATCGAATCAAAGTGTGAGTTTTTCTTTGTACTTTAAAACAATCACCAGTGAGGCAAACACTTGTGTGAAAAATCACAAACTGGTGCAAACTTCGGCCTGTTATTGCACAGAAATATTTACATTTATTAACCATGCCTCCAGCGTTCTGATGACTATTAGATTGCTAATAATTTGGGTTGATATCTTTCTTTAACCTTTTTGCTTTTCTTTTCTTATTGTCTTTTTGTAAGTTGGATCAAATATTGTGGAGTACCTCCAGCAGGCTGTGATGTCGAGGCCTTATAAATCCTAAACTCAGCAAAACAGGCCTGCACATAGATCATTTTGAATTCTTATTTTAATTTGATACATTTTGTTCATTCCTTACATAAATAGTTTTCTAGTAAAGTAAGATTTAAAGAGATAGCTCACCCAAAAATGAAAATACTCTCATCATTTACTCACTATCTTGCCTTCCCAGATGTGTACAACTTACTTTCTCCTGCAGAACACAAATGAAGATTTTCAGAAGAATATCTCAGCTCTGCAGGTCCATACAATGCAAATGAATGGTGACCAAAACTTTGAAGCTCCAAACAGCACATAAATGCAGCATAAAATTAATCCATATGGTTCCAATGGTTAAATGACTGTGAAAGTGAGAAACACATCAATATTTAAGTATTTTTTTTAATTACTATATATTTTAACTTTCACATCTAAAACACACGTAGCACATATTTAGTTTTTCTTTCAGATGTGAAAGTGGAGATTTAGAGTAAGAAAGCATTATTTATTTATCTGTTTCTCACTCACATCTATCATATCACTGAAGACATGGATTTAACCACTTATGAGTCTTATGGATTACTTTCATGCTGCCCTTATGTACTTTTTGGAGCTTCAAAGTTCTGACCACTATTCACTTACATACAATGGAGCTGAGATGTTCTGAACAAAAACAAATAATTTTAGAAGCAGAAGAAAGGCATACACATCTGGGATAAGTGTGAGTAAATGAGAGATTTTTCATTTTGGGGTGAACTATCCTTTTAATAATACAATGGGTGTTTAATGTTTTTAATGCCTAGTGTATTTAACATTATTTATAAATGTTACTTTATTGTTCTACATGCTGTTTATTAAAATGTTTGTAAAATAGTTTGTTTAAATGTATTTATTGCACGCATTTGTTTTCATCCAAAAATAAAGGAGCTACCATGTTTGCACATTTATTTATTTTACAATATTTTTTTAAGGATAAAACAATCTGAAAATATTAACCCACTTATGAGATCAAATTAACCCAGCATTCCTGTAAAAATGAACCAGCATTTGGGTTAAATAAATAACCCAACTTGCTGGGTTAGTTTAGCCCAACGTGTGTTCTGTCCCATATTTAAACAGCGGCTGGGCTAAAAACAACCCAATTAGGGTTATTTTTAACCCAGCATTTTTTAGTGTATATTACTAAATTGTGACTGTTTTGGTGAGACAAACTTTCATAACATTATCATTCGACTTCAGGGAAGATTATAAAATTATATATACAAAAAAAAAAAAAAGCACTTCATAACCCCTTTAAACACAATTTCTAAAAGCTGATATAACGTAGTCTGATGGCTTCAGCAAAAGCATATACCATCGCTTAACAACCTCTGAGCTCACGGTACGACTGTATTTACAGGCTTATAAGTTATCGTGAAAAATGTATTTGCCTATGGAAAAATGAATGTTGACATTTGACACGCACATCCGTTTCATGAGATTGTCGCGCATGCTATCTCTGGAGGACGCATGTTCAAGCGATTCCAGCAGGCTTCCCGAAATTTTTGCTCCAGAGACAGAAGAACGCGCACAACAAAAGACCCATTTGCATTCTAGTTTTTTTTTTTTTTACCGTAAAGCACTATGAAGGAAGTCAAACATCTCTAATGGTTTTTAAACTAAAAAAATCACCCCCCTTACTAAAATCCTGTTTGAATGATGTTGGATATTAGCAAACAAAACTGGCCATGCTTGCCTTCAGATATTCATATATTATCTATAGAGATGACTTTATCATTAAGAGCCTCAAAAGGATCATTTTTATTGATTTTCCAGACAAATCTTAGAATATCGTTATATATATTGTTATCGTAATATAAAATTATTAATATCGTGATACAAGATTTTGGTCATATCGCCCACCCCTAATAGGGATGCAAAGAAATTTCAGCCCCTGAAAATGGCATAAAATGCTAATTTCGGTTTTCGGCCTAGTCTTGCCCTATCTAGTTTCGGATAGGGCAAGTCACAGTTTTGTCAGCCAGCCCAAAACTCTCTCACCCTGACTATAGGCCATCTATATTGTTGAGTCCTGCTTGAGATTAATGCTTATTTCATTAAAAAATGGAAATCATTACACATGATTCATCTCGAAGTTGGATGATAATTTTTTCCCAAGCAATCAATGGCTCAGTTTCACTTTGCCTGCAACACAGTCATAATTTTATATGACAATAAAGTTTACTATCAGCTCAAATTATACAAAATCCTCCCTGGTGTATGACTCAGCTACAGGCCAATTTTTCCAGTGTATCGGAGTAGCAACTGAACATTCAAATGAGACAAATGAACATGTGCCAATGAATACCACCTTTCCCACAGCAACCAATGCAGGGCTTTGAAACATACCTTAAATCGGCTTGTTCCTGGAAACATCTATCTTTCATTCTTCAACCGAAATGACTAAAAAGAATCTCTTTTTTTCCTACTGAGCGCTCCATTCTCTTTTTACTCTAATCAAAAGCAGCTTTACACTTCAGGAGCTACACAACAAAACGTGTAGTTCTGCAACACCACATGGTACTGATAAACACATGCATGTGCAAAAAGGTTCATGAAATTACTGCTAAACTGCAGGTGGGACTATTTGCCAGATTTTTGCTGCAAGGCACAACACCTTTTTACGTGTCTCTCGGTTTCGCACTTTAAATTCTGAGAAATCAGGGATGGACAGAGACAGAAAGAGTCGTTTCTTTGATCTAATGTCACTTTGCAAGTAATTCTGTATGCATTTCTCCTAGAAACAGTTTGAGGAATCACAAACATGCTGGGTTTCAAAACACAAGTCCAAGCAGTGGTCAGGGGGCATATGGTATTTCTGTAGCTCAACTGGTAGAACATGGCTCTACCAACACAAAGAATGTTGGTTCTATTCCCAGGGATCACACACAGTACGTTGTTGATTACATGCACTTTAAAACTTTAATTTCAGTCCAACTAAAACAATCATTAATCATTTTAAAATATTATGTACACGCTTTAGTCGAATTTTGCAAAGTCGGACTAACAGAACAGTTGCTAGAACATGGCTCTAGCAACACCAAGGGTGTGCGTTCACTTCCCAGGGAACACACACAGGACTTACATGCACTTTAGAAGTTCGGTTTCATTCAGAAATAGTAATTCAACTTTTTAAAATGTCATATAAACACTTTAGTCTGACTGAAATCGTTACGGTCTGATTTTAGCGAAGTCGGAATAACAAACCTGCTGCTAAAACATGGCTCTAACAAGACCAAAGTTGTGGGTTCAATTCCCAGGGAACACACACGGACCGTTTGCATGCACTTTAAAACTTCGATTTCAGTCAGACAAATATAGTCATTCTTCTTTTTAAAATTTCATCTAAACGCTTTAGTCCGACTGAAATCGTACTAGTCTGATTTTTGCAAAGTTGGACAAACAAACCTGTTGCTAGAACATGGCTCCAACAACATCAAGGTTGTGCTTTTAATTCCAAGGCAACACACACAGTCTCTTTACATGCACTTTAAAAGTTCCATTTCAGTTGGACTAAAATAGCAATTCATCTTTCGAAAATGTCATGTAAACACTTTAGTCCAACTAAAATCGCACCAGTCCGATTTTTGCAAAGTTGGACTAACAGACCTGGATAATGCGACTGTAGCTCGTCATCGTTCAGCATGTACACATTAATCGGACCACAACTGGCTACACTTGCCAAGTGTATTTCACACTTCCTCAGTTGACGTCCTTCCTTCAATTGTGCAATTACGCATTGTATCATGTATACTTGGACAGACAGATAAAGACTGCAGCTTGACTACACCAAAATGTGTAAATGTTTCTATAGCTCAACTGGTAGAGCATAGCTCTAACAATGGCAAGGTTCTGGGTTTAATTCCAGGGGAACAAACAGTATGTTTACATGCACTTTTAAAGTTTAATTTCAGTTGAACTAAAACAATAATTAGCCCTTTGTACAAGCTTTTCTCCAACAGTCCCATTTTTGCTTAGTCAGACTAACAGACATGGATAATGCGATTATAGATTAGAATTGTGCATGTGAACGTAATGGCATACTAAACTGTCAGAGTGTCGGGCAAATACATAAACGTAAATCCGCATTTCTATTAAAAATCTGAAATCTCTGTTGATGATGCCTATTCTTCTCCTCCCTTCAATGCACATACAACAGGTTCATCCCATATTGCATTGTATCCAACTGATAGTACACAAGCACACCTTAAGTAAGATGCAGATAAAGTGTCTTACCTCTTGCTGACAGTTTCTTTGTGTTAATAATTTTAGCAGCATATTCCTGGCCAGTGGATTTCTTCACACATCTCCGCACTACGGAGAAGGCACCCCTGTCAATGAAGAACACATGAAGCTTGATTTCCCTCGAAAACAAAAGATGCAAACTCGTCCAAACGCGGAAAGAGCTGTCAATCATGCAAGACATAACAGCAGTGCCATTATAAATGCACCCAAGAGGTGGAAACATTGAGCATGGCTTAAAAAGAAGTGCAACTCACAAATGTGTCACTTATGTAGAAATGTCAAAATAAAATGTCTTAAAATAACATATTAACTTAATAGAACACTATACAACAAAAATGATATCTGCTACTAGAAAAATGGGAAATATTTATGGCATGCACAGAACATCACATCTGCAGTCTGTCAGAAGGCTGTAAATCTCTTCCTGAAAGTGAGATTGAATTCTCAGAAAAGGCGTTACTGCAACATTTATTGATTTTTTTTAATCCCTCTTTATCGCTCCACTCCCAAGATATTAAAGTGTTGTATGATTACCAAACTAGCAAATTTTGTTCTGGGAATGTTAGTCCCAGAATAGGGCTTTAAGAACGTTCTTATTTTGTTAGTCAGGAAAGTTTTAATGTACGCTGTGTAAAGTATGCTTTATAACATTCATCTGAACATTATAATGCGTTCTGGCTGCAAATCCCATTTACTGTGATCTTAATTTCTACATGTAATTCATCTTCAGTCATTGTTGTCTAACAAATACCTCTGATAATAATAATGATCATACAAATACTGAAAAAATACGATTGTGCAAAAGAAAAATTATCTATTAAAAAAACGTTCTTTCGAAGTTCTTTTTAGGTTGTCACGTAAAAACCTCCCTGCAACGTTCTGGTAACATTCTTGGAACATTAGGAGTTGGTTCCCCAAAAAAATAACTGAATGTAAACCATTTGCTAACGTAAGGGGAACATTCTGTGTTTTCTGGGTAACTGTGTGTGTGCAATAGACTCAATATTTATTTATTTTTTTTATTTTATTTATTTATTTTTTTAAGTATAAAGCTACATGAAATATAGTGCACTACATAATGAACTATGCTGCTTTCATTTTGAACTGCTCCAAAACAAAATAATGATTTCACCTCTGGTTAAGAACACAAGACAATCTACACTGCAGAGGGAAAACGATGTTGTTAAAATGCCAGGCAAAGTGCCAACAAACTACCCAAAGTAAACGTGAACAACAAGCCCTTAAAATAAAACAAGGTGTGAACATTCTATATACTACACACTACATTCAACATACTACAGTGCATATTCAGCCCTCAGACACATTCTCCATAGTATACACTACATTTAACACATTATAAGACATATGTAGTACTCAAAATCCTTTGGAGCCCTTAAAATAAAACAAGGTGTGAACATAGTGTACACTACATTGAACACAGTGCATATAGTCCTCAAAACCACTAGAGCTCTTGAAATTAAACGAGGTGTGAACATTCTACATAGCATACACTACATTCATCATTCTACAGTGCATATATATATATATATAGTACTCAAAACAAGGCATGAACAGCCTACATAGTATACACTACATTCAATAAAACAATAGGTAATTTATTGTACGCGCTAGACACCTTTTCTACATAGTATGCTAGTAGTTTACTTCACTACATTCAAAATACAATGGAACATAAATAGTACTCAAAACCCTTCAAATAAAACACGAGGCTACATTCTACACTGTATACACTACATTCAACCTACTCTAGTGCATATATATATTAGTACTCAAATATCAGTATTAAAGCTTAAACCCTGAAATTCAAAAACGTTAGATTCGTTAGCCACGCACAAGGTGCTCGATCCAGATCAAGTCCAGAACCCAGTGCTGGACTCAGTCGTGGACTTGATCCGATCAAATGCGTGGCTGTCGGAAGGGTTTACGAGTCTTTTTGCGAGTCATTTTTCCCGCTGTCAACATGCAACTCAAACAACGGAACGTAACAAACAAGAGTAAGTTGCGCCGGTGACGTCACAATGCTACATTGTTCCTTGACGTCACAATGCCACAATTACTTACTTTCCCAGCTCTTCGTAAAGCTGATACTCGTCCGTAAACCTGGTCGAGGTTACGATTGTAGCCATGTCGTGTATGATTGCGGGGAGGGGGGACGATGCCTCTGCTGCTGCTGCGGTTCAGTTTTCGGGAGGAGAAGCTCATGTGTTCCAAGGAGAGGGAGAGTGCTACAGACGGAAAGAGCGGAGGGGAGGGGCTGGTTGGTGGGGGTGGAGAGATAATAACGCGAGACTTCGATGCAATCAGCAAAGTCACGGGTAGGGTAACAGACTAGTATGCGATCCAAAATAGCTCGAAGTGTGCGATGTAACCTCTCTGAAGGTTTTTGCTTTTGACTAATTTTTTTGTGTTTGTTGAGATTAAGATTTTATTGGCAACTGTAGTGCCCCTGGGTGGATGTTTTAAGAATAAAAACTCACATACTCAAATACATACTGTATGTAACACTGTCTGGAAAAGTTAATGTTGTTCCAGGTTTTATTTGTTTTTAAAGGGATGTGTGTCCTCTGGATATCATGACAGAAATTAATTTCATTTGACTTTTTCTGGTAGACAAGTTGGAAATAATGCACCAGTGTATCGGCCACAATATTTAGCGGCCGATTATTGACCAAACTAAAACCATCTGCATGTCGGTCATAGCATAAAAATGCAGCTGTGAAAAAATAATGGTTTATTTACAATTATTTAAATACAAGTATTGCATTGCACAAAGTTTATAATCATTGTTTTATCACATTTCTGTGTGTAATATAAAGAAACCTAACAAAATAAATCAAATTCAAAAAAGCATGTCAAATATGCATAGTATTCATTTGTAATGTTTTATCATAGTTTGTAAAATGTGTGTTCTGTTATTTAGAACTGCAAAAACTTGAGTGCAAAAATGTTTTTCAACAGATCCAAACCATGTTCAAAGGGAATTACTTATCAATAGAACGATAAAATAACATTTTTAAGGCAGAACAATGTTTTGATGTCAAAATAAGGCAAGTAAGTGGTATCACCCTGTATTTTTTTATTTTTTATTTTTTTTTTATTTATTTATTTATTTTTTTGTTAAAATTGGTATCAGTATCAGCCCAAAATGTGAATATTATTGCATTCCTAAACATAATACTTTTGGGTCATTTTTTTTTTTTTTTTTTTTTAAGGGCTTTTACTTGGTATATTTCTGATTGTGAGAACAGATAAAATAGACCAAATTTAGCAATATAATCACAATATAATAAGAATGACCAAAAATGCAAATTAAACATACACAAGATACACAATTTGAGTAGTTAACATAAAATATAACATGGCAATTTACTTTCAATTGGATAAAGATTTTTGCTTAAAAATTACATATATGTACAAGTGACAAATTGTGTCATTTAGGTGCTATGACTAGTCACCATTTCTTTTATATTGTTCACCATTTTTAGGCTTTTTAAAGGCTTTTTTGCCTTCACTAGTTAATTTTAAATGGCTCTGCAATGTGACAAATTAAATCTAAAAATACAAATATCCCATGTAGTCACTAATTTAAAATGTTAAATGGTCAAATATATGTGCTATGTAGTTATTAGGTCATATAAGAATTGGAAAACATTTTTTGAAATACCTTTAGATGACTTATAGCATGTCACACCACAGGACACTGCTGAAACATGCTTGAAATTTTATGTCAACAACCTAACCCCAATATAATTGTTATTCAATAACATTTAACATACTATTCTATACTCCAAATTGGTGTCCAAACTCAGTATTCATTGCTTCCATTGAAATATAATAATACTGTACTGCACATATAGACTTATAAATCCCACTGCATGCTCCAAATGCACTTTCAACAGGAGTTTGCCTGTCAGGTTATCTCACCTTGTAAGTGCTCCTGCTTCTTTGCTCAGGGGACAGTGTGTTCTCACTCTACAATCCCAGATTGTAAAGATGAATGTCTGCTCTCCATTTAAAGTGTCATAAAACAGGAGTACAGTTTGTATTATTAAAACAAAATGCAACAAGGACCATTACAGCATAGTAATAATGTTTGATATGGCTGCTGAAGATCCTTCCCTGTGATTGATTGACACTGTGAGGAAATGTCAGTTAATGTTATTTTAGTGATGAAATATTATTCAGTTCATATCATATTTAGCATTCTAACAGTTCAAAAAGTAGGTTTAGCTACAGCCTGTAAATTAAGTTTATTTTCCAAAACAGTACTGTACTATTAGAAATGGTATGCTGTGCGCATATTGGCCAATGAGTTATAGTGTTTTGTCAATATTCCATAGTGAACTCACAAATTATTGGTTTGAAGAATCACTAAATACAGCAGCCATTTCATAATTGATGTGGTTTTCCTATTCATCTAAAATATTCAGAACTTTCATCCATTATTCCCTTGAACATAAATCCAGCAGGTCCATGTGTATTCCTGAAGTCCATTCAAATGGAAATGTAATAACATTTAGTAAACAAACGTATTTTATTTTTGATGTTTTGGTAACAATGAACTTTTATTAATCACACTTTCTTAATCAGTATTTTGTCTTGTTTTAGATTGATTTACTTGAGAAGCAAAACTGTAAAACATAATTCAAGATATATTCTCGGAGAACTGGTTTTAATAGTTTAATTAATTAATTTTAATTATATTTATTTATCACACATTTGCACATATACAGTGAAATTCTTTTTTTCACATATCCCAGCTAAGCTGGGGTCAGAGTGCAGGGTCAGCCATGATACGGCGCCCCTGGAGCAGATAGGGTCAAGGGCCTTGCTCAAGGGCCCAACAGTGGCATCTTGGCAGTGCTGGGGCTTGAACCCCTAACCATCTAGTCAGTAACCCAGAGCCTTAACCGCCAAGCCACCACTGCATAAAATAACACCATTTTGCTACTTGAGAAAATGTATCTTGTTTTTAGGATGTTTCGAGTTTTTCTGAATAAGACAAAAAATGCTTTTGCTGTGAATAGAGTTTTACCACCTGCCCCCACTGCCTTATCAGAATACATGCATAACTGCAAAGATTCACATGCAAAGAACATGGGAACATTCAGCCGATGACATCACACGCCAGAACTCAACAGCAAACCAAATGAAGCAAACACATGCAAAGGAGATGAGGTTGGTTCCTTTACCATATAATTTCAAAGCTATCCAACGCACCCACAGTATTCAGAACTGTATACATTCAGAAACAATAAGATGACAATGTCTGCTATTCTCATTTATATCTGAATTCACTCCAGTTGTCTTGGTAAAAAAAAAAAAAAAAAAAAAAATGTACACTTTTACCCAAATTAAGTAAACTCTGGACATTGCAACTCATGCTGCAAGACATAGCAATCTAGTTGGAGGCACATAAATTAGTCATCAGTCAATATAGATCAATGGGCCTATTTTCACCAGGCTGAAATTAGGAGCACAGAGTTCAGCTCTTGTCTGGGAGATGGAGAGGGGTGTAAACACATGGGCAAACAAGTAAGGTACATACCATTCACTGCAGCTACATACATGAATTCATAAACTTCTTTGGAAAAACAGTGTGTGGTAGCTCTTTAAAACATTGAGCAATTCTAATATATGGGGTGAATGAGTTACTTGTGATGTGATATTTTTTGAAATCGGGCTTTAAAAACAAGAGCTTCAGAAACGATTTAGAAAGCTCTTGGTTCATTCTTCATCAGCTCATTGCGTCAGTTCATCGTTACATTTAACTTAATTTTTGAACATGAATTAAATAAACAATTTTAAATACATTTAAAAAATATTTTAGCCTGTTTTTAAGATTGACACATTTCAATTTCATAACAAAATTAAATCAAATTGAACTGTGTAATCTTATGAATAACATTTAAACAACCCGATCTCATGAAAATGTATACATAATGTATTTTTTGAGTTGGCTATTTCGTATGATTTCGTACGATTTCATTCGTATAAATTTGCATGATTTCATCACATGCAAATTCCCGGATGTCTAATGCGGAAGTAAGTGTGAGTTCCGCGCACAAGTTCCGCGTTAAGGACATACTTATTAATATTATGCCCTAACCCAAACCCCTTATCTAAACTTAACCAACCAGTAGAGTGTGTAAACATGATCGGAAGTTGTTGTGTGTGACAGAAGCAAGTAATTGGCACATATAAGATGGAAATGATGTCCAGCGACGTCATTGGCTGTAGTGAAAGTCGTATGAATTCATACGATTTCGCCTTTAAATATATTTAAGTTGCATTAATTACATTTTGTTAAAGATTTGTTAAATATATTTAAGTTATATGAATTAAATTTTGTTAATTATATTTGCTGGATTTTTTTTTTTTAATGAAATGAAAAATGAAATCTGATAAATAGGCAATTTTTTGAGGGTATGTTTATTTATTTGTCAATTAGAAAAATCTTAATTTCTGAAATAATAAATGGACAATTGATTACTTAGTTTTTTACCCTTAGTTTTCCATAGACATTGGGGTGCAAAAATCTAGACTACTGAAAACCTAGGATTTAAAATCTAGTTAAATTCTGGAAATAGACAGAGTTTTAGGATTTTCAGACATTTAAAACAAAGACGTACTTAGATTCTAAGATACTTAGACACTAAGATTCTGCACTATTTCCAGTTCACTAATCAAATAAGCAAATTTGTTACATCAGATTTAGTTTTTTTGGATATATTTTTGTACCCTTAAGGAGACAAAAGGTACATGTTTTGGTTCCCAGAGGTACAAAACATATAAATGTATCTTTAAATGTACACAGTAGGTTCTTATTGTACAATTTTGTACCCCAAAAAAGTTAAACATTTTAACTAGAGGTTGTAGTACCTTAAACGGTACCTTTTTTTTTTTTTTTTAAGAGAGTGTAAAAGCATTTTTACTATTAATCTCAAACATTTGGACCCCGCAGTATGTCTGGACAGAAAATAGAAAATGAGAAACAGCTACTTGTCATACTCTACATTAGAACATACACTCGAATTTCTGATCACCAGTTACTCAGGCCTTACCATTTTAACATTTAAGTTAGTTTTGCAAACATGCTGGCACATGTTCTTTCACCTTAACTAAAATGTCAAGGATACCATTTACCTGGTATGTGACTTCTTTATGTTTTCAGGCAAGAGTGAGAGAGAGTGTGTGAAAAAGATCGAAAGTGACAGTGAAAGAGACATTAACAGGTTGAAAAAACAGCCGAGAGAGTCTTTCTCAGCTGTTAATGTCACTGGCCCTAATTTTCGGACTTGTCATTGGGGAGGACGCTGAACTCATCAGTCATTCTTAATGAGAGCCTGCCAGTCTCTCTGCATGTCCATAACCACGCTCACTCTCACATTTACAATCACTAGTGCAGTGCATTATCATATGTAGCATGAAGTGCAGTGCATTATCATATGCTCAGTGTGTCACAAGAGCCTGACTGTTGTGACTGATCTTGTATCAGTGGTCATCGACTAGTCATGTGTCAGTCATGCTGATTAATTGGCTGATATTTGGCCATTATGAGATTATCGGCATAGTCAAATAATGTTTCCTTGCCAATGAAGAGAAATGATAGTTCCCCTTGAGTTAGTTCCACAATCTATCAACAGCCTTGTGCATAATGCACATATCTTGTTTTCAGATATTCTGGAGTGAATTTTGAGCATATAGTGTGTAATATACGTGCATTTAATTTCAGCAATTTTATAAAATGTGTAAAATAATAAAGAATCAGTGGTTTGTCCAACTTGGTTGTCTGTCTGTCTGTCTATCTATTGTATGGTATATAGCTAGATTATCAGCATTATATCAGCCATCAGATATCCAGTAAAATTGACATAAATGAGGCAATTTTTGACATGAACACAATCAAAGATTTTTAGAAAAATATTTCAGCTCTGTTAGTCCTTACAATGCAAGTGAATGGTGACCAGACCTTTGAAGCTCCAAAAATCACACGAAGACCACATAAAAGTAATCCAAACGACTCCAGTGGTTAAATTCATGTCTTCAGAAGCGATATGATAGGTGTGGGTGAGAAACAGATCAATATTTAAGTCCTATTTTTCTTTAAATCTCCACTTTCACTTTCAAAATCTGAAAAAATTTGAAAGTGAAAGTGGAGAATTATACTGAAATAAGACATAAACATTGATCTGTTTCTAAACTACACCTATCATATCACTCCTGAAGACATGGATTTAACCACTGGAGTCTTATGGATTACTTTGATGTGGCCTTAATATGACTTTTGAAGCATCAAATGTATGGTCACCATTCACTTTTCATTCTTTTAAAATCTTTGTTTGTGTTCTGCGGAAGAAAGAAAGTCATACACACCTGGGATGGCATGAGGGTAAGTAAATGATGAGACAATTTTCATTTTTGGGATAACTATTCCTTCAATATTTTTACTGCTGTGTAGGAGAACTAATTAAGAGATCAAAAACAACATATTTGTTATTATTCTTTTCATAGCCCTGGAACATTCTGCAGTCTTTAGCCTGGTCATGGTCACAAAAATAGTGTGATAATGCTAAGTGTAAATTCATGTGTCATCGCTGAACTGCACCTCAGAGGGGCTTGTGTATGGATTTACTTACGGATGAATGCTTTTTATTGTGGCTTATCATATCCTGAGCTTTTCTTATAGTTCAAACATGCCCCAGAAGTCACCTACAGTGTTAGTCAATGTGTTTTAAGTGGTGTTCTTTCACAAAATATTGACCAAAGCCCTTGAATGACAACGGATGTGTGTATTAGTGGAATTAAGCAGGCCGGCAAGCCATGGAGGGAGTGTGTGAGGACAGAGCATTTCAGGATAATGTAAGCTTCAGCGTAAGAGAGCACAGGCCTGTGGGAAGGTGTCCGAAGCTTCTCCCACAGTGTTTATGTAACAGAGTGCAGCACACTTCAGCTTGTGTTAGCATCTTCCCCCTCAACGCCCGCTCCCAACTGACCTGCTTTACACTGAACACCACTGAGAGAAATAAAACGAGCGGTGAAAGGGAGCAGAGAAAGACTGTAGTTTATACTGAGCTCAGCAGATACGAGTGAAAGCTAGAAACACACACACACACACACACACACACACACAGAGAGAGAGAGAGAGAGAGAGAGAGTAGGGAAGATTGCAGATGTGTTGACAGGGGAACTGGATTATGGACTCTGGTGTAGTGAAGTTTGTGTGTTTGTATGGCGGAATTCCATTCGTAATGGAATACTGTGGTACTGCTTACTGCATAGTGTACATAGTGTACAGAACTAACTGTATTCAGCCTTTTTTTTTTTTTTTTTTGTATGTGAAAAAGTACGCAATGATGCAACATTTTAAATAGTAGGCCTAGTAGTATGCTACATACATTTATTTACTCCAGTTTTGTGTAAAAATGTCTTGATCAAATGTTGAATCTTGTAAGACATTAAGAAAAATCAAGGCTGATATTGATTCAGTTCATTCATCTATTTTTAAATGGTGAAGTCAAGCACATTTCATTGTAAGTATTCCACACAGTCTATTGCTGCATTCTGTAGATCATCTGAGTATTGCATGCATAAAGAAAATTCACATAGGCTATGTTCGAAATAGCATACTACCATTCTACTCTTCAAATTTATGCCTAGAGTCTGTATACTGTGCATAATATGCAAATTTTCAGCATGCATGGAATAATCAGACAACCTACTACATTTGCAAAAATGATCAGTGTACAACAGAGCATTATGCATGGAATACCTTGTGTCACAATGCAATGTGCTCAACTTTTAACTCACCATGATTTCACCAAATTTTAAAAATATATATTTTTGATAGAACTTTTCCAGTCTTATCTCCATTCAGTGTGTGCACAGCAACTTTAAACATTTTTGTCCCTACGCACCTGAAGTAATACAGGCTTGTTTGAGCTCAGCAATACTTTCTACTGACAAAAATTAAGGCATTTCTAAAAATATATTATAATTGAAAGATGGTAACTAAATAGAAGCATATCAGGCCCTCCAAGCATTGGGCTTGGAACTTGACTGGGATATTGTTTGGTCTAACATTTTCTCAGCTTCAAAGAATCCAGCACACCAGCTTGTTCACTACAAATTTATCCATAAAGTCTATGCTTCTCCATATAAACGATTCCGACTAAAATTTACTGACAGCCCAAACTGCACACAGTGTCACTCAGAACTCCATAGGGACGGATTTACATATTTTACTGGGACTGTCCAGTGGTGTCACATTTTTGGTCACAGGTAGCATACTTTTTATAAGAGGTTTTGAAATTTCCAGTGCCCCAAATTCTTGTTTTATTTTTTTATTTTCCTTGATGAGTCTCATAAAAAGCTTATATTTTCAGGTTTAACTGCAGTAAAAAATACCATGATTAGTTCTTGGTTTTCGCCTGGGGCTCCTTCCATACAGGACTGGTTAAATAATTACATATATATTAGATATTAGATAAATAGCCGCAATAGCGCGATCCTTAGCAATAACACACAAAGCACGACCTTCTACTATAGAAGCATGGGATACACTTACATCTTGTCTACTTAACCCTCCCCCTTCTCTGTAACCGTGTGACTAGCATATTTATAATATCATACTAACAACTGTGGATTCCATACTGTGTAATTTTTAAGGTAATTTATTAAGTAAGTGGACTATAGATTATTTCTGTTTGTATTGCATATGTATAAGTTTCTAAATACTTTTATATTTATTTCACAAGGCTCTGGCATTATAGGTTGTTTTGTACATAGTTTGTTGTTTTTCTTTTTTGCCACAAGTAGAGTTAATTTGTGTTTACACGGTTTATACGAATTTTATTTTCTCATACAAAAATGTATACAACCTTGTCTTATTGTAAAATGTATATGTTTAAAAGATCTAATAAAAGTTGATCACAAAAAAAATTATAATAAAAAAACAAAATAAAACAAATGGAAGTATATTATTGTTTAAAACATTTACTGTGAAATAATACATACTGTTTCAATTACAATTTTTAAACAGTAGTAAGCAGTATACGGTGTATACTACAGAGTATTCAGTGAGTAGTAAGCTAGTATTCCATTCCATTCCAACCCCAGCCATTCTTGTTTTAAAATGCATTCTATTTCACATACAATTTATTTTTAAATAGTAAGCAATAAACAGTGTATACTGGACAGAATTCATTAAGTACTATGCTAGTATTCCATTCCGAACATAGCCATAATTGTTTCATAATGCATTCTATTATACATACTTTAAAAAATAGTAAACCGTATTCAGTGTATACTGCACATTGCGCAGAAACCAGTAGGCTAGTACTGCATTCTGAACATAGGCGTTATTATAATGGTAAGCAGTATTCAGTCCACACTGCTCAGTATGCAGTAAGCAGTAGTCTAGTATTCCATTCCAAACATAGCTGTTATTGTTTCCTAATGCATTCTAATTCACATACCATTTAAAAAAAATAGTAAGCAGTATTCAGAGTATACTGCACAGTATGCAGTAACCAGTAGACTTCTATTACATTCTTGACATAGCCATTAGGGTTTCATAATACTTTCTAAGTGACATACCACAGTGCATCCGGAAAGTATTCACAGCGCTTCACTTTTTGCACATTTTGTTATGTTACAGCCATATTCCAAAATGGATTAAATTCATTATTTTCCTCAAAATTCTACAAACAATACCCCATAATGACAACGTGAAAGGAGTTTGTTTGAAATCTTTACAAATTTATTAAAAATAAAAAACGAAAAGAAAACAAATCACATGTACATAAGTATTCACAGCCTTTGCCATGACACTCAAAATTGAGCTCAGGTGCATCCTGCTTCCACTGATCATCCTTGAGATGTTTCTACAACTTGATTGGAGTCCACCTGTGGTAAATTCAGTTGATTGGACATGATTTGGAAAGGCACACACCTGTCTATATAAGGTCCCACAGTTAACAGTGCATGTCAGAGCACAAACCAAGCCATGAAGTCTAAGGAATTGTCTGTAGACCTCCGAGACAGGATTGTATCGAGGCACAGATCTGGGGAAGGGTACAGAAACATTTCT
This sequence comes from Myxocyprinus asiaticus, assembly GCF_019703515.2. Classification (NCBI taxonomy): domain Eukaryota; kingdom Metazoa; phylum Chordata; class Actinopteri; order Cypriniformes; family Catostomidae; genus Myxocyprinus; species Myxocyprinus asiaticus. Next base: position 34,241,549 of record NC_059375.1, read on the forward strand.
GCAGCACTGAAGGTCCCAATGAGCACAGTGGCCTCCATCATCCGTAACTGGAAGAAGTTTGGAACCACCAGGACTCTTCCTAGAGCTGGCCACCCGGACAAACTGAGCGATCGGGGGAGAAGGGCCTTAGTCAGGGAGGTGACCAAGAACCTGATGGTCACTCTGACAGAGCTCCAGCGTTTCTCTGTGGAGAGAGGAGAACCTTCCAGAAGAACAACCATCTCTGCAGCACTCCACCAATCAGGCCTGTATGGTAGAGTGGCCAGACGGAAGCCACTCCTCAGTAAAAGGCACAAGACAGCCCGCCTGGAGTTTGCCAAAAGGTACCTGAAGGACTCTCAGACCATGAGAAACAAAGATTGAACTCTTTGGCCTGAGTGGCAAGCGTCATGTCTGGAGGAAACCAGGCACCGCTCATCACCTGGCCAATACCATCCCTACAGTGAAGCATGGTGGTGGCAGCATCATGCTGTGGGAATGTTTTTCAGCGGCACGAACTGGGAGACTAGTCAGGATTGAGGGAAAGATGATTGCAGCAATGTACAGAGACATCCTTGATGGAAACCTGCTCCAGAGCGCTCTGGACCTCAGACTGGGGCGAAGGTTCATCTTCCAACAGGACAACGACCCTAAGCACACAGCCAAGATAACAAAGGAGTGGCTATGGGACAACTCTGTGAATGTCCTTGAGTGGCCCAGCCAGAGCCCAGACTTGAACCCGATTGAACATCTCTGGAGAGATCTGAAAATGGCTGTGCACCGACGCTCCCCATCCAACCTGATGAAGCTTGAGAGGTCCTGCAAAGAAGAATGGGAAAAACTGCCCAAAAATAGGTGTGCCAAGCTTGTATCATCATACTCAAAAAGACTTGAGGCTGTAATTGGTGCCAAAGGTGCTTCAACAAAGTATTGAGCAAAGGCTGTGAATACTTATGTACATGTGATTTTTTTTTTTCTTAGTTTATTTTTAATACATTTGCAAAGATTTCAAAAAACTTCTTTCACGTTGTCATTATGGGGTATTGTTTGTAGAATTTTGAGGAAAATAATGAATTTAATCTATTTTGGAATAAGGCTGTAACATAACAAAATGTGGAAAAAGTGAAGCGCTGTGAATACTTTCTGGATGCACTGTATTTAACGAAAATTTTAAGCAGTATTCAGTCCACACTGCTCAGTAAGCAGTAGTCTAGTATTCCATTCCGAACATTGCCACTATTGTTTTGTAATGCATTCTATTTTACATACTATTTTGATTTTGTTTTTTTATAATAAGCAATTTTGTACTGCAGTGCACAGTATGCAGTAAGAAGGAAGCTAGTATTCCATTCTGAACAAGCCATAATACTCCATATTTCAGAAATAGTATGAGCAGGCAGTATGCTGTTCTGAACATATTACACAGTATGTGTGTTTAGCTCAGTGACTGGAGGAGTGAGCAGAGAGGATTGTCCTACACAGAACAGCACTGGGTTTGGCCACTGTAACTTTACCACACACACCTCTATGGCTCTGAATTATTAAAGAGAGAAATGGAAAGAGACTTCCTGGACAGAACGGAATGTGTGGAGAGATTGAATGAGGTGGAAAGAGAAGAAAGAGAATTTGATGGAGAGTAGTATGTTAGAAGAGCAGAGGAGAGGTGGAAATATGAAACCAGAATAGCAGGCAAGAATAGCACATACTCAGAAAGACAAATTAAATGCATTTTTTTTTTTTTTATCGGCTCTGTGGAGAGCTCTTGCTCACAATGACTCCTGCATTGTTATTCTACTGTTTGTGGCTGTTGTGATGAGATGTGATTGTACAGTGCTTCCTAGGGTTCTGTGTACAGCCTACATACTAAAACCGTGTCCCTTCATTTGGTGATGCGAGTACAGGGTCTTACAATTTATGTCAGATGCCTGGAAAGCCAATGCTTGGCTTAAAGTTTGTGTGCCTATGTTGGGGCGGGGGGGGGGATACTCGCTTGAGGGATTAAAGCTTACAAACAGTATACAGTATACATTATGCCTATATGGCTATGGCTGTTTTAAGTGCGTACTGTAATATGTGAGCTTTAGTGATGAGTCAGAGTGCTCAGGCCCATGTTTTACTGTATTAAATCGGCATGGAGTGAGTGGGTGTGAATTTAAAGTCAACATAAAATCAGCATTCGCAGCATATTTTACTTCTGTAATGTGATGCACTTCCAAGTGATACAGAATATTTATGGTCTTGTGCACTTTCTCGGACACACGCAAGAGAAGGCTATTGCAAATCTGCGAGACCAAATTAAGTGCACCATTTACAACAGGGCCTTTGATTTCACATTGATTTAATAGGCTCCTGGGTGCTTGTGTCAATGTAATTCTACTTCTTGTCAGTTGAGGAGTGTTCATTTTGGAATTTGCAACCCGTGTGTACAGTATGTGTGCATGTGTGTGTGACTGAAAGGAAATGTTCAGACCTACAATGTGTTTTATAAGAGGACTGCAGCCTGTGCAAATGAACAGATAAGTCATGTTGGCGGACATTTGGATGGTACATGTGAATAATACATGATGACATTAACAGTGATGTACACTTAACTGCAGATTGCACTACAGCTCAGCCGTCCTCATTTCTCATTGTGTGTGTGTTTGTGCTTATTGCATGTGTGGGACAGAGGGAGGTCATCAGTGGCTGTACACAGAGAGTCTGTTGTGTTATCTGTTAAATGTGTGCTTGTGTCTGCGTGGGTTGCTGCATTGCTCTGAGATGGGCTCCAGTACTGATAATACATGACAGTTTAAATTTCTTCCTTACACTCACAGAGAAACCAAAGAGATGTCCACCATATTTATGCTCATCTATTATCGGGTTGGGAAGGTTACTTTTCAAAATTATTCTACTACAGATTACAGAATACATGCTGTAAAATGTAATCTGTAACGTATTCCATTAGATTACTCAAGGTCAGTTAAGTAAACTAAACACTTTGGATTACTTCTTCAGCAATAGGCCTAAAGGATGTTGTTCAATTTTGTTTCTTTTGTCCATTTTTACATTGTTTTTTTTTTTTGTTTGTTGTTTTTACACAATCTCATTTCAGTAATATTGTTTACATATTTTGTTTTTGTTGCTATCAATTAATTGTATTATGGAAATACTGCCATTATATCGGCCATCAGCATTGGCCATTATGTCAACCACTACTGAAAATACCAGAAAATACCAAATAATTTTAAGACTAATTTTCATTTCAATTAATTTGAAACTAATTGGAGGTTTCCTTTTTACAGTGTATAGTGAATGAATATAAATGTTTCTCATTTTTTACTCTGCTTTAAAATAATTATTTGGCTTGATATTGCTCTGTTGAAGAATAAAACCTCTCAATCCATATGCCCGATTCGTAAGTGAATCATTCTTTTAAGTCAGTTATTTTCAATAAATCAATCAAACCAATTCACAAATTGCTCTGAATGATTCATTAGTAAATTAGTCTGAATTTGTTTAATACAAAAAAATCCAGTAATCACACATGACTGGAGGGGTCATGAAACAGTCATAGAAATGTATTAATCAAAAGTATGGGAAACCTGGTACTGTATTTAAGTACTGATGACACATCACAAAGCCCTCTTGGATATGATGGATCAATCAATCAATAAGCACTAATAAAGACCACATGTGCACAATTGCACATACAAAATGAAACACTACACTAGGAGATGGCTACAGCACACAATATGTTCTCTCACTGCGGTGTAATCAGACTCAACAGTGCTCTGTAGATCAGACACAGTCAGCAGTCCTCCTCCTCCTCATCTTCTATCCTCCTCTCACTGCCTCACCGAGGATTTGAGTGGAAAATCCAGTGGGCTGATCAACTGACAAACTGAACTGCCTTTAAATACTCATATCTACTGTTGAATCAGTTGCTAACAGGAGATATTAAAGGGATAGTTTATCAAAATATGAAATATCTAATCATTTACTTCACGACATTCCAAACCCGTATGACATTCTACTGCTGAATCCAAAAGGAAATAATTTAATGAATGTCTTGTGAATGGTAGTACATAGTGACTCACTTTAATGCTTAATAAAGCACCCAAGAGTATCATAAAAGTAGTCCATGTGATTTGTGCGCCATATACCACATCTTTTGAAGGCATATGATTACTTTGTATGATGAGCAGACCAAAATTGAAGTCGTTTTTAAAGGTGCTATTAGCAATTTTTTCATAGAAAGTTAAGCAAAAAATGTTCCTATTCCCTGAGAGATATTACTGAAATAAGTGTTGTTAGATATCTCACCTGTCTCTGTGACAGTTCTAGACTGTGTAAACAGCAAACAAAAATGTGTCAGCGGACAGAAGACAATGACGCTTTCGACCTGTCAATCATTTTGCACATTCTAATAGTGTTGTAGCTGCAGTGAATTATTGAGACTCTCTCAGCCTATTGCGGACAGTCTGAGCACTGATGGAGGGATTGGGCGTTCCTGGTGTAACTAGGGCAGTTGTTGTTGCCATCCTGTACCTTTCCCGCAGGTGTGATATTCGGATGTACCGATCCTGTGCAGGTGTTGTTACACATGGTCTGCCACTGCGAGGATGATCAGCTGTCCTTCCTGTCTCCCTGTAGTGCTGTCTTAGGCGTCTCACAGTACGGACATTGCAATTTATTGCCCTGGCCACATCTGCAGTCCTCATGCCTCCATGCAGCATGCCTAAGGCACGTTCACACAGATGAGCAGGGACCCTGGGCATCTTCATTTTTGTGTTTTTCAGAGTCAGTAGAAAGGTCTCTTTAGTGTCCTAAGTTTTTATAACTGTGACCTTAATTGCTTACCGTCTGTAAGCTGTTAGTGTCTTAACAACCGTTCAACAGGTGCATGTTCATTAATTGTTTATGGTTCATTGAACAAGCATGGAAAACATTGTTTAAACCCTTTACAATAAGATCTGTAAAGTTTTTTGGATTTGTACAAAATTATCTTTAAAATACAGTGTCCTGAAAAAGGGACTTTCTGTTTTTGCTGAGTTTTATATCAACCAATCAAATCCCGAATAAAACCGAGTCCTGTCCTACTTTATTTCAAGTCAAATGGTCTCACTCAGAAATATTTCACATTAGGGAAGTTCAGTGCATTGTGAATGTAATTTCATGTTCAATATCAATGGCAATAAAACAAAAAATCCTATTTTAACTAATCTTAAATTCAAAATATTGAGGATTGGTAACTGAGGAAGAGATCAAAACAGAGGTTTTATATCTGTTTGTTTACCATCCAAAAAGGCAGCTTCTCTCGATAAACATATCTGTACAGATCATTTGTCATATGATTATGAAACACAAGGGGAGGGAAATGTCTCACCAACCCGAGTGAAAAGGACACTAGCCAACAGTCTCATGGTTATGCCACCAAAAACAACCTGAAGAACAAAGGCACTGAGGAAAGTCACCTTGGGTAATGGTGTGAGAACAACTCATCATACACTCTCACATGACAGCCTGTGAAACAGACAATTATAGAGTCCAGAATAGTCTCATAGAAAACCCCATTGGATCTATCAACAAATGAGCAAAACCCGAGAACACCATGGAGAAGATTTGTATTTTTTTTATTTTTTTACTCTGCACCCATGCTGAGAAAGAGATGCAGACACAACAGGAAGCCCAGTGCTGGTCCTTGTATATCCTACAGCTGTCCTCTACACTGTACACCAGCAGACGTCATTGTCGATGGATGACTCAGGTGAAGCTTGTGTTTGTTCTGGGGGAGAAGGGGTTGATGATGTCTCGGAAATAACCATCTGGATCAAGGGCACAACACACATGATCCTTTAGGAAACATGGACGCATGAATATTAAAAATGGCCAAAATGTATGGATATTTTTCCATATTTGGCAGTATTTTCATACTATTTTTGTGTTGAACAGACAAACTCCTGATGTTATTGGTTAAAGTTAAAAGAACTGACGGATCCAGTAACAATGCTTAGAGGGACAGTTCACTCAAAAAATCATTTATTCATCCTCATGCCATCACATGTGTGAATGACTTTCTTCTGCAGAACACAAACGAAGATTTTAGGAAAAACATCCAAGCTCTGTAGGTCCGTACAATGCGAAAAGTGAATGGTGACCAAAACTTTAAAGCTCTAAAAAGCACATAAAGGCACATAAAAATAATCCATAAGACTCCATTGGTTAAAAAGCCATTTCTTCTGAAGCGATCCAATCGGTTTTGGGTGAGAACAGACCACAGTGACATTATGACATCTGCAGTCTCCTTGGCGATCATGATTTCAAGTTCTATTACACTTCCCAGCGCCATCTAGCACTCTGCTCATGCGTCCAGCGCTAGGAAGTGAAATCAAGCTTAAAATCATGATCATGCCTAGAGACTGCAATGGCAAGTTGTACAGAAAAAAATATATTTCAGTCTGTACTCACTCAAAACCGACTGGATTACTTTAGAAGACATGGATTAAACCACTGGAGTCTTATGGATTACTTTTAAGCTGCCTTTATGTGCTTTTTGGAGCTTTAAAGTTTTGGTCACCATTCACTTGCATTATATGGACCTTCAGAGCTGAGATATTCTTCTAAAAATATTCATTTATTTACTGCAGAACAAAGATAGAAAGTCATACACAACTGTGATGGATAGCATAATATTAACAAATAGAACCTTATTGTAAAGTGTTACCAATCAATGTTTGGTTGTCTTCTTGTTTAAAACATGGCATCACATATGTTTTATATTCGTACATACAGTACATAGGACCCCCTTAAAAGCACAGCTGGCCCCAGCCTGGTTCAACCGACTTGTTAAAATGGCATAGAACCACCTCTGCATATAGCATGAACAATATCCTCTTTAATAAAAAAGTCCAGCCAGGTTATGGAGTGGGTACTGTGAAGTGTGAAACTGTGAGCCACAAGCTGTTCGATGCCCTTGACGGAGAAGCGCTCAGAGCAAAGCCAGCATCCGGAGCGGCTGATGACAATGTGGGTCAAGCCCAAGCACGCCTGCTCTGGGGTAGAACTGTCCCTTTAATAGCTGACTCCAGATTAGTTCCCTGTTTTCACTTCCATGGCTTATTGCACATAGTGCATCAGAACTGTTCTCAGGTCAGGCAGAGATGGCACTGGGAGGTTCACTCCAGGGTTCTCCTTGGCAAGTCCTCGGTGGGCACTGAACGCTGTGATAGATGAGCCAGGGGACCGAGGGAGTGCAGAGGAGTCCAGCATCCCTCCCTTATTCTCTCTCTCCTCCCTATTTTTCCTTTCTCTCCTCTGTTGTTAGCAAAATCTCCTGCTATGTATAGTGCACCTATCTGACCTCTTTGGATTAGAATGCAAAAACCTGCAATGTCTCAGCAGTAAACTGTGTTTTTGTATTGTTTTGCAGAATCATAAACTAAAATGCTAAATCAAAAGCTAAAAAAGCACACAGCCAAAGGGTTTGAGATATTATCTGTGCAAAATACGTTTTCTATCGCAGCTTAATAGGCAGAGATAACTCCAGTAAGCCACTCATAGGTTGATTTCCACAAAAAGTGTAAACACTGTGGCGCTATCAAAATGTTGCTCTGTTTGTTCGAGCAGGCTGACCAGCCCGACATGGCAAGATTGTTTGGATCGTGAAAAGTGGGTGCTACATACCAGAATGGGGTCAGTTGGTTGGAGGGGAAGGGTTGAAAAGTAAGAGGGATTAATGACATCAGCCGAAAAGGAAAGTGCTTTTAATGACCCGCTCAAACCGATTGGCAAAGCTTTGGTAGATCACCCAACAGTAAGAGATGACTTATTAGTTCACGTTAATTTTCTCCACAATTTGGAATGCCCAATTCCCACTTCTTAGTAGGTCCTCGTGGTGGCACAGTTACTCACCTCAATCCAGGTGGTGGAGGACAAGTCTCAGTTGCCTCCTCTTCTGAGACTGTCAATCCACGCATCTTATCATGTGGCTTGTTGTGCATGACACTGCGGAGACTCTGCACGTGGAGGCTCATGCTATTCTCCGCGATCCATGCACAACTTACCACGCACCCCATTGAAAGCGAGAACCACTAAACGCAACCATGAGGAGATTACCCCATGTGACTCTACCCTCCCTAGCAACTGGGCCAATTTGTTTGCTTAGGACATCCTGGATTTGAACTCACGACTCCAGGGGTGGTAGTCAGCGTCAATACTCGCTGAGCTACCCAGGCCCCCTACTAGATCATGTTATTAATATTGGCAACATAGACCATATGTTCTTAACAAAGTTGTTAACAATAATGTAGGATTGATAAACAACATTTGACTCAACCTATAAAACCTAATAGAGTGCAACAGATAGGTTTCAGAAGTAAAAACACTGTAGCCATTTCGGTTTATCAGAAGCCATACTATGCATATTGTAAATTTTTACACCATGAAAATAGCTTGTATTTGACCAAAATTCCATTATCGTCTGCATGCCAACTGAGTAATATGTATTATGGTGTAACTGGTGTCAAAATAAAAGTTCTTAAAAAATATATGAACCTGGCATCATCCATGTTTCCTGTTCTTTCTGACGACAAAGCTCTTGAACGTGACATACTTGCAATTACCACTTCAGAAGTGGGAAGTAGGATAATTCCAACAGAACATGAAGGCAGCATGAGAACACAATTGAGTGATGACTTTGTTGTGGATTGTTTTTTTAAACCAGTTTAAAGAAACGAACCGTCCGTACAAACCGAATCGCTAAAATGAACTGCACTTCCCACTGCCATTCTAGTGGACCAGGAACATGTATTAAGGAAGTAAATAGAGTCTGTTTTGATTTCATGTTGGCTGAGTTCTAAATGTTTGATTGCAGTTAGTCTGAAGAGGGGATGCTTTCATTGGTTGTTGAATGAAGATGTGGAAGTATGTGTTCTGGCTTATTTTGGAAGCAGGACTGGGAAAGGCACCAACTCACACACATACACACACAAATGCATGCATGCATATGCACAGCTGTGACCCATATAGCTGACAGGTGATGATGCTGGGGAAGGCAGGTGGTCATCCTGCTGGGTGGGGAAAGTTTCCCCTGCAAACTGACACGCAGACACGCACGCAGATGGCGCAAGAACCCTGCCTTAATTCTGTCTTTGGAAGAATTAATCGAAAGTTCATTTTGAGGTCTAAAGTGAGGACACACTGCTCTGATGCTTCCGTGTGAATGCTAGGTTATCTGGATGTGTTATGACAGAAAGAGGCTATGAAGGGGTAGAGCAGGAAAGTGTGAGCATGCTTGCTGTCTCCAACACAATGACACCAGCTGAGCTACACCTGCTGGACAAACTGTGGAAATGATTCTTTGTAGGATAAAGGTGCTCATTTGAATGCTGTAAACATTGGTACACTGTCTCTCTCATACTTTTCCAAACAATTTTGGAAATGTACACTGCAGCACATGGTGCGTTACTGTCTCATAAGAATGCATTGTGTTGTAGTATTGAAAAGTGTAATATTCGTGCCACAAGCGTCATCAAACACATTAGGAAATGGTTTTGACTCACATGGTGCCTAGGCGAGATCAGACATGATCGATTTGGGTGGCAACATTAAATATAATTTTTTTTTTAATAAATAAAAGTAATAAAACACACTATTTATATAACTGGGTGAAAACATAGTGCAAAAACATCTGCAATTACCTAAATTTCTATTAAGAAAAGAAGATGCAGCGGCTTTTACGCAGGGGCTCAAGTGAACCTGTGAATCATTTATTTGAACTGGTTTATTTATATGAAGTTTAAATGAACTGATTGACTAAGAATAATTGAACTTCCTAATGCTAGATAAGTGAACTGGTAAATCATTTATTTTAACCAATTCATTTACATAAATCGTCCGAACGAACCGATTCACTCGGCTGAAGCGTGCACAATACAGTATAACCACAATAATATGTAGTGTTTTGTCATGACACACCATTACTCGTTGGAAAAAGAAGCTAGTTCCTGGAAAAGCTACACTTTTCCAACTCAACCAGACATATTGGCTCAACCACTGGTGTGAGTTTTGAGCAGGACAATTCTGCCTTTTGGTGCAGAAATGACACACTTTAATAAATGTAAATCTAATTATGTAATTATTAAGGAAGCCCATTTCTGCCATATTGAAAATTTTGTTTTGAAAAGTCATAATTATGCAATACTAAATCATAATTACGAGATTAAATGTCATAATTATTAGATTTAAAGTCATAATTATGATAAAAGTCAACATTACGAGATGAAAAGTCATAAATATGAGATTAAATGTCAATTATGAAATACTAAATCATAATGACATAAAAAGTCAAAATTATGAGATGGTAAGTAACAATTATGAGAATAAAAGTCACTAAAATATTAAATCAAAATTATGAAATAAAAAATATAAATTATTAGTAAATCATAATTTTGAGATAAATCAAAATTATCAGGTAAGTCATAATTATGAGATTTATTAGTAAATCATAATTTTGAAGTCAAAAATATGACATAAAATGTCATAATTATGAGATAAAAAGCATAATTCTGAAATACTAAATCATTATAATGAGATAAATAAAAATTATGAGATAGTAAGTCAATTATGAGATCATAATTATAAAATAAACAAAAAATGTTAGATAGTAAGTGATAACTGTGAGATAAAAAAGTCATAATTATGAGAAAAATCAAAATTATGAGATAGTAAGTCATAATCATGAAATATAAAGGCAAATATTATAAGACAGTCATAATGATGCGATAAAGTTAAAATTATGAGATAGTAAGTCATAATTATTAAATATAAAGTCAAACATTATAGGGCAGTCATAATTATGAGATATAGTCAAAATTATGAGATAGTAAGTCATAATTATGAAATATAAAGTCAAACATTATAAGACAGTCATTATTATGAGATATAGTCAAAATTACGAGATAGTAAATCATAATTACGAGATAAAAAAGTCATAATCATGAAAAATCTGACTTTTAATTTCATAATTATGACTCACCAAAGCACAAATTTCAGTGTGAGGGTACTACAATTTTTAGATTTTCTGCAGAAAATGTGAAAGGTGCTTGTCTGTGAAAAACTTGCCGTCGGATGACGAGGAGAAGTACCGGCAAGGATTTTCTCCCACTTAGAGCACTGGTTTGCAGGGCATTGCTACATACAGTATGTGAATGTTTATTGGCAAAAGAGCCCACGCCAAGTCTCTATGATATTATGGTCACTAGATATTGCTTGGGTCCTTCAATGTGTCTATGGGATTTTTTTTCTTCCATTTTATCATCTGCTAAGCAAACATTGTAACTCCAATCACTTAGAAAAGTAATAGCACACGACTCCTCAACAAGCCCCACAATTTGAGGGATCATTCATGTCCCTAGCACTATCAGTGTATGATGTGTTATGAGCCAAAAGTTAATACTTAGGGTCAGAACTCAGGTTTTTTTTAAAAACACATAACCCTAAGTTTGAACAGTAGTCATGGTGATGCTTGCAAAGTACTTTAATTAAAGCATCAAGACTTTGTGTTTTATTATATAGAAGGAAATATGATCTGGGAAGATGTACCTTGAAATGAGTAGTCTAGACCGAAGATATCGAAAACAGACTGAGATATGTTTGACATGGTTTAGCAGGATCAGTCGGAAGATAGCTGAGATAATAGGCCAGTCACATACAAGCCTTTCAGCAGAAAACTAAACACCAATCCCCTGGGAGAGAGCGGCTAATCAGTTTTGGACTGAGAGAATCGGGTCTCAAAGCAGAACGTGAGGTGTGTGTGAGAGCTGGAGAGAGAAATGAAGGTGGCAGGGGCCTTGTTAATGCTAAATGTCTGATGTGGGTTGGATTGATCTCACAGCAGGTGTGAAAGACCTGATTTGCTTCACACAAACAGAGGAAGTCTCCATGAGGCACAGTCTCCATGGGATGACTCTCCATTAAGTCACATATCAAGCAGCGGTCTAATTGGACATGACTCCAACCAACAAGCTTTATAACCGTTGAAAAGACATGTATAAACAGAGGCGTCTCGAGGGTCAGTGGATATTCGTGGCTTAGTCCAGACCTCTGTGGACGCGTATGGGGCCATCCTTTGATGAAATATCAAAATATAAAACAACGTGAAGCATTTACATGTTTCCAGAGATCGTGGTATAAATATTGGGGGGGGGGGGGTTGTACTTGCTTGTTTTGATTATTGGGGGGTTACCTCCCTCCCCCATCCCCCCTGGAATCTACACCCTTGTAACACTTCATAAAAAAGTTCAAATGTTACATCTTTGGGGTGTCATTCATGAAGTAAATCTTTTAATATTAATTAAACTAAAACTAAAAGGTCACGCTGACTTCAGAAAATCAGAAGTTGCATGCTTTTAATGCTATATCTGTGTCTGAAATCGCATACTGTTAGAGTATGTACAGTCACTAAGCACTTTATTAGGAACACCTGTACACCTACAGAAACCGGAGGCTGCAGTGGGCCTATAATCTGTGTACCTCAGCAGAAACCATGATTCATCAAACCAGGCTGGTTTTCCAGTCTTTAACTGTCCAGTTTTGGTGAGCCTGTGCCCACTGCAGCCTCAGCTTTCTGTTCTTGGCTGTCAGAAGTGGCCTTCTGCTGTTGTTGTCCATTCACCTCAAGGTTTGATATGTTGTACATTCTGAGATGCTATTCTGCTCACTACAGTTGTACAGAGTGGTTTTCTGAGTTACCGTACCCCTTCTGTCAGTTCAAACCAGTCTGGCCATTCTCCGTTGACCTCACTCAACAAGGCATTACCGTCTGCAGAACTGCCACTCACTGGATGTTTTTGGCACCATTCTGTGTAAACTCTAGGGACTGTTGTGTGTGAAAATCCCAGGAGACCAGCAGTTACAGAAATACTCAAACCCGGCCGTCTGGCATCAATAATCAGGCCACGATCAAAATCAAATTTTTCCCCATTCTGATGATAGATGTGAACACTGAAGCTCCTGACCTTTATCTGCATGATGTTATGCATTGCACAGTTTCCACAAGATTGGCTGACTAGATAATCGCATGAATAAGCAGGTGTAACTAATAAATTGTTGGTGAGTGTTAATATGTATATAAAAATGCATAAATCTCTGATTATTAAATATTTCAATATGAACCCACCCTTAGCCACTACAATATCAGGGCATTGCTATGCTGTTACTAATGTATTCTGAGTGTTAGTGCATTGTTAGGTGGTTGCCAGGGTGTTCAGGGTGGTGAAAAGTGAAAAAAAGTTTAATACTTAGGATTTAAAGCATTACATTTTAATACAAAGTTTAATACTTGGGGTTAGGGGTTTGTTTAATCCCTATCCCAAGTATAAGCAATATTAAAAGTGATGCATGCTAAAATCCTCCCCACAACATCACGCACTCTACCAGACTCTCTGGGACTACGTTAATAAACACACCTTTGATGGCCCATCACATCGCATTATATCCCCCGAAGTTCAGCTCATTCGGTTACATAACGCAGCTTATGGTTTATTTTAAGTGAGTATGATGCTCTGGACAGGGCATGTGCTTTGAGGCCAGATTAAGTGTAGAAATCAAAAACAAGATACATTTGACCTCATCTGAAACAAAAATTAGTATAATAATAGGCTAGCATGATAAAAAAAAAAAAAAAAAACAGTTTAAGTTGATTGTGTATTTTGTACATTCATTGTCTTTGACAGTTGGTTTTAAAGACTCCATAAAATGGCTTGACAAGCATTGTATTCTTTCTGATGTTGACATTACATTAACTAGAGTTGAGTGGTATATATAGATAGGTTTGTCACTTGTACAAATATCAATTTTAAAACAAAAATTTCCCCAATTTTTGTCATTAAAGACAGCTTTCATGCGGAGTATGAAATATTTAATTGAATATTATTTTAAGATCTAATCCCCTTTGGAAAGCCAAACTGAACTGTATAAATGAATTCGTAAGAGGGCAGGAGTCAACCAATAATTTGATATAGGTGCTTATTTGCAGTCAGGTGGGATATATGGAAAACAAGAAGACACAACTCTGAAACATACTGTGGGAGTCTCTGGCAAACAAACACCTATAGGTTAAAGATTTCAAACACAAAAATCAACCTAAAAAAAGGCTGATCCCTCTGTTCCAAAAAGAACTTCACTACGATGTACCTCAAAGTAAACACACCAGCACAACCCACTATATAAAAGATATCTAATGTTGGACAGAGATTACATATTAAGGAATCTCTTTCAAAAGGACTAGGAGGAGGTTGTAATATATTTAATTGCACTTTAAAAAAAAAAAAAATTAAATAAAAATAAAAAAAAGATTCAAAAGATTCGTTTAAAAGAATCGTTCTTGGGCTCACGCAAACATATGGCATTTCTGTTCACATAAAAGATTCACACTACCTGACAGTTTTTAAAATGTCATTTTTAATTCTGTACATGTAATAAATGTGATGACAAGGTATTCAGTGTTGATTGCTTTTAAGGTCACAATTCTGTATGTGCTTGAAAACATCGCTAGCTTTTGAAAAACGGTTCGAAATTATCAGTTTCTAAATGAGTCCCACACTCCACTCTCAGCACAGGATTCCATTGCACAAAGATTAATACCCTAGAGACCCAAACCCAGAGCAGGAGAGCTCAAGCCAGCACTCAGCAACTCGACTCCACCTGCTCCAAGATCATAAACAATTCAAACAGATTTAGAGCATAATAAATCGTATATGATACATGATGATCAAGCACATTTGTAGTATTGGTTACTAACAGGCCATACAGAAAAGAAAATGTAATAGGGAATTGATCAAACACCAGAAGCATTCACGCTTGCTTCGGTAATATATGCCCAATTATGGAACCATCTGTTGAAGGATCTTGACAACTCCCCTTCTCCTTCTGAGAAGCTCATATGAAATTCGGTTGGAGAGGCATCCAAAGATCAGATACATGAATGACACTATAGCATATCAGTTTTAGGTCTATCCCCCATATTATGGATGCTGAGGGCGACATTACAAGCAAAACAGAAGGGTACAGATATATTTGGCTACCAAATCATTTAGACATCAGGTTCTTGTACTGCCTTCCCTCTTTTTTTTTTTTTTTTTTTTTTTTTTTTAAAGATACGTTGATGCATAGACTTTTATTTAGAATGTTTTCTGAGAAAAACACATTTTAAACAATTAACAGCACACTTCAAAGTCCCATAGAGTCTACTAGTTGAGGGCTTTCGCACTCATTAAACAGGTGACAATGACAGAGACAAACAGAATAATGGATGTGAAAGGATAGACAGTATCAGTAAGGCCAACATTAAGAGAGAAAAGAACTGAAGCTGAAAACACAAATAATTGGGTAAGGAAATGCTTCTTTTTCTAAAATATCTTTCGCATTGGAATAACACGAGGGATTTCAAGTTCACTGTATTTAGAGAAGGTCTAGATTAATTTCTAATGCAGTTTAATTTTCTGTCCCTTGGTACCTAGAGACCATAAATCAGTGCTAGTGTTTCTCACAGAACACCCAGTACAATCAACATTGACGTTCACAGTCAAACATCACGCATATGCGTGCACAAACGCTCTCTAAAACCCAGTAGCTGTTCTGAAGACACTGTTAGTTTCATAAAGCGGTTTAAAAGGAACAGTTAACCCAAAAATGAAATTTCTATAATTTACTCACCTTCACGAAAGAAAGTCATACGGTTTTGGAATGACATGAGGGTGGGTAAATGCAGATTTTTGATTTTGGGCTGAACCGAACCCTTTAAGCTCTAATAGAGGCTTTGCAACCTGACCTCAGATAAGCTCCCAAACACACACACATTGACACACATACACAGTCTCACAAACCTGCCATCACCAGAGAG
The DNA here is from genome assembly GCF_019703515.2 of Myxocyprinus asiaticus. NCBI lineage: Eukaryota > Metazoa > Chordata > Actinopteri > Cypriniformes > Catostomidae > Myxocyprinus > Myxocyprinus asiaticus. The sequence continues at coordinate 34,257,411 of NC_059375.1, forward strand.
AAGGTCGGGTCTAATCTCCCACCACTAAAACCAAAAGAACATCATAATCTGATGGAGCAATGTTTCCTTTACAAGGTGGCTTCTTCCTCGCGAGTCACGGTGAATGAGATAATATCTGAGGAAGAGTAGATGATGGGCAAAGGGATTTTGTTTATTATGTCAAATAAAAAGATAAAGCACATCTGAGCGAGGGGGTGGGGGGGTGATGCTCCTAGCTCATGAGCTGACGAATCTCCTTGTGCATGTGACACAGGAAGTCCACATAAGAGGCCCCACCGCTGTTGCTCTTATCCTCTACAAGGAAGTGCTTGAAGATCATCTCCAGTTTGTCTTCCTGTTTCACCACCATAAGCTGAAAAAACAAAACAAAAACAAGGCTAAAATTAATTAAATGGACAAATAAAAGTTTATAAAACTTGGAAAAACCTATGAGGAAAGAAGGGAAAACATAAGCAAAAGAAATACGGAAGAAAAAAGCAGTAATATGGCGATGCTTTTACCTTCATGTATCGAGAACGTTTGGCCCTGACAGACTCGATAATCTCCCTCAGTCTCTTTGAAAAAGGATTATCCAAAGCCGGCAGAGATGTCTAAACCAGCAAAACACACATAATAAAAACACCACCATTCACATACTATTCATGAAATATGAAATGAAAGCAAAAATAGCTTGGTAAAAAGTAGTTTGCAAAATGTTAGCCTTAGTCACCATTTATCTTCATGACACCTTTTTCCATACAATGAAAATGAAGTGACTAAGACCAAGTCCCTAACATCTACAACAGCGCTAAACACGTGACCCTCCAGCCATCATTTGCGGCCCGAGTTATTTCATCATGAAAAAACATATCAACTGACTGTTAAATGTGCATTCCAAATGCTAAAGACTTTTACTGGAGCAGTTTTGGAGTTAACATTGGATATATCCTTCTTGTTTTTGAACACATCTCTTGTGTATGTGATGTTGAACACTCATGGTGTTTATTAGTTGACAGTGTCTTTGACAGTGACAACACGACCGATCATACCTGTTTTCTATAAATCGCAATAAATGTGCTAGAAAGTGGCTCTATGAAAAATTAAAACCAAACCACGAGAAAATTAAACTGTTACTCCCCTAATTTATAGGCTATATATAACGTATAAATTAATTACTATAAAATTAATAATTCTTACTATAAAAATATATACTAAATTAAATATATACAGTACTGTGCAAAAGTTTTAAGCACTTGTGAAAAATGTTGCATAGTGAAGATGTCTTCAAAAATAATGCCATAAATAGTTTTCATTTTTTAATTAGTCATACAATGTCCAGTAAACAAACAAATCTAAATCAATATTTGGTGTGACCACCTTTGCCTTCAAAACAGCACCAATTCTCCTAGGTACACCTGAACACAGTTTTTTTTGGCTGTTGGCAGATAGGATGTTCTAAGCTTCTTGGAGAATTCACCACAGTTCTTGTATCTATTTAGGCTGTCTCAATTGCTTCTGTCTCTTCATGTAATCCCGACTGACTTGATGTTTGGGGGGGGGCTCTGTGGGGGCAATGCCATCTGTTGCAGGGCTCCCTGTTCTTCTATTCTATTTGCAAAACTGACACACTGAAGCTGAAGATATAATTTACCATCATAAGACAAATGTTTCTGTGAAACATCTTGTGCGTCTAAAACTTTTGCACAGTACTGCGTGTATATTTTAATATTATATACAAAAATAAAGTGTGGCCCTCGAGGCTACAGGAATCAAGGTTAGCAGCCACTGACCTGTCCAAAGTGGAGAAGCCCTGTTCTACAGCATGAGTGAATAAATTATAACAGTACATTTTTTTTTACATTTTTGGGTATCCCTTTAAGCGATTTCAGCCATTTTGCTAACTGCTTGCCATTTCTGCCACAGGCACAAGCATTTCTAATTAGCTAAAAAAATGTGGGCCACTCCCCTGACTGTTTTTTTCCCCTCTTTTCTCTGTTCAAAGAGCATAGGGGTGTCACAGAGACAAGTGTGATTTCTCAAGACACCCATTTCAGTGATATCTGTCAGGAAGCAGGTACATTATATGCATGGTTGACAAAGAAAGAAAAATAAAAAATGCTTACAGCACCTCTAACCATAGCTAAAGCCCTTGTTATGCATTTAAAAGGGGTCGTACCATGCTGGGATCTATCTGGCTGAAGGAAGTTGTTCCAAAGATGTTCTGGAGCAGCTCTTGCTGGGCACTGACCCCCACCCAGAGGAAAAGGTTCAGCCCGTTCTCTAACAGGTACACTCCTCCTCTTGAAAGTCTCTCCTCGGAGTCTCTCACTGCTACAGGCAGAGACGTGCTCTCAACATCCAGCTTTTGCTGCAGAGAAACACAGAATGTACCGTAACCATCACAGCTCAATTAAAACATCAAATGGATTTTCTACATGTTTTGTTGGTCCCTCACCAGTGGAAGTAGGCGAGGGTAGAAAAACACATGGCTATCGGCCACGTCCATGGCGCTGACAAGCTGTCTTAAGTAGGCACGGTCATCAAGGGAGACATCTGCACCAGGCTGCAGAACATCACTCTTCAAAACGCAGTTTAGATACACAGGCAGCAGCTTCATGCACTCCGGCAAGATCAACTGCACACATGTAGACAAGAATTCATCAATGCAAGAGAGTACAATGCAAATAGATAACTGACATGAAATACTTTGGAAAGTTGATTCGTCCTGCTATGTGATATAAAAAGGATTTTACTAATTCTTTAATAATTATTAAACAGTTTTTATAACCATATTGAGAGACAACATAGAATATCTGTACTTTTGAACTAGGGAAAAAAGTGAATTAATATTAATAAAATATTAATAAGGTTTGTAGTTGTGCTGTTTATAGCTCCATGTTTTCTTATTGTATGGGTTAAGGCCCAGTGACTTTCTGTATTTACCTGTCCTGCTGAAGATGGATTGGCACAGTTCTTGCGGTAACAGGCTAAGATCTGTGCACACTGATTCACCAAGCTGTCACGTACATTCTTAGTAGGACTGCTGAGTACACTGCGATATGCTTTAAACACACAACAAAAGATACTTTAGAATGAAGTGTCAAATTAAACTAATAGTTCTAGGTGATTTACAGCAAAATTACAAAGATTTTTAACAGCACTTTGATGGTGGTGTGTGAGAAGTAAAAATATGTTCAGTGGCACGACAAAGTATGTGAACCCTTTTGAATTAGCTGGTTTTCTGCATTAAGCTAACAACATACAGACAATTATAATCTTTCATGTCTTTATTGGACACATCCCATTAAACATTCACAGTGCTGTGGAAATGTAAGTGAACCCTCGGATTTGATGACTAGTCGATACTCCTTTGGCAGCAATAACCTCTAACAAGCTTTTCCGGAAGCTGCGGATTAGACCTCCACAATGTTCAGAAGGAATTTTGGACCATTCTTCCTTACAGAACTAGTTCAACTCAGTCATATTCTTAGGATGTCTGATGTGAACACATTCCACAGCATCTATATTGCGTTAAAGTCTGGGCAACTCCAAAAGGTGGATTTTCTTTTTTTAAAGCCATTCTGTAGTGGATTTACTTTGATGTTTAGGGTCATTGCCCTGCTGCATCACCAACTTCTCCTGAGCTTCAGCTGATACACAGCCACCCTGACATTATCCTGTAGGATCTCTTGATACATTTTGGAATTCATTTGGGAATTCATTTTTTCCCTCGATGATGACAAGTGATCCAGGCCCCAAAGCAGCCCCAAATCATGATGCTCCCTCCACCGTACTTCACCGTTGAGATTATGTTTTCATGTTGGTATGCAGTGCCCTTTTCACGCCTTACGTAGTGCTGCATGTTCTTCCCAAACAATTCAACCTTAGTTTCATCAATCCACAAAACATTATCCCAGTAGCGTTGTGAAGTGTCAAGGTGGTCTTTGGCAAACTTCAGGCACGCAGCAAATTTTTTCATGGAAAGCAGCGCCTTCCTTCGCGGTGTCCTGCCATGGACACCATGCCTGTTTAATGTTTTTCATATAGTAGACTCAAAAACAGAGATAATAACCAGTTCCAATGATTCCTTCAAGTCTTTAGTTGTCACTCTAGGGTACTTTTTTACGTCAATGAGAATTCTGCGGTGCGCCCTTTGAAGCATCTTGGCTGGACGGCCACTTTTAGAGAGAGTAGCCACAGTACTATATAGTCTCCATTTATAGACAATTTGTCAAACTCTAATTAGCTTTTGTTGACATCATTAGCCTAGGGGTTCGCATACTTTTCCAATATTCACTGCGAGTGTTTGAATTATGTACAAGAACAATACAATAATGCGTTTGTTATTAGTTCTTTATTGTAACTTAGATGATCAAATTTATACATAAATGCCAGTAATTCACATACTTTTTCTTGCCACTGTATATTACACAAAAGCCAATGTTTGTCTGAACTGTGTGACAGAAGCAATACCTTTACCAGAAAAATTAACCCATATATTTTATTTAGTGTCATATGTGAAAACGAGAAATATGTGTGAGGTTGTATGTAGTTTCACTCACCATATTTGGCAAAGAAGCTGATGATGGTGTCGGTCTCACAGTTCCTGTACAGGTCTGCCAGCTGAGAGCAGCAGTTCACTGCCATATTATGGATCCGAAGCCGTCGTTGACCACTGCAGCTAGTGTACAGAACAGCACACTGAGGAAAGAGATAAAAGAAATAATGAAGGCAAAAAGATCGGCACAGCTGAGGTCATAAAATGTTGAGATCACTCAGTTAGGTGTAGCCAACACTCACATATGTGCACAATCACACACACCTGCATTAGAGCTCCAGTCTCCTCGCTGAGCTTGTCGTCATGTCTGAACTCCACGGTAACAGTCTTGTCACAGTCCAGTCCTGCCAGCTCAACATCTGTGGTGTTGCTCATGTAGAAGGAACCGAAGAAGTCTGTTGCCCGGATACCTGTCACAGCACCACACAGGGAAAACTCAGCCTTTATCTTCACATTCAACACTCCCCCTCAATGCTTAAATGTCATAATGCCACTGTACTCAACAGGCAGTCCGTAGGCCGCATTCAGACTTTATTTTGTGGCCAGTAACATACCCATTTTTAAAAGGTAGACACTTAAAGTGTGCATTTAATTTTGTGTCTAATAAAATGTAATCCTTGGTGACAATGTGAAGGCTAAATATTTATTGTGAGAGCTCATTAGTCAAGAACAAAATTGATTCATGATTTTCATGCCAATCAAAAATTTAATTTATCACCAAAATGAAAAAAAGAAATTGTTTTTAAAGCTATTATTGCTAGTATACAGTATATATAATGGTAGCATTTCATTATCATGGTAATGAGAATGAGATTTTTTTTCACATTACAGTAATAAGAATTCAGGGGGTAAATGTGCTTAATTGTCATGAAAATGTCACAAGGAAATAAATGTAATCGTCTTAATTTTGCCTTTTGTTCTTTCGATTTTGGGGTGGAATTTGACCCAAAAAAATCTTTCGCCTCACCGGTGCTAGTGCGGACCCTCATCACTGCATCAAAACCCATCTGCTTCTGCACATCTCTCCTCAGGTCATTGAGGAACCGCTCCTGGTCAGTTGAGGCCTGAAACAAACCATATGGTCATATTCCATAGAGTGATGCATGTTAATTATGGTTAACGAGATACTGATCTATTCATGTATGGAAAGGTAAAGTTCTTGCTAACCTGGAAGTAGGTGTATTTGTAGATGGAGCCTCCTGTTGAAGTGGGGACCACACCTAAAGTTGCTACATCAACATACTGATTGGGAAAGAGGAAGAGGTCCACACAGCAACCCTGGGTCACACACTCCTTGGCTAGAGTGTTGTAAAAACTAACCTGTGGCTGGAATAATGACTGAAACAGAGAAGCAAACTTCAGGATGTGTCGCATGAAGGTTTCCAATCTCTCTTGCTTCCTAAAAACTCATGGACCACTTCAGTCTACATAAATACTAAAACTAGTGATGCACCAAAATAAATTCTTAGCCAAAACCATAAATTCTGGACATACTGGGCTAAAAAGAATGAACTGAAAATGCTACATTTAATCGAATTCTATTAATGTTACAATATGTTAAGTAATAATACAATTTCATCCTTTAACTTCCTTCAATTTTTTTTTTTTCATTAAAATGAAAACAGAAAATTAAATTTTATGGCATTTTTGGATGAAAAATTTTCAGTGGTCGGTGCTTCCCTAACCACAACAAGTAGCTACTAGTTCCAATGTTCCAATAGTTCTCAGTCTATATTGTGACTGAACAGAAGAGTCTGGAGTAGAGGTGGTCATTGTACCTTCTCTTTATCAGTGCCCACTAGTTTCTTGTCCTCCCTGTTCTTCAGTTTGCCTGGGGCCTCAGCAATAGGCAGAGAAGAGTGGAAAACAAAGAGCTTTCCGGCACAGTCTGCAGCCTAGATGAGTTCACAAAAGTTATTTTTACTGAATGACTCTGCTCAGAAAGGGCAAACTTCATGAAACTGCCACAAAGCTATCATCACACAATTACAATTGAGTTTGCGGAAAACATTAAGATGTAAAGTCGGTTGCTTGATGTTAGTTTGCACTGTGAAACCTGTGCTGATGCAATAACATCAAATACCTTGAGCGCCTCCAGCCCTGCCTGAATGACAGGCCCAAACACAGTCTCCGTTTCCCGTGTGTCAGCAAACATCTCAGGGATCTGATCCAACAAACTGAAGCCAACACACATTTTCATAGATCAATACACTTTGATTGTTCAATTGATCCTGATGGTCCAAAATTCAGGAAACCAAGCTTTTAATGAGCAAAAGGTAAAAAAAAAACAAGTGTTTCCTTCTTAAAGGAAAAAGAAAAAAGAGAAACCATAGTACATTATACGTCCGCAAAAAAAGGCTAACCTACGCATAACTACGCCAACACTGAAATGGCTTCAAGAGTTACTTGATTATGGTGGGGATTTTTATAGCTAGTGCAGTTTTCACACTCCATTTTCTGCGAATCTTACAATAGTTTAGCCAAACCCGTCTGTCACAGGATCTTAGTAAGAGACCCAATTTTGATCATAACAAAAAAAAAATTATCAAAATGTGTAGTTACTGCATTTATGCTTTGCACAGTAGTATAGACCATTTCAAGGCGATTTAAGGAAGTGATGTCTTTTTGTTCCTTGAACAACATCTGCTAGTTGCCGAACTCAGACTGTGTTCCAAATGGGATAAATCACTGTCCAAAAGGGCACTTTGAAGGGAGAACAATCATGATGTCAAATGTAAGATTGCTTCAAACAGAATTTCTAATAAAAATGACCCGAGTGACCCTTATTTTTGTTCCCCACACCTTTCAGCCATTCAAAGCTCTCACAGTGGATGGTAAAGTCTTAGAAGGGAATATGGCACAGGGATCATCATTTCTGAATGCAATGCCGCCTCAGTCAAAACAACTGCGGGAGGTGCTTCATTCATAGTGACTTTAACACGATAAACGTAACTAACGTTAACACGATTATTGTTATACTGAAACTGAAGTGTTAAGATCTCAGAAAAAGCAAAGACAAATGAACGCATGAACCACTGCAGTGGATTGATACATGCAGTACTAACAACTGTAGCACATCTTATCTCTAGTAGGTGAAAGACATTTATGCCAAATAATTCTAAGTTTGATAGATAGAGCTCTAAAAGTGACTATAAATCTCTCCCATTATAATGAATGAAGCTGCACAAGTCATTTACTTTTACATTGTCATTTAGCAAATGCTTTTATCCAAAGGAAAGAGACAAGTATTTTTATTATTAAAAAATAAATCCTCACCTTGTCCACAGATCAAGCAGACAGCTTCACTGAATGGCTTCATTGATTATAATACAAGCAATCCAACATACCCGACCTTGCCGCTGAGGTTATAATTGCGAGCATCTGAACTACGATACAATTTCATTGTCTCTCTCGCGTAGATGCTCTCAGTATCAACAACACGTCTGGATAAGTCACTTCAAGTAAACGTTTGATGTTCTTTGAGAAAATTTGTTGACTCAGAGTCTTATAGGATCCGGTAATGACACCTTATTGTTTATTTTCAGTTTTGGCAAATATCTCGCTTGTTCCGTTTTAGATGTTAAATTTAAAATCAGTTACTTTAATACTTTAACTTATGTATTTTTCTCATGAGTTACTTTATCTTTTACTTGAGTCAGTTACCATGAAGGTATCTTTAATTTTACGTAAGTAAAATGATGATTAGTACAAGACTTTTGCTGCAGTGTTTATCACAAACACAATTATCAGGGAGGGAATTACCCCTCTCCCCCTCAAGGAAGAATCCACACAGTTGCTTTGGACTTACCTTAATGAGGGCATAAACAATCAACACATGACGACACACAGCATCATAAAACAATCACACAAAACTAACATTATTTTGTCTCTTGGTTTTTCTCTCACAAAACGCCTTCTCAAACAGCTTAACTGAATTCTGGATAATTTCATACCAGGAAATTTATTTAATACTTTAAAATAAGGTTCCATTGGTTAACATTAGTTAACAACATTAGTTAACATGAACTATCAATAAACAATTTTACAGCATTTATTAATCTTGGTTCATGTTAATTTCAACATCTTTTAAACTGAAAAGTGTTGACATTATTTAAAGCTGCACTATGTAAGATTTTTTGGTTCAAAATGAACAAATTGCCATTATTGATAAGAGTACATCAACAATCAGTGTTCAAAACATCGTCCTTACCTTACCTAGATTCACTATTGTAAGCCTAAAAAAATGATTTGTATTTTGAGCTGTGGGGTTCAATTTGGTGCGAAATCACTGGTTTATGACGTTCATCCTCGCATAATTACGTCATGTCCACGCACGCAGGAAAGAAGTGCCGGCTGTCACATTTTCCAGCTGGAGAAACTAACTATGCTGTTCAAGTGTACGTGCTAGTCATTTTATTTCAACAGTTCTGGGTTATAAAAAAAAAAAAAAAAAAAAAAATGCGGCTACCGGAATGCTTCAGGGTCAGACATGCACAGTAGCGTTCGAATTCCTTTGTTATTGTTTACGTCCTTGAAATGGTCTATACTGTACGTTTCAGGGTCCTTACAACACACAAAACTGAAGCCTACCTCTCAATCACCACCCTGGACTCTGAAACATTGACCAGAAATCCATCCAATAGGGGTACAAACATGTCAGCCACATCTGACACAACCATCATCTGTGGCTGGGCAAGAGAGGCCTTTACGTTATAGAAATGAAGTACTTTATTGTAGGTGACGAAGCCAACTCGAATGTTTGATTCCACATCAGGGTTCTCTCTGAAAGAACAATCAGCAACAACATGAGGGAATGTCACCATTTTTTTACTATCAATCTAAAAGAAGTTGTCTGGAATCATTGAATATGTTGATATGCACAGGCTTAAGCAGACAATGTGTAAGGTCATGAAATCATGAATATGTTCTCGTCATATGTTTATGACGTTTGCCTCGCTAAAGAACACATTTCATGTTTAAGGAAAACCTAAGCAAGACACCTAGATTTTTGCCCGTAACCCTGATTTAATTTAGCATTAACTGCCATCAAATTACTGCGATAACTATTGGCAAGAGTTTAGAAAGGCTGCCTTCCATAGAACAGCAGCCTAAAACAATCTCTAAATGGCTACAGGTTAAAAAAAAAATCCCTGTGTGGCCTGTGTGTCTTCAAAGTATCAGTAATTAGTAAGTATATAGGGTCAGTTTAGATAGGGTCAATTAAGATTTCATTTTTACTTTAAAACGGGTTATAATAATGAGCTGATTTTGGACAGTTTGATTGTTAATTTTAATAATGTATTTCTGATGTACTATTGTACTTGGGCAATATCACCTGGGCAAGTAATCCAACAGAGTCTTCAGCTCCTGGCACACAATTCCCACCAGGCCACTCTTCACTGCGTTATAGGACACATCAATCAGGAAGATGAAGGCTGGTGGCTGAGGAAACTTGTTATTCTGTAAACAAATCATATTTTAATGAGAGATAAAACATATTGGCACATAGATTTTTTTGTGTCTATTTCACATTAATGCCCTCGGATTACATTGGTATGATGGGAGCATGTACTGTACCTTACAGTAGTCCACAGTAGCCGTAAACTCATAACTGCCCATAGAGAGCTCTGGTCGGTCGTAGCAGTCCACTCTCTTCCCTGTGTGATCCAGATGCTGGAAGAAATGGGGAGGCACTGGGAGAGGGAAATAAATATGGAAATCAAAGCATCAAATATTGCTGATTATGATGCATACAACATCACAAACATGTTAACTACGACTCACCCTCGGTGACACAGCTGCAGAAGCCACAAAGGAAGCGACGGCCACCTTCAATGAACTGCATGAAAGGACACATGTAGGCCTTACAGCGATTACAGCGGATGGGACCACTTTCTCCATGATCCACGAGATATGGCGGTGTCTGCCAGAGAAAAGGAGCGAAACAATCCCAAATCATTACTCAAATCCATCATGACACCATTATTGTGAAACAAGATTCAGCAGTCTCAAAGCTCAGGATAGTGGTCAACCAAAAATGAAAATTCTGTAATCATTTATTCACCCTCATGTTGTTTAAAACCTGTATGACAAATAAAGCAAATTTTTAAATATCCTGTCTGCTCTTTTTCATTAAATGAAAGTGACTACTTTTATAGTGCTTTTGTAATGTTGGAGCTTGATGGCCCCAATTCTCTTTTAGTTTCATTATATGGAAGAGCAGTCAGGATATTTTTCAAAAATGCCCCTACTGTGTTCCAGTGAGAAAATGAAGTAAAAGTATTTTTTAAATATTTTTCATTTTTGGGTGAATTATTCCTTTAAACACTATGGCGCCAATACTCAAAAAACCCTTTGCCACAATGTTAATGGCAAAAACCACTAGTCTCAGTAGTCCACAATGAGAAATTGGCTATAAGAGAATATATTGTGATATTTTACTTCATCTGGTGGCAGAGTAGCCAGGGGTTTGATGACAGCAGCAAGGGGAACCTGGGACTGTTTGGCCACGTCAGAATTGCAGGGCATGTTATAAGCTGTGCATCGGATGTAGCGTGGACTTGCATTACCTTTGGAGACATATATCACAATAACACTACAGCTTAATCCAAACTGTAACACACCTTTGAATTCATTACAATGTATAATATTCTCACTGATTAAAACACAATACTCAGAATGTTCTGTGAAACAGTATTTAATCCCTACTCTTACCTTGATCTCTGACCTGGAAGTTGGTTGTGACAAGAGGTGGGGCTTGACCTCTGACCCCTGTGGTAAAAGGTTCATTTCCCTTGTTTGCTTTGTCATCCTCGATAACCTGAATCTGAGGGAACAAAGCAATCAAAGACAGTCACACCTTTTTTCATGAACAGACACACACCCCGACCTTTCACCCGACAAACCACCGTATTCTTGTATAGAAATAATCCAAACAGGATCAGTAGGTTTGAAAGTGTTAGCGCTATATCAGATCATCTAATCTAGATTAAAGGAATGTTAAGGGTTGAATACAACTCCAGCTCTATCGAAAGCATCATCACAGAAAATAATTTAGACTCCCTCCTTACAATAGAAGTCTATGGGGTAGGTCTACATCATGACAAAGAAACTCTGAAAATATGCAACTGTGTATAGAGAACATGCTTATAAAAGTTTGAGTCTGGCTTGTGTCATTTTGCAATTCCAAGATTCATATTTAATTCTCTGGTACAATCAAACCAAAGGTTTCCACTTCAAGAGAAGTGCTGTACATACATATTTCCTTTGTTTTTACAAACTGAGGGAAGTCAAAACCATGGCTGTGAAACAATTACAATTTTTACTAATTACTCATGATTAATCATGGTACATTAAAACAAACATTCAAATATCATCATAAATATATTTACTTTATACTCTCTCAAAGAACTTGGTTAGTCATTTTTTTAATTATTTAAATATCTACTTGTCATGATAACATGTTAGCAATAGATAATTTGACACATTTTACAGTTATAAATCTAAAATAAAAGTATGTTTACATGCTATAAAATCAGTGTGAATCATGCTGCAATAAACTGAGCAACATCTGCCGTTTTCCAGTGGATTTTAAGAACAGGATCAAATGGGCAGATTCAATTTATATAAAGCTTTATTGACAATATAAACTTAAGTGTACATTGCCAATGCATTATAAGACACTGTACATAGAGAATTTTAAATTTGCTAAAGTTTAAAATCTCCATTTTTATTTTCTCTGGCTGCCGTTCAGTCTCTATCACGCAAACGCTGGGTTGACACTGACTGGTTCAAATGACAGCAAGCGTTTTCAGGCGATGCGAAGAGATACGGCAGCTTGCCCATATCTCTCCCACACCTGGCTCACCACTTGCAGGTGTATCCATTCACCGTACAGTAAATCTGCTCCCATATTTATTATGCCCGGGGCATGTACCACACATAATGAATAAGCGTGCACTGCTCCACAATATTAGTTTCTGTGCTAGGATGTGTAGTCGAGCCGAGCGTGTACCTCCCGTAAATTTATATATGCCAAATTTAGCCACAGGAAGAGGGGAAAAACATTAGTGAAGTTTCAGGAAATTAAAAAATGGATACTGCATTAACTGTGTTTTTAGTATCACATTAAACAGTCAACTATTAATTGCAGAAATTAACATGCTAAATTACCCAGCCTAAGTCAAAACTAAGTTTCTGTGGTAAACGGCATAAAAAAAACAGAGCTTAATAATTAGTTGTATTTAACCCAGAATATTTCTTTAAATGATGGGCCACTATGTTTACATGAACCCCAATTAGAACTCAAAAAAGACATCCAAGTCATGCATAGATTGTAGCATGCAGGAGTGTAGATAGGAGCTATTTTAATCGGGTACCAATGACCTGTATTTTTTATTTTTTTTTATCAGTCAAATGCAAACAACAGGCCAAGATCATGTTACAATCCAAAAAATCTTAATGGTGCAAAAAAAGATTGATTTTCTTTATGCAATAACGCATTTTTTTTAATTTTGACTTTAGGGTGAATTATAATCAAGACTTTTTTTCATGAGATTTAACAGGTTGGTGTGTTTACTACTACATTCTATTCACTTACATTTAATAAAAACAAAAAACAATAATTTTTGTTACGCGAAGGAAAGACTGACAAATGTCATGGTTGGCAGTATGTTTATCTAGACAGAGTCATTGGCATATAAGGGACACAGAGTAAGGAACAAAGTGATTGAGAGTTAGTACAACAACACAGAACAGCAGAGAGACACAAGGCACTTACTGGACTGGGGATTGCATCTGGGTCTATTCTATGTCTTGTTTTCTGCACAGGCGGCATGTCAGAGGCTTGCTTTACGTTTTAACAATTTAGTCAGAAGATTATAGTAGAGAGAGATAGAGAGAGAAGCCAAAACAAAACAAAAAGAGAGAGAAAGCAAATATGATAAACAGAAGTGTAACCACAGTTACTGTTCCTCTGTTATTTCAGTTAGCCAAGAATTATTGTATCATACTGTTTAGCAGGCAGTATAAGACACGAATGAAGATATTGCAAGGCGGCACATGCAGAATTTCCAAGCCTTGAAAAAACATCCCTGAATCTGGGTGTTATTGTTATTCATACAAGATCTGTGCTAAGCCGCCACAGTGCATGCACATCAGACACAGGAGACTCCAGAGCGAAGCCTTTCTTAACACAAGCACAGAACACACTTCTATACACATCCTTTAATACAGACTGACAGTGTATGTTTGTGTGTGTGAGAGTGAATGTAAGTGCATTAGTACTGAAAATTATAGATAAATATATTAAGAAACACTTGAGTGAATGAGTGAGAGTGGTAAGTTGGAGGATGTGTGGGACTGCGAGTATGTGTGTTGGTTTAATGAGTAGATCTGGAGTGTTCATACCGGGCTTGGGATTGAATCAGGATCAAGCCTCTTTGGGGCAGGTGGTGCTGAAGCAGGTGCAGCAGGAGGTGCGCCGTAGTTTTGTTGCCCAGAATATGGTGCTGCATAGCCAGGCTGATGCCCTCTGACTTGCCCGAAAGCACCTGGTAGAGAAATAATACATCATGAGCAGGGATGTTATAAAATATCAATATATCGATTATTGATCTGCACATTATTTTATCGATACATTTGAGGCATTGATATATTAAAATCAGCCAACATTTAAATTAGAAGCCTAATTTGTGTACTTTTAATTCACTGCCAGTTGCCTTTCATTCAATGTAGTCTGATGTAAAAGCTTTGGGGGAGCACAAGGGGGCGACATAGCATTTACTGAAGCTGGTCGCAGAATATCACACACACATTATGAGCTGATGGCAGTCCAAAGTTACGAAGGTTTTTGTACTTCAAAGAATTTACAAAGTGACGATGATTTTGCAGGTATGAAACTGGTGTTACTGTGCAAACTGATCAATATCCAGATATATATATATATATATATATATATATATATATATATATATATACACAGATATATCTCTCGATAATCAAAGGGAAAATCTTCCGGTAATTGATACGTGAAAATGGCATCGATCCCAAGCCTAATCATGAGGAAATGTACTTAGAAAAATAAGAAAATACTACATTCTATCATTTTACTAAACCTCATGTTTTTCCCAAACCTGTATGACTGACTTTTTTCATGAGAGACAAAAGACGTTGTCACCCATATCCATACAATTAAAATGAATAAGGGTTATAAGCTGTTGAGCTCAAATTTAAAAAATGCAAAAATGCAGGCGGCCTGGGTAGCTCAGCGAGTATTGACGCTGACTACCACCCCTGGAGTCGTGAGTTCGAATCCAGGGCATGCTAAGTTATTCCAGCCAGGTCTCCTAAGCAACCAAATTGGCCCGGTTGCTAGGGAGGGTAAAGTCACATGGGGTAACCTCCTCGTTTCGCGTACAGACGACAACGTTGTCAAAACAATCCCCGTTCACACGGATCCGCGAAAACGACTAAAAACGCTGTATTATGCATGCCAGGCCAGTAGTTGGCGATGTCACTTTGTAAAGAAACACTACGCTCCTGCGCACATAAGCATTCTTCCACAGAGCGGTGAATACCACCAATGAAGATGGCGAAAGCGTCGAGCAATTTTGTCTGGACGGACGATGAGGTTGCTTTATTACTACAATTACTTTGCTGGAGAAGCTTCAATTAACTCAAAATCTTTAGCAGCACAAATACAGTCCTGTAGCCCACCATTGTAGTTTTGAATGTCTCGCGCGCATGCCTATAGACTAAACTCTCAAGATTATTCAATAAACTCTGCTCTTTTTTACCATCACTTCGTCTCCTGCCTTCTTCTGTATTCCCCCTGCTGACTCTTGGGTTGGTAGGAGAGTAAGTTAACATAAGCTGTTGATGTTCACTGGTTTTGGATATCAGACAGAACTCTGATATATGGATATCTTCTGACGGAGAGAGAGGTCTTGTGTACACTGGATCTAACATGCATTTTCACTGCCTCATGTTTTCATATTCCAAGCATATCACTGGATACTGAACATGGCATCACATCTCTGTCTATAGGCTATAAGCGGTGGGTGAATGAATTGCAGGGTAAAGGTACATCAAATAAAATTAAGTAAATAAATAAATAACATTCAAAATATAAATACATTTTTCATAAAAATTCATACATTAATTTCAAGATTTTCAAATTGCAGGTTCTGCCTACTGTACGATGTTCGCACTCAATACAAAACACTCCAAATGAATAAATTGTTGATTATTGTTATTTGCACAGACACCAGTATTCATACATTTCAAATTGATGCCTATCAATCCATCACTTTAAATAACACGTAATACGTGTGCGCATGACGTCATCGTTTTCACAAATTTGTGTTTTTGTACGTTTACACGGAGACGATAACAGCATAGTTTTCAAAAACTTGCACTTTGAAACCCGTTTTCAAAAGTTTGCGTTTTCAGGCCCCAAAACGCCGTTGTCATGTAAACGAAAAGCCAAAACGTATTAAAAGTTTTCCGTTTACAGTTGAAAACGTTGTCGTGTAAATGGCCCGAGACTTGTCCTCCGCCACCCAGACTGAGGTAATCATGCCACCAAGAGGACCTACTAAGTAGTGGGAATTGGGCGTTCCAAATTGGGGAGAAAAGGGGATAAAAAAAAAATTGAACAAAAAATGAGATTCAAAAGCACCAGCTGAGAGAAAGATTAAATTAAGCTTAAATTTCTGTTGGTTTCTCACACAAAGCCATCAAATGGCTTCAGAAGACTTGGAACATATGTTAAGTATTATAAACAACTTTTATGATGCTTCTTGTCATTTTTGAAGCTTGATCCTATTCGTCCCTATTCACTTTCTATGAGTGGAAAAGAGCAGAGTGAACTCTGTAATTTTTATTTGTGTTCCATGAAATAAATATACAAAGTATTTTCATTTATGGGTAACCTGTTCCTTTAAGTTAATGCTTTTATTTATTTATAGAGGGAGAAATTGATGCGGTAGCTGTCATGGACTTAAAATCAGGACAAGGCCAGTTCTCACCATTTTGCTGAGGCGGATATCCCTGCATTCCTGGCTGTTGTGGTGGCCCTGACATGCCAGCATTGGGAGGACCAGGTGGTATGCCAGGTTGTGAAGGGGGTACATGGTTTGCCTGTGCCATTGGAGGCCCTTGTAATGCCATAGGAGGGCCCTGCATTCCAGCAAGAGGAGGCCTTGGTGGAGCACCCCCTTGTGGTGGAAACCCGGTAGTGGTTGGAGGGGGACCTGAGTGATAAGGAGAGGGTTGGGAAACTGGTGGATGGGATGACATGGGTCCTGGGAGCTGAGATGGAGCAGAGGTGGGCGGTGGACCTCCAGGGAACACAGATGGCTGGGAGGTGGGATGCTGTGGTCTTGGGAAAGAGGGCTGTGCTGGAGGAGGTGGGCCACCATATGACTGGGTGGGGCCTAGAGAGGGGGCTGTGGAAAAAGGAGGCTGAGACACAGGTGGAGTTTGAGGGAAGGATTGCTGAGTGACAGGAGGTGGAGCTTGGGGCTGGGTTGGGCCAGCAGTGGAGAAAGCTGGGGCAGTATTTGGGAAAGGCTGCTGGGCAGGAGGCAGCGCTCCATAGTAAGACTGAGATAGAGGCTGAGCCACACCTTCAGTAGGCAGAAGATGCGTGGGAGCAGCTGAAGAAGGTGAAAAAGTGTGAGGAGCTGCAGGTGTGTAGGCAGCTGAGATAGGAGCCTGGGATACTGAGGGAGGGGCTAGAAAAAATATAGAACCAATCGTCAATTACACCACTGCTTCATGTTCATCTATGGTGTTGAATTTGTCAAAATAGTTATTTACCATAGCCTGGGCCAGCAGGGGAGGGTGCAGTGGAGCCAACCTGCATGCTGGCCATCTGATTGGTCATTTGCTGCACGCTGACTGGTGGAGCTCCAAACTGTTGGACATACGGGGGCTGAGGACCAGACAGATTCACTGCTCCCGAAGTGTACGTTTGAGACACTGGAGGCCTGCATGAACAAGAAGAGACCAATGTTAGAAACAAGATTAGCTGCAGAAAATTATGAAAACTCACTTTTCATTCTCATTTTCATTCAGCCACAAAACTGATGAGGCAACATGTAAGAGAAGTCTGAATACAAAAAGGAAGTGAAAGGACATGTTTATGTGTTGAACTGACAGGTCACTGACCTCTGTGGTGGAGCACCCATCGGAGGTGGTCCATTCTGAATGTCTCCTTGCCCAAACGGAGAATAGCTCTGGGCATCAGAGACAGGTGGTGCCCCTGAGGTGGGGGGTCCTCTCATACCTATAAGAGCACAGGCAGTCGTGAAGAATTACAGTGTTCCTAAATTCACCAACTCATCATCACAGTGACAACATGAAAAAAAATCATAGACACTCTTCTTCCCACTACACTCAATTTGTAACTTACTACCTGCTGAAATAATTCTTATAACACAACAGTGGTCAGCCGTCCTGCAGGACCTGATAAGTTATGTTAGGGAACTAAAGTTCTAATTTGTAGACGGGAACGGGTATTATTCCTAAGAGTTATTGGCAGGACAAGGTAGTCTAAGATAAGTTTAAACAATTCTCAGCTCGTCGTGTTGTGAAGCCCGACACATTTACGTAAATAAAATTCTTAAATTCTGTTCAAAGTTCTGATTGGGGCCTGGGTAGGTTAGTGGTAAAATACGCTGGCTACCACCCCTGGAGTTCGCTAGTTTGAATCCCAGGGGTGCTGAGTGTCTCCAGCCAGGTCTCCTAAGCAACCAAATTGGCCCGGTTACTAGGGAAGGTAGAGTCACATGGGGTAACCTCATCGTGGTCGCTATAATGTGGTTTGTTCTCGGTGGGGCACGTGGTGAGATGAGCGTGGTTGCCGCGGTGGGTGGCGTGAATCCTCCACACGCGCTATGTCTCCGTGGCAACGCGCTCAACAAGCCACGTGATAAGATGGGTGGTGTGAAGCCTCCACATGCGCTATGTCTTCGTCCTCCACCACACAGACTGAGGCAAATCACTACGCGTCCACGAGGACTTAAAAGAACATTGGGAATTGGGCATTCCAAATTGGGAGAAAAAGGTAACTGGAAAAATCCAAAAAAAAAAAAAAGGTTCTGATTCAGGGATTCTTTTAATTCATCAAGCAAAAGTGTTCACAGAGGTCCGAATACTCTCTATTTTTAACAGAACGTTCAGCCTTTGTGAACAGATTTTTTGGACCATGGGTCAGTGTTGAAATTCTTCTCTGTGAACAACATACTGTTTTTGGACATTTGCTTGCCTCTGTAAACTAATTTTCCTACATTCTGTAGTAATCCAAGTTTATACTCAGTAAACTTATCTTGCATTCCTGCAGTTTTCTAAAAATCTCACAAGTGTTAAGAGCAAACAAGGCTTACATTTTAGCCTATAGGACAGTGGTTTTGCCTCAGGAAACAGATTTTACCTTTGATATCAAATGGTGACCTAACACAGTACCAAAATATTTTATTGTACAACAGTAAACAAAAATGTCCTTAATATCCAACAGTGAAGTTTACTAAAATTACCAAGAACTACATTGGCCCAACAATACGGAAAATTATTAAAGCTGAAGTATGTAATTTCTGCACCACTAGCGGCACCAAACAGAACTGCAAAAATAAACGTTTTGAAAACAGCTTTCGGAATACGTCCCCCGTCTGCCATTGGTCAAACAAAGTGATAGTCCCGCACCCAACTCACGTCAATGGTTGAGTAATGTTATTGGCACGGGTCTAAACAGGTCTCTCAAAACAAACAGAAAAACTGATTTTCTAAAAATTAACCTATGAATGGCTTACTTATAGTTGTCTCTGCATATTAAGTGGGAATAGAAGAAAGTATTTTAACACAAACAAAAGTTACATAATTCAGCTTTAACATGAGAGACTCAATAGGAAAACAAAGAAAGGACATTTTTGGTTTTTAAAGGTCTCATGATTTTTGATGGTTTTATGCTCTCGGTAGGGCTGGGCGATATGGCCAAAAAAACAAACAAAAAAAAAAAAATTCACTATATTTTTTTCATAGCGTTCGATTTCGATATTTATCACGACATACATTTTGTATCATTAATGGGGGAAGAACCGCCCACTACATGTTTATTAAACCTCAAGAAATAATTAAATATAACCTGTCAGGATCAGGACCCGCACCAGCCAAATCCATGACAGCTTCTTCCCCCAAGCAATCAGGATTTTGAACTCTTGATCTCTCACGATCAATTTACATCAGCACTGCACTTTATTAATCTTATTATCTCACACCGGACTATCATAAAATATATTCTCTCTTAACAACACACTGGCAACTGACTATCAACTGACAGCCTGAATGTCAATACAGAACAATATAACCTACTGTATATTTTATATATACTTTATATACTATTTTTATTGTATGTGTATTCTATATTATGTGTATGTGTATTCTATATTGTGTGTATTGTACACTGTACATTGTGTATTATTATTGTGTTGTGTAATTATGTGTATATTAGATATGTCAATTGTGTTGTGTAAATCTGATGTTTATTATAAATTGGTATATGTCTCATCACTGTCATGACTGCTATGTTGCTCAGAACTGCACCCAATACTTTCACCCACTGTTGCACTTGTGCATATGGTGCCAATTTCATCATTTTTAGCTGATGTTTGACTCCACTGAAAGAATTTGATGCTCCACACTCCACCTCAGTAGGTGATGGTAATGCACCATAACTGGATTGCCAATCGCCAATAAACATCACAAGAAGAAGAAACACTTTCTTGCCTGTGACAGCACTATGGATCATGAAACAACATTTAACTAAATAGTACATAAATAAACAGCAATAGTGTTGATGTTGGAGTGTTTGTTGTGTTCAGTCGATAGCTGTTGTACTGCACTGTCAGCGCTGTCTTGTTCAGTACACAACGATGTTAAATTAGCCAGATAGCTAGCTGCTACCTCACGCCTACTGAGCATCTGCTAGCCTGCTAATACTTCCTAAAAGGCTGACTTCATGACTTTGATTCAGTTTGCTAGTTGAGTGTATAACTTTGCCGAATTGCTTGCGTTTTTAAGCGAGACGTACCTGATCTGCTCGTCTAGATGTAGAACATAAGCTAAATATAGAAAATTATTCAAAGGTTTATCATCAATATCAAAAAAAAAAAATTCCCCGATATCTATATTTTTTCTTTTCTCCCTTTTTCTCCCCAATTTGGAATGCACCATTACCAACGCATTCTAAGTCCTCGTGGTGGCTCGCCTCAATCCGAGTGGCGGAGGACGAATCTCAGTTGCCTCTGCGTCCGAGACCATCAATCCGCGCATCTTATCACGTGGCTTAAGCATGTTAATGCGGAGACATAGCATGTGTGGAGGCTTCACACCATCCACCGCGGCATCCATGCACAACTCACCACGTGCCCCACCGAGAGCAAACCACATTATAGCGACCACGAGGAGGTTGCCCCATGTGACTCTACCCTCCCTAGTAACCGGGCCAATTTGGTTGCTTAGGGGACCTGGTTGGAGTCACTCAGCACGCCCTGGGATTCGAACTTGTGAACTCCATGGGTGGTAGTCAGCATCTTTACTCGCTGAGCTACCCAGGCCCCCAAATTTTTCCCCCCTACTATCTGTGACCCTATGAGAACAGGCCTGCAACCCATTTTTGAGCAACGACCCACCAGTTGAGAACCACTGCTATAGAAGACCCTTCATATGTATAAAAGCATTACAAATACACAAAAAAAAACCTGGCAGAAAATATTAAATCCCATCTCTTCCTTGTAAATCTGTGTTTTTGTCCTAACAGCCGTGGCCATGACAGGACATTTTGTCATTCACTTGGTTTCTATTTCTGCATTGGTGGAGCAGTTTTTAGTGAGGACAGATGACTTATTGCTGGAAACCTGTCACATAGCACTTGGTTAGAACACGGTGTGAGAGTCAAACTCATTCTATTCACATGTAAATGAAGGTTCAATGAATTTGAAAGGATGCTTAAAAATACAATAGCACAAATAATATCATACACTAATTTATAAACAAAGAAGTCTGTCATCGACCTTGTCTGCTTTCATAGACCATTGTGAAAAGGGAAGGGGAAATGTATCTGTAAATGTGTCATTATGTCAGGCAGCACACAGTCTCTGCTTGTCTGCATTTTCACAGAAGAGGTTCATAGGGCCATCAATGCATCCTGTCATTTCGATTGGCCACAGGTGATTCAGCGACCAGTTGTCCCGCACACTGCGGTCAATAACAAATGACAGGGAATGGGGAAGAGGACAGGCAGTTAAGCAGAATTAAACCAGTTACCTAGGTCAAGAGGAGAGGAGGAGGACAGGTCAGAGACTAAGTTTGTTGCGAGATTCTTAGAGGGAAAGCTTGCATAAGGAGAATATCCTGCAATACAAGAAAGAGAGAGCAGTGAAAAATGGGAAAGAGTGAAATATGCAAAACAGGAAATGAGAGGTAAATGAGAAGGTTGGGATGGAGAAATATGACGACCTGTTTCTTCAAAGCTTTGAACACCCTTCAAAACCTGAGGGACATGAGTTACTCTCCAATCAA
Organism: Myxocyprinus asiaticus; assembly: GCF_019703515.2. NCBI lineage: Eukaryota > Metazoa > Chordata > Actinopteri > Cypriniformes > Catostomidae > Myxocyprinus > Myxocyprinus asiaticus. Next base: position 34,279,528 of record NC_059375.1, read on the forward strand.
ACTTGTCAATTGACAGAGCTGACATTGGCCATTTAATAGCCAAAATGAATCTCCATATTGTCTCCATATAAAAACCAATATCTCATTATGAAGCCATACAACAGTTTTGTGTGAAGAATAGGGCTTACATGGTTATAAAATTTTGCTGAAGAACAATTGTCAAACAAATATTTGCGATTTTGACAATTAATTATCTGTTTAAAAGTGCTGTAGGTGATTTTTTTTATGGAATGGTATGCAGAAAATGTTCCTTCTCCCTGAAAGAGATCACTGAAACAGGTATCCTGAGATATCTCACTGGTCTCTGTGCCAGCTGCAGACTCTGTAAACAGCAAAAAAAAATTGAACATGGGCCAATCAGAATTTGATGTGCTTTCTGCCCGGCAATCATTTTGCACGTTCTATAGTGTATTAGTTGAAGCGGATCATTCAGGTTTAATGTCATATTCAGACTAATAATTCGTCAGCTGAGGGCGCTATTTTGCTACAGCTGTATTTAACAACCATGAGAAGACACACTGCTACATCTGTCATCTTCAGTAACAGTAATTCACATGCTCCCAAACAGCAGAATTAAGTCACTTTTTTGGTGGATATGAGTCTGGTAGTTAGAATTCCTACTTTATATTTTGGAGTTTGTGCATAGTACCAGTTTCACATGAAAACGTTCATATTCAGTCCACGATACCTCGCCGAGCACCACTCGGACACCGTCCATAACCATAGTAACAGCTGCACTAACCACCCAGCCACAAGCACAAGAGATTTTCACAATAAGGCTTACACCACAAGACTCTTTTATATTATATTTTATTTACATTATATAAAATTATTTTGTGTAAATAAAACATTTAACAGTTTTTAACCATGACATTTTAAATCACGGTTAATAGTGAAACTGTATAATTGTGACATCCCTAATCTTCACTGTGTACTGTGTAATGCTACAGATGCATTGCGCTGCAATAGTGGGGTTTTCCTCTACAGAAGACTTCGGGGTTCCCCCGACTCATTTGAGTACGTGTAGTCTACAAAACCTATAAGAACACTACTTATGCGTTAACATGGACACATAAGCGGTGTTCTGTCAGAAACAGTGCGTGTTAAAGCGTTTTCTCTTAACAGCCTTAAATCCCATTAATCCCTTAAACGCCTTTAGGAAGGCTGCAGTCACGTTTACATTACGTTACAGAACGCAGCTTCCTGCAACCAGGTTGTTTTCTTAAGTCTATGTAAACGTGGTCAAATTCTTGACAGAATGAAAGATATACAGTTATATGGAATGAAAGATAGCCTCGGCGAAGTCAAATAATGTCCATACAGCAAACTAACAAGGGATTATGCTTCTAACCACAGGTGGAGAGCTGTAGTTCCAACCACACAACTTTGGGAAGCTGTTTGTGAATGTTCGTTGAAACTATGGTTTACGGAAACACCAAATCGTTGAACTATGTTGGTAACAATGGAACTTGCAACCATAGTTGGCTAACAATGTTTTTGGGAAATGCAATGTGGCTCAGTGAGACGGTGGGAGTTCAACAGAACATTTATTTATTTGCTTAAAATTCCCTTATTTGGACAGTAAAATGTGATTGGAATTTGAAGTGCATGGTTATCTCAAATAAGGGTTAGGGTAGGGTTATTTTTTAATAATCTCGACAGGCCTAGTGATGAACAGACCAAAACTTATTTCATTATTATCTGATAATCTTCTCCATCTGCTCCAACTCTCAAATCAAATATAGTGCAGATTTGAGAGTTCTAGCAGATGCAAAGATTATCAATAATGACTTCTTATAATCAAAAATAACAATGACTAAATTATTTAAATTTCATTCTATTCATCACACAAAACTATTGGTTGGATTCAGAAGACTTAGAATATAGTCTATATAATTTTGGTGCCTTTACAGTGCCTTTTTTTTTTGTCCTTGACAGATTGAGATTGACAGCCCATGGTCATCATAAACTGCCACCGTATGGAAAAGATCTATCGAATAAGGAGAAGATTCTTCTAGGGATGCAAGATATAACAGCGGCTGATATATTATTGGCCGATAACCAGGAAAATCGAAATATTATTATCGCGCACTTAGTGGAAGTACCGCCTATATTTTTGTCCATAATTTGCTAGTTTATTTGCTTATGGCTGAGAATCTCTTGACTGCCTGCGGCTTCTTTCTTTCAGGCAGGGACTTGGGCAGCCTCAAGCCTGTGCACACACAGCGTGTCTGACAGTGAGAGCCAGGCTAATGTTGCATGAAACAAGCTAATGCCTCTGTGACTATTATTTCAACGACTCAGCATGTTATTACAGTGTTTTGGGGCTGGTTTTAATCAGAATCATTGAAACAACATGCCATTTCCCATATTCTGTTTATGTTTCATGAAGCAATAAACAAAAAGGCGACAAAACAAGTAGGCCGATACATGTTCCTTGGGGGCAATAATTTTCGCCTATAACTTCATGAAACATAAATAGAATATGGAAAACAGCATATACTTACATACAGCTAAGCATTGCGATTAAAACAAGCCCAAACATAACATGGTGCAAAGATCATAAAATAATACTGACAGAGCGACGTGTGACAGCTAAAGAATCAAGTTTATGAGTGAAACTAATGTGCTTTTTGCATTTTACGAGTTGAGTTTTCTAACGTTATGACTCATGACTATTATCAGATCTGTATGATGTTACCTATTCCCATTATGATTGTTTTGTTCACATTTCATAAGTTATACAGTGGAATGGTCACAGATGAATGCTGTAATAAGCGTCTGTAAATGAAACACGCATTGCACACAAACCACCACTGCACTCGTAGTCTGGCTTCTGGCATAAATATTACACCATGTATACAGAGATTAGTGTTTATATTGTGTTCTTTGTTGTCTAATGTTCCTTACATGCTGTTAATTTATCACCTCATTTTGGTTAAATGCATTATTACATCTGATAGAAGTTTGTTATTCTCTCTCTATTAACAATTCTTCAGGATTACCGAAAATACTCAGATGGGCCCCACACAATTTATGCAAGTTTATTAATTTAAGTATTTATTTGATCTTTTATTTATTTAAATGTGTCATTTCTCAATTAAATAAGCATACATCTGTAATATAAATGGGTAGATTTGAATTAGCCAGCAGTTCCAGGTTAAAAGATTATACATTGAAACTTTTTTTTTTATTTTTTTTATTATCGATTATCCATATCGATATTCACCAAAATGAGCTGTGAATGATTGGTTACTGGTATCGGCCAAGAAATTCCATATCAGTGCATCCCTGGATTCTTCTAAATATTCCTTTGGTGTTCCACAAATTTTTTTTTATTTCTGGGTGAAGTATTCCTTTAACTGATAATAACCTGTAATAAACAAACTTCCTGAACCGTGACTTTTCATTAAGAACCAACTATTTTGTACTTTCACCTTTCTTACCTTGTGGTGGACCTTGTTGGTAGGCAGAGCCCGGCCCGTTATAAGGTGTGTTCTGATCGGGATAGCCCACTGGCATGTGCCCGCTCCCATAGCCAGGCTGGGGGTAGCGCTGATAGCCAGGCTGGGGGTAGCGCTGATAGCCAGGCTGGGGCTGCCCGTAGGGAGAGGCCAAGTGAGGTTGCTGGTTGACATTCATTTTCAGTTCATCCCTAACTTTGAAGACAGGGCAGAAAACAGGGGAGAGAAAAAAAAAAAAAGGAGAGTGAGTGAATCTATATTTATGAAGTACTGCTGAGAGAAGAGCTTACGAGGTCTTGTTAGTCTCTCAAATGCTTTCGGGAGTCTAAAGACATCTGCTGCTGGACTGCTGGCACAGCAAAACTCCAGACTAATCATTTAAGCTCAAATCAGTGCAGCAAATGTTGACATAAAACAGAAATATTCATAAAAAACTGTTTTTCTCCAAATAAGAGGCCTACAAGTCAGAAAGACATGTGGATTTCCAAAGCAAACAAAACAAGGAAGTTGATGAGTAAACAAATAACAGGAGTATTTTCTTTTGGCATTTCACCACTTTTTACAGGCATGGTATATTGGAAAAGGGAAAGGGAAGTGTCACAAGTAGGGTTGGGGACCGAGAACCGGTTCTCATTCAGAACCAATTCCATTTTTATTTTATAATACTGGAACCAAAAGATTTTCACAACTTTTAGTTGTGTTAACGGTTCTTGAATGAGCATTCTTCCGACAGCGTGGACGCTACACTGTACTCAAATACTTTGTGTTTCCTGCACTACCATTCAAAGGTACTACAACACTGCTACTAAATTGGCAACATGCAAAATCCAGCATGACCAGTATAGTTCCATTCCCGAATGAATGACTCTGACTTGAGTCGGTTCTTTTGAACATACATCTCAAAACATACAGCGATTCAACTCGAACGAGCTGATTCTTTTTAATGAATGAAAAACTCACTGAACCACATGCATGTCATTTATTTCACCATGTCCGATTCAAAACATACAAAAGAACTGTTACTGTGATTTGTGTACTTGAAGGGACTGCAAGAGATTTCTTTCATGGAAAGGTTTGCAAAAAATTGTCATACTCCCTGAAAGGTACAAATGAAATAAGTGTCGCGAGATATCTCATCGGTCCCTGTGACAGCACTGGACTCTGTAAACGTCCGTGGGCCCGGTCTCTGATGCTTTCTGCCTGTCAATCATTTTGCGTGTTCTCATAGTGTTGTAGTTGAAGCGAATTGAGGCTTAATGCCATTTTTATGCCATGTTGTTCATAACAGTTGTCAGTTGAGGGCGCTATTTTGCTGCTGTTGTTTTGACACCCACTTCTGCTCGGTGCTGGTCTCAAAGCTCATTTGGTATATTTGGAGTGCGGGGTTTTGGAAAAAGGGTTTAGCTAATCCATCGGCTCAGCTTGTGGAAATTCTAGAATGGCTAAAATCACTTACAGCAACTTTAGGGCTGGTAAGACTTAAATCAGAGTATTTACTGGATGGTTGATGATATAAAAATGTGTAGATAAAGATATACATTAAGATAACATATTGTTATATATATAACATTTGTTATAATTAGTGGTATTTAATACAAATTAATAAAATATCTTAAAGGTCTGTGTAAACACCATTTGCAAGAATCTGTTAAAATATGAAATTTTCTCATTTGGTAACAGGATGTGCCGGATAGTAAATTAAATAAGAACTGCATTTTCAAATATTTCTTCCTCAAATGTACTAAAAAATTGGTATTGAAATTGGTATCAGAATCTGAATAGTTAATTTCTTAAAACTCCCATCCCTAGTCGCAAGCCAGATTCAAACTCATGCCACCACATTATCACAGCTCACATATCATATGCATTAACAACCACTAAGCCACATCTCTGACAATAACGGGAGTAATTCATTTTTCTAAACAGAAACAAAATGATTCATTTTGATACTAAAAACTAGGGATGGAATGATTCGGTTCGACATGAGGTTCACAATTCGATATAATCTCAATTCAACATAATAACACTTAATGGCAAAATATTACAAGACAAAATTGTATTTTCTGAAAGAATGTTTGAGCAAAATGCTCAATTTCTCATCAAAATAAAGTTATTTAATACACAATAAAAATGCTAAAAGTTTAAATAACTGTTGCTCACATACCTTTCTCTATAAGAAAAGATCAAAATAGTGGGCTTCATTCAGGCTGATCAGGTAGCACAACAAGCAATCGAACTGAACTAAACCTGTCCTGAAAAAAAGTATGTGAAAGAGTACTATATTTTAATAATTTGTTTGTCATCATTATTATAATCAATTTAACTTAAAATAAATATTCTACAATATATTAATATTATATAATGAAATTGTGTATATATAATAATGATATGAGCCATCACTGTTTGAAATAATGTGTACAATTTACAAGTAATTACATTGAGTTTACATTCACTTGCATAAGAAACACTAAAAAGGTACTGTCACTTTAAGAGTTCAACGAATGCATCACAGTATTCCGGTTCATTGAACATCAACGAGAATCTCTTGTTTTTTTAAGCGCATTCATGCTGCATGAGATTAAAATTCATATTTATTTTTACTTTTTTATATGACTGTAAAGAACAGAAAGGATATTAAGACACATTCAATGAAAGTGGAGTGCGCATCATCTTGGATGGACACACATTACACAGAGGAAACTATCCACTTTAATCTCAAGCACTTTTCTTCAAAACAGGGTGATTTTTCAGGTATTCCAGTACTTACATTTCTAAAAACTAAATTCAAGCACTTTAAGCACTTCAAGGAGCTTGTGTGAACCCTGTAAACAGTGTAGAAAAAGCGAACTAGTGCAGTAGGGGTAAAATCAAGCAATAGAGAGATTATGATGTTTGACGGGTTATTTCATTTATGATCACATTGACAGAAAACAATGTTGAAAATTTCGAAATATCGAACTGCCACGATATGGTTCATATTTTTTTGGGTTCGCAATATTTTGAAATTCGATATATCGTCCCATCCCTACATTATATTGATCCAGATCCCCTTTTAGCACTGATCCCACCCAAATAGCCTAGTAATGGGAAGTCCAATTCTTTTCAGTGAACCAGTTCTCTCGGATGGTGCATTTCAATGAACCCGTTCAAAAAAACGATTCAGCAGTTCTTTTATGTCATTGTGTAATGACGTCACTGTACATAATGCTAACACCCTGGAGTCGTAGAATACACACTCACACATTCAATAAAGCCATATGCAAGCGTATATTGCTGATTATTACATTTTATTAAATTAAGTTATATTAATAAGGGTGTTTATTGTCATCAGTGTTTCAATCAGTGATCTTACATCTTGGATAAGTTTCCGACATTAAAGTTTTGCACATAAAGCACCCAGTACTGACACTGATATACAAACGAGGATGCTCTGTGTGTCTAAAGCATATAAAGTGAATAAACTAGTCTTTTTTTTTTTATCCCTTTTTCTCCCAATTTGGAATGCCCAATTCCCACCACTTAGTAGGTTGTCGTGGTCTGATTCGGCGAACTGGTTCAACTCGTTCACCAAAAAGGACTGTTCAAAAGTTCAATTCGTTCATAAACTGGACATCACTAAAGTAGCCTATAAAGTTAAAGTATGATTCATTCAGCACTTCAAAAGGTATTACAGCCAAGTCAGCTAAATGAATACATTTAAATGCAATTTTTTGTCTTTAGTGTAAAATCCATTTCACAAATGCCAGTCCCCTGAACTCTTTGCCAACATCTGACATCATGCTGAAGCTTTGTGTAGGCTTAGTTCCAAAAACACCACTTGAGAGCATTGATAAATGTTTATGCTCAACAAAAACATTACCTTACCTACATCTTTATGAAAGCACACCCCAAGAACTATTTCGGAACAAAACAGACTTCTGGCAACAATACTTTCCCCACCCACCCCAAACATTTGTGACTCTTCAGCTCACTAATTCATGAACATTATGGTGTTTAACAGTGCCGGCTCCCACATATCAATTACAGAAACATCAATGAAACAAAAGTAGACTGGAGTGGGCTCATATTACACAATTACTGTCTGTACAGTTGTTTCCTTAGACCATAGACCATAAATTGCACATATAAAAGTGGATTTTACACTTCTGAAAATTCTAGAGCTACATTTTGACTTCAAAGCATGGTCTGTTGTACAATACTACTTCTCCGGTTTCTAGCAAGTAATAGCAGAGAAGCTTCAGCACAACTCGCCCTCGAATAATGTTGAATAATTCAAGGCAATGGATACCGTGATAGTATACAGTATACCATGTGCGAAGAATAACACAAAGACATAAACACGCTCATTTTCCATCTATCTGTTTGAGATGAAATGATAGACCTGCTGCATGACCTAAATACTCAGCGTAATTCACATCTGTACAAGATCACAACACTGGTGACAGCCACACAAACACACCAGTCTCGTGCTTCCACTTACATATATACAAATGTACAACATTTGCGTAAGAAAGAGCAAATGAGGATGTTATAAATAAAATAATAATAAAAAATAATAATAATAAATTACACCAACTTCATGTTATTTAGAGACTCTTAATGCAGAACTTTAAACGGCAAAACAGAACAAACGAAACCATTACACACTGGCCAGGCTGATGCATTTCATAAACAAGACATGGGCTATTTAAAACTAAATAACTACTATTAATTTCTAATTAAGCTTCATCACACACTTTAAGCTCTATTAAATCACTTATGGGCGTATGAAGACATAACCACACTTTCTCTCACCTCTCGCGAGGCTAATTTAAGATTCTTTGCGTTGCTGGCTTTTACTACAGCATCATGTCCCATTGGGTCTAAAACATTCATCTAATCTTAATAAACACTTATTTCGTTTAACTGACAGCTAAATGTGTCACTTTAATAAATTAAAATTAATTAAACTTATAACTGCCTCGACGCTGCGGCTCGCGCAAGCTATGCTAAGCTAAGCTAACAGTCACAGGAAAATAAATAAGCAAACAAATGAACCAATGACAAGTCCCATCTGACAGCTCACCTCATTAACAGCTCGGGGAGTTAACGAACAAGTCGTCAGGACGCCGCTCCGGTTGTAAACGCCGGTAAACGCGATGGGCTGCCGTTCTTTCACGGAAAGAGAGCAGCTCGAGACGGACGTTTAATCCCTTCCTCACGCGCACCGGAAGAATTGTCACTGTATGCCACGTGCACGTCCGGTATTGATGATGTTGTAGGTTATGATAAGGGACATTTTTTTAGCTTTCACTTTTTGAACGGAGTTGTTAAGTAGTTTATTTGCCAGCTGATTTGAAGGGAACGCTCCACTGAATTTGTCAGATATAGTAGACTGCAGTAGTTGTTGCATAATTTTATTATGTAGCATTGACAACACTACACTTATAATGAGGATTACATTTATTTAATCATTAAAGATAAATTTGGAGTACTTGCTTATAATGTACTTGTATCTATATGTCTACGTATATATTATGTTTATGGTCATTATTAAAAAAAAAAAAAAACGTTAGCTAATTATTTAAACAGAGTTACACAAAGATAAACACAATCTAGTCACTGCTTCACTGCAAAAGCACAACTCTCTTGTGAACAAAACAGCACTTAATATGTTATATATATATATATATATATATATATATATATATATATATATATATATATATATATATATATATCAAGCTCACATCAATAACCACTCACATTGAGTTGTATTATTTTTATAGGTGCATTACTATTGGTTCTTTTATTTATGTTACTACTTATTCTTTTATTTAATATTTGTTCTTTATATAATTTATTTTTAATTAAAAAAAGCTTACTTTAAAAATTCATTTCATTTCAACAAGTGCTGCTGTTTGCTGTTATTGCACATTTAACAAATAAAAGACTTTGACCTATTTTCTTAGTTGTCAAAATAAAATTAACAATTACATATATACTATTGTATAATATAAATGGATATTTATTATTATTATTAATTATTATTATTATTATTATTATTATTATTATTATTATTATATTATTAATAAGGTTGTTGTTTTTATTTATTATAGAAAGTGAAATGTGTGGCTTTTATTTTGAAGCATTAAACTTCCGGTAGTTAGAGGTTGACGTATTCTGAAGCCCGGAGTTCACTGTGTTTCTATAATGGACTGACAGATAAGAGGCCTGTAAATTACCTTTTTTAAATCTTAGAAACGCCACACCTGTTTGGTCAGATAGTGGCTGGGATGCGGCATCGAAATGGGAAATCTTTTCGGGAAAAAGAAAGCAACTCGTGTGACCGAACAAGACAAAGCTGTTCTGGTGTGTTAGACAGCTGCTAACTGGCTTATCATGTAGATAGAAGTTTACAGTTTTATCATCATATTCTGTTTATAAACCTCTATAAACATAAATCTCCCGTGTAACATTTTCTGGATAAACCTAAATGTTTTGGATTGTTTAAACAGTTGCTTCCTAGTCATTTTTTAATGGAAATTTGTGTGGGTGACTGGGGTGATGTTACTCATATTGCTTGATGTTTACAGAATATCACACAAGGGCCATAAAAGGGGTTGTTCAAGCGTGTACTGTAGTTTGTTCACTTTACTTATCAGGTCTGTTAATGGTGGCTTTAATGTTGTTTTTGTAGTTAACTTTCCATGTGATATAGCCTGTATGGTTTCCAAATGTCAACTTGACCCCAAAAGTAAAATGCAGTTTTGAGATTTTTTTCCTCTTTAATTGCATTTCTTTGCATTATGATGTATGTGTGCGCAGCAACTGAAGCAGCAGAGAGATAAACTGAAGCAGTATCAGAAGAAGATTGCGTTTCAGATGGATAAAGAGCGACAACTGGCCAAACAGTTGTTGAAAGATGGAAAGAAAGAGTAAGTGTGACTATGTCTCTACTTGTGTTAGTTTTTTTAAACAAGCAGAACTTTGTACTTCTTTATACTGTGATGTTTTGTGTTTGTTTAGGAAAGCACTTCTACTCCTCAAAAAGAAACGCTACCAGGATCAACTGCTGGACAAAACAGAAAATCATATATGCAACCTGGAGCGGCTGGTAAATAAAAAAGATCTGACTTTGAGTTTGTTGGATTTGACATGTCGGAATATCTGATGTGCCCTCCATCTAACCAAAGAGTTGTTTGCAAATTCACATTTTGTGGCACAATTATCTTAGAGCCGTATAAATCCGAATTTCCTGGAACTTTTCCTTCTTGTCTTTAAGTACAGGATGTATTTGTAAGCCATTCTTCATGTAAATCACATCCAGACCCACTTTTGTTTTACAGGTACAGGATATTGAATTTTCCCAAATAGAGATGAAAGTCATTGAAGGACTGAAGGTTGGCAACGACTGCCTGAAGAAAATGCATGAGGTATGTAATGAGACCATCTGCTATCGTTTCATACTTTTAAAAATGATCAGTGTCAATTATTGGCATATGTATTCATATTGCTATGTTCTATAATCTCTAAACAACGGTTATTCTCAGACATGGACACATGACTCGTTCAAACTAGTGGTGAATTTAACTGTACAGCCTTGTCAATAGTTTGTAATGTGAATTTGATATAGTTCATGTCCATGTGGTGTAACAATAATGTACAGTAATAAGATATAAAAGTTGTGTTTCTTTTTCTATGGCACTGTCTATACATTATCTCTATTCTTCTCCCACCCCCCAACCAGATGCTGTCCATAGATGAGGTGGAGAGGATCATGGATGAAACACATGATGCTATTGAGTATCAGAAGGTACATTTTGCTTTCATGATCAGCAAAGGATACACTGTCCTTTTAATTCAGATACATTAATCTCAGTTGTCTTTAAATGTTTTAAAGCTAAAGTGTATACTTTCTGCAGTGTTCAAATACTGCAACTACTATACTTAACCCATTAGTAGGTTGATTTAAAAGGGTAAAAACTGTCACTCTGTAGTGCTATGAAACATCACTGTGATTGGGCATCCCGACCACCTCTTCATTATTTTTGCAATTCCACAGAAAGTACACACTTCACCTTTAATGATGGTTACAGTCCATGTTATATTGCTTTGGAATCACCAATGAAGGCATGAGTTTTAAAAAAAAAAAAATTCTCATTCTTGTTTGTCTGGCTTTTGCAGCAAATTGATGAGTTGCTAGTGGGATCTCTGACCCAGGAGGATGAGGACGCTGTGCTCGCAGAGCTGGAGGCCATTACTCAGGTGTGTGTGAGACCGGAAGAATGACAGAGTGATGTTGCACACTGGCTGCATCCGAAAGCTAATTAGTTAATGGTTTAACCAAAAGCATTTTTATATAAATGGACCTTGTAAAGAAACTTGTCTCAGAACAGTTTAAAAGATGCCTTATTATCAACCTATTTCCATATACAGCCGAATATACACTCACTGAGCACTTAATTAGGATCATCTGTACACCTACTTATTCATGCAATTATCTAATCAGCCAATCGTGTGGCAGCAGTGCATAAAATCACGCAGATATGGGTCAGGAGCTTCAGTTAATGTTCACATCAACCATCAGAATGGAGGAAAAATGTGATCTCAGTGATTTGGACCGTGGCATGATTGTTGGTGTCAGACGCTCTGCTTTGAGTATTTTTGTAACTGCTGATCTCCTGGGATTTTAATGCACAACAGTCTCTAGAGTTTACTCAGAATGGTGCCAAAAACTTACAGTGAGCAGCAGTTCTGCGGACGGAAACGCCTTGTTGAAGTGAGAGGTCAAAGGAGAATGGCCAGACTGGTTTGAGCTGACAGAAAGGCTACGGTAACTCAGATAACCCCTCTGTACAATTGTAGTGAGCAGAATAGCATCTCAGAATGCACAACACGTCGAACCTTGAGGCGGATGGGTTACAACAGCAGAAGACCACATCGGGCACTTTATTAGGACCATGGTGCTCAGTGGTCAGTGAGTGTATATAAAATATGTATTTTCCAGCTTTCGGACACATTGGCCATCCTGACAGCCCTTGTTACTGATGTTGTGTCAGCCACTGTGTTAGAACAGGTCTGTTTTCATCTTTCTTTTTTATTGCATGTTCTCAGGGAGATGCTGACCTTGAACTTCCTGAGGTTCCTGGAGAAGAACTACCAGAGGTTCCAGAGCAAGATCCAGGTGTGTGCTCACACACACTCACATGTACGCCGTGTTCGGCATAGCATGCTACCATATTATTCCTACTATTATTGCATTATACAGCATTTTTCTATATATTCTATATTATTCTGTGCAGTTTACATCAGCATGCTGTGCAGAATATTGTACTTGATGAAAACAGTATGTCAGAGGTGCCCAGATGTTATACTGTTTGTGGTGCATTTTCAAAATATGCATCCATGCATGCTTTTTGGCTAATATTTCCTATATGTAATCATAGCACCTGTGGCAGTTTTTAAATGTCTAAAAACCTAAATGTCAAGTAATAATGAATCAATAATGAAATAAATGTTGAATTTAGCTAGATCTTTACAATAAAATTTCTTTCACCAGTCAAGTACACACTTTTAATGTGCAGTAGAAGGATGTGAATTGGACACAGCTCAAATATTTACAAACACTCCAGTATGGTCACTAACATGCGCTCTAGAGAATTGATTGAGAATCACATTTTTTTTATGTTCCAGTGCGGGAGAAAGAGAGGGTGAAGAAGAAGCCAGAGCGAGAGATGCTGGCAGTGTAAATTCAGATCTGTCCATCTGCTTATGTAACTCCATGTCTGCTCTTGAGCCATTCCACTGGAGACCCCAAGGGCTCACCCCAAATGAAGACTCTGGGGAGGGATTGACAGCCCCCACCCCACTCTTAAATGTTGACCCTATATCCATAGAATTTTGTTTTTCTATACACACACATTATACTGTATGCCATTTAGTTAGTATGAAGATAATTCTGAAGATTATTCTTAACAGTGTCTGGTCTTCGAAATTTCCCTACAGTTTTGTCTAATCTTTCAATTATATATCAAAGGATTATCATGAAAAAGCCTAACTTTTTAAATGCATGCATCACTTTTACAATCTATGTCATAACTTATTTCCAACCTTTAGTGTCTAAAATATGGGATTCAGCTCCATGTTTTGGTGATGGTAGCGCTTTCTATGAAGCTTGTGTATGTAGTAGTATTTGAAGGTGTGTTATAAAGGTGATCTTAATGCAAATCAATTATAATACACTATGTAATTTGTCCTATCTTTTCATAAAAAGTCATAACCAAAGTTATAGTGTATCATATACTTACCTATTCATGGTTACATCTTTAAAGCGTATAATACACTATAATAACAAATTAAATGGGATATTCATGTATTTTAATGCATGATAACCATGCAGAGGTTAAAGTAATTTTGAGAACATACAATGATGATTTTAAGGTGTATTATAAGGCACTGTAATGCATTTAGAATACCTTTATAATGCATTATACATACAGGCTATGATGATGTTAGCCATACATTATCAAGTCTAGAAGAGAAAACAGAGAGGAGCCAAAGCATTTCCCTTATGACAATAAGCCAGTTAACTTTACAGACTTCTCAATTTGCTGTAAGATGACTTTAAAAATTAACACTATGACAAGCCTGGTTAAAAAAGTAAAACAAAACTGACTGACAGGTGGATAAATAAACATATCCTTATCCTTAAGGGACAATGGGTGTGTTTAACTGCAGCAACATCAATGTAAAGTTTACAAAAACACCACTGTACTGTACATACTGTATACATAGGGCAGGACAAAACCTTTGCAAGACTTGCAGATCTAGCAATTGGCTATTACATGTAAATGTACTAAAACCTTGTAAGACCTTTTAATTCTCTGCAATATCTATTCTCCAGTTGAGAGTGTTTTGAGAGAAAATTGAACAATTTCTGTTCAGAATGATCAAAGTATGGTGCATAAAGAATGGTTTGTAGTTAAGAAGCATATATTCAAAGGATATGGTGTATACAAACAAAATATTGAAACCATGATCAGTGTTTTTTTACTCTTATTTTGGTTCACAACTGATGCACTGCTTTGCTTATTTTAACTTAAGTTTTCTTAGGTTTTGTCTAAATATTTTTTTCCTTGTGTTATATTATTACTGTACTGCAGATTTATTCCTTAGTAAGACCATTGACTTATGGTCTGTCTTCCTCTTTTCATTTTGTTATTCTGCAACAATAAATTTTATTTAATAATTTTTCATCGCTGTTGTGCTTAAAGGAGAAAGCAAGTGTACATGGCGGCCACTAGATGACAGTGCAGTGCCAGCTATTTTTTTATGCATTGGTTTGCTGTTATAAGCCATCATAGTTAAGAGACAGGACAATTTCTGGAAGAAAAATAATAGATAGCATCACTTTAAGGTCTCAATTGTTTCTCCTAGACATCAATGAGATTAAATGGAGTTCCATTTGAGACTTATGCTTAAGTTTCTTAATGCTCAGATTTTTCTCCTGAGGAATAAACCCAAGAAATCTCATTTATAAAGTTTCACAATGTCACAAACTGTACTCAGATTTGCCAAGATACCAAATTATGCAACTAAAAGTCAGATATTTTAATATGAACAACATTTCTTATCAAATCCTTCCAAGACAAAATTATCTGAGCTATGCTGTCCTCAAATAGTTTTGTATTCTTACTGTATGTCAACAATTGCCTCGTTTGTGTTTTGGAGAAACATCTGAGACATACAGTTCTGTGCAAATGTCTTAGGCACATAAAATGTTTCACAAAAACATTTGTCTTAAGATGGTTATATATATCTTCAGCTTTAGTGTGCAAATAGGATATACAGTGCATCCGGAAAGTATTCACAGCGCTTCACTTTTTCCATATTATGTTATGTTACAGCCTTATTCCAAAATGGATTAAATTAATTATTTTCCTCAAAATTCTACAAACAATACCCCATAATGACAACGTGAATGAAGTTTGTTTGAAATCTTTACAAATTTATTAAAAATAAAAAACGAAAAAAATCACATGTACATAAGTATTCACAGCCTTTGCCATGACACTCAAAATTGAGCTCAGGTGCATTCTGTTTCCACTGATCATCCTTGAGATATTTCTACAACTTGATTGGAGTCCACCTGTGGTAAATTCAGTTGATTGGACATGATTTGGAAAGGCACACACCTGTCTATATAAGGTCCCACAGTTAACAGTGCATGTCAGAGCACAAACCAAGCCATGAAGTCCAAGGAATTGCCTGTAGACCTCCGAGATAGGATTGTATTGAGGCACAGATCTGGGGAAGGGTACAGAAAAATTTCTGCAGCATTGAAGGTCCCAATGAGCACAGTGGCCTCCATCATCCGTAAATGGAAGAAGTTTGGAACCACCAGGACTCTTCCTAGAGCTGACTGCCTGGCCAAACTGAGCGATCGGGGGAGAAGGGCTTTAGTCAGGGAAGTGACCAAGAACCCGACGGTCACTCTGACAGAGCTCCAGCATTTCTCTGTGGAGAGAGAAACTTCCAGAAGAACAACCATCTCTGCAGCACTCCACCAATCAGGCCTGTATGGTAGAGTGGCCAGACGGAAGCCACTCCTCAGTAAAAGGCACATGACAGCCCGCCTGGAGTTTGTCAAAAGGCACCTGAAGGACTCTCAGACCATGAGAAACAAAATTCTCTGGTCTGATTAAGCCAAGATTGAACTCTTTGGCCTGAATGGCAAGTGTCATGTCTGGAGGAAACTAGGCACCGCTCATCACCTGGCCAATACCATCCCTACAGTGAAGCATGGTGGTGGCAGCATCATGCTGTGAGGATGTTTTTCAGGGGCAGGAACTGGGAGACTAGTCAGGATCGAGGGAAAGATGAATGCAGCAATGTACAGAGACTTCCTTTATGAAAACCTGCTCCAGAGCGCTCTGGACCTCAGACTGGGGCGAAGGTTCATCTTCCAACAGGACAACGACCCTAAGCACACAGCCAAGATAACAAAGGAGTGGCTCTGGGACAACTCTGTGAATGTCCTTGAGTGGCCCAGCCAGAGCCCAGACTTGAACCCGATTGAACATCTCTGGAGAGATCTGAAAATGGCTGTGCACCGACGCTCCCCACCCAACCTGATGGAGCTTGAGAGGTCCTGCAAAGAAGAATGGGAGAAACTGCCCAAAAATAGGCGTGCCAAGCTTGTAGCATCATACTCAAAAAGACTTGAGGCTGTAATTGGTGCCAAAGGTGCTTCAACAAAGTATTGAGCAAAGGCTGTGAATACTTATGTACATGTGTTTTTTTTTTTATTTATTTATTTTTTTTATAAATTTACAAAGATTTCAAAAACTTCTTTCACATTGTCATTATGGGGTATTGTTTGTAGAATTGAGGAAAATAATTAATTTAATCAATTTTGGAATAAGGCTGTAACATAAGAAAATGTGGAAAAAGTGAAGCGCTGTGAATACTTTCTGGATGCACTGTATACATTTTAGACTTCCAAACATTCTTTTTGCAAATAGAATAGAAGAACAGGGAGCCCTGCAACAGATGGCATGTCCCCCACTGAACATTGAGTCAGTCTGAGATTACATGAAGAGACAGAAGCAACTGAGACAGCCTAAACAGATAGAAGAACTGTGATGAATTCTCCAAGAACCTTGAAACATCCTATCTACCAACAACCAAGAAAAACGGTATCCAGGTGTACCTAGGAGAATTGGTGCTGTTTTAAAGGCAAAGGTGGTCGCAACACATAGATTTAGCTTTTTTGTTTTTTTTTGTTTATTGGACTTTGTATGATGTTAATTGATTAATGGAAACTATTTATGGCATTATTTTTGAAGACATCTTCACTATGCAACATTTTTCACAAGTGCCTAAAACTTTTGCACAGTACTGTAGTTGATGGGCTACTTAGCAAAACAAATCATCCTGAGCTATGAAATTTTCCTCTAGATATAGCAGTTTATTTTCAATTCAATATTTTAAATATTTAGATTTACTAATTGATATCAATATTAACCAATGTTATTAAATGTATTTGACTATAACATTTACATATACACCTATCAGGTAAACCAGAGTAGCTATAACACTAATAAGTACTTTCTGGTTCACTAGTGCAGATTTTTTTGAGTAACCTAATGTTAGACTATTGTTTGAAAGGTGTTGCCTAGTTGAAGTTCATTGTCTGTAAGCAGGCAGTGGAAGCTGTATGTGGGGGCTGCTCTTATCTCGCCTAACAAGAAGCATGGGAGTGGGTGACTGCCCCACGAGTCTGAATGGCTCCACCAGAGCTCAATTTGGAGCAGTTTCATATTGTTACATCGTAAGACAGAAGACATTGATCAATGAACAAGATAGGTGTAAAGAATATGCAGTGAAGACAGCAACTGAGCTTGGTAAAGACAAAATGCAGAATATATCCTGTGTAATATGAGGTAGGGCTCCTACATACCATTTTAAATGCTTTAGTGGCTCATTCTATGATTCATGAGGGCAGAAAAAGTATCCACTAATATGGAGGAGCTTCTTTATAACTTAATTACATGGAGATTTTGCTTTCAGATTTAAAGTGAGTTTTCCATTGTTTCATTTAGAAACTTGCTAAAAGAGCCTAAGCTGCTTTGCCAGTTTTAGATGGGTTTTTGGGCACTTGTCAGCTGGTCAGGCTGGGTTAGTGTTAACCATCAGGCTGACCTGGGAGAACAGCTTAAACCAATCACAAACAGCAAACCATTTTTCGTTTTTTTCTTCAGTTGGCAAGAGCCCACATGCAGCTTGCCGTTAATCAGATACAGCTGTTCAAAAGAGATGCTGGTGTTAGGTGACTATACTGATCTGTTCTGCTTTGTTGCTTTTTATTTACCCTTTACATTTGGTCTTGATAGATCCACTAGATAAGACTTTCACTGTGATGTGAAATCAATCAATGTGAGCTCTAGACAGAAGTCTATCTAATGTTGAACACATTTCCCAGGATCCTTTAAGGTTTCTCAGTGTATGTGTGTGAGTTATGTACAGCTGCATGGCCTTAAAAAAAAAGAAAAGGAAGGAAATTGCCCATTGTATCAGAATGGATTTCTTGACCTTTAGCGATCAAAGAGCATGCACCATTAAATGCAGTTTACTCTCTCACTTGACCTTTAAAACAGGGAAACACTAGAACAGGGATGCTCAGTCCTGCACCATGGGGATCTACCTCCCTGCAGAGTTTGCCTCCAATTGTAATCAAACACACCTGATCTAGCTAATCAAGGTCTTGGGAATTCATTTGAAAATTACAGACAGGTGCGTTAGAGTTAGAGTTTGTGTCTGAAACCTCAAAAATGCTGCATTATAAGGCAGTATAGCAGAGTTCTTCCAATTAAATCCTGAAGGGCCATCATCCTGTGGGGGTTAGCTCCAACCCTAATCAAACCCACCTGAACAAGCTAATCATTGTCTTCAAGATATACTTGAAAATTACAGGCAGGTGTATAAGAGCAGGGTTGGAATTAAATTCTGCAGCATGGTGGTTTCCAGGATGAATATCCTTAGTAGGTATAGTCAAGGTAGGTAGCAAATCCCCAAAGTGTCTTGGAAGCTGGTCTGAAGCTAGATTCCTTAAGATATAACATCATACAAAACCACTGTCTGTAAAGAATAATCGATGCCTCACTGCCCTCACACAGACTGTGATTTAGCTACATATGAAGGCACCTCATAAGGATGCTGGTTTAGGATGGCTACAAGGCACTCTAATATCGTCTTTATCTAAAACTATTTCAAGTGAGCTTTAACCATAACCAAGCAAATATTTAGAAACTACAATGATTATCTTATCGCTAGAAAGTGAAATGAGTCATTAGTTGGCGATAAAAACAAAATGAAAAACAGGACATTTATAAACTAATTACTGCTTCCACCCACTCCATCAGGTGATATGTTTCGTCTTTCAACCAACCAGCGAACTGCACATGCAGGAGTTATCAAATATCAAAGATAGCATTGGATCTGCTTGTGTTTGGAATAACGAACTAGCGTGCTACTCTTACTATGTAGTGTGTTTACTGTGCATGGTAGGCTTAACTATCTTTATTTGGACTCCTTAGATAAGACTATTGAAAGTTATGACGTTTTACTTTAATTAAAGGTGCACTAAGTCATTTTATATATATATATATGTATGTATATGTCTTCTTGGACTTACACTGACACCTAGTGGCGTGGATGCAGCATCATTCAAACGCAAACGTTTTCAGTTAATGATGCTACTGTAGAAATTTGCTATTCGCAGTCAGCTGTGATTCATTTAATCCATGAGTGAAACTGTCCAATAACAGGGTGGTTACTGTGATTGAGTAGTATTCAACTAGCCATGTGATTCTAACATGGCTGCCCCCATGAGGGGACCCTCTCCATGTAGAATAAAACAGATTTTATAAGATCACTGATATGACTAGATTCCTCATCTCATGTGAGTGGTCATGATTTTATACATATGTTTCAAAATTATAATGAATTTCTTTTAGAAGTAAAACTTTTTAAAGGGGAAAAATGACTGAGTACACCTTTAAATAATTAAGAGTCTGGCAAAAGGAAAACAATTGGTTGTTTTGGATAATATTAATATGTAAGGGAGTTCACATAGCCCTAGATAAATTAGTTGTTAATTAACTTTTGCTGATTTTTCTGTAGTTAATGAGTAAATTTTGCTGCCTAACTCAAAATCAATGCTTTATTGTCAAATGTGCATTTCTATGTGACAAAATTTCAGTATTAATATTGTTAACTGCATTTGCGATTAAAAATAATTTCTGTAATATTATTATTGGTTTCTGTCCTTTCAAGATTTCATTTTTATATTACATTTTATGTATAGAATATGTTGCGTTATAGGTGTAATTTTGGTACAATTCTTGACACCTCACAGTGCACCTCACTAATTTTCAAACCCTGGTTACAGCCTTGGTCTGTCCTGGTGCAGAGGGGGAGAGCGGTGTGTCGGTGGTGTGGGTAGGAGCTGCTCAGAGATGAGGAACATTAAGGAATCCCTGCCTACATCACACGCACAGACCCACGCGTGAAATGCGCAGTGCCCACTACAGTACCCATCTGATCCTCCTCCAGTACCTGCGTGAGTCTCTGAACACTACGAAGTAATCGTGATCCTTGGTTCAGGCAGGATAAGAAATAAAGCAAGTGCTTCTCAAAACATTAAAAGAGATCCTCTAATGTCATATATAGAAATGGAATGCCTATTTTCGTCTCTAATAGTCCGTCTATGTAATGCATAGGAATTCACACACGGGAAACCGAAAATCACAGTAGCCTATATTCTAAAATCGTTTGAACATAGCCTCGGTTCAGTTTAAATGTATTTTATAGCCTAGAATGTTATGCTGTTGTAGCCTATATATTTTCAGAATGCTTTGTATAAACGCTGAAATGCATGGAGGGTGATAGTGCATTGAAAGAATCAGTATGAACGTCATTATTTTATAATCAAACGAAGCGGTGTACAATGCACACGCGCAACGCGATGTTGTAGCTAACGGTTTTAGGGGCCGTTGAGACTGAGCGCGTTCTTGCGCAAAAATAATAATAATAAAAAATAAAAAAAATTCTACAGTATACACCGCGCAATGCATATAAAAGTACGCAGGTGTCTCGATACGCGCTTTTTTCAAAGTTGACGTACTTTATTACCTGACATGGCGTCTAAAAAACGCGGCGCTCCTGCGCGAGACGCTGAAAGAACAATTTGTCAAAGACGTCCGTCTAGCGCATGTTTTCCTAGGGGAAAAACAATTGAAAAACATCTAAAGAGGACGGACTCAAAACGCTTTCGATGTGAACGGCCCCCTGACGCCCGCAGTTCAGCGCGAGCTCTCTTACTGTATTACATTATAATCAACGAAACTGCCTATTGGGACGCTCGCTTGTAGGAAGGGTAGAGGCGGAGTCCGTTTGAATATTAAGAGCAGTTCTAGTGACGGGGATAAACGCGTACGGTGGATTCCCGCCACTCCGGCGGCTGCGCGTGGGCATCAGTGGGCGCAGTGAGAGAGTTCCGTATAAAAGCTCCCGTATCTCCCACTGCCTCTGACACTCTCTGTTTGAATGATACAGTGTCGTCTCCTCCTCCTGTATTTCCTCGGAAACATTTCCCGCAGTCGAAATTCAAATTTCCGTCTATGGTTTTGACGCAAGCTACCAAAATGTCCCGGACCGACGAGGTGCACCGTATAACGGAGAATGTCTATAAGGTGAGTTAAAGTTTGAGTTGTTATTGCATGGCTAGTTTTATAAATTCTCGTATTTATAATATAATTTCTTAAAAACTGCACAGATGTATTGTAGCCTATCAGAATGAGCTTTTATTGCCAAGTATGCTTACACACATGAAATTAGTCTTGGTTACAGAAGCTTCCAGTGCACAGAGAAAACAAGACACAGACAATAAAATATGTAAAGGAGGAGGAAAAATAAAATTATATATATATATGAGAGAGAGAGAGAGAGAGAGAGATACACAAGAAATGTACAAATATGCTTTATACAGATACAGTATTCTGTGTATTCTCTATGTCCTATGACGGAATTATTCATTTATGTTGTAAAATAAAACTCCAAATGAAAAGGTACTTTTGCTATTTTGTGCATTTCTTTTAAACGTTTAAAGTGGCTGATAAACAATTTGACACAAACAATGCAGCTATTAATGAAAGAAATAGCCACTATGTGGTTGGTTTCAGTGTAGAACCAGTTCAGCCAAATACTTGAACCTGTCCTCTCACCTGTAACTGACTGGAAGACAGCTGAATTGCAGGTGTCTAGTCAGATTTAATCATTTACTGTACATCCGTGTGGGGAGCAGAGAGTTGACTTCAGAGATATCTGTGGATTTCCAGTTGTTCTCTGTATTTTGTCATTCCTTCATTTTTGAGCGTACCTTTTTGAGAGAGAAAAAAAAAAAGGGCAACATTTTCCTGACTGGGTGTCAGGGCTGTTTCTGAACATATAGGGGCCTACTTGGAGGCCCCCCCCACACCAGATCCAGGCCCACCTAAGAATGACACCACAATACAGTCTTCAACAAATTTGAATATATTAATTTAAAATTTGAATTTATTCATTACACAAAACCAAAACAATAAATTAACAAAAAATTACCAATAACTATACAAACTAACAATGAATGACTAGATAACAAATAACTATATACAAAAAAACAAAACAAAACAATGTCCTGGCACTGCGGGACCCCCTGGTGGCTCAGGGGCCCTAGGCAGCCGCTTATACCACTTATAGCTAGAAACGGCACCAGGTTTTCCCATAAAATCAGTGTATTTGAGGATGCAACAGTTCCTAAAATCATTTTAGGAATCATTTTTAAAATCAACATAACTTCGGTTCAATTTATAGTATTAAATGCTGTTGTAGCCTATATATTTTCAGAATGCTTCGTTTAAACGCTGAGACTCACTTCGTAAACACTAAACACGTATCCACGAAAGGCATAGAAATAATGCTAGTGCATTGAAAGACAGTACGAATGTCATTATAACCAACGAAGTGATGTACAATGCACACGCGCAATACGATGTAGTAGTGAACGGTTTTAGGGGCTTATCAGACTGAATGCGTTATTGCGCTTAAAAAAAATAAATTAAAAAAAAGCTACAGTAGATGCAGCGCAATGCATATAACAGAACGCAGGTGTTTCAAGACATGCTTTTAAAATTTGATGTTCTTTGTTATTTGACATGCATCTAAAGAACAAACGTGGCGGTGCTCCTGCACGAGATGCACTGGATGCAGTGCTACGATCAAAGATGTCCGTCTAGCCTAGCACGTTTATCTAGAAAACAATTGAAAAAATTAATATATATTAACTTAAAAATTTGAATTAATTATACAAAATACAAAAAAAGAAAAAAAAACTAAACATGTATATACAAAAAAAATTTAAATGTCCTGCCTGGTGGTGCAAGGGCCTTGAGCGTCTGCTTATACAGCTTATAGCTAGAAACGGCCCTGCTGGGTTTAATTTAATTGTGTGTTTTTCTAACCGTGGGTTTGTTTTTGTGTGAATGAGTTCTCGGTTGTTAATGTGGTATAAAACTGATTGTGTAAAACAGATGGATGGAGCATGTCTGATTCCCATCAGGAAAGAGTGACTAATGCACTTCCATGGATCCCCACCGTACACATGCATACAAGCGTACATCTACTTCTTTTCTCTGCCAGTTTTTACCCTCATGGAACTCATGGCACTTTTAAAGCATCTGACTCACCAAATTAAACCCCGGCGGCGGCAGAGGCTGACCCAATGAAGCATGTTAGTCCAATCGTGCAGACTTCTGTTAAGGGACTTTTTAATGTTCAGGCTGTTCATTTCAACCCAGATGATATCCTTTGTTAGAGACAGAAAAGACATGGTCTTATTACTGGCAGGGACAGATTTTTTTTCTTAGCCAGGTTCAGGGGAAAACTCTGCAGACTGGTTATTTGAGAAACCTGTCCATGTTTTCTGGGGAAGACATCAAGGCATGTACAGTATATACTAGGCAAATGGGTAATTGACAAATTACTTGTCCATTATGTTTTTGTTTAAACAATAGGCTAGTTAAAAGGGAAATGATATACTTAAATTGATGTGATTGTCACAATTTTTCAACAATTTTAATCACCTTTCAGCTATTTTGCAGTTCACTTAAATAGTCCTGCATGTGACTGCACGTGTTTTTTTTTGTTTGTTTTTTTTTTCACCAATTTGGAATGCCCAGTTCCCAATGCACATTTAAGTCCTTGTGGTTGCGTAGTGATTCGCCTCAATCCTGGTGGCGGAGGATGAATCCCAGCTGCCTCCACGTCTGAGACCGCCAACCCGCGCATCTTTATCACATGGCTTGTTGACCATGGCATCCACACTCAACTCGCCACGCACCCCACTGAGAACGAACCACATTATAGCAACCATGAGGAGGTTACCCCATGTGACTCTACCCTCCCTAACAACCAGGCCAATTTGGTTGCTTAGGAGACCTGGCTGGAGTCACTCTGCACGCCCTGGGATTCGAACTAGTGAGCTCTGGGGTTGGTAGCCAGCGTCTTTTACCACTGAGCTACCCAGGCCCCCGACTGCACATGTTTCTTTATGACAAAATAGAAAACAGCATTTGACAATAGGCATGTAAACATACAGGTATGCTATACACATTCTAACCTGGAAATGATCATGAGAGATTGAGGTCAAAATTAACATGACCTCATTTCTCGGGTCCTCAAGAAGAAATGTGCCTTGTACTATCAGTGTCACTTAAATTTGGATATGTTTTCCATGAGGTAAGAAAAGTTGTGTAACCGTCCAAAGCAAAAGCTTTAGGATTATAACTGGACATTTCATGACCATATAATCATACTTTAGGATATTTTCAGTGTAATTATATTGAAGTTGATGGGAAAACATTTTTACTGTGAGTCCTGCTTAACTATAAACTATTTTATGACCTTAGATGACCATTTCATTTTCCTGCTCTGGCGCAGATGTACTGTTTCATGATTAACTAAAGACATCAAGGTTATGTAGGCTATTCCCTAGGACTGATTTCATGAACTGAATGCTTTTAAGTCTCACTTTCATAGATCTTATGAGGTCTTATGCATAGATTTGACTACTTGAATATTTTAAAACCCTTAGTAAGCCACTTTGAGCCAGCTCAAAGAATAATTGCAACATATCTTGTAGTGTGTGTTGTGTTGAGTGTATGAGGAGTTTTGAGAGGTAGGAATTCACGTGTTACCTCCAGGTTTGAACATTGTGGTCATTTTGCACTTTTAGACTTGAAGAGGGAGGCTATTTCTTCCTCATGGGATCCCTTGGAGCCTTTAGGCTGTATGACTTGTATAATTATGGATATTGTGTGGCCACAGTGCGGTCTCTATTATAAGAAATAAAGAGACCGCGGATGCAGTGGGGTGGTAAACTGCAGTCGTGGATAGAAGAACAAAGTTGTGGCATTTTAAATGTAATGCTGTTACATGTATTCGGTTACTACCCAGCCCTGTCCATACAACTTGTACTTGACAAGACTTCTGAAATCACATGACATGGGTTGAATAAATGATGACAGAATTGTCATTTTTGGGTGAACTAGCATATTCATTTAATAAACAAACATCCACCACCTTTTGGATATGTAGTGGCCTGATCATGTCTCGCAAAACACTAGACCTGAAGGCAAACCTTGTATCCAAATTCATATCACACATGTAAACAGTACCATTGCGGACAAGATGAACTATGGATCATTATGTATGTGTACACCTGGCATCAGTTTAGTAATCTCACAGGTCCCTGGGAGCCTAAATCCACCCGTCTGCACTTACGAGTGACTCAGCCTGCATCTGCCTGTGTGAGTGGGCAGTGTCTCGCAGGCCAATTGAATATGTGTGTCAGTGCGTGCATGTGCTTCTGTGTGTGTGTGTTTGTGTGGGCAGTGTCTCGCAGACCGAAAAATCTGTGTGTGAGAATGTGCCTCTGCCGACGCGATGGGGTTGTAAATGTGTGTGAGATCAGCTTTGTGTGTGCCCACGGTGAGTAGGACAGCCAGAGCTCATGAAAGCTATTGTCATGTGTTTGGAGGCTGTTTTCTTTCATACCACGCTGGACTACCCACACCCTGACCACATATCTGTGCTTTGACTATCCTCTTACTGGCCCGTATTTCTTTAATGTAGATGTCAGGCTTGTTTATGCTGATGCTGTCCAAACAGATGGAGCCATTTAAGGGATAGTTCACACAAAAATGAAAATTCTGTCATTTACTCACCCTTATGTTGGTCCAAACCAATAAGACTTCCTTTCCTCTGGATGGAAATGTTAATACAATGAAAATTAATGGGGACAAACACCATCTACAGTTGAATGGACTACACTGGAAAAAAATTACTACGATTTACTTTTTCTTAAATGTACTTACATTTCTAAAGTTTTTGCACACTTCATGACATATTGATTGAAGTGAGTAGATTTAACTTAAACATGTTAGTAAATACAGTAACTTTTACTTACAAATATGATATGTATGGTACTGAAATGAACATAGTTAAATTTTAAATGAACATATTATTAGAACATGTAACGTTTTTAATTTTCCTAACATTTGTTACATCATTTGAACATGTATTTAAATGTTTAATCATGTACCACATGACATACGGAATCCTCCCACAGTTCAGTGAAACTACATCACCTTGTATTACTGGCGATACAAACATCTTACACAGCACGTAGACCTCAATACTTGGTGTGCAAAACACGATGACGGTGACAAAGATAATTGTTTTGATCATGAACGGTTCATTTTGAGTAGAAAATGAACTTCAGACTTCACAAAAAAAGTTACCAAACATGATGACAAAATTACCAAAAAAAAAAAAAAAAAAATTGGTGTAAATAAACTTGCAAAGAGTGAAACCATGCAAGCGAATTAATTATTCAAGCCCAGTGCATGCTGGGAACACCAGCTTTGAAAAGTTAAATAAAATTTACTTATCAGTGAAATTTATTCAAATTAGCTAATAAATATGACAGGGTTTTCTACATTAGGATTTATACATAATGATACATTGTAAAAAAAAACTCTCCATCATAAATAATATTTGCTTATAATGTAGAGCATTTATTTTTTACATGTTTGAATGTAGAATTTACTTAATATTTTGATGTTCTCACTTAAACTAACTTATTCAACGTAGGAAGAATCTAATCTTTTCTGCTAGATTTACTTTAGTGTATTTTTATGGTGCTTTTTAATAATTTTATTTTTTAAGCTCGAAAGCTGTGGTTGCTATGAGCTGTCATTGTATGACTTAGAGCTGTGTGACGATTCTTCAAAATTTCTCCTTTTGTGTTCCACGGAAAAAAGTAACAATAAATACAGAATTCTATTTTTTTTGTTGACCTATTCCTTTTATTATGCTCATGCCTATCTTTTTAGTGGAATATTCTTGTCCTTTTCACTTCCAAACAGATGGAGCCATTAAAAGTCCTTTGAGGTCATTTGATTGATGAAATGTTACATTTACATAATCTCACAGTGCACTTTAAGCAGTGTTGGGTAAGTTACTCTAAAAAAGTAATTAATTACTAACTACTAATTACATCTTCTACAGTGTAATTAGATTACTGTACTAATTACTCTGTCTGAAAATTAATTACATTACTAATTACTTTCTAAAACCCTTATCAACCTCAACCAGATGAAACATACAAGAATAGACATGAAATTGTTCTTTTAATTTTTTCAAATAATCATATAAAATCAAATAAATTATTCTTGAACTGGCCAAAGAATTTAAGGGGGCAGCGTTAAATTGGAAAACATAACTTTTTACATAAGATATAAATAAAATTAACATAGTACAGTACAATTATACAGTATTTAATGCAATAGCATCAGAATTAACTGTAAATGACTGAAAAATGAAGAGTAATCCTTTACTTTTTTAAAGGAAAAAGTAATTTAATTATAGCCATGCATTATTTAGTAACACATTACACCCAGCAATGACTTTAGGTGCACATGAACATGTAGTGATATACATTAGATGAGGAACTAGTACAGCTATTGAACCTGTGTCAGCTATCACCAGTTCAAGAATTTCACCAGTGTGTGGTTAAACAATGCAACAATGCTCATCTCCACCCAGAACCATTCCTTTAGGATGGATCTCTATCTCATTCCATTAACAACATATTTGTGTGTTTGTTTTGTGCTCAGGAGTGAGTTCTTGTTTAAATCAACTGATTTTCTGGGTGGAATGTGTGGTGTCAGGGCGGAGCGGGTTTTTTCAACACTGGGATTTGTTTAAAGTCGGTCAAAAGATTGTGACTGATTCTGGGTGAGGTCTTATTATGCACTTACATTTGTGCATTTGGCAGATGCTTTTATCCAAAGCAATTTTTTTATCAGTCCATGCACTCCCTGGGAATTGAACCCATGACCCATAATGGTGTTGTGCCATGCAGGAACATTTTATATGCATAGCAAATAGGTAAGCACAGTATGTTTTCCCACATGGCCTTGTTTTGGCATTATATAACAAGTCCAACTTTCAACTTCTCTTATCTCAGTTGAAGTGATCTAGAGAGCCTTCACGGAATATAGGTGCCATTTAAAATCTGTACTATATGCATTTTTTGTTTGTTTTTGTGCTGTCAGATGAAGACAAAAATACAGATGGTAGCTTAACAGCATGCTGGAAGAAATCTGTCATATGTAGGACTCTGTTTGCATCTCTGTTTTTTGAGTGTGCATGGTACTTTTAAGGGGAAGGGGCTGCTTAGTTGAGAAAATTGGATCATAAAAACTTCCCTAGATCTAAATCAAGGGCCAATCTGATGGCTTTATGCAGAAACCTGTTACTTACAGATGGCTGGATTATGAGTGCACCGTCTGCCTTCATTATGCCATTTTTATTTATTTATTAATTATGTCTTGCTTTCTGGTCTCTTGGCTGAATAGCACAGTGACCCCTGTTGTTGTTTTTCTATACTGAAACACATGGCATTAAATCTCTGTGGTTGGTTTTCTTGTACATAAACAGTACCTAGTGAGACCGATATACAGTATATCGGCCAGGCCGATTAATCTGCCGATATTTTCAGATTGTTGGCATCTGCGATGACTGACTGTTCCCAGTCGGCAGATTAACAGTAGTAATGTTTCATTTGTGAATTAATCTGTCTTTTTGAACATCTTTTAAGTGAATGAATCTTTCTCATTCACCTCCATACACTGACTCAAATTTCTGATCCACTGATGTCTCTCCCTTTCAAAGCTAATGAGCTCTACTGATTTTCATGACTGTAAAGACTGATTATCGCATGAGCCAATAGCATTCTAGTGCAGGCTGTGAGGCAGCATGTCATTAATTTCTCCTGCTGAATGAATACGCTTTTAACTTTAAAAAAAAATTGCTTCCACGTATTAGTGACATAAGTGCTATGGTGTGTTTAAGCGAGAAGTCGGAAGTGCACGCTCTGTATACAACAGAATGAATATCACGTGAGAGTTAGGTCATTTCAAATAGTAACCGGTAGCAACAATTTAAAGTTAAAAATGTTTTATCGATTTGTTTCTTACACCAATCTATCAATTTGCTTCAGAAGACATTAATTGATCG
The DNA here is from genome assembly GCF_019703515.2 of Myxocyprinus asiaticus. Classification (NCBI taxonomy): domain Eukaryota; kingdom Metazoa; phylum Chordata; class Actinopteri; order Cypriniformes; family Catostomidae; genus Myxocyprinus; species Myxocyprinus asiaticus. The sequence goes on from NC_059375.1 coordinate 34,309,155, forward strand.
TCTGGAGTCGTGTGGATTACTTTTATGCTGCCTAAATATGACTTTTGGACTGTCATATAGCCAACAGACTGTCTGTATACTTCCATTGTATGGACAAAAAGAGCTGATATGTGCTTATAAAAATCTTCAGTTCTGCTGAAGAAGGAAAGTCATGCACATCTGGGATAGCTTAAAGGTAAGTAACTCATGAGAGGATTTTTATTTTTTGGATATTTGTTTTATTTTTTTTATGAAACAAAAGGAAGCAAAGCAATCAAAAAATCAAGTCTCTGAAATGAATCAAAATCATCACCACTAATTAACAGAACTGGTTTTTCCCGCCTTGTTTGTGCTAATGCAAATTTTTCTGTTTTCAATTATTTATTTATTTTTTTGTGAATTGAGTAAATATTGTGGGTTTGTTTAAAGCTGAAATATGTCATTTCTGCGCCACAAAACAGAATTGCAAAAATAAACATTGTTTTCAGAATGGCTTTTTGAATAAGCCCCTCTTCTGCCATTGATAAAACAAACAGATTGTCCTGCTCCCAACTCACGGCATTGGTCATGTCAATGTTATTGTTTTTCTTGAGACTGGTCGCTCAAATCAAACAGAGGAATTTTTATAGCACCACAGAGACACAGTTTTCAAGAGACTTAACCTATGAATGGCTTACTTATGGCTGTCTTTGCAAATTAAGCTAGGAAAGAAGTATTTTATTTTAACACTGAAAAAGTTACATCAGCTTAAAGGGCCGTTTACACGACAACCTTTTCAACTAAAAACTGAAAACTTTATGCGTTTTGGCCATTCATTTACACGACAGTGGCGTTTTGGGGCCTGAAAACTTTTGAAAACGGGTTTCAAAGTGCAAGTTTTTGAAATCGATGCCGTTTTCGTCTCCGTGTAAACATACAAAAACACGAATTTGTGAAAACGATGACGTTATGCGCATGCGTATTACGTGTTATATAAAGAATGATTGATTGATAGGCATCAATTTGAGATGTATGAATACTGGTGTCTGTGCAAATAACAATAATCAACAATTTATTCATTTGGAGTGTTTTGTATTGAGTGTGAACATCGTACAGTAGGCAGAACCTGCAATTTGAAAATCTTGAAATTAATGTATGAATTTTTATGAAAAATGTATTTATATTTTGAATGTTATTTATTTATTTACTTAATTTTATTTGATGTACCTTTACCCTGCAATTCATTCACCCACCGCTTATAGCCTATAGACAGAGATGTGATGCCATGTTCAGTATCCAGTGATATGCTTGGAATATGAAAACATGAGGCAGTGAAAATGCATGTTAGATCCAGTGTACACAAGACCTCTCTCTGTCAGAAGATATCCATATATCAGAGTTCTGTCTGATATCCAAAACCAGTGAACATCAACAGCTTATGTTAACTTACTCTCCTACCAACCCAAGAGTCAGCAGGGGGAATACAGAAGAAGGCAGGAGACGAAGTGATGGTAAAAAAGAGCAGAGTTTATTGAATAATCTTGAGAGTTTAGTCTATAGGCATGCGCGCGAGACATTCAAAACTACAATGGCGGACTACAGGACTGTGTTTGTGCTGCTAAAGATTTTGAGTTTATTGACGCTTCTCCAGCAAAGTAATTGTAGTAATAAAGCAACCTCATCGTCCGTCCAGACAAAATTGCTCGATGCTTTCACCATCTTCGTTGGTTGTTTTCACCGCTCTGTGGAAGAATGCTTATGTGCGCAGGCGCGTAGTGTTTCTTTACAAAGTGACATCGCCAACTACTGGCCTGGCATGCATAATACAGCGTTTTTGTTGTTTTTGCGGATCCGTGTGAATGGGGATCGTTTTGACAACGTTGCCGTCTGTATGCGAAACTTTTCAAAAACTCAAAGAAAAACATTTCCGTTTTTAGTACATCGTTGTCGTGTAAACGTACCCTAAATCTGCTGATTTGTGTATATCTCATTTGCCATCAATAATATTATATCAGCCATTGGCTACCTTGCTTTTAAGATCAGTATTGGCATCGATCATTAAAAACTCCATTTTATTGACTTTTAAGTATAACTCTATTAGAGCCCGACCGATACTGATTTTAGAGAGGGAAAATTCACCGATTACCGATATGGTGGCCGATATATTTAATTTTTGAGCTGGAATGAAAACAGACCTTTTCTATGCGGATTTTGTTTCACCGATTTTGCACCGATATGACTATGCAAGGTACTCAGAAGGCTGCTTTCTTCAACAAATATTTTTATGAAAGAATATTTGACATTATTATTATTATAATACGTTGTCAACAAATTCTTGAAATGAACACTGAGAAAATAAAGAATAAATAAAAAATACAATAAATAGCTTAATAAACATCAGTACTGTTTAGTATCAGTCAAATGCTGAATATATTAATACTGCTGAGTCGAGATAAACAGATAAGCAGCGGTGTTACACCGTATTTTGCTATATAAGTTCAGGGGAAACTTTTCAACAGTGGAAAACCAGACTTTTAAATATTACATTTTATAAATGCAATGACTGGAATTGTTCGGTTGAAGGGGGTACCAAACTGTGAATCCTAAACAAAACAGTTTGGTGAATACATGTTTACTCATTAGCTTCCACTCAGCTGACAACAATGAAAGTAGTGATTAACTAGTTAGCTATAAGCTCGTTGTCATGGAGAGTAAAAGATGAACATCGTTTTTTACTTTCCAGCATTGTGTCTCACCGACTAGGTAACAACATAGCATGAAATCAACACTCATCAGACACAATCCACCACCGCACCATTGTCAGTTGAGCTGAAAAAAGATGCTCTGATGTTTACCTTTCAATCTGCTACATTACTGACTGCACTGACAAACTATAGCTGGCTAACAGCAAACAGACATGAGTGACATGGTTGTCAGGGACAAGGTTAATATTATATTAGTAATATTGAAAAGGGAAAATGATGGGGTCATTGTTTAAGTTTCCAGTATGTATTTCTCAAACTAGTTAACTTACAGAGACACCGCTCAACTCCGCCCTGTCTGCAGCGACACCGTCAGCTCAGCTCTGTATACGATGGAGTCGGAGCACGCTCTGATGGACAAACTATGCTATGACACCAATTCTAAAGCATTGTTTTCTGCATTATATGTTCTGAAAAAACGTTTTCATATCGGCACATATCGGTAAAGTATACGCCGATACCAATATATCGGTGAAAGGCTAATATCGGCCGACCGATATATCGATCGGGCACTAAACTCTGATTCGTTCTGTACTGTTAACCTGATTGAGTCAATCTCTTCAAAGCTCAGATCAAGGGGCGCATTTGCAGTGAGGCTGACATGCAGGCCAGTCATTTAGCTATTACTGGTACCTTCTTTATGACATTAAGTGTTTCAACAATTCTATGTGCAAGCTCATGTAGTGCTCTTGTGTAACATAATATTGCATTTTTTTTAATGGTGTGGCATATAGGTTAAAGCTAATTGTTGGTAACCTGATTGAAACAATAAAATACCAAAATACTGGTAATCTTCACATTTGACTGTTCGAAGGAAATACACTGATTTATTTGAGCTGTGAAATGACGTGTGACACAATCCTCATTCTTTACATTCTGATCACTCATTTAGTCAGGTGTCTAGTTTTGTGGTGATGTTTGAAATTTCTCAACCATAGGTGATGACATGGATGAACTATGCAAACCGGATCATGTTTCAGTCTTCTGTTAAACATGAGAACATTTTCATCTAGTGATCGATCGATATGGGATTTTTAACGGCCAATAATAATTTCTAGAGCCGATTATACATAATATAATTAAATGATAGCAAATGAGATGTGCACTTAGTGTACACAATATTTACTTATTAACAAATATTTTACAAAGAATATTTTTACTTGTGCACCTAGATGGAGAGACCACACTGTTGTCACCATGTGTGTTTTGTAGGTGAGAGACAGGCAAGCTGTTTGAATGTCAGGGTAGAGAGATGAAAGATTTATTTTGCCAGCAGCACATCATCACATTATAATGTTCTCACAGGTACAACATGTTCTAGTTATTTTACATAAAATAGACATTCACAGATACACTCTTAGAGTGCAACTACTTAACAAAGACATCTGTGTGTTCCAATGGATTCCTTTACAAGCATTTAAACTTTTGATGGCCCTTCGAAAAGATTGACCTCAATAAAATTTTGGAATTTAACAGCAGTTTAATATTGACTTCAGAAAATCCACTCCAGGTTAATTGATGCAAAATATTTGATGATACAAAAACTTTTTAGCGTAATGAAAAATTATGTGACCACATAGTGGACCCTTTTCATATTGAAGACGCATTTTTATTTTTTTATTTTTTTTTAAGGTATATTTTTAACTCCATATTTTTTTCTTTTGCCGTTGGAGCAAATGAGAAGGCATGTACCCAGGGCTTGACATTAACATTTTGGCTCACCGGCCACTGTGGCTAGTGGTGTTCCAAAGTCACTAACCAAAATCCTCCACCCCACAAAAGGTGATAAAGGTAACTGAAGACTTGAACTCCATGCATTTGTTTTGACATTTTATTTAAACGAGAATGAAATGAGTTCAGGCCTAATGATTTAAGTCCTATCTTGGAATATCGGAAAGCAAACATGACCAGTCAGAACAGGAGTATGATGAAACAGGAGAAAAACTTTGTCAATAATTTGTCCATTATTCATGGAAGTCCAGACTTCAAACCCCTTCATTCCAAATTGTACAGGACTTGCCCTTAAGAAAGTTTACCTTTGTTCTTCCATTATTTAACTGTGGTGTTTGTAATAATAAGGCCATAACCACTGGTAAGACCATCGATGGCTCCTTATAACCATGCTTAGGTCAGTGTAGATAGTCTTACTTAAACAATAGAATTTGTTATAAAAAAACTGATAGCCTAAACACATTTAGATTAGAAACTTTAACTACAACTGTCTGTCATAATACAAGTTAGTGCTAATACAGTAAATAATGTGATACATATTAGTAAGGGTGATGATGTGTAGATTGAAATACATGCCACAGTTGTTTCCCCCTTTTCCTCATCAGTGCTGTTTAATGTTGAGGCTGTCTAGCCGTTTGAGATGTTTGACTTCCTTCAAAGAACTATAATGTAGAACAATCTGTGTAACATTTCTAATGAGCCACATAAGTTTTGTGATCTGCGCCGCAATATTGAGGAAAGCCTGGTTGAATCTAGCATGTGATCAGCTCTACGCTATCCACTCACACGAAAACCACGCTTCAGTCGTGTCATGCAAAAGATGCGCTTGCGTTTCAGACGAAAATAATATTTAGTGCTTATAAGGCTCTGAATGCAAGATGTATATCATTTTAATTTGCTTCGGTGGCCTGACATTCACAAAATATTCAGTGCAGGAAAAACCCTAAAAATCTTCACCCGCCAAAGTTGCTTGTAAGAGTGATGGAGTTATCCACCGCAGGGTGTTATGTAATGGGCGGGTGTTAATGTCAAGCCCTGCATTTTCCTCTATAGAAAGTTTCCCTGCTATAGTTTACTGCCACATTTTAAAACCAGAAATGTGAAAATTGCTTCATTTTAATTTTAAGGTTAAATATAACCCAGAATTTCTTAATTCTCTCCGCTAGTCTATTACCACATTATTTGCAGTGCAAAACTGCAATTTAGAGGATGATCAAGACAAATATAGAATCTCACCACCGTAATCTTTTGTGTTTTGTTCATCAGAGGGCTGTTGTAAAAGCTATATCTATCTCATACTTTGCCATTTCCTTCTTCCGTCCCACTATCCTAACCCGGGTGCCCACTCAAACCACTCTGCTAGTTGGCATGCATGACAGTAGTATGTTTGTCTTGCCAGTATCCATTCATAACAGCCATGACAGAAATTGACTTCTCTTTAATCACATTATATCCATGATGGCATTAGCCCACGGACTGAAATGAGTGGGGCTGAGCCAAAATATTGCCACATAAGCAAATCACACTTGGGTTAGAGACAAAGATGTTCGAGCCCTGTGGGTATATCTTTTAATGGACACACTGTATTTGTTCAGATTTTCACACTGGGGTAACACAGACAAGTTCACACAGTTCAAATAAACAAATATTAGGTGCTTTGCTAAATGATCCTTTTCATAGAAGTAATTTGGTGGTAATTAGTGGCATTGACTTTAGGCAAGCAAGCATCACTATTACTAATGCTTCTCATATTTGAGGCACTGTTTGTGCTATGGACATGAATGACATCACATAGTCCAGTAGTTTATTTAAGAGAGGTGTGCTGTTATTAAGTGGTTGGACCAACAGCAGACAATAAAACAGGCACAAAACACAAAAACAAAACCTTAGACTTGCTTTGAAGGAGGGACCTGAGCTATATCTAGAGATCAGAATATCACAAAGACTTGGGGTTGTGCTCTTTTAACTTGGGTCAGTAAGCAACCATCAAGAACACCCTAGAAACACCTTAGCAACTGTAATGCACCATTTAGAACACTTTAGCAACCTCATAATAATGTCCTGACAACAATATGACTTGGAAAGAAAAGGTGAGAATTCTAGAATGAGTCTGTAAGAGAAAGTGGAATGATTTGAGATACGTGCGAGTTTGAGAGAGAACGAGATAATTGGGATATTCTTCCTCCTAGCATCTCTTCTGTGACATTTTTTCCGTGATCTTATGGGAGAACAAACCAGCAGGAAGACAAACTCGCACAATCCCATTATACATTATACTCTTAAGCATGTGTGCCAGCACATGCAATTGTTCTGCATCTCGGCCTTATTTGTCATTTTGTCCTTAGACTGGAAATAAAATAGTGATTCAGTTATTTCTCATCTACTTTTCTGTGAATTGATTAAAGTGTTTGGATGGAGGGGGACATAGTGTTCCAGCAGCCAAAAGTAATGAACACTATAGCTGCTTAAAACGCCCCTCTTTTAGTGATCAGATGGTACGATCCAAATGTGCAGAGAATGGGAATGCACAGTAGCAGAGAGTAATGGGGGGGAATTCCGACAGGGCCAAATATGGGCAAGGAAGTCATTCTCTCTCTATTTCACCTCTCTAAGCTGGCTCTGAAGTGGGATGTGCATGGAGTGCTGATGTTCACAGTGAACTCACACACATACCCACGCAGACACACACTTAAGCAGACAAGGGCTCATCTGAGATGGAAATTGTTTGGAAGAGGACTAGGGCAGCTTATAGGAGTGAGGCAGCTGTAACTAAATGTCTTGCAGCATTTGCAGTGGACATGGAAGCTCTTTGTCCATATAGAAAGCCGGAGGCAGCCTCTGCAGAATATTAGTACAGTTACTGATTCTAGATCAGGGCATAATTCTGTCCCTGTTGGTGTTATAATGTAGATGAAATATTAAAACTGATCTGGAGTATTTTTCTTGAAGCTTGGAAGGTGTGTGTGGAGCTACAAAAAAGAGAGAGAGAGAGCTGTCAGTGTGATATGAGTTTGCTTGATTAAACGAGAAGGAAGTCATACATTAAAAAACAATCCTGTAAAAAACATAACCTAGGGAAAATCAATGTGTGTAGGTTATTCATAGAAACATATTTGGTATTAAACCGGTTTAAAATGTCTATATATCTGTTTTAGAGAAAGTGTGTTGTGTGACAGCTGAAATATGTTCTGTTGTGTGTTGCTGTGTGGAAGGTGTCTTTTTTTTTTTTTGCATGTGGAAACATGCGTTTACTTTTGTAATGTGATGTTAGATCGTAAAAAGTGGTCTGTGTGACACAGGGCTAAATGATTAATCTAAATAAAATTTAAATTGCGATATGACGTAGTGTGATTACCAAACCGCTAGGGCTGCGATTTAATTAAATATAGTCTACACACGCTGCTCGCTCTGTTCTCTGTAGTGTATTACACATACTCAAAGCACTATTATATTTACAGTGCTATAGATTCACTAATTGCACATCTGCATAATTCCAAATATGCTTGGCTGCTAAAAGTTACTATCCAAATCTAATGTAACCCTATAATTTTGTGGAATTGTGGATGAGAGCATTTCTCTGCAGTGAATGGTCATTGTCAACTCTACAAACAAACATCTTCCTTCAAAGTTCCGCCAAAAATAAAGGCTTAAGGGTTTAACCGAACCACATAGCTATGCCATATGTAAGTGTAAATTAGTACTTAAAAAAATATAGTATATAAATATGCAACTGTTTTATAATAATAATAATAATAATATACACATGATTTATATATTATATATAACATATTACATATATGTAATTATATGTTATATATATATATAACTTTTATTGGGTTCCAAAAAATAATGCAGAAAAGTGGGATGAGACCTTATCACAAAGTGGACAAAAACAGGTACACGCTAAACAGATACAATCTGAAGGTAATGAGAATCTGTTTCCCCCCCCTCTGTTTTATTTTATTTATTTATTTATTTAGTCAGGTTCTTTTTAAGAGGACTCAAGTGTGTTCTACTGGCAGTAAAGCATGTTTGCTTTTTTAAATGTTAATAATCATATCGCAGTTCAAATTTCAATTGCAATAATTTTCAAAATAATCACAGTTGGGGGGCCTGGGTAGCTCAGCAAGTAAAGACGCTGACTACCACACCTGGAGTTGCAAGTTCAAATCCAGGGCGGGTTGAGTGACTCCAGTCAGGCTTCCTAAGCAACCGATTGGCCCGGATGCTAGGGTGGGTAGAGTCACATTGGGTTAACCTCCTCATGGTCACTATAATCTGGTTCTCGCTCTTGGTTGGGTGCGTGGTGAGTTGTGTTTGGATGCCGCGGAGAACAGCATGAGCCTCCACGTGCTACGTCACCACAGTAATGCGCTAAAAAAAAAAAAAAAAAACTTTTATTGTTACAACAAGCCACGTGATAAGACGCGCAGATTGACTATCTCAACTGAGATTCGTAAAAGAAAAATATGCTACACATTTCTCTGTGAAATCTGTCAACTCCGACTGCCCCAAAAACTGCAGAGTGGAGCCAACTGCAGATGAGTACCGACTGCAAATCGGGTCTAAAATCGGTGTTAGAAGTCGGTAGTGTAATCTAGCCTTTAGAAAAAGTATGTGTACAAGCAAACACATGATTTAAAGTAAGGTAACCTTGAGCTTGCCAACATTTTACGTGTGAATCTGTGCACCCTTAGAGAATGGTGAGCTATGTATACTTGAAGAATACTGGCATCCATTTGTAGCTTTATGTCTTTGGAATTATTTCATTCTGAGTGTGCCATTTAAATAGTTTAAACATTTTTTGTTTTCTTTTATTTCCAGTGAAATAGAAGAGTGTACAGATAATATGGTGAATAAAAATGGAGACTATAATGCATTGCTTTGAAAAGAATGTTGCCTGTTTAAACCAACCCTGGCATTTGGGTTCAAAAACCCACTCAGACACACTGATTTATACACATCATTATCCATTTCCCAACTGAATTGTCCTGAGGCTGCATGGCTCAAGAGTATTACATAACAGTGAACAGCAGGCGCCCTTTTCTGAAGTGTAATTCACATCATTGACCACACAGCTGCTTTCAACCATGTTTTACTGTGTATGTCGAAGACGTAAAGATGACACCAGACACTTTTATGCACCTAGATGACATTAAAGCATACGCTGTCATTGGACTGATACACAGATGCAACAGTTGATTAAAATCTGTCTGATACCACATAGATGCATTACTTTTGCATCACAGGTTTGTGTTTTATATAATGTATGTTTGTAGATACTGATGTACAAGGGTGTGTTTGTGTTTGTGGAAAATGAGGCATGTTTACAACCCTGTTAGGTCAACAAACACTAACCGTTCTCCCTTTCTAAGTGTATTACCATGACAAAGCCAAAAGAGAAAATCTGGTTTAGAGTGAGGACTCCTCACAGCACCAGAGTGTTCATATTCTCAAAAGCTCCTTATTCTTTTATTAAACTGTTTCTCTCATGTAAGACACACTTTCCGCTTTCTCTAGGGTAAAGTTAAATATAACTTGACCTTAACAAAAAGCTTTTCATATCCTCTGATGTTATCAAGTTTATAACTGAATACATTTTTAAACCAAGACAAGAGAAGTCCAACAATGGATTGTTGCTTATTACTTTTTTCTTCTATTAAAGAATACATGCTATCAAATAATATTCATAGTTCCAAACTTGGTACTGTTAAATGTCAGTGCACCTCCATCTAAATCAAAGAAGAACATACAATTCCAAATATTTGTTTCTTGCTGATAGAATATGCATCAGTATAAACTCTTGTACATTATTTAAGGCTATTAATTATTTCCCATTGAACATGCCTGTAATGAAGCACTAAAAAAATTACATGCTAATCTGTGATTCGTTTCTGGCAGAGCCACACTGAGAAGGAAATGACATCCAATCGAGGGTTTGGGTGCTCTCGTTCATGCTTGTTAAACATGGATTGATTGCTTTGAGACTAATCAACGAAAGAGTGTTTTCTCAGTGGACTGTTTTTAATGCTTTTAATGATTAGATGCGGGGTGGACATCGGCTTGGAACTCGTTCATATATAATGCTGATTGCACACTAAGAGGGAGCTCTGTAAAATGTTGGGGACAGGAAAAGTAGCTTGATCATTTTCAGTACTTTCCATGTCCACATATACTAATGATATTTCTTGGCTTACAATGCAGTGCATTCTGAATTTATGAAACTCCCTGATGTTTAGCTATACCTTTTTAAAGGGGACATATTGTGGAAAACATGATTTTCCTTGCACTTTGAATTCGATATACATTAAACGTCAATGTGAACAATGTTGGTATGTGAAGGTTAGCCAATTATAACAGAGGTCAGACTCATTTCCATATTACAGAAGTTTTAAAGGTTCAGGAACGAAAAGAGAGGGTGTAACACAAAACAATACATGCTACAAAAGTGCAGAATATGAGTAGGTTACGTTTTACAATAACTGAGACCCAATTTGACCCGACTTAAACATGATGCTTTAGTATATTAAAAACGACCATTTGTTGGGTCCTGTTGGGCTTGGTTTGAGTAGCAGAACTAATGTAAAGGTCGATTCTGGTAACTCTGGCATGAATACCTGCATTTCACCTCATGCGTGCAATCATGAACGCTTATCTCACAGGAATGTAGTACATGGACTTCTATCACACTATGATTGTGTAATACCTTCCTTGATGAAAACACCCAACCATGCATTTCTCCATCTCTTCACTGGTTTTGTGCCTTTTTCTTTTCTCCTCATCTCCTCTGCTGTTTATTTATATATTTGTTGGTTTTTGTTCTCTATTTCCTGTTATAAGGATTTTATAAGGAAGATTAACACAGCTGGACAGACTCCACTGTATGATTACATGCAGCAGATGATGAATTACATAATGAATGAGTGTGCGCCGAGATGCTTAAATGTTTGATAAGAAATGATGGCGAAAGAAAGACAATGAGGTTTATGAATGATTTCCTTGGGGTTGATTTCATTGCCCCTGCTATTTCTCTTTTTTTCCCTTTGCCTTCCACCTGTTTTCCATGTTTAGCATATTTTGGGTCGTCAGTATGTGGTTTTTGGCTGGCCTTTTTTTTTAATTGTTTTTTTTTACTTTAAGCCCAATTGAAGTTTTTACTAGTGGTTGACTGATATGGTACTTTCCATTAGAGCCCGACCGATATGGGAATTTTGAGACCGATACGATACCGATTTTAGAGGGGGAAAATTCACCGATTACCGAGTGAAAACAGACCATTTCTATGTGGATTGTTCACCGATTTTGCACCTATATGACTATGCAAAGGTACTCAGAAAGCTGCTTTCTTAAATATTTTTATCAAGGAATATTTGACATTTATTATTATACGTTGTCAACAAATTCTAGAAATGAACTCTGAGAAAATAGAGAATAAATTCAAATCAAATAAATAGCTAGATAAACATCAGTACTGTTTAGAATCAGTCAAATGCTGACCATTAAAATAAAGAATAAATACAAATTAAATAAATAGCTAAATAAACAGTAGTACTGTTTAGTATCAGTCAGATGCTGACCATTAAAATAAAGAATAAATAAAAATTTTATAAATAGCTAAATAAACAATAGTACTGTTTAGTATCAGTCAAATGATGACTATTTTAATACTGCCAGTCATTTAGGGGCAGGTTGTAAAACAAGAAGCTTTTACACCTGCCGAGTCAAGAGATAAACAGCGGTAGCAGTGTTACACCGTATTCAGCTATACAAGTTCAGGGGTTCAACAGTGGAAAACCAGACTTTTAAATATTACATTTTATAAATGCAATGACTGGAATTTTTTGGTTGAAGGGGGTACCAAACTGTGAATTCTGAACAAAACAGTTTGGTGAATACATGTTTGCACATTATCTTACACAGCTGACAAGCAATGAAAGTATCTATGTGGTTAGTTAGCTATAAGCTCGTTGTCACGGAGAGTAAAAGATGGACCAGCATTGCATCTCACCAACTAGGTAACAACGTAGTGTGAAATCAACACTCAACAGACACAATCCACCACCGCACTGTTGTCTACTGAGCTGCAAAAATGTTTACCTTTCCATCTGCTACATTACTGACTTCACTGACAAAATATAGCTGGCTAACAGCAAACAGACATGAGTGACATGGTTGTCAGGGACAGGGTCAACGTTATACTAGTTATATTGAAAAGGGAAAATGATGGGGTCATTGTTTATTAACTTTCCAGTATATCTTTTACAAACTAGTTAGCAACTTAACTCCGCCCTGTCTGCAGAGCCACCGTCAGCTCAGAGTCAGCTCTGTAAACAATGGAGTCGGAGCACGCTCTGCTGGACAAACTACGCTATGACACCAATTCTAAAGCATTGTTTTCTGCATTATATGTTCTCAAAAAAAGTTTTCATATCTGCGAATATTGGTAAACATATACGCCGATACCGATATATCGGTGAAAGGCTAATATCGGCCGATAATACTGGCTGACCGATATATCGGTCGGGCACTGCTTTCCATAACCAATACTGATGTTTAAAGAGAGCTGATGGCCAATGCAATATTTCACATTAATCTATACAATATGGTACAATTTATCATTTTATTTCTTATTTTGATATATAATTTATATTAGATTATTTGTTTAGTTATGCTTATTTTTAAATGTAGAAATACTTTCTGAAGTGTCACAAACATAATTTAACAGAATATTTTCTCAATTTAACAAATATTTGAAAACAAATATGTGCTTATCCAATGACAAAGCTGACTGGTGATTTTGGAACTGATGCACTTCTGGCGAATCGAGCATGGATATTGAAATGGACCTTATTTTTATACTAATTCTGTATGCAGCCTCTGAAAGCAACATTTTCCAGTTTTTGGATGAACCCATTGATTCTCAATGTGAAAATGCTCCAGTGAATGTAGGATATTTTAAATGAAAATGAGTAAACAGTCTATGTACGTGGTCATTGTGTTTAACAGCATGCCATTTCACGATAAATCGCTCAAATTTTCAAAAGGGCATATCGAATGAAACTAGAGAATCTTTTGACTTAAACAGGTTTCAATGTAAAAACTAAATTAGATTTCTTACCAGATATAGTTTTGTTGGCGTTTCGTCCCAAAGACAAACGGCATTGTGATCGGCATGTTGTTTGGTCACATGATAACATACGTCGAAAGTTTGACCATTTACTGACAGCACAAAGTCTCTTGAACTGAGATCAGTCAGTTTAAATGAAGATAAATTATGCGTTGCGTATAGCAAAAATCACTTTTTTTGGCTTTGTAAGCCAAAATACAATGTCCACACATGTGGACGTGGGGTCGCATGAGGTTAATATTGACTGATTAATCAGCCTGGATAATATATTGGTCTATCAGTTGTTTGTACACATACATGTAGCCTATTCATTATGATATTTGTTGTGTTCCTAAAACTTTTGCTCTCTTATAACAAAATGATACTTAAGGTTTAAAAAAATAATTAATCCATTGCTGAAGACCTCTAAAGATTAATGGACCATTTTCCCCAAACCACTCATAGCAGCACATACATCAAATCAGTCTGTCCTGGTTTTTACTAAAATCCTGCTTTATTTTAATGGGAACACAGAAAGGGATTTAAGACATTTCCAAGAAATCAGTTTACCGCTGGCCTTAATTAAGCACATAAACAACTTCACTCTCATTCTGTAAAACCTGGAGTGGAATATTTCATATTCACATACAGCTTCATTATCTCTCCATAGCTTTCACTGTATTTTGCATTACACAATGCTTTGTCTTACATCCTCTGTTCTTTTTATCTTTCCTCCACTCTGTCTCCTGCTTTAATCTTTGAACTCTCTCTGATGTTCTCTTCCTCTGTCGCCTTTTTATGCTGCCCTATATTATTTTCCAAGCTGTGATGAAGCCTATAAAATGGTAACAATGTGACTCTGGAGGAGAGGGTCTCAGAGCCGTTCTCAGAACAAATTCATCAAGTCTAGAGAGAGAGTGAGAGAAAGGGAGCGAGAAAGATTTTACTCTTAATGGAACAGTGGAGCTCTCTGAAGAGGACGGGGTCTCTACAATGAGGAGTTTCAGCTGAAATAAATAGATTTTAAAGGGCAGATCTTAATGTTTGATTAGGTGAGTCAGACAGTGGGTAAATCTCAACATACTCCCATAGTCCTGTGCCTACCAGCAACAAAGGAATAGCAAATCCCAGCTGGAATGATGCCCTCCAAGTCCCACTAATGAGATTGATCAAAAAGGTGGGGGGTGCGAGAGCTCTGGCTCCAAATCTCTCTCTCTCTATACATCTTTCTTTGTACAGTAATTGTGCCAAGAAACATTAATTGCATCTCATCTAGAGAAAAACGGATGTATCAGACCAGGCCGATAACTTGGCTGGTATAAGGAAATTTTGAGAGTATTGATGAGTATTGAGTGTTATCAGTTGCTGATCTTCTGCCATTTCCAAAATCTACCAACAGCCTAGTCGATACATAGTGCACAATTTCTGTTTCAAATTTAAATATTCTGTCAAATAAGTTATATTTTAGCAATTAAATGATTTGTAAATAAAATATAAGAAATTTAGTGCTGTCAGTCGACCAAAATGTTTAATTGTGATTTAATCACATAATTTTCAGTTAATGGTGATTAATCACAGATTTTGAAACTGCTGAATTTGACTATATATATATTTTTCCTGTCAAAATGCATTATTTCCTCCTTAAGAAAGAAAACAAAATGTAACAAATGTTTTATTAACATTTTCCAAACAAAGCCTTCTACAGTATAAAGATAGAAATGCACTAAAATAGTACCAATTCAAGTAACATTTCCATAAGTGTAAGTGGTAGGTTGACTAATTGAAAGAACTAGTCCCCATAGGTTGGGTATTCATTGCAATGTGCATTAACCTCTTGAGACCCTAGTATGACTGCTGTGTGCATTTTCCATTCCCCTTTTGATTTGTGACTAGTAGCACCTAATAAACAAGCAAAAAAAAAAAAAAAAAAAAAAAAAAACAGGACTGGAGGCCTTCTCCCAATAATTGGTGCAATGCAGGGACTCACCATCTGCGGAAAATTAGGACAGAGCACGGAGAAAGACAAAGAGCACACACAAGGCCTAATACAGCACATAGTCACCTAATTTTACAATAAAATCATAGACATTCAATGTTTTAGTTCAATGATTAAATGAGGTAGATATGTTGTATGCATTTGTTACTTTTACAAACCATATAAAAACATGGATCATAATAAGATAACTAAAATCTCTCTCATTCAATTAATAATGATTGAATTAAAATATAATCCAATGGTTATAGAATAGTTGATTAATTAATAAAATGCACATTCTCCGGGAGCTGGGCTAAATGAATAATCACTGTTATTGTATTCCTGGCATGGGCCAGACCCTCAGTCACCACTCAGATAACACGTTACTTGCACCTTATTGTAAAAGGAAAATAGAACATTGATTAATTTAATAACAATAAATGAGGATGATAAAAGATGAGATATAACTTGTAAGAGTAAAAGGGAATTGAATATTCACACCTTCAGTTGTATTGCACAAAGATAAAAAAAAAAATTAAACATAAAATGTATATTAAAATGAAGCTAAATGACCTAGAGATGTGCTAGAATTGAAAGTTATTCAAAATAACTAACATGTTTTTTCTGCTTTTGAGGAAATGCGGTGCCAGTGTCCACATATGTAGACATCATGTTTATCAGTGTGCTGGCATGCGAAAAATGAAGCGGCATATCAAACGAAACTAGAGACGCTACTCTTTACAACCAAACAGGTTTCAATGAAAAAACGTAAATATATTTAATACCAGAGGCACTTTTGTTGGCGCTGTGTCCCTAGGAGCGCTTCAAGGAAATCGACGGCATGCTGTTTTGTCACGTGACTTGGTGCGGCAGAAATGACAATCTAGGGTCTTGTGAACAGTATTCAGTCAGTTTTTATTCATTTAAATTATACGCTGCATATAGCGAAGCCAAAATACATTGTCCACGCATGTGGCGTTAAATCTCTTAAACCCTTATCCTCCACAATATTAATCAGCTGACAGGCTGTGGCTGTCCATTTTGGATATGGAATTCACATGGTTCACATTAGGGCATCAAGCTTCACTTTAAATTCCACATTAAAAGTGCTGCAGGCAGTGGCCGTGTTTGGAATGGCAAACTACCCATACTACTCTTACTACTAATGCAATATCTATGTATAAAACAAATAGCAAGAGTAGTAAGTTACTATGCCATTTTGAAAACGACAAGCGTCTTTTTTGCTTTTAGCGCTTGTACTTGTAATCTTGTTCTTTTACTCTTGATGATGTCGCTTCGCTTAAGCCAAGCAGAGTTAAGGGTGTTCCACAGCCTTGGCTAAATGACATCACCCACGCTCTCAGACAAGAGTGTAGAAAAGCAGAGCGCAAGTAGAAAAAAGACAAGCTTCAGGTCTCTTTTTGACATTTTAAAGGTGTGTTTAACAAACTAAGAGCAGTAAAGGAAGCAAAAGCTACGTTTTTCTCTAAAGTAATCTCTGAGAACGCAAATAGATCAAAAGTATTGTTCAGTACAATCAATTCTGTTTTAAAACCTACTAGAAATGCTTTTCTGGACACCGCTCAAGAGACCTGTGACATTTTTAAACTTTTTACTCAGAAAAGTGAGCAGATTAAATGTGCTATTGTACCTTCACAATTTGATCAACCACTAATACCTTCCCCGTCCAGCTCCCTGACTCACTTTCAACCAGTTACGTCAGCACAGTTAGCAGATGTAGTCTCCAAAATGAAGTGTTCCAGTTACAAGCTGGATATTCTTTCTCTGCGCCTTCTTAAAGATGTTTTCATTACTATCAGTTCCAGTGTGACAGCTATAATTAACAGCTCCTTAGCAAATGGAGTTGTTCCAAGCAGTTTTAAACATGCAATTCTACATCCTTTGTTAAAAAAATTTGTTTTGGATTCAGCAATACACAACAATTATAGACCAATTTCCAAATTGCCTTTTATTTCCAAGATTTTGGAGAGAGTTTTTTATTCGCAACTCTACTCCTATCTAAATACATTTAACATTTTAGATACATTTCAGTCTGGCTTCAGACCCTTGCACAGCACCGAATCTGCATTGCTGAAGGTCACTATCGATATTTTTCTCTCCATGGATTCAGGTTCACCTGTTGTATTAGTTTTATTAGATCTCAGTGCTGCGTTTGACACTATCAACCATAATATTCTTCTCAATCATCTTGAGTGTATGGTTGGCAACCAGGGTATGGTCCTCCAGTGGTTTGCCTCCTATCTAAAAGAAAGAACATTTTCGGTAAATTTAGGGAATTTTTCCTCTACATCAGCTCAATTACCGTGAGGTATCCCTCAAGGGTCGATTTTAGGACCCTTGCTATTTTCCCTGTATATGCCTTCTCTGTGCTCTATTTTACAGAAGTACAGCATATCTTATCACTGACGATTCTCAGTTTTATTTCCCAGTGAGTGTAAACAAGAAGTGTTCATTTGACAATGCCCTAAATTGCTTCAAAGATAATTAGCAAACAATTTTTTACAATTAAATGAAAGCAAAAGTGTTCTGGTTTTAGGTTCCTCCATGTCCTCCTTACCTGGCCTGGTTGCCCAGTTAGGTCCTCTGTCGTCAAATGTACAAGATCATGTGAGGAGACTTGGAGTGATTTTAGACTCCTCATTACTTTTCATTAAGCACATCAGTGCTGTTGTCAAGGGTAGCTTTTTCCACCTGAGATCTATCGCTGAAGTAAAACATTTTCTTTCCCATAAAGACCTGGAAATTGTGATCCACTCACTAATTTCATCAAGGTTAGACTATTGTAACTCATTGTACATTGGTCTCCCTCAAACTGTGTTATCCCGCCTACAGCTGGTTCAAAACACGGCAGCTAGGCTTTTAAAAGGGTCAAGAAAGAGGGATCAGATTTCCCCTGTTTTAGCATTCCTACACTGGCTTCCCATGAAATTCAGGGTCGATTTTAAAATTCTACTTTGTCTACAAGGCACTCTCTGGTCTCGCACCCCAATATATCAGTGACCTTCTCCCGTACTCCCCCACCAGAATGCTCAGGTCTTCTGATCAGCTTCTTTTGACGGCTCTTCGTTGTCGCTGTAGATCTAAGGGCGATCGTGCCTTTTCTGTAGTGGGTCCTAATCTCTGCAACAGTCTTCCTTTCCATATGAGGTCAGCTTCTTCGTTAGCCATTTTTAAATCTTCTTTGAAAACATATTTTTATTCTTTAGCTTTTGAATAGGTCCTTGAATAGGTTTAACTGGGTAAATACATGTTGCTGTATTTAAAGTTATTTTTTATTATATGTATATGTGTGTGTGTATATATATAATACATGTATATTTGTATATAAATGTGATCTATAAATAAAAGTTGACTTGACTGTGCTACATTGTCCCATTGATTATCTAATTCTTGGTAGCGATGAGTGTGCCTGCTAACAGGAAACCAATGCTGTTGTGCTGACTAAAGCTGTGCTATTTCTATTGCAGTCTATCATGGAGCAGTTCAACCCTTGCTTGAGGAACTTTGTTGCTATGGGGAAGACCTACGAGAAGGCTCTCTCTAGTGAGTACATCAGAGGCTCCTCCATAATCACTCTAGCAGGCAAAGAGCTAGCTATTAAAGCTCTCGTTTCTTTGGGTTGCTTAATCAAGTAATTTACAAATAGAAAATACTTGAAATATTAATGCTTAAGTGCTGCTCCTTGACTTTGTTTGACATATAATAGGATTGCAAACTCTTTGTTGCTTTAAAAGTTCAAGAAAATTTGTTTAAATGTTTGTTGAATGTTTGTTAAGAATCAATGTTTTTGTTTGTGGGGCTAAAGACTTCCCGTTCCTTTGTATTGACTATGCCATAGAATGTTACATGTCAAATTCCATTTGCACCCTGAACCTAACCCCCCCCCCCCCCCCCACCGCCACACAGTTCATGCATGCTGCATCTCAAGAGCTGTCGGATACATGCAACCAATTACACTCGATGATGTATTACTGGTATATGTGTGGACCTGCATGTGTGTTTTGAGATGTTGACTAAGTTTTCTGTGCAAGGACAAGGACATAGGCGTTTTGGAGCAAAAATATGCACTGGGTGGAAGGGAAAGTAAAATGGAACAGAAGACGGCCGTAAATAGGCCAGAGAGAGCTCTGGGAGCAGACACAGTCCCATGGAGGGTGAGAAAAGGGAACAGGAAAGATGTATATTCAGGACATGCATGGTGCGTCATTGCAAAGAGGACAAGAATGGATGAAAAACTGCAATAGGTAAAGGTGCGAGTACAGGTATTCGGTTTTGTAACATTAAAACTCAACACTTAAAGGGAATGTTCACTTAAAAAACGTTTTAAAACCGTATGACTTTCTTCTGTAGAACACAAAGGGAGATGTTATTCAGAATGTTTGCTACAGTCACCACTCACTTTCACTGCATCTTTTTTTATACAATGAATGTGAATTGTGACTGTAGCAAACATTCTGCCCAACATCTCCTTTTGAGTTCCACAAAACAAAGAATGTCAGAAAGGAGGGTGAGTAAATGATGACTGAATTTAAATTTTGGGGTAAAATCAACTAAATGTGATTTTCTGCATTGCCTCATTCTAATTATGCTTTTTCAGAGAATAGTTATTTACTAAAATTAAATCTTTACTCCTAACACATCCCGAAAAAATTTATTTTCCTGACAAATGGACAGTCTTTGAATAGTTGCAATGTAATGTTTTTATATTAATTATAAATGTAATAGTTCTGCTAAATTGTTTGATTTTGATATATAATATTCGCTTGGTTATTGTGTGCAATTCAGCACCATGGACAGAGCAAAGGCTTCCGGACAAGTGCAGCGTCCCTGTAGACTTTGATCACTGTGCCAAGTACTGTAATCATTTCACTCGCCATTTTAGACTTCATCTGACATTTTATGAGGCAGAAAATACAAGGATAAGACCAAAGCTCTGGAGGGTTGACAATGAGAATATATGTATGTGTGTGAGATTGTGAAAGTCTGATGGATAAGGTTAAAAATAGATGCAACCGGACTGGGATTTGCACTCCATCCTTGCAGATCATCTTGGCTGCAGCTCGGGTGGTACAAAGAATCCATCATGGGGATTTTCTGGAGTTGCCAGTTCTTGCTGGCAGAAGAACGGAAACCCCTACATAGTACCCACTAATGACTAATGCAAATGGTGGCTACTGGGCATTTGCAAACTTTGGGTTGTATGTCAAATGCAGAAAGTAGTGTTATATTAAATTATTGATTAATTTGCAAAAAGGAACATGACCTGTAGATTGTCAACAGTATCCTGAGGAAAAGGAGTTTGGAGGTCCATTGGCTGGTGTTTATCACTTTAGATCAGTGACTCCCAGTTATGGTCCTGGACTACAATACGGCACATTTTGGATGCCTTCCTTGTTTGACACACACATTTCAAAGCATCAAGCTGATTAGCCTAGTTTAATCAAATGTGTAAGGTAAGGGAGACCAGGATTGGGGAAACACTGCAATAGATGATTGATTTAAGATGTCTTGCTAAGCAGTTGGAAATAATAGGGAGAAGTTGTCTTGGTTTATTCAGGTTTTGTGGAAATATGTTGATTACCACAAAAAATAATTTCCACTCACCCCTTGTTTTATTTTTTAAAAATGTACAAATCGCAGTTACAGTAGAGCATTTACAATGGAAGTGAATGTGGCCAGACTATAATCATTAAAGGCCCTGATGTACTCACTGCGAAGTTCTTCTTGGTTCTTTGCTCGTACCAAAAAGCATTTTGAACAGCTGAGCAACGGTATACTGTTTGCGAACATTCAGGCTCTGGCAACACCACAGGGGGAGGCGTTTAGAAGGGCTATTAATTATGAGGACACACAAGACTATATGTAAAACCTTAACTAATGTGACATTAAAATGTGTTATCAATGACTTCATGCCTCATTTTATGAGTAGATTTCATATGAGATCAGTAAAAGAAGCTATTTTAACTCTGTTCAAAGATGATTTAAAGTAATATGCATTAGATAATGTTTAATTTGTCTTATTTACATTCAGCATGTCACTAATGCACTAACATGCTTTACGCTGCCATAATATGCACCGGTTACACTCTGTTATTGTAATTTATGATGACACTGATACTACTGCAAAGAAAAGGGTGTTAATTGGCAGAATACAGACAAAAGAATGATGATAAGAGGCATCTCTCACTTTGGGCCAATGTGTAAATGGCTTTCTACCACAGACGGCGCATCAGTGAACCAGCATATCAAACAACAGAGTAAATGGGCACTTAAGAGTATTTGAGTAGATTTGATTCCTTTTGTAGACTAATTAAACCAAAAAATGACATGAAACGAAAATGTCTATGCAAACAGTTGTACAGATGTAAGTTTGCACCAGCTGACTAATAACCCTGCACGGCGGTGTGTTCACATTGACTGATCTTAACAGGTCACACCTACCAAAGACGTGGACCAATGGCAGTATGATGGTGTTTAGCAGCTGGTATGAAGTTTTCCTTAAAGTTCACGAACCACCGAAACAAACTTAAAAACACCTTTGTTTTGACCAGATTTTATTCAAAATTACATCACACCCATTTGTTCTTTGATGTCGTATGAAGTATACGGGGCCTAAACAGTCCGTAACATTACACAATGTTTCAAAAGTATAGCCTCAAGATGTAAACATTATACTTGATAACATGATTTTGGGATTTACCTGTGTTACAGCGTTTATTAGATTACAGGGTTTGCCGCCGTTATGTCGCCATGACAACTAAATTTTAATATTGGATATAACCTTACACAGAAATGAGGTTTTATCACAGTAAAATTATGTTAACACATACAATGATTACATCTTGTGGCTATACTTTTGAAACAGTTTCTATTTTAACATTTATGGACTGGCCACATTCACTTCCATTGTAAGTGCCTTACTGTAGATGCAAGTTATAGAAGCTTTTGTAAATAAACGAGGAATGAGTTAAAATAGTTTTTCATGGCAATCAACATTCTGATAGATTGACCTTAACTTGTATTGAACCCGGCAAATTCATGTTAGCCTAAAGCCTCCTTGCCTTTTTCTTGGAAGTGTTGGAAATGCCCACATGAAGACATTTTTAGTACTTATCAAGGAATGGAAAAAGGGTTGAGAGGTAAAAAAGGGAATAATTCGTGAGAGACTTATATTCACCCAAAGCTAGAGCATATCACAGACTGACTTAAAATTTAATAATTAAGTCTAGATTGGGCTGTTCTGTGGGTTTAACCAGAGACTATTTAGCCCAAGACGGAGCACTGGTATTAAAATTAATGGGAGAAATTGGAACACAAAATATGGCGGATGTAGAAAAGGGAATGCCGCCAATCACATTTCAGATGCAGACATCACCTGTTACTCAACTCGAGAACATGCATGTGCATTAGCTGGACCAGCCTGAAAAATAGCGGGTTTTTTTAGCGTGATCTGAGCTAAAGAAGCACAATTTATGATGCCTTTGTTGTCAGATTTTACTGCTGATTTGAAATATGTTCTTTGATTGTAATATTGAACAAAGAGATATCGGTCTTTCCCCATTCAAGAAGATAGAAGCTGTAATTTTATGCCACCTAGTGTGCCGAGTGTACTGACTGGCCTTGAAAGGGACTTTGGTTTAACTTCGGATTTTCTCTTGTGGCTGATCCATGTATCTTGCATTTCCTTGGAGAGGGGGTTGAGAGAGACTTCTCTGTCCTTTCTAATCTCCTTTCCTTTCTGCTCCCTCTCTCATTCCTTTTACCACTCACCACTCAGCCTATCTCCCCCCCTAACAGCTGGAGCACCAAAGCCCTCAGATTTCCCCCTCTAATCCCCCACAACTGGGCCACACCTTGTCCTGAGCCAGGGATTTGTGTGGACACTAACAAATAAGTCTATACATTCATACGTGACTGGATTGCCATTGGTGTAGCTAGTGGTACCCTTACCACTTTCACCCAAACACTCCCTTTGCATTGCATTGGAATGGTCATGAAGAGTGTTGGTGTAGTATATCCATCCATTATAGATAACATTGTGTGTTTTATGATGCTAGTATAGACCTTAATCAGGGTAACCGCTACCGGTCAAAATGTCTGGCACTTTCGTTGCAAGTCAATACCAAAATAAATACAATTATGAATTTTGAGTAAATATTCTGTAATATAAATGTTTAATTTTAGCAATTAAGTGATTTGTAAATATAAAATAAAATACTAACAAAAATTCCCTAAAACAAGTTTTTCTGAAGTACCATGTGGGCTGGGTAAAAATATAGATTTATAATGAATCGTGATCTTCATTTGAAAGATCTCAGTAGAAATTTTTAAATCCCAAGATCGATCTTTTACTCTCTGTGGCAACCTTCTACAATGCGAGTAAATCAGTCGCATATGTGATAAAATTTTGTGCTATGTGACTAAAAATGTCTGTGGTTAGCCACTAACTGGTAAACGTTTAGATTTCACTCACCAGGGTTTGTGGTTATGCGTCAGACTCAACTAAAACACGTCTGTGAGACACTCGCTGAACTTGCTCTATTCTTAAAGAGACAGTACCGTTTTAGCACTCTACATATCAAAGTAAATAATAGTACAAATTATGCATGTAAACAAAATGTACAGTATATGCAATATTATAAATGCAATTTCAAGACATATTTATTTATGGAATACATTTTTTTTTAATATTTTAAAAAATAAAGCTAAAATGTGACAAATAATGAAAAACGAATGATATTTTTTTTTTATTAATATTTTCGTAATGTATTTTCTTTCAAACATAAGTAAAATAGACTTTATAACTGAAATATACCAAATTTATTGGAATCGAATCGAATCAAGAACTTGTGAATCGGAATTGAATCTGGAAATCTATATCAGTACCCATCCCTAGTATAGGTAGGATCTGTGCATTAGACCTGCCGTGTAAATTCAGAGTAAATGACCTGCCGCTGTCCATTATGTCATTAATATTAATCAAACAACAATATTAACCAGAAAAAGAGAGAACCATTCACTGCTCTAGGCTGTGTAAATTTAGCAGCTTTTGATGCCCTCTACAATCAAGCATGAACACAAAGTTGAGTTAAGGCCTAAATAAATGAATAAAACAAACATAAAAAAACTGTTTAGCTCATTTAAATTCTGTCAGCATCAAATCAATTTGAATATATAATATCTACTATCAAGTAAAAAGAAGTTACTTAATTTTTATAACAGAACTCAAACTGTTAGGTTATTTTGACATCTATGACTGGTAGCCTAGTCAATGCAGAACTTGCCTAATTCTACTGTAGCTCATGCAAACCTTCACTAACCTCAGAACATTCTGGTTCTAAATACACTGTGTTCTTAAACACTTTGTGCTTCTTGGCTCATTCCTGCCTTGCTAAACTGCCCTGATCCTCTGGCTCAAAGAGAGTCTAACTCTGAGCCAGCCCTTCTCTGCCATAATGATGCAGAAGAGGCAAATCTGCCCGTGTGGGAACTTACATAGAGTGATGCTTTCAATGCACTGATCTGATCTAAATCTGATGTGAATTTTAAAGGTATTGTTCACCCAAAAAATACAACTCTGTAATCATTTACTCACTCTCATGTTGTTCCAAACCCGTATAACTTTCTTTTTTTCCCTGGAACACAAAAGGAGATGTTTGGCAGAATAACAACTTTAGTCACCGTTCATTTACATTGTATGGAAAAAACTTGCAATGAAAGTTAATGATGAATGATCTCCTTTTTGTGTTCCACAGAAGAAAGTAAGCCATACAGGTTTTGAAAAACATGCGGGTGAGTAATTTTTGGGTAAACGATCTCTAAATTGGAGGGTATCAGAGCTTTTTTTCTTTATTTTTTAAAATCTTTTGCTATTCATTGCTCACCAATCACAAGCTCCACTGCCATCCCCCAGTTCTCTTGCAGAGCCATCATAGAAAATATGGAGCTTAAAGCTTTCCCATCCACCACTCCTATTTTCATAGATATGGTAGCAATGGGTTATGGGAAGCTTCGACAGCCGTTAGAACGCTCCCATATCTTATGTCCCCAATGCTTCCATGTTTCCAGGTGTGACATTTGCAGCCAAAGGCTACTTCGACGCACTGGTGCGGATGGGAGAGCTGGCCAGCGAGAGTCACGGCTCTAAGGATCTTGGTGAGTTATAGACTGTAGCTGCAGTGCCCCCTGTGGTTGGGAAGGGGATTGCAGAAGAGAATGTTTTATCGGTTTAAGTATGAATGGCTATGGATGTTTGAGTGAATTGTATGGCATATCTAAGACTTTATCTTTGGACATAACACATATGTACAAATGTGCACACTCTGCAGTTTCACTCATTGCTCATTGGTGATTGGTTGCATTGTGTTCATTATACCCTGTTGTCTTATTTACATGTCTGTCTGAAAATAAACATTGTACTGTTTGAATTAGGGTTTTAGACACGCCACAGTTTGCTTTGATTTCGATTAAGGAGTCAAAATGCAATTTCAAAATTACTCTTGATTTTGACACATCTAGGGCTATCACGATTATGAAATTTTGCCTCACAATTAATTATAGAACAAATAATTGCGATTATGACACTTAATTGTCTGTTTTAGGGCTTTCGAAATTATTATAATTCATTGTTATGCAAATTGTCACACTTCTAAAGGTGTATTGGTGCTTCATACACCTTAAGAAGTCATTTATTCATATTTAACGTGGAATCAAACTGTATAATAAAATAGGGATATATATGATTTCCTTTAAGCCTTTAAAAACATATTAATGACATAAAACTTCTTATTTTAAACATCCAATATTTCCAAATATTTAAAATATGTCTCTTTTTGGTCAACTTTAGTCTTTTACATTTACACTTCTTTTTGGAACCCAGCCAACCTGAATAGCATACATTTATGTTATGTTATGTTCTGGGTCGACCGATAGTGAATTTTACAGATACCGAAAAGTTGGGCAGTACCTGCCAATAACCGATAAATCAACTGATAGTTTTTAAAATTGATACTGAATGAAAAAATAACACTCAAAGTTGCTGAACATTATTACAAAAATAAACAGTACTGACTGAACCATGGAAATGTATTGTACTTTTTAAAATGAAAGAAATATACAAATATTAATATATATATGAACTAATACTAGAGTTTTAAAGTCAGCTGATTTTTAAATTGACATTGTTTCCTTAGTCCACAAGAGGACACAATAAATACATAAACCATTCTGCACCGTTATATTATTGCATAGAACATTCCTATCCTAGCTGTTAAAAAAGAGCATTTCATTTTCAACTAATGTGCATAAAAGAAATAAATAATATTCTCAAAAGTAAAATGAGGGGGGAAAATGCTTCAATAGACAGTTCACATGGTGTTACACTTGCACTGATTCCTACTATTCCAGATTCAAGCTTCATAATAACAGCGAAATACCACATTGTTTTTTATTCAGTACAGTTGTATGATGAATAGCAATATTCACAGATAGCAGTGGTATTCGGCTGAACTCGGTGGTGAAGCGGCTCAGACTATGAGCCCAGGCCAGGGGCTGTTCAAACAGACAGAACACAACAGACTGGAACAGAACGCAAGAATCTCGAGACACACATTTCCAAGTTGAACATCTTTCCTGACAAAACATTTAAACAACTCATTGCTTAATCTGAGAAATGCTTATAAGAGAGCAAGACGCAATGGCCAAAGACCTCCACTAACTGTAAGGGGCTGTTGACACCGAACGCTTTTGCAACCATCCATTTGTTTTTCTATGTAAATGCTCGCTTGATGAACGTCTTTGTTTCCCTTTGTTTTTGTTTATTCAGCATCTCGTGCAGGAGCTCTGTTTTTTAGATGATATGTCTAATTAAAAGGAACTTTAAAAGCATATTGAGACACCTGCTTTCTGTTAAACTGTATTTGTAGCCTTTTTTTTAGTGCAAGAATGTGATCGATCTGAAGTCATCGTATTACAGTGAGGATAAAAAAATTGAAATCAGATGCGTTTCTGATTTGTTTATGTTTCTCTCGCCTGCATGAAGATTTTAATTTGCTTTCTCATGTCACTAGCTTTAAATATGCAATTTAGCTGGCTAATGAATCCATAAACATGATCAGCTGGATATAAACTAATGCAAATAGATGGTAATAGATGGTAACAATCGTGATGTTTAACATTTGGGTAGGACTTGCGTGTATTTTTGTCACATTGTTCTAACCGCTTGAGGTTAGCTTTATTGTTAGCGTCCTCTCAGCCTTGTCAGCAAACATACTGCTGTTCTCTACTAATGCAGCATCTAGTCAATAAATTAATTACTTTATAATGATGACAAAGTGTACTGTAGTGTACTGTATACATACCTTTTCGTTGTTGAGTGTAGTCTCACGTGTCAAAACAAACACCACAAGGCATCAGTGAAGTGATCATTTTTATTTCGCCTCTAGAGGCCGCTATCATGGTGTATAACGACAGCGGACCCTTCCCAGCCGCTCCAGCACCAGGCGCAACAGGGAAAAACTATCTGTGTGGATTTTTGCAGATAACGATAGTTCCAGAAATCTGTTATTGGTGCCGATTAATCGGCAAAACCGATATATCGGTCGACCTCTAATATTATATTATATTATGCAATAGTAAAACATTTCTGAATTTGCATGTTAAGGCATCTTTACACTGCCAAGTTAAGACAGATCTCTGCCACCTTAAATTCTGTGTGAAGGCAGGCAATACTGCTTAAAAGTCCCACTAAAATATGGCAGCTCTGACTTCCTATTTTGCTATTTTGTAAATGATTGTGCAACATGCCTATTAGAAATGTAATATGCAAAATCATCTAATTCTTAATTTGAGAATCAGAGAACATATCTGAAGTCAAATTACAAGCATATTTTCTTTCTCTCCTCATTGGTGTTCCTGTCATTTCCTGTTCGTTATTTATAAATAGAATTGGGATGTGGTATGTGCTGCATAACTAGCAGTGACTAAACTCAACAGTAAACACCATAGCAACCATAGCTCACCAAATACTTATTGAAACCTACAAATAAATTTAGGACATTATCAAAACATTTTAATTGCTAGATTTTGTGACCAGTTCTTTGGAAATTCCAGTGCTCAACTTTAAACAAACAAGTCTTGCTGTGTAGAGAGATGTTTTATATAGAGTTGTGTGCGTTATAGAGTTCTGCATAGAGTTTGGCTCTGTTCCAATACCTAAAGAGCTCCCTACCTACACAGCAATTTTAGGCATCATAGGTGCCCTTCCGATGTGAAGGTTGTTCCAGACAGTAAGCAAAACTATGCTGCCTTCAAAGAAACCTTGTTCTGAGTACATTGATTTACATTCTGGACTGAGTTAAGAAAAATGTATAATAAAAATAGATTATTTTCACTTAAAGTTCTAATTAAATAGGTCTAAGTTATTGAAATGTAACATTTTGACCCAATATTTTTGTGTGCTATATAATTTTTGGGCTTATTAGACTATAGAGACATTCTCAAAGCAACATGTTAACATCATGTGAGCATTAGTCCAGTCTTACATGCACTTAGGAAGCTAAGTGTTTGACAGAAGCAAGTAATTGTCACGTATTAGATGGAAACGATGTCCAGCGAAGTTATTGGCTGTAGTAAAAGTCTTAGGAATTCAAACGAGTGCAGTCGCACGATATCATATGAATTAGCCAAATGTAGAAAAGTCCTACGAATCCTGACGATTTCATTGTGAGAGTGTGTTGGCTGTTCCATTGAATGCATATTCAATTGAGTTCAAACTCGCTGTTCAAATTAGAGCTGCGAGTTTGAACTCAGTTGAATATGCATTCAATGGAACAGCCAACACACTCTCACAATGAAATCGTCAGGATTCGTAGGACTTTTCTAAATTTGGCTAATTCGTATGATATCGTGCGACTGCACTCGTTATTTGAATAAATTCAACCTCATTTCATCATGAGATTGGATTATCTGATTTCAAACTTTCTCAATATCTAAACAGTTTAGCCTGGTGGTGCTGGAGTCCTTATGAGATTATACTGTATTTCATGAGATTTTTATATTTTAAAAAGCAGCAATATCTGTGTAAGAAGCAGTTTTAACATGAAAGTTCTATTAGAATTTAAGCCTTTCAGCCCTTTTCACCTGATGGTCTTTCATTGACAAATTACATCAAGTCTGTGTTTGTTTTGGGCCTTTGCTTAAATGAACTTGCCTCCATTTGTGCATCACTTCCCTTGCATTATGCATGTTCATTATGCATTTAATATTGTGTTGTATATTTAATGTGTGTGCATGCATGTATGACTATGTTTTGTTTCTACAGCTGTTCCAGTATTGCTCATGTTTCATGTGAATGTGTCTGATCTCTAGAATGAATGACAGGCATGATTAAACTAACATTATATCTGTACATCAGCATTATGATGCAGCTTTCAAAACTATCTAATAAACAGTACTTCTCAGTAGGGCTGGTTGATATATTGAATATTTGCAATGATTTTGCTGGCCATATAAAATTAAGCTACATTGTTATTGTGATGATGTTAATGCACTTTTTATTGGCCCTTTCCCGTAACATGTGAGTATGAGAGCACTTAGTTGGTAAAGGTGATTCATTTTTGTGAATCAAGTTCAAACTGTCTGTTTTAATGAAATGATTCATAACGCTGATTAAATTATTTGTTTGCATTACTTAAAAATGTTCTCCAAAGTTCTCTGTGGCATTTTTCTTATATTAAAATGTTTTAGTAAAAATATAAATAGTGTGGAAAACATGCCTTGATAATATTTAACTAAAAAAAATGTTCTGTATTTTACTTTTTGCATTAAACTATTTGAATCTACTTGGCTACAATAGCTTTTTGTTTGAAGGTTCCTCTGAGTGAAAATAAAAATAATTCAGAGCAAATACATAAATATTGAGATGTGTATCAAATATTGTCAAAAGGATAATAAATATCTAAGTATCATATCACCCAGCCCTACTTTGCACTCTGAAGGATGGTTTTTGCATGTGCACGTTTGTATGTGTATTTCCCTGAGTCTAGTTCCTTATCTTGTCACATGTTGCACAGTGTGTCTTACATTTCTCGTCACTTGTAAAATGTGTCAGAGAATCTCTGTTCACACGGGCCAAGAACTTGGATGTTGCAAAACATATCTATCCTCCATCTGTCTGGTGTTCAGACATATAATGTTGTAGATTTGCATGAAATAGAGTGTGAAGTGCGTGTTTTGTCTGTTTGTTAGGATCAAGTCTGTTATGGAGCAAGTGGATTGTTGACATGAAATACTTCCGCAAAGTTGACACATTCCTGCGGTGTGACATGCTATACTCCATCTAAAACTATTTTTTTAAACAGTGGTTTGGTCATTCTTCCATTATACATGTTTTAATGGCTTCATATTAAATGAGGACACAGATAGAACCCAGCCGCACCTCAATTAAGCGTGCAGCATGCATGCTTAAATAATCTCTGAAATGAGGCCATAGCCCTGCATTAATAATTTATACCAACATATTTCTGCAATTAGTATAATTGTATTTAAAGGAAATGAATTTTTATATTTTTAAATTGTTATATATTTCCTGGTCATTATACCTTAAAATCAGTGACACAATCTCAGTCAAGCAGTTTTGCCTCTCACGATCAACCCTGTGTGGGTTTCTGTCTTCACCGCTGTGTTAGATTTTCCTGGAGATGGAGTGTTCCGAATGGAGTGTTTTTAAAGGATATTTTGCCATCAATAAGTGGACCATCACGTGTGCGTTAATAATGTAAGATTTGAAGTGTAGACCACACAGGCTGCACAGTTCACATGTTTGAGATGTGCATGTGTGTGTGCACTGCTTGGCTTCTGGGTTCTATTATTGCTTATTTCTTTATCACAAAAAAATAATTCATTTAGATGAAGATTTAGACTGTGACATTGAAAAAACTAACTCAAGAGTAACATTTCCACTGTGGCTGCTGCAGTTTATAGGCAATGAGCCTTACTTGAGCTTGTAAAATACATTTAAATAAGTCCATAGGCCACACTCAAAACTATTCTTTAGAGAGAGTACCATAGAGATATAGAGGAAGTGAAGTGATAACTATATGGCACTGATAAACCTCAATCACACTGAGCTCAATATATGGCGACACTAGCTGCTGCTGAGAAGTGCTTAAATTTACATCTTGGCAATTTTGAAGCGACGTTTGATTTCTCTCATTTTCTGAGTTTCTCTCTTTCGATCCCTCAAACACAGACTTACACACAAACTCTCTCTCTCACACACACACACACACACACACACACACACACACAAACACACTACCTCATTATCCAATAAGTCCTCGAGTATAGCAGCGCAAGCCTCGCAATCCTCTGTTGCTAGTTCTAAAGTGACGTTTTCGAACTAGCAACGAAGGCTCGGACTGTATTAAAGCAAGACGCTGAATCCATGGCAAAAGAAAGTAGTTCCACTCATAAGAGTGTTTTATGGTTGAAAACC
Source organism: Myxocyprinus asiaticus (assembly GCF_019703515.2). Classification (NCBI taxonomy): domain Eukaryota; kingdom Metazoa; phylum Chordata; class Actinopteri; order Cypriniformes; family Catostomidae; genus Myxocyprinus; species Myxocyprinus asiaticus. Next base: position 34,341,203 of record NC_059375.1, read on the forward strand.
AGAAAATGTCTTGAGATAAAACCCTGAACAATGTAACCGTGGTATAAGCGGAATAATTGACTCTGGCCCATTGAATTGTTTAAAAATAATGCACACCCTTTCTTAAAATAAAGTGTTGGATAAGAGGCTAGCAAAATTTTTATGCCTATATTGTATCAATTTGAAATTCTGGTGGTTGGTTAGTCTCTATGGGAATAACACTTGTTCGATATCTTACAATGTCGCCGTCTTATACAAATTATTACAAGTTGTCATGAGACAATTTTATGTGTACACACTGTTGAAAAGACCATCTTAAACCAGAATGAATTTCCATGCTGGTACAGACTGGTTTATTCTGGTTTGGTGCTGGTCTTGCTAATGGACCAGCATACAGTATAGTCATGCCAGCAAAAAAAATGCTGGTCAACCAGCATGGTGTATTTGGAGAAGCTGATTGACCAAGGAAATTCTTGTTTGTTAAGCTATTTAAGAAGTCTGGTAGGGAAACAAGATCCCATGCTGGGAACAAGCATCCTGGTGACCAGTAATGCTGGTCTTTTCAGCAGATCACAAAAACATGATGCCTGTTGCATAAAAAATCCTTTCTTTACCAAGGTCTAAACTTTTGGTTTTATTACCTACAGTATACACCATGCACTGATCCAGCACTGTATAATCACCATGATCCAGAATCTTTAGGACTAACCAATCAATACAAAGTTCACTGTTCAGGAACCAGAGGGGCTCAGGGGGATCATTAGCCATAGCCTAGCACTGATCTAAGTCAAGCTTAAATTTGATCTGGCCCTTCCTTTCGAGAATCAGGAGGTGATCAGTCTTGCTATAAAATCAAATGATTTGTAGGTATTCGAAATGTATCACATTTCTTTACATCATTGCAAAAGCTTCACTCTGTGTACTGGATAATTGTGAGATCTCATTAAGTGGCGTTCTCTTCCTCTTCATTTTATCCTCAACTCTTAGTTACTTGCAATCTCTCACTGTGCATAGAGATGTGTGATGATTCTTCAATGCAGCACTTGTGTGTATCGCATCACTCACTGCCTGCAGTCAGCCCACGCGCTGATGCAGGAATGCAGCCAGCCCGAAGAGAGAGAGAGAGAGAGATAAAAATAGATGAAACACTTGCCTTAACAGGAGAAGTTTCGCTAGAGAGAGAAAGAGAGAGAGAGAGAGCAAGAGCAATGAGAATGCGGCTCTTGCCTGTAGATTTAGAGTCTCAGAATGCCTCTTTGGTGATGTCAGTGTTTCCAAAAACAGCCTCCCCTGTCTGCCTCCTGGATGCTGCACGAGTGTGTGGAATACTAATCAGCTTCCTGTTCCCCCTGCCCAAATATGGGCATCTGTCATCATTGCTGTGAGATTCCAATAGGTTGGCATCTTCTCACGTTTGTAGTTTTAGCTTTTGGGAGTTTTCCAGCAATTTAGAACCGCTGATAATTATGAAAATATTTGTGAAAATATTTGTAGACACACTGTTATCTTTCTGAAACAGGATTAATTGCGTCTTCAAGCTTCTTGTACTCTCCATTGTCGCAAACTAACTCTGGGGTGTTTGTATAATTGATGATGGCAAATCTTGGTGCCAACCGAAATGCTCTAGCAACATATCCAGGCTCATTTTTGATAAGTTATTCAAATAAACCCCTCAAAATATGTCTTCACAGATCAGATTTCTGATTCAGACATTGAGAACTAAGTGATTAGTAAGTTTAGGAACCTACTGTAGCAGTGATAGTTCATTATGTTTCATGTCTGCAGAATGGCCAGAGGGCCAAATCCCTCATTAAATGAATATAGAGCAAAGAAAAATGGGAATGGGCAGTAAAACTGTTAGCCTTCGCTGACCATGCTGAATAATGATGGTTTTAGCCAAGAGGGGGGAATAAGAAACTTGTGTTCTCAACATTTCAGGAGATAGGCATGTGCATACACAGATTATTCCACATGATCAAACTTCAGTGTTGTGCTGCATGCGTTAAATGTGTGGGAGGAGTACAGTATGTCTGATGTTTGTCATTCTGCTTCGCTAACTTTGCATTTTTTAATGCATTTTCTTCTTTATTAGACAGATACTGTATAGAGAGGACAGGATATTATTGGGGAAAAGGGGAGGAATGGGACTGGAACACATTGCTGGCCAAAATCAAATCTGTATCAGTTCAACGGCTGTGTACAATGGATGCTTTAACTGAGATTATGGAGATAGAAGCAAAGTAACAACAATAAGGCACAGGTTACTTAACTTTAGCATGATGGTGACTGTTAGAGGGTTCAAAACTTGAGTCATTAACTCTAATGCCATAGATCAAAATTGACCCTATTTATATTTACTTAATACACATTCTTGATCTTACTGTGTGATCTTACTGTGATCATACACTCACTGAGCACTAATATAATGCCCAACGTGGTCTTCTGCTGTTGTAGCCCATCTGCCTCAAGGTTTGACATGTTGTGTATTCTGAGATGCTATTCTGCTCACTTCAATTGTACAGAGTGGCATCTGAGTTACCGTAGTCTTTCTGTCAACTCGAAACAGTCATGAATTTAAGGGGGAAACTAAGAGGGTGAATCAAACTGATTTTTTGATTAAAGTGCTTTATTGTGTACACGCAGTATTATTACAAATAACAAGAACGGTAATAGGAAAAAAGGTCCCCATGATGGCATAATATCAATAAAAATTAGGGGAAAAGCAACAAGAAATCAAAAGCAGTGAGAATATTCTCCTGTATAGACATACACAGGCATTTCTCTCCCCCTCTCTCAATTCTCAAACCTTCAATTCCCGCTCAACACATGGAGTGTATAATAGTATTTATTATGTGATTGACTCTTTCCTGATGTTGAGAGCATAGCAGCAGTTTGGCACAGACATGGTCTAATTTTCACTTAAAGCAAATGGGATTTGTAGTGTCATATGGTTTCAGTGTTTCTGCATTGTCTCACCCTCTGGGGATTGCTCCCTCTGCATTAATGCCACAAACAAACAAGCGCAAACAGAAGGGAAATGGCTCAAACCACTCTGAATATGGAATCATTGCTGATAATTGATAACGGATAGCTAACAAATGCTGCTATAGATACAGTTGTAAACGGAAGCTCTCTGAAGCGAAGTGACACTTTAAACTGAATTCATCATTATTTAACACATCAGCTTTCGATTATGAGAACATGCTCTTAAAGGAACAGATCACGCAGAAATTAAATTCTGTCATCATTTACTCCCCCTCATGTCGTTCCAAGCCTGTATGACATTCTTTCTTAATTTGAGTTGGGATTATGAGGGTGAGTAAATGATGACAGAATTTTCATTTTTGAAAATTCAATAAAACATTCCTTTATCTGGCCGTTATATGAATTTGGCTGTCCAGCTGATCCAATCCACAACCCCCTATGCAAGAAACCTATTCTACTGCAGTAATCAATCTCCATTATGACCTCATCAGCTGCACCCTAATAGTTATGTATACAGTCCTCTGCCACAAATTAATGACTACCAAAGAATTTTTCAGGCCATGAGGTTGTGAGCTCAGTGAAGCATCGCTGCATTTCGTTTTGGGTCAGTTAGTTTTACAGTTTCAAATATGACTAGATGATTATTCTGAAGCATATGGTTATTTTAGTACAGACTGTTTTGTCTGTTTAACCTATACATATACAAACATATGTCAGCTTATTGCAAAGAATGAGCAAAATGGCAAAGATGGTGTAATGCTTATTTAGTCTGTCAAGTTTAATGAAGTCTTGCATTAAAGCATCTTGCATGCGTCTTCAAACCAAATGTGCTGAAGTTTATGACATGCCATATGTGTGCTGTAGATTTCCCACAGTATTGATATTCCTCACCTCTAGCACAATCAAAGAGAGAAATCAATTTTGGAGGAGAGAAAGAATTGAGTAAGAAAGTTTAACATTGTAAAGACAATGGAAAAATGGACTAGAAAAAAAAAGAAAAAAAGACCAGAAAAGAAAGTAAACAAAGGTGAGAAACTAAATGATTGGAATTGAGAAGAATGAATGAATCCATCTACAAAAGCAATCCATGTCTGTTGAGAGCCTTTAAATTCAACATGAAGTCATCAAAATGTAATATCCGTGCCTCTAAAATGACTTTTCTTTCTTGCTTATGTCACTTAGGCCATGCCTATTGGGTAATCAATAGGCAAACTGTTATTTAGGCATTGTATTAGCAAGCTTACGTTCAGGTCTAGCTCTGTTCTGGTATGAAACACCCACTTCCAATTAATTTTGAATAAAATCATTTAAGTTGCAAAAGACGCTTCAGTATATCAGAAATCATCCCGGTTGGATTTGGATAGAATGAACAGGATGAACTCCTTAAACTCTTCTCATTTTTGTCTTTATTATTTTCCAACATCCTTAATGCTGTATCTAAATAAGAATTAATTGTTGTTTTTTGAAAAACAAGCCAAAATGGTTTTGGTGCATACAACAATCCTTTCTTGGCAAAGTTATGGATCTGACAGGCACACTGGTCTAGCTTTGGCTGCAATAAATTACATATCATCTCTCCATCATCAAAAGATGCCCTAGAAATTCCAAATAGGGAGTACAGTGTTTATTTGGACAGTTATTGACCGTACACTAATTGATTCGCCCTCAAGAGCTGGCAACAATATTCTTAAGTCCTTCAAAGCTGCAGATGTTGTGATCTGTGCTGATTACTGGTAAGCGGCTTAGAGCCCTGCCGAACACGGCTAAATTGCGGTGGGCGGGCGGAGAGATGAGGGGTGGTGGAGGGAAGGATGAAGAGAGCGGGAGTGGTATAAGAACATTGTGCTGATTTGGACAGGAAATGAAAGCGTGTTGAACTAGAGGAGAGATATGGACAGTGGCCAAGGTGAGGTTAGGGCAAGGTCAACGGTGGAGAGAACTCCAGGTATCCTACACACCACCAGTGCTTTGCATTGATGTGAACCTTCTACTAAAGGTACTGGAAAGGTACAAAAGAAGCTGATCATTTTTACCATTTATCATTCATGTTTTGCTAATTTCCCTTTAGGGCTAATAATCACAAACAAATCTACTTTTGTATGCACATTTTTTGTAACCAATATATCTGCTAATATTTGGCCATTTTGAGATTATTGACATTGACTGATAAACAGGTGACTCTTACAAAACCAGTAAAGAAAATGTCCTGGTCAGATTTAACCAATAGGCAAATTGTTATTTAGGCATTGATTTAGCAAACTTTCGTTCAGGTCTGGCTCCATTCTGGTATGGAACACCCACTTCTAATCAATTTAGAATAAAATATATGTACCATCATACCAAATTGTTGGGCTTTTTGCCACTTTTATGGACAGGAAACACAGCAAGAATACTAAAAAGACTTACACAAGGAAACAGGAACATATATATATATACCCATCCATGCATCCATCCATCCATTTTCTCCCGCTTGTCCGAGTTGCGGGGGCAGCGTTCTGAGCAGGGATACCTAGACCTCCCTCTCTCCAGCCACTTCAGCTAGCTCTCCCGGGAGGATACCAAGGCATTCCCAGGCCAGCCTAGAGATATAATCTCTCCAGCTTGTCTGGGGTCTGCCCCGGGGTCTCCTCCCAGATGGAATACCTCTACAGGGAGGCATCTGGGGGTATCCTAGAAAGATGTCCAAACCACCTCAACTGGCTCCTTTCAATTCAGAGGAGCAGCGGCTCTACTTTGAGCCCTTCCCGAATGTCCAAGCTCCTTACCCTATCTCTAAGGCTGAGGCCAGACACCCTACAAAGGAAACTCATTTCCGCCGCTTGTATCTGCAATCTCATCCTTTCGGTCACTACCCAACATAGGAACATAGATCGGCTGGTAAATCAATAGCCTTGCCTTCAGGCTCAGCTCTCTCTTCACCACGACTGACAGTCAGGTACAATGCCCACATAACTGCTGACACTGCACCGATCCAACTGTACTGTATATACTGTGTATATATTTTTTTAATCAGCTAAGTGAACATGTTTGGGTGATTCTCACAAAACTTGTCAAGAAAATGTCCTAATCACATATAACCCCAAGTCTAAAAATATATAATGTAAAATTATATATTGCATAAAGAAAATGAAGCCTACATTTGGAACCATAAACATTTTTTTGCATTGTGACATTATTTTCAGGACACTTAAATGGATAATTGTATAATTTACTCACCCTCATGCCTTCCCAGATGTAGACTTTCTTTCTTCTGCTAAACACAAACAAAGATTTTTAGAAGAATATCTATAGCTCTATAGTCAAGTCAAGTTTATTATTTTAGCACATTTAAAAACAACCTTGGTTGACCAAAGTGCTTTACAATTAAATGAAAAAATAACTAAAATAAAAATCCTAACAATTAAAAAACATTAAAAGCAAGGGAAAAGAGACGGTTTTGAGCAAAGATTTCAAAAAACCGACTATGTGGAAGCAGCTCTAACTGACACAGGCAAACTGTTCCAAAGCTTAGGGCCTGCCACAGCAAACGTTCGGTCCCCTCTGCACTGCAAACTGGATCTAGGGACATATAGCAGCCGGCTATTACCTGATCTGAGATCTGGAAGGATTGTGTGTGCATAGTAAGTCTGCGAGATACTGTGGAGCTAAATTATTAAGGGATTTGTACACAAATAATATTTTTTTTCTGATTTTCTCCCCCTTTTTCTCCCCAATTTGGCATGCCCAATTCCCAATGCGCTCTAGGTCCTTGTGGTGGCGTAGTGACTCACCTCAGTCCGGGTGGCGGAGGACGAATCTCAGCTGCCTCCGCAACTGAGACCGTCAACCTGCCGCATCTTATCACGTGGCTTGTTGAGCGTGTTACCGCGGAGACATAGCGCATGTGGAGGCTTCACGCCATTCTCCGCAGCATCCACGCACAACTCACCACGCGTCCCACCAAGAGCGAACCACATTATAGCGACCATGAGGAGGTTACCCCATGTGACTCTACCCTCCCTAGCAAATGGGCCAATTTGGTTGCTTAGGAGACCTGGCTGGAGTCACTCAGCACACCCTGGATTCAAACTCATGACTCCAGGGGTGGTAGTCAGCGTCTTTACTTGCTGAGCTACCCAGGCCCCCAATAATAACATTTTAAAATCAATACGATATCTGACTGGCAGCCAATGCAGAGAGCACAGAAAAGGGGTGATATGATCACGTTTACGGCTGCCTGTCAGAAGTCGAGCAGCCACGCATTTTGAACTATTTGTAGATGAGAAATGGAAGAATGGGGCAAACCAAAGAATAAAGATTTGCAGTAGTCGAGACGCAAGGAGATGAAAGCATGAATAACAATCTCGAAGCTCTGCAAAGGAAGGGTTTAGTTTTCACTAATCGCCACAAGTGAAAGAAGCTCGATCTGACGACAGCATTAATTTGCTTATCAAAGTTAAGGTTGCAATTGAAATAGATGCCTAAAACCTTAACGCAGGAAGACAAGTAAGGAGCAAGATTACCCAAATCGAGATTGTTCCAATTATTTTCCTCATTTGATCCAAACCAAATAATTTCAGTTTTGTCTTCATTTAAGTTTAGAAAGTTACAAGTAAACCATAATTTTAATTCATGTAAACATGCTACAAGTTGTTCGAGAGCAGTATTGTCATCACGATTCAAGGGTATGTAGATTTGAGTGTCGTCAGCGTAGCAGTGATTTGACAAACTGAATTTGCTAAGTATAGAGCCAATAGGTAACATATATAGCGAGAATAAGATAGGTACAAGAATTGAACCTTGGGGCATGCCACAAGATAGGTGTGCAACGGAGGATATGTGTTTGCAATAGCAACAGAGAACCTTCTATTTGACAGATAAGACTGGAACCATTTCAGAACTGTACCCCTAATTCCAACGAAACGCTCTAAATGAGAAATAACAATATTATTATCCACAAAATCGAAAGCAGAGCTGAGGTCTAAGAGAACCAAAGCCATAGTGCTACCAGAGTCAGTGGTCATTAAAATATAATTATAGAGCAGACTCGGTACTATGCAAAGTTTTAAAACCTGACTGAAAAATATAGAAATTGGGGGATAAAATACAGTATGCATAACTGTCATGAAAATAATGTCACAATGTAGAAAATCTTAATGGCCCTTTAAAACCGTAATTTTATATATGCAAAGTAGGGATGCACCGATCCGATACCTGGATCAGTATCGGCTCCGATACTGAAGCTTTAAGACGGATCGGGTATCGGTCCGACGAGACCGATCCAAATCCGATACTGTGTGTGTTAGTCATGTTCGTTACTGTCAAGCTCCAAAAATGACATAAGAGAACCATAAAAACACAAAGTAGTTCATATGACTCATGCATTTTATTCAAAGCCTCTTGAAGACGTGCGATAGCTCTGTGAATCACAAAAGGCTGTGTTCAATAAGTAAATATATAGTATGCATAGTGCCAGCATGTTAGTGAATGGTCCTGCTCTGTTGACCCAAACTCACACACAGGCTGGTGATGCACTCACGGCTATTTTTAGCCTTCACAGCTCTGCGCAATATTTGAGCGCTACTCAAAAACAGCATCTCAGATGTAGATGCTCAGTAGTTCGGTTCACTTATAATATGCATTTAGAACGGCACTGGAGGTGCATTTTAACAGAATTTTAATAAGAAGCTAATTAAACTACTGTGAACTTGCCTACAAAAAGACACATACAGGACTTCCTGGAGAGTTTAGAATGTCAAAATAAAAGCGTGAGGGTTTAAAAATTGCACGATTTAAATATATTACTGTTGTATTTCAAATTAAAATTAAAAGTCAATAATAATAATATTAATAACAATTTATTATTATTATTATTATTATTATTATTATTATTATTGTCATCATTAGTATTGGTTTACAATTTATAACAATATTTATGTTGAATGGGTTCCAAAAAATAACTGTGTGAATGAAAAGTGGACTGATATCTTACAACTAAACTGAACAAAAAAGAGATCTGAATCCTTTAAAGTCCAGATACAAGTTGAAACATTAAAAAAAAAGAAAAAAAGAAAAAAGGCAAAAATAAAACACAGTTTTTTTTTCTATGATGACTTATACTGGAATTACTGTTAATTCTGCTGCTACATTATACAGTATACTAGTTAATAATAAAGTGTTTCTTAATAAGCTATACATTTATACTGAAATAATGTGTAGTTAGAGGTTTGTGTTTCTTTACATATTAAAGAGTACTCCCAATTAGTTCCACATAATAATGTAAAGATATTCTAAACTGATTATGCAAAAAAAACAATACTGGTATCGGGTTGGGATTGGTATCGGCCGATACTGAGATTTCCGATATCGGATCGGAAGAGAAAATTGGTAACGGTGAATCCCTAATGCAAAGTATAGTTTCTTATAAATTTTATGTTTCTATAGATTTTAGAGTAAAATAGGACCAGGAAATTCTTCACAGGTTTCGTGAGAATTATCCAGACGTGTTCACTTGGCTGATTAAAAAAAACATTTTCCCGTGTGCAAGTCTTTTAAGTATTCTTGCTATGTTTGCTCTCAATATAAGTGGTAAAAAAACAGCATGTTCAGGTCTGTTACCCTTTACTGGTTATCATTTTTGTCCTTCCAGACAGTCAAAGACTAGATTTGGGTACAGTGAGTTTGCCCTAGTTCAGCATATGTCTTTTGTGTATGTCCACCCTTTTATTAATCTCTCTGCTCAGTGCTGTGATAGACATGACTTGCTGAATGGCCTCTGCTGACCTTGATCTGAAATGGCTCCATAAAGCGGACTGTCCCTCTATTTCTCAGAAGGCAGAGCTTAAGAGGAAGGCTTGATTAGATATGTACTGCAGACTGGTGCTGTTGTCCTGGGTTAGGCATGACAAATTCAAAGACAGGCAGGGTCACGCTTTATGAAATACGCTGTGTGGCTCAGTAGCTCAGAAATATGAGGAACGTGCATAGATTTCACAAAATATGAAAGAATGTGTATTGAAAGTTTTTAAAATCTTGTGATATTTACAGAGTAATAGTGAGATAAAGACAGTGAAATAAAGAGAGAAAGAGAAAGATACATAGTAATGATAATTAGATTTGTATGTTTACTGTAGAAAATGCGAGTTGCACTTGCCGGTACAAAACCCCTAAACATACATAAAAATGCTAATTATGCCTTAGCAAGCACCACTAATTATGTTAGTGTGATAGAACAGCCACTGTACAAAAACAAGCATGTATATTTACCTGCCTTACAGCATACAAATACACACCCCTCTACATACCTGAATGCTTTGCGTCCATTCACAGTAAGGAGGTAGAGAGATGTAAAGCCCATTAGATGTCATGCAACTGCATGTATGTGAACGTCAGTCAGTGTTTTCCTTACTGCAGAGTAGTTCTGTGTAAGTGCTTTGTCTTTTCAAAGTTCTCAGTGTTTTTAGCTAATGCTACTCTCTACGTTGCATACTATGTGTGCAATATTTGTTATTTTATTTCATTATTTAATAAGCCAATTAAAATCTGGTTAATGCTGAGTTAGAGAAGAATGCAGATTTTGATGGATGGAAGATGACGTCTCAGCACTCTAGAATGCTTTCTGTCCCTGTAGGATTTCAGCAAAGTGTGCATTGACTTACTAATGGAATGTTTGTTTTAGGGGCCACTTTGATCACTGAATATGATTCGGAACTGTACAAGGACACCTACAGTAATGGCACAATCCGGTTTGAGCTTTCACAGCCTTTCAAAACACTTCAAAGTGAACTGTGTACTTTGTTAACCCTTGCACTTGATTCGTGCAAAAAGAAAAACACGGATAAGCAATATTTCAGCAGAGCCAGCCAAATATTTGTACTTAACCCCACTGTGGCTGCTTTAGCACAATATATGATGCTTATGAAAATGGGGGGAAACTTTCTGCATAATAAACAAAACAATATAATATTTTTGTAAGATTGTAGCCATTTTTATTTATTAAAATAACATTTATTACAACAGAATTATTTTGCAAATATTTAGGCCTATATTTAACTAAACATTGTCATATACACTCACTGAGCAGTTTATTAGGAATTACTTGCTACTTGTTCATGTGATTATCTAATCAGCCAATCGTGTATCAGCAGTGCAAAAAATAATTCATATACGGGTCAGGAGCTTCAGTTAATATTCACAACAACCTTCAGAATGGGGAAAAAATGTGATTTCGACTGTGGCATGATTGTTGGTGCCAGACGGGCTGGTTTAAGTATTTCAGTAACTTCTGATCTTCTGGGATTTTCACGCACAACAGTCTCTATAGTTTACTCAGAATGGTGCCAAAAACAAAAAACATCCAGTGAGCGGCAGTTCTGCAGACAGAAACTAATTTTTGATGAGAGAGGTCAACAGAGAATTGCCAGACTAATTCGAGCTGACAGAAATAGCATCTAAGAATGCACAAAACATCAAACCTTGAGGTGGATGGGCTACAACAGCAAAAGACCATGTCAGGCACTTTATTAGGACCATAGTGTTCCTAATAAAGTGCTCAGTGAGTTTAAATACAGTCAAGTAATAACATACAAATACGATTCTGATTCAGATCTGATTCAAATAACGATACATTTAATGCACTGGCCCATAATTATTTAAAAAAAAAAGTATTACACTGGTCGTGCATGTCTGTGCACGGATCCAGCGAAGACAAAGCAAAAGAAAGATGTGCCGTATTTTTATCGTCTTTGTAAGATTTTGCGGGACCATGTCTTTTTATCTCATCACATTCCATTCAGACTGCAAACACAGAACTTGAGTAAAATATCATTTTTTTTTTTGCCATGGCGCTGTAGATTCAGCAAAAATAAATAACAGTGCAGGAAACACTGCGTTGATATTGTGTTGATGAGACTAGGGCATCTCTCCAGCCCATGTTATTTATGCATTGACTGTTTTGGGAGGTTTGACTCATTCACCCTGGGTAGCTTTCACTCTTCCTCTCTCTCACACTGTCTTCAAGTCTTTTGTACTTTTGTTCCTACTCAAACTAGGTCTTTTGTTTCTTTTTTGTTTTGTTTTTTTACAATGCATTGCCTAATCAGAAGAGGCAGCATGTAGGTATACCCGACACAACATGACACACACGCCTAACCTGGCTGCATGATTCACCATTTCTTCTGTTGTCACTTATTTGTCCTTTTCTTTCGATTTTCTTCTCTTTTTTTTTTCTCTCTTGTACCACAGAATGATCATCTTATATGAGAAATTATGCTAACAATTTCTTGATATCTTTTTTTTTTTTTTTATCCTTTTTTCATTCTTGTTTCTCATGTTTATTAAACATGCAGTTGCAATATGCTTTTATTGTAAGTGTTAACATGAATATTTCAGTTTTATTTTGTTTTGGCTTGCACTTTCATTAAAGAACTGACATCTTCAGTTATATTGCTTTTTTGATCTTTCATGTCTTTACGTATTCCTGCTGAAAAAACAGCTTAAACCGGCTAAGCTGGTTTGCTGGTCTTAGCTGGTTTAAGATGGTCTCCAGCTGGTTTTCAGCTGGTTTAAAATTCCTCTAAAACAATGTAACAGACCAGCCTGACCAGGCTTAGAGAGAATCTAAGACCACCAAACCACCTTAAACTGATTTAAGCTGTTTTCTTTTTTCAGCAGGGTTAAGCCTTATGGTTTGATATTTTGTGGCAATCTTTTGATTTGCCTGTGTTTGTCTGACACCTTCTTGCATCTGTAGCTTGACCGATGGCTTATCTTGTTCATCAGTTGTTTTATTTTCTCTCTCTACCTCCTTTTTTCCTCTCTCCCTTGCACCCTTGTCTGGCTGCATGGCATTCTGATAACTCTATAACAAGTGCAAATAATTATAATGTGAATTTAATCCATTTCTGCGGTCTCTCGCTCTCTGTCTCTCCCACTCTTTTTTTCCCAAGGGGATGTGCTCTTTCAGATGGCTGAGGTTCACAGACAAATCCAGATGCAGCTGGAAGACATGGTGGGTATCAGTAACGTGATGAGGATCTTATTGCCTCTTAGACTTGCTTTTTCTCATTACATTTTCTCATAACCTGATTCTCTCAGTCATGTCATATCTAAGAGGCCCCATTAGCTACCAGGGCGAGGATGTAGAAGGGAGCAGGGTCTCAAAATGTCAAATCGGCTTCCGTACACATAGGGAGGACAATAGTCTGTCACCTGTGTAAATACACCACTTCAGACATTTCACAGACTTTCCTGTACTGTGCAACACAGCTGCAGAAGTTAAACAAACCATATCTAAATCTCAGATTGGAGACTCTCAAAGTGATAACAGGCCAGAAATTTGTGTAAAGGTCTCTAAGTGGGTAAATTATGTCTGGGACAGTGAGATCTTAGGTTTCAAATCCTAGTGAGCTGCCATGCTTTCTGCAGTCTAAATAGGCAGCTGCTGTCTAAGTGGCCATTTACATAGGACATGTTGTTCCATTAAAAAAGAGCTAGACACAGAGCAGCAGAATGGAACAGAATTCAGGTGTCTCTAGACGTGCTTTTGTAGTTCGCATGTTGCTAAGCTAATGACGTGATCATCTAACAAGCATAAAAATACACAGTGCACAAATATTCTGTAAAACAGTCAAATTTGAATTAGGTTGGACACTACTTTTTTAATAAATTTTTTTTTTGGTATTGAATTAATTATAAGGACAGTTAACAGCCTGCATGTTGTAAGCACCTTAATGCAGCCTACACAGGCAGCTCACTAGGTTTTGGCATGATAGAGCCAGTGGTTCAGTTCTGTAAGGATGGATATTTTGTCATGGTGTGTCAGATTTAAGCTCATCACCCCCCATTGACTGAGACATCAGTTTTGTGTGTGATTTGTCTAATCAAACCCAGCAGCCATATTCGTCTCGTGAAAAATAAACAGTTTTTGTTTACTCTCATTTTCAGCTGAAATCATTCCACAATGAACTACTCACAGAACTGGAGAAAAAAGTAGAATTGGATGTGCGCTACCTAAATGTAAGTGAAAACACACAGACACATATAATATCGTGTACTCCACATGCTTAAGCAAAATGTGTTGTGTTTATTGAGTGGGAAGTATAAATGCCTCGATATACGTTCTATGAAATTGAAGAACGAATGGGTATGATGTAATTTAGAGAAAAATCTGGCCAAAAATAAGGTGTTTTTGCATTCATTTCTGTGGTTTGTAACAGCTAGCCTGGGCAAGCTTTTAGGAAAGCGTCTTACCGGCTGCTAAAGAACTTCTTACTTCCATTGGTCCACGTCATCAGTAGGTGACCTACCTTGAGGCCGACAGCTAATTCTGTTTATGTTGTTCATTCAGTAAAAATAAGTCAACACATCGGCGTGTAGAGTTATTAGCAAGCTGGTGCAAATTTACCTACATCTGTTGGAGCATTAGCATAGAGACATTTTCCAAAAACTTGTCATGAATTTTTTGTTTAATTAGTCTACAAAAGGAATTAAATCAACTCAAATACTCTCAAGTGCCCATTCACTCATGTACCATCTGCAGCGAAAGCCATTTATACATCTGCCCAAAGTAAGATGTGCCTCTATCATCATTCTTTTTTCTGTATTTTGCCCATTAACACTCTTTTATACACCCATCTTTGCAGTAGTATCAGTGTCATCATAAAATACAATACCAGAGTATTACTGGCACATATTATGGCAGCGTATTGCGTGTTAGCTTGTTAGCGTCATGAATTCAGAATGTAAACAAGACAAATGGTGCATTTTCTTCTTCTATACTACATTAAATCTTCATCGAGTGGTTGAACAGCTCCTTTTAATGTCACATTAGTGTCTTGAGCATCCTTATATTTAAATGTACTTCTAAACACTGTCTGAATGTTCACAACCAATATACCGTTGTTCGGCTGTTTCAAACTTATTTTAGTAAGCCATTCTGAAGAAACTCTAAAAACTATAATTATAACAAAAACACTTATAATTCACTGGATAATTTGATTCAAACTCATAATGATGTTCACTAGGGACTATCATAGAGAACATAGAGGCCAGTAACAACCACCTTGCAATGCCCTTGCAACCACCTAACAAGTACACAAATAACAGTGCTTTCAGTAACATAATAACTAGATGTTTTTCCCCTTTTCACATAACTGGTCTTATTTACCCCTAGATTACTCTCTTAAGGCAATAACTGAGTTTAATGCATGATATGAAATGGAGAGTATTACCGGTATTAACACCTTCTAAAAGGCTTTCAAAAGAGAGAAATATTTCTCTAATTGAAATAAGTCTTTTTTACGTGCATGAAAGATCAGCAGTGCATCTGAAACATAATTTTCAGCTTCACTGATTGACAAGTCATCTTACTAAGGTGTCTAACATGCTTGTTTGTTAACACATTTGATAGACCCTCAGCTTTTCAGGTTCATCTCCGCATCTTGGCAAGAAATTAAAGCCATTTGGTGACTCACTTCCAGCATTGACAGAAATAATTAACTACGCTCCCATGGTTTTCCATTCCACGGATAGTAAGGATGGAAAAAAAATAGGGTTAGACTCAGTCAAATGTAGCAGAAGGCTTTGGCATTGAAGACTAGTGGAAAACAAAGAGGCATAGACTGAAACACAATGAATTCAGGAAGCGGGGAATTCTGGGAAGATACTTTGAGGACAATGCACGAACTGATTGGGCTGACTCAGCCAAGTTCTCATTAGCAAAGAACACGTGACGACCTTCAGGTCTTTTAGATTCTGGGTTCACATCAGTTAAGAAACAACTGACTCTCAGTGGGTATACTAAACTTTATTCTGAAAGCTTTTTTTTGTTTTGTTCAGGATGTCCTGAAAATAAGTTATCAAGCATCAAGCATCTCATTCCGTTCTATTTGGCATTTATCCAATTGAGGTCTTTGTGGAATCAAAATATCAACAAAGTTCCTCATCTTGTTCATTTTAATATTGTTAATCGCTGCATGTAATGAGAGCCATGTTATTGTGTCTGGCAGGCAGCTTTGAAGAAATATCAGATGGAACACAAAAGTAAAGGAGAGAGTTTGGAGAAGTGCCAGGCCGAACTGAAGAAACTACGCAAGAAAAGTCAGGGCAGCAAAACCCCCTCCAAATATGGAAACAAGGAGATGCAGGTGAGTCAGTGCTGCTTGTCAAATTTAAATGAAAAAGATGCTGCTGACGACAGTGGTTGCAAGAATCCAGGACATTTCAATGCTTAACATTTTCCCCAATGTACAGAAAATGAGTGTAATTGAAGTTTGACAATGTTAGTTTCCTGCTTTTCTAGTTTTGCAGTAACTGAGAGGTTTCCAGAGCTTAGACATTGAATTTGTTTGTGATGTATGTTATGTGCAATCCATGACTCTGAGACTCTCAGCAGTTTAACACCTTTGAACACACTTGAGAGAGAATGAGAAAACAAAACAAGTTAAGGCATATTTTAATTTTTTATTTTTTTTACAAAATGTGTGATCACACTCTTACAGGCTAAATGATGGCATTCATCCATTTGTCATATACATTTTATTGTTATTTTTATTACTATTTGAAAAACCCCTTACATTAATATCAAACTTTGGCACATTACTCATCCAACACTGTTTGTGCTACTGATACAAATGCGTGTTTGGTATCTCAAATTGTGCTGCTTGTTGAGGAGAGGCGTGCTATTAATTTTTCTAAGCGATCAGACTTGTGATTTTCGGCTGGCAGATGACAAAACAGGTGATCCATAAACTTGCGTTGAAAGATGAATATGAGTCATATCTAGGGTCCAGAATATCATGGAGAATTTAAGATGGGCTCTTTTTTGGGCCAGTAACAGAGGTAGATAGTAACGTGCTACATTTACTCTGTTACATTTACTTGAGTAACTTTTTGGAAAAAAATGTACTTTTAGAGTAGGTTTAAAAGTGGGTACTTTTTATTCTCACTCAAGTAAATTTCTAATGAAACAAATTTACTTTTACTATGGGCGGCGTTCCTGTCATTACATTACTGGGTTTCATTTTAATTAATGTGTAATTTTTTGAGAGAATACTGAATGGGACTTTTACGACAGTGGAAGTTCACACAGCTGCGTGTTGTCACAGGCTGTCACTCAAGCTGAGTCCATCACTGCTCCAGCATCATGCTCTTCTAACTAAGTGAAACTTTTTCTTCGCTCCGCACAGTGAAAAAATAATAGATTTGTCATGCAATGCCTTCATTTAACACCAAGTCAAGCTTATATTTCAAGATTAAAATTGCAGCTCCAACTTAAGGCAGCACTCTGAGGTAAGTTGTGGCTCTAATGATAACGTGGGTGTTTCTGTGACATGGTGATGGCCATTTTCAGGGTGATTCTGTAACTGGGCTCTTATGACAATAGTTTTTAAGTGTAAATTTTTATATCAGTGCAGCAATATATCAGTGCGCTTTGTCTCACGTCCCGCATGTTATGAGCAGTATTTACCTATTTACCCCGAGCCCTCGTGGGGGTACTGGAAACTATAGCAGCTACTTAGGGCTGATTAACTGAATAAATCCATGAAAACATCCAAGTTAAGTGTAAATACCTTTTGCTCTGCCATTCACATGATTGTATGGAGAGCGAACAGACAGCATTTCTGCACATGCACAGCGTGGGGTGCGTGTGAGAGATGTGCGGGTGTGAGACGATTGTATGGCAAAGAGAGTGGCTGTGTCCGAAATCGTTCACTCATTCACTATTTGCTATATAGTGAATGGCAGTAAGTGCACTATATCTCAGCATTGAGTGAACAAAAGAGTGAGTGAATTCAGACGCTGACGTATACACCGAGCGTCGGAACTCTGGGGTTGTCGCAGAAACAATGTCACATATGAACTTTTAAAATACTTGGGCCTTACTTGATATTCTTATTAAATAATATATTAATACAATAAATCTTCATTCTGTTTGTCATTTTTAATATATATGTTGATATAAAGAGTAAACACATTTTTATCTAATGTACATTATTGTTTTTATTTGTTATACTTTAGTATCTTTAAACTCCAATACAATCTGGGTAGCGTTTTTGGGCACATAGCACCCTCATCCGACCATAAACAGCACCAAAGTCATCATAACCTTCATGTTTTAACTGAACATTTAAATCATACACAGAATGATCATTTCGATTGTGTGCAGTCTCCTGAGTTAAGATAATATCACCTCAGTGAATTTAGTAAATTAAGAATTCTTCATCTTAATGGCAAAATTCTGTATAAATATAAATAAAGAGTACATTTAAAAATGTATCTGTATGATTTGCCTCTCTATATGTTATGTTATTTTAATCAAGTGATGATTTGTCAAAAAGTAATACAATACATTCAGCATGAAATAAAAAATTGCAGGAGTGAACGAAGCGATAAACAACCAGCTCGTACATCTTTACCACGGTGGATTATGGGCAATTAACTGTCGTCGAGTTTACATCAAATGTACACTTGAAATTAGAGTGCATTTTGGGTAAGAATGAGTGAACAATAGTAGGGAAGGAGTGGCTCACTCAGAATTCAGACACTCCTACAAAATGGTGTACACCCGAAATAGTGCACTATATAGTGAATAGGGGGTGGTTTCAGACACAGCGAGTGTTCCACAACCGGGGTTGGTGCCCTACGCAGGCTGCGTACCCTTCATTTAGAGAGCGGCGGTACTGCTGTACAGAACTAATGAGCCTAAATTCTTTCAACACTGAAAACTGTAACTACATTGAAATAAGGATCCACGCAGTACTTTAAAAGCTATGAAATAGAGAAAGTAGGCATTAATAAAGCATGATCTTGCTTTATATTTCAGCATTATATATAATGTCACTGTGGGACATTTTCATGTTTTCACTGTAATAAATACTAGAAAGGTTTCCAAACCTCTCTTACTGACAAATTCATCCAGATCTGACAAGAGCCCTTAAAAGGATAGTTCACCTAAAAATGAAAATTCTCTCACCATTTACTCACCCTCATGCCATCACAGATGTGCATGACTTTCTTTCATCTGCTGAACACAAATGAAGATTTTTAGAAGACTTTCTCAGCTCTTTTGGTCCATACAATGCAACTGAATGTAATCATTTATGTTATACTTTTACTTATACTTGAGTAATTATTTTTTTAAAAGTAATTGTAATTTTACTTGAGTACAGTTTTTGGCTACTCGACCCACCTCTGGCCAGTAAGCAACCACCAAAAATTGCCCTAGCAACCACCCAGAACACCTTAGCAACTGCATAGCAACAATAAAAGCACTCAGAACACCTTAGGAACAACATAACAATACCGTGGCACCACTCACATTTACTACAGAAACAAAACATTTCATTTCAGTGTTTCCACGGTCATGGAAAACCTGGAAATATCAGGAAATTGTAAATTTGTGACATCCAGGCCTGGAAAAGTCATGGAAATTGATCAAATCTTAGAAGTCATGAACATTTAGTAAATTTAGCTTCATTTTTCTAGTTCTCTTCTGCTCTAAAAATATCTCATCAGCTAGATATTGCTCTTATGTACAGTAAGGGGCCATTCAGACCGGACGCGTTCTTGGCCAAAAAAAGATAGACGCAGCGCAACATATAGAACAGAACACAGGTATATCGCGGCGCTTCTGCGAGAGATGGTCAAAGACGGTCACTTAGCTCATGTTTACATAGACAAACAACAGAAATGATCACCTTCCAAGTGAGGGGGTGTGTTTTTTGCCCCTCACTGTAAGGCACACCTATCCATTGTGTGGTGCCCCAGTGCATTGCATACATTGCATTCTGTATATAGTTTTTGCGCCTCTGTCAAAAAGGGTGGGAACCCTGTAGTTTATATTGCACATTTTAACAAGACCTGAATTTTTTCACATTGTTTTCAGGGTTGCCAAATGCTTTTGTTTTTTGGATAGAGGTACATTTTAAAAACTTGATATGCTGTTGCTCTTTTCATGCTCCTGCTTTACACTGAATCAGACAAAAATAATAATAAAATAACATATTCCAGTTTTAGTCTGTTTGGCTCTTAAGGTGCTAAAGAATATCACACTGTTTGGCTCAAGTCCTTTCACACAATATTGTACTCGCTTTATGTGGCTTTCTTTATATTCTGTGTCCTTCTGTGTCCACTTTTGTTCATCAAGGCATTGTTGTATGGGAGTTGAATTGTCGGGGGCCGCTGTTTGTTTTGAATGGACGCCTCTCACTACCTTTGTCATCAGGTGCAAGGTTGGGAGGGAGTGGGAGTATTTTGGTGTGGGCTGACCTGAGGTCAGCTCATGCCCTGAGCAGTAGGTGTGCTCCATATAATGGTGTGGGAAAACACTGTTGTGTAAAACACTAAGGTTGTTGAAGACACTTAACAGGTGTCCGGTAGAAGAGAAAATGCAGAGAGAGGAAAGATAAGTGGGTCGTTCAAGTGAATGCATCATAATAACTGAATGAAGTAAACTTCCTGTTGCCAGGTCGCATAAGGAGTATCACCGTCAACCAAAGAGTATATGTAATTTGTATTCTGCACATGCTCTTTTATATTTTAGCTAAATGTCCACCGATATTGTTTTTATTTTTTATTTTTTTTATTTTTACGACTAATACCAATACAGATTGTTTGTAATAAGTAACAGATAAGTGTCTGAAAATGGATAATAATAAATGTTTTGACACAGTAATAACTAAATAAACATTTGACAACAAAAGAAAGTTAGGCAGACCAAAACAAAAGTTAAAGAATATTCACGACCATTTAGACCTTTGCGTAAATTTAATAACATAAATATTTACAATGCTATTATATTTATATATATGCAAATGTGTCTGTAATAATAATAAGTATATTATTATTATTATTATTATTATTATTATTATTATTATTATTATTATTGTTGTTGTTATGGCATTATATTTATGCAAAGTTGTTTTGCGATCTAAAAATGTATTTTATCAAAGTATTTATCTTTAAAAAAAGTAATTATTTTATTTTTCTGTTTTATCTGTTAAGCTTAAAATGCTACATATTTCTCATTTGAGAATTAATGTTATGAAAAATGTTGAGTAATTTATGCAAACAATACAGTCATTGTGGGGACACCATATATCGGTAGACCCGATATTGAAGAACCGATAGAAGATGAAAAGAGTTAATATTGGTAAAAATGATTGGTGGAAAAATCTTTAATTTTTAAATTCATTGCCTTATAGATCATTGACCTCTACTTAGTTTCAAAATTTTCTGCAGAGCTTTGTCAAGCAGAAAAAAAGGCTCCACTGTACTTAGTTGCTTGACGTGCAACCAAAGGCCAAAAGTTTGAGGCAGCATGTGGCTCCAAAGCTAGTGCATTTAGGAAACAGAAGGAAATCACTGACTGATTTTAGTCTTGCTTGTTACTCACAGCTCTTGGTGGCATGGATCTTGGAAATGGTTTTCAGAAATCAATGTTTGAAGCTGTAAGTCATATCGTCTCTGGCCCTAGCCCGAATCCCTCAGACTCTCCCCCAGGAATTTTTGCAGTTTACTAGGAGTGAAAGCTGAGGTCTAGCCCCTGAGAAACCCAAGGTCTCTGTGGATTGTATGTGTGTGTCTGGGTTTTGGTCTATGTGTAAACCCTTCACTTGTTTTCCAACAAATGGCAATTCTCTCATGAAATTTCTTATATGTACCTCCTCATGAATGACATTTTTTTTGTAATAGCTTTTGTCAATTATTTATAGGTGTGTGTGTGTGTGTGTGTGTGTGCATGTGTTTTCACGGCACTTGGCAGCTCAGTATGACACGTGGATAAATTTTACATGTGGGGCTCATCGTCCCTGCTGTGCGTCATGCTGGGGAGAGACTAGTTTCAGAGGTGGCATGAGCAGAACACCGCAAAACAAAAATCTCACTACATGCCAGCACTTTTACCTTTACACAGCTGGCATGATTATAGCAAATGCCAATATTCTTAAATTGGCGGACTGAACAGCCTGGCCGATATATCAGTCTATCACTTGTTGCTATTGTCTGAAAAATCAATGCATTGTGTAAAACAGTTTTTGTAGTTGTTATTTGAGATAGATTGAGATGGATTGTGTGCAGCTCCAAATTTCAAAGGATGTAGTTTTGGTATAAAATCTTGGCATAAATAAATGGTAGCATAAGTTAGCTCCAGTTACAGCATACAGTCGTTTATACTGAAAAGGTTATGTACAGCATAGAGCTGAACTCTCTCCATTTTCCTGAATTATTTCACAGTCATTAAAGCATAATATGTAATAAATACGGCTGTTCACCCAGCACACCTCCCTGATTACTAGAGAGAAACGCACATCTGTTTCAGCTCCCCCGCAGGATTGATGCCAATATTAATACCGTGACCAATGTAATGCACTCAATTCCCTCTCTTTCCTTGAGAAATCATAATGCACTGAAATTATGCTGCACTGCAATCTTATCCTACATTCATAATTCAAAAAGTGTTTAAATGAGGGCATGCAGGGGGCAGGCAGATTTATTTGAACTGGAATGTCACCATATGATTCCAGGCTGCAGTAGGCTTGGGTAGAGTAAAGACTTGTGTTACATCAACTGTGTGTGCATCGGTATTCTTTTTGGGTACCAAACTAAAGGGACATAATGCAGAAATATCGATCCTAATATGATATTTGAACCTATTTATCCCTACCCCATCTCACTGTGAGTCATATAGCTACATACAGGACTGCCTCAGCATTCAAAGACACTGTCACAATTCACATATTGCAGTGGTAACTGTATATACTTACCGACTCTAGGCTGCAAACCTGTTGACTGCAATATTTTGAGACTGACAGCTTTTAAGAGGGTGTTTTACTGTTTTAAAGTTGTGTATGATCATGTCAACTACTTTAACACATCAGTGGTACTTAATGTCATACCAATATCGCTGCCTGTCTATTATCAGGTACACTGTGAGATCATAAATATATATTTTTCGCTGATACATACAATCTGAGAGAAATCCATTTACATGTACACGCTGTAAGCGACTTACAGGGCATTCAAGGTATACATTTTATCAGCATGTACAGTTGTGCTCAAATTTGCATACCCTGGCAGAAATTGTGAAATTTTGGCATTGATTTTGAAAATATGACTGATCATGCAATAAAACAGGGGTCATTTCATTTTTTTCTTTGTTGCCATGTTTTGTTTTATGATTGTGCCATTCTGTTATAACCTACAGTTGAATATGAATCCCATAAGAAATAAATGTGTTTTGCCTGCTCACTTGTGTTTTCTTTAAAAATGGTATATATATATTACCAATTCTCCAAGGGTATGCAAACTTTTGAGTACAACTGTATGTTCCCAAGGAATCAAATCCATGCCATGACCTTGTACTTGCTAGCATTGTTGAGCTTCACGAAATATCACTGGCTTTCATACCTGTTAGTTTCTTTTGGTAATAAATAGATAAAATAAGCGTATAATGCAAGAACTTCTGTCTCATATGAGCTAGCTAGTGTAAGGACAGTATGGAAAAATTAAAATTTAATGGGTTTGAAAAGGATTAAAACATATTTCAGCTTTAACTACTTGACGATGTGTCTTTTGTACTCATTTTGTATCTAGGGTTGGACCTGCATCGGTTGTACATTTGGTTATAGGTGTGCTCACTGGAAGTTTTAATATGTTCCTGTAAATGTACTCATCATGACTCAACCACTGAAAGAACATATAATGTGAGGAGAAAAGGGGTCTTGACCGCAGGTCATTAAATACAGATCAGCTACTGCAGTATGGTGCTGTCATTATCCAAAGAGAGAGGAGAAGAGCATATCTATTCCATTAACACAAAAACATGCAGGATAGAGGCAGTTACATGCTAGGGCTGCACGATTTGGTAAAAAAAAAATACTGTATATTGTGATTATTTTGACAAATATTGCAATAAGTTATTAAACTCATCACATCTCATCATTGAGAGTGTGGGTGGGTGAACATGCTTCGTACATACATTTTTAGATGACCTTTTCTAACCTTAGACTATTAATAGACTTACAAACAGTGACTCCAGCCTTGTTCATTAACACTTGGTGGGAATGAACCAGCATAACTCACTGTGATATCAAGCCAAGGCTACACAGTTTGAGTAACCTTTTGCAGGGTGTCATTTGTGTCTGAGTGTGGGTGTATGGTTGGATCACACCCAGTTCCTCTAATGGGCAGCCTTGACAAAATATTGTAACAGTCCTGAACAGTTTTTTCAGGCCACATCATGTTTGTAAAGACATACCTGCAGTATCTAGGCATAAAACTAAACAAAATTTGAGTACATGTAAATGATTTTTAAATATCCTTATCCAGTAATCACAATCCACTGGAAATGCATTGGTAAAGTGTGTGGGGACATGGATTAAAACTGCAATTCATACTCAATCCAAAACAAACAACCCAAGTATTATTTGATAATTATCTTTAAAATGTTTTCCCTTTAAGCTTTATATTTCACAGTCCACTAAATGCTAAATAATGAGCTTGTCTGTTTGTCCCACAGTGCAGACCAAAGCGGTATAAAAACAGCTTTGTTCCAGCAGCTATTACTTAGTTGAACATATCGTAGCAACATTGCTAAGATGATGATGATAGATGCAATGTCTATTTTATTTAACTATTTATATATTGTATTTAAATGTTGATTGGAATGTAGAGCACTTGTTATCATGTTGTACACTGTTTGTTCTGTTTTTAAAAATGTGTCAAAATGTATGAACTCACCCACTGCAAACCAAATCTACCTATGGGTATAAATAAAGTAACCTGAACCTGAAACCAACCAGCCTGGGTAAATTCAGCCTTCACCAGCTTTGTGTGCTGTGGTCCATTGAGCTTTAGCATCACCATTTGCTATCATACAGTGACAGTAACAGCAAGCTTACGTAGTTGCCATTGAAATGTGCCGTTTCTCCAAGCATGGCCTCCATTACATCAGGCAGAGTCTAACTGGGACATTGTTTGCCATGTTTTGTCTGCTTCATGCCACCTTCCCTTTCCCCAGTATGTTGAGACTATCAGCAGCAAACAAAATGAGCTGGATAACTACATCAAAGACAGCTACAAGAATGCCCTGTCTGAAGAAAGGAGGAGGTATTGCTTCATGGTTGACCGCCAATGTGCCGTGGCCAAATCCAGCACCGCTTACCACACAAAGGTGAGAATCAGCTTCATGCTTCATGAATAATAAATAGAGCACAAAGTTTGGGTTGCAGAAATGCTGAAAAGTATGAAAAGTGGCAAAAATTAAAATTCTGTCAATTTACTTATCCTCATTTTGTTCTAAACCCATATGACTTTCTTTCTTGGCTGAGTCTGTCATTCTGCCTAACATCTCCTTTTGTGTTCCGTGAAAGAAAGTAAGTCATATTGGTTTGGAACAACATGAGGGTAATTGTTTACAGAATTTTCATTTTAGTGTGAACTGTCCCTTTAAGTATCCATTTACATGTGTTAACCCTTCAGTTATCTAATCTAAACATTATATTCTCAAACTTTATTATACATATTGCAAATTATTGCATATTGCCACTCTGCTCAGATGTTTCTGCCCCAAATTCCATTAATTCATCATTCATCTCATTTAATTTCAAAGCTTATCAAGCCGACTTGCTATCATCCCATCATGCTTGCTAGAGAATGATCATTGATAATTGTTCTAGTAAGGTTCTTATTTGGACCAAAAATGGTTATGTTCTAATTAGTGGTTGATCAAAATAGGTTTTTCAATGGCCGGTGCTGATATTGATATCTAGAGACAGAGGTGGCCTATATAATGCTGATATATACTGCACATATTTAATGACAGGAAATGTACACAATATAGCTGAAATGAACACTTATTTAACACAGCGGGCCCTATTTTAAGAGCGCTAGCACTAAGCGCAGCGCTATGCCATAAGTCATACTCGCAAAGTCAATGAGCATGTACATGAAGTTTTGGTATTTTTGTGCAAGCATGGGCAAGTCTAGGCGCAAGTGGGTTTGGCGAAATTGCATGCACACAGCGCTAATGGGCTGGGTCAAATGCAATTTAATTCTGAGGTTCTTCTCCGGCACCGTCTGCGTCCTATTATAGAGTTCATTCCTTGTCATGCACCAGCGATATAAACAAAGATAGCACATTCATAGGAAGTTGGTTGTGTAAATGGAATGTATGCAATGAATTAGAAGAATAGAAATATGGACATACATTCTTTTTTGCATTAACTGCGTTCTTGAATGTCTGGCATATTTCTATGACAGTGACACACATAGAAAATGTGGTTCTCATCAGGATTTGAATTTATGCTTCGTTAAATGAAAGAGATTGTAAGTATTATTAATCATTTTAATCTACTGACACACAATTAATGGCTATTATTAACAGATTGTATCGGAATGCACTTCACTTCTACTGGTCGATTTTGATTTTGGAAAATGAATTCAAATTAATTTAATGAAACACGAAAAAATTAAACCAAAAATATTTCTAATTAAACTTCAAATGAAACTAAAATATAATCAAAATAACAAAGTGGTCAAAAAAAATCATAGCAAATCCAAACATTTTACTCTCTCAAACTTCTTCCACCGGCCCCTTTTGCAGTGACTTAAAGATCAAGTGGACAACAGGTGGAAAAATACCAATATAAATTAGATCATAAGTACAATTTTAAAAATAAACATAATAATAAAAATTGAAAATAAGCCATGACCTAAAGATAGTTTAACACAAATCTCATAAATATTTGTTTCATAAAAGAGCTACACCAGTGATTGTCATGGACATAATTTGATGTTCCACTTTGTTTTCAGAGTTTTGGCATGAACTTTATGACAACCTGCTGGTGGAATCTCCAAACTGCAAATGCAGGAAATGAGTTTAGACTTTGCGGTGAAAACAGATGGCCTTTTGAAACATCTTAGCGCAATGACCTATTTCTCAGGAAAATAGCAAATTGCACTTTGCGCCACTTCATTAACATACAGTACAGCCCCAGTTTGTGCGCATACACACACAGATAGTGCAAACACTCACACCCATGCTTACTTGCGATTTGAGCTGGCATGAAAATTGGGTAAGATGCTGCACACGGTCGTAGCGTGTAACACTGCACTTTGCGCAGTCACGAAAATAGAGCCCAATATTGTTAATCAGTTTAATCTCAAAATGGCCAAATATTGGCAGATATATGGTCTATCACTAGTTCTAACACCAGTACTAAAATCACTTTTATGTTGTATTTTATTAACATTGTAATAAAATGTATAATGACAACATGCTCGTGACACATTGGAGCTGCGTTGCTTTCAGGGACACAGGTCAGAGTTGGGTCTTTGTCACTTCCCAATCCCATTTCCCCTCTCTCTCTCCCACTTTTTTCCCTATCCATTAAAGAAAGACAAATAAAAAGCCTATAAATAGGATTAAAAATAATTCCTTCATTCGTTTTGTCAAGCAGACCTCATTTAGGCCTTATGTGCAAACATACTGAATCAAACACAGTCAGTGAAGAATGATTCTTCTTTTTGGGACATTACATTCACACACTCAAAAGAAAAAGAGCAGATTTTCAGTGATGTCTGGTGGATTCACCAGCACTTCGAGGAACACCAGTCATTCCCGCGTAAGCAAACTTGTCTCCTCTACTGAGACACCCACGCTTCAGAGTTGGTGATAGACAGTGTTGAGAGGAAAGATGGCAAAGAGGAGGAGAAGAGAAAGGGAGGGCCAGGCAGTGAGTGGCCCACTTTTACAAGAACAGTGTGTTCAGACGTTAATCACTGTTGTGTGTAGGAAAACTCTTACTGATGAAATTTCTCAGAGAAATGGAGAAACATTCTGATGGGAAGAAAAGTTACCTCAATCTAATATTAGCCAGTAGCCATATAGCAATTTATCTCACCCACATAATAATTTAAATGCCCATAAAGGGATTTTTCCCTTTTTTCACCCAGTTTGGAATGCCCAATTCCCAATGCACTTAAGTCCTCGTGGTCACGTAGTGATTCGCCTCAATCCGGGTGGCAGAGGACAAATCCCAGCTGCCTCCACATCTGAGACCGTCAGCCCGTGCATCTTATCATGTGGCTTGTTGAGCGCATTTAGAAAGATTTAGCTAACCTAAAGTTTGTCATCAAAATTATATCTAAGTAATAGGGGAGGTGATCGCACTTCATACATCCACTAAAAATCACCTGGAGACCAGCTGGATAAAATATATTTAAAATAGATAAAAAGAAAAGTGAGGTTAGTTCTGAGATTAGTTCTCTTGTTTGCAGATACCACTTGCTCTTTTATCTGTGCAATGAAATTACTTTTCACACCTACTGTAATTGCCACCTGTTTTTAAAATAATTTCCTCTTATATTATAGTTCTGCTCCACTTTGTGAGAACAGCAAGAAGTGAGATGAAATAAACAGACCATCTGCCAGAGTTTGTCATTGCTGGATCTTAACACCGCCGCCCACGCGAGCCATGCAAAGGCAGCGGTACTTGACACTTACTCACTCGTCTGCAACTGAGGGCAGAAGTAACAAAGAGAACATATAGACTCTCTCTCAAACTTAAAATAGTGAGAAATGGGAAAGAACCATGGGAAACATATATGAAAAGAGACCATAATACCATAAAATACATACATTTCAAAGTTTTTTGGGGAACTGAGTTAGTGGTGGTCTCTAAAATGCATTTGTGACAAGACTGTAAGTAGTCATTTAGCAGATGCTTTTATCCAAAGTGAATTATAGTGCACTTATTATAGGGACTTTTCCCCTGGAACAACCTGAGGTTTAGTGCCTTACTCAAGCACACAATTGTGTGATTGATGGCTCAGTACTCAATCTTTATTGGGATCAAACCAACAAAGTTTTGGCTTTAAAGCCCTGAGCTTTAGACTATGTCCACTTTAATCCAGATACATTGTAAACAGTGTTTTCTTTATCGAAACACTCTTAGTCCACACTGCCATTTTCAAGCGTTTTCAAAAAGTTGCTTGTCCACACTGAAACGCATGAACATTATTGTGCATGCAAAAATTCGGCATTCCATGTATGGTCTGAAATGCAGCTGTCCTCGTGTTCTGTGCTGGACAGCAGTTCTGAGTAAACTTCCCATCACCTTTGAAGGAATGCAATGTGAAGGTTGTACAAAGTAACATTTATCTTAAACAACGCTATCAAAGTGAATAACAGGCATAACAACGCTGCTACAACATGGGCCACCATCTGGATTGTTTTGGGTTGAATGAATCACATGTCACAAGTCACATGACAAAAAATACATCATCATTTTCAGATATCTCTGTTTTCCCTGTCCACACTACAACGTGACAATGGCGTTTTCAAATTGATCCTCTTGGGAGAGCGTTTTCAAAAAGCTACATTTTTGCTGTCAAAAATGCTGTCTCAATGTGTATAGAAGGTCAAAACAAAGAGAAAAAGATGCGTTTTCAAACGAAAACATATTAGTGTGGATGTGGCCTAGGCCACATGGTGATCAATATCCATAGTAGGTGATTCCTTTTGACCAAAATTTGGTAATGTTTTGCCCATGATCTTCTTAATAAAAAAGCTACCCTTTGAGGGTTCACACTTCAGTCCTTTTAAAAAGAACAAAACTTACAAATTTTTCACTTCACTACACAAACAAACAAATAAATAAAACTGAAACAAAGATAAAAAAAAAAAAAAACTAACAATACTGACAGAACAGAACCTTGGAGCACACATAAACTTTAAAGCAAGCAGTGCGAGCAGACTATTTATTTATTTAATTAAAACTCTTTACGGTTTAATAGTCGCACATTGTCTATTGTGATTTTGATTTTATTTAGATGAACTCTGCAGCCCTAGACCACAGTAAAATTTTTAAAGGAATAGTCCACCCAAAACTTCTGTCATAATTAATTCACCCTCATGTCGTGTGTAAGGAACAGAATGAAATTTGAATTATATTCAATAAATTATCACAAATATTTACTGAAACTTGCCCTCCACAGTAGTTCTCAAATTTTATTTGCACTTCTGCACATTAAAACTTGCTGCACTGTGATCGGTTGCGACACATGCAAGAATCAGTGGCATTTGCATCACTGATGTCAATCCTTGCATGATGTGTCCTGACTAGAGCTGTCAAAATTAAAGCATTAACACATGCAATAAATTAACACATTACATTTTTAAAATTATTCTTAATAGTGATGAACCTATTTACCGGTAATAAAGCATAAACCAGACACAACACACACACAACGGCGATTCCGTGTCAATGATCAAGTGATGGAGAAAGGACCTCTTAATGCTTTTTGTTGTACAAAACAAGCCCAGATGTGGCTTGACAGAAATCAAGCACTTTACAGCCCTTGTTATGTGCAATTTAATTACCACAGAAGCACATCAATTCTTAACTATCAAAAAAATGTTGTCTGCAGCACTTTTCATGTGGAGTTCAAAGCGGCGTTTGACACTGGTGCTGGCGCCTTTTACAATTGCTGTAGCAAAGTGGATAGCCACAGTCTGCCAACTGATTAATATTGTGGAGGATGAGAGTTTAAGAAACTGAATGCCTATTGCAATACATATGCAACCTATGGAGGGGCTAGTTCTTTTAATTTTCCAACCTCCCACTTAGACTTGGGGAAATGTTACTTGAATTGGTGATATTTTAGTGCATTTTTATCTTTACACTGTGCAAGGCTTTGTTTGGAAAATGTTAATAAAGCATGGTGTTGTTACATTTTGTTTTGTTTTCTTTCCTAAAAAGCAAACAAATGCATTTTGACAGGAAAATTAGTATATATAGCGTCAAGTTTACTTTCAAAATTTGTGATTAACTATTTAATTGACTGACAGCACTAGTCCTGATTCAACATAATTGAATGTACACAAACAGAGATTTGAGAGCTTTGGCAGAACACCAGATTCTCAGGTAATAATTACGCAAATATCTGTCCACCGTTCCATTGAAGAAAAAGTCATCCAAGTTTGGAACGACATGAGGGTGAGCAATTGATGACAGAACTAAAATATTTGGGAGAACTTTTCCTTTAAAAATATTTTCAATACAAGTTAAGCTCAATCGACAGCATTTGTGGTATAATGTTGATTACTGATTTTGTTTTATTTTTATTTTTATTTTTTTTACCTCTTTAACAAGAGAAAATCTGGGTTACAGGTTCTTACAATAAAAATGAATGGGGCCAAGACGTAAACAATATGTGTTGACATGATTTAGTGTGATAAAATCACTTACTAACCTTTTCTGTGGAAAGTATATAATGATACAATTTTACAACTTTGTTGCCATTATGACATAATGCAGTAAACCCTAAAATGACTGTAAAATGTACCATTTAAACAACATTACAGCTCAATTAATACACGTTTTAACAGAAGAATTTATGTAAATGCTTTTATAATATTATAATCTTCACATTTCTGCCTTTAAACCCTCCAAAAATTGGCCCCATTCACTTTCATTGTAAGTGCTCTTACAATGTATTGATCCCAGAATATTTCTTTTAAAACACCAATACATAGACCACTGAATCTTGTGCGTGTAATGGCATAAACACTGCACCATCACTCTGTACCTCTTAATGCTTTTTGCTTTCTCAGATCTGCTAATTTGAACCACACAATGAAAACAGCGGCAGTGTTTTTAACTCTGTGAACCTGATGAGGTCATGACTGAGTCGACAGGTGCTCGGACAGGCAGGCGGGTGATAATTGCTTTGGCAGGGTGGTGTGTGGTCGTGACTTAGAAGAGGTCTGTGGGGAGCCTGTACTAACCTGTGCCTTCTAGTAGAGCTATAAAGCAAGGGTTCTTAAACTTTCTCGGCCCAGGACCCATGATTACAAAACCGTGCAATACGGTGTATTTGCTATATCCTTTAATTAGTTCACTTTTTTATAACTAAAACAATTGTGATATAGAAATACTCCCACAGAAATCATTATTATTCTTTCACAGACACAAAAAAAATAAATAAAAAATTACATTTAAACATGCACACAGACATGCACACTCAAACTGTAGAAGTAAAGAAAAAAAATATGTTGATATTGATAAAATAAATGTAATCCATTTTGAACTGGAAAGCATCATATTTTGTATCCCATACAAACATGTACCATGTGAACCATATTCTGCCAAAATATACCATAGTTACTACAGGTATTGTTAAAACAAAAGATAAACAAACCTGGTGGGATCTTCTTGTCAGGAAAAGATTCTACAAGCCTAACTATGGTATTTTGGCAGAAAATATTGGTTGCCATGGTAAAAGCTTCATACATTGGTGAATGATAGTTTCCACAGAACAGATAAGATCAATAAATTTGTGTCAAGCTGACCATTATTCTTCATACTGAACTGATGTCTTTCTATTTATTAAGGACTGGACTATGAAAAAACTGCATTACACACAACAGTACAGAATGATTGTTTGTAAGCAGCTTACTCACTTATGCCACTTTGATAGACAGTACTTGCATATGTATGCTTATCTTCACCGCTACATCAGTTTCTTAACTATTTTCCTTACTTGAACTTTTCGTCTTGTTCTGACAGGATTTTCGTGGCTTTCTCTTCAACCTATGGTGCCGGGTGCCACGTAAGGATGATGACATCTTATTAAGAGCGACTCAAAAGTTTGAACTGCCCACATAATGCTTTATTGGTGCTCCTCGCTCTTTCTGATACTCTGGGTGTTTCTCAATCAGCTCCCTAGTTCAGTAGTCAGGGCACTGATCAGAGAGTCGGACATTTCTAGGGCTGTCTCAATCGCAAACTTGTTCCAGTGCACTGAAATATTTGCTCCATAAAAAATCCCACAATGCACCATAAAAACCAGGGAGCATCGTAGCTCACTATGTTCCCTTACCGGAAATGTCTCTTTTTTTTTTCTTTATTTAATGTAATTTATCTTTCATAATTGCACTGTACGTTTTAATATTTTCAATGAAGATGAATGATAGTATCATTTAAACAGCAATGGTGCTGATTAATAACAGCTGCACTTGAATGTGTGAGCTTGTTATCGTGTCACAGATAACTGAGTCATAAGTGTCCAAATGTTTAGTGGATGAACACCCTTGCCAGTGCCCGAATTCATGTTCACGATATACTGATTCACGACATTGATATCGCGATGAAAGTCTATCAAATTATATTGTGGAAAACAGCCAAAAACAAGTCACGTCCAGCGCAACAGCAAAAAAGAGTGCACTGAACAGAGCGCACTTGCTCTTAACAAATTCAGTTACTTTTACTAAGGAAATAATTACACATATCAAAATATGTCGCGACCCAACGTGTATGGCTATGCGACCCAATTTGGGTCACGACCCATAGTTTGCAAAACACTGCTATAGAGACTATAGTGGTGTTCTGAGTAGAGAACAAACGGGGAGATAAAATTAGATGAAAGGTGTTGTCAATATTCAAAAGCATACACAACACAAATCCATCCAATAAGATGTATTCCTGGGAATTTGCAATGCATTTTTTATCCAGTGCAACCTACAGTACACTTCGTACACAGACAATCAAAAGGAAAGGTTTAACCCAAACATGGCCATTTCATCATCATGTTCTCACCCTCATGCCGATCAAAACCTATACAACTCTCTTTTTTCTGGGGAATATTTAAATAATTTTTATGCAGAATACAAGGACAGTTCAAAGTGATAACAATAATGGAGTGGTGGTGGCGTAGTGGACTAAAGCACTGCACTAGTAAGCAAAAGGTTGTTGGTTCAATCCCCACAGCCACCACCATTGTGTCCTTGAGCAAGGCACTTAACTCCAGGTTGCTCCAGGGGGATTTGATAAAAGCGTCTGCCAAATGCATAAATTTTGAACTGTCACTTTGAACTGTCCTTGTATTGAAAATATTCTGCATAAAAATTCTTTAAATATTCCCCAGAAAAAAGAAAGTTGTATAGCTTTGGATAAAAGCGTCTGCCAAATGCATAAATTTTGAACTGTCACTTTGAACTGTCCTTGTATTGAAAATATTCTGCAAAAAAATACTTTAAATATTCACCAGAAAAAAGAAAGTTGTATAGCTTTGGATAAAAGCGTCTGCCAAATGCATAAATGTAAATGTAAATAACAGTCGAGCTCCAAAAAGGACAAAAGACACATTAAAGCACCATAAGAGTAATGCAGTCCATATGACTCATGTGCTATATCCCAAGTCTTCAGAAGCCATACAATAGCTTTCTGTGAGGAACAGACTTAAATGTAAGGTTTTTCTTTACTTTTTTTTCTTTTTTGTTTTTCTTTTTTCTCCCCAATTTGGAATGCCCAATTCCCAATGCACTCTAAGTCCTCACGGTGGTGTAGTGCCTCAATCTGGGTGGCGGAGGACGAATCTCAGTTGCCTCTGCATCTGAGACCGGCAACATGCGCATCTTATCGCGTGGCTTGAGCGTGTTACCGTGGAGACATAACGCATGTGGAGGCTTCACGCCATCCACCGCGGCATCCACGCACAACTCACCATGCGCCTCACCGAGAGTGAACCACATTATAGCGACCACAAGGAGGTTACCCCATGTGACTCTACCCTCCCTAGCAACCAGGACAATTTGGTTGCTTAGGAGACCTGGCTGGAGTCGAACTCCAGGGGTGGTAGTCAGCGTCTTTACTCGCTGAGCTACCCAGGCCCCCCAATTTAAGTTTTTATTAAATGAAAATGTCAAATCTCACTCTCCATTATGTCCATTTAAACTTCTACACCATGCTCAGTTACAACAGATGTGAGAACCAATGCCATTTGGCATTAATTATGTCAAACCTGCCACAATGTGTCGACATGCCATTTTTACGATCTGAAAAACAAGAGTGAGATTTCAGAGCTTTTGTGGAGTGGAAGACTATCAGTGAATAATGTTTTCAATTTTGGTCTGTTCGTCAAACAAATCTACTATGATATGTCTTCAGAAGACTTAGAAAATAGTGCACAAGCTGTGTGAACTACTTCTTTGAAGTTTTGTTCCAGGGAAGAAAAAAAAGTCATAAAGGCTTGACACGAGGATGAGTAAAAAATAATCACTACACCACAACAACACCAAATTAACTGTCAATTTTTATAGCATTTCTCTGAAATGTGGGTCTTCAAAGTTAGGTTTAAATAAACACACATTTAGAGGTCTTTAGGCTAGTGGTCGTAGCTCAGCCAGACTTTGTGCCTGTGCATGGGGTAAAGTAATGATGTTAGGCTTCAGGGAGGGGAGGTTGTCAGGATAGAGAGGAATGTCTCAGAGCTTCAGAGGAACAGGAGGTGCAGGAGGGATCACTTTATCACACTTATCACTTTCCCTCCTTCTATCAGTCCATCAGTGAGGAGCTCAACCCTGAAACCTCGGCTCTGTGGGAACTCAAGTTTGTTTTCACAAGTAGAGTGTCCATATTTGAATCTGTGGTTGTTTTGCTATGCGTGATATCCCCCAAATGGACTTTCTATGATTAAAGGAATAGTTCACCCAGAAATGAAAATTCTTTCATCATTTACTGGGTACAAACACTTTATACTGGGTAACAATACAAGTTGTGCTGCTGTTTGTTTGTTTTTAGGGCAGAGATTTGCTGACACAGAAGATCCCATTGTGGCAACAAGCATGCGCCGACCCAAATAAACTCCCAGATCGAGCAATGCTCCTGACCCAGCAAATGGGTTTAGGAGCCGGTGGGACTATAGGGGCCAGTTCCCATCACACCACTAAAACAAACCTGACCATCTCAGACCCCATTCCTGGAGCCAAGCCACTACCTGTGCCACCAGAGCTTGCAGCTCTCATGGGGAACCAACAGACGGTAAGTTGGATTGAAGGGAGGTTTTCATCAGAAATGATTTCCTTATGGAACAATGTCACCTCCAACCTTGTCCAGTTTGACCCAAGGAAAAATTGTTATTGCTATAACAAATGTGAGCCACAAAACGATACAATGTCTCAGTTGTTAGTAGTCAGTGAATGTTGCAACTAGTAAATTTGTAAATGGTAGCACTAATGATGTGTATAATTAAGTCCTGAGGGTGTTTAGGGTGGGAGGTGCACTCATGGCCAGAGGAATGATGAATTCTCTTCTCAAGCTCGGTATAGATGGTTATAAAGTCATTTAAATACAGTTTCCTAATGACCACATTACTGTGAAGAGAGTAATCTGAAACCTGCGGGCATTTACACTTACAATTCCCTTCAGTTTACAGTTTATTTTTTATGGCGCACTAACATTTCCTGAGGCACTACTGGTGAAGCAGAATGGAATGAAAGTTTTAAAGTGATTTATTTATTTAAATCAAGATTGCAAATTTGATGAACTTCACAAGTGACATTTTAAATGGACTAGTAGATCTTAAAAAATGAGATCAGGGCTTTATTCATGACTTTTTTTCAGTGTTAAAGGAATATTCCGTGTTCAATACAAGTTATGTTCGATCGACAGTATTTGTGGCATCATTTTGATAACCACAAAAAATAATTTTGACTCGTCCCTCCTTTTCTTTACAAAATGGCAAAAACAAAACAAAAAATCAAGGTCACAATGAGGCACTTACAATGGAAGTGTATGGGGCAAATATTTGGAGGGTTTTATAAATGTGAAGCTTATATTAGTTCTTCTGTTAAAACTCATGTATTATTTGAGCTGTAAAGTTGGTCAAATTGTAATTTTTACAGTCATTTTAGGGTCTTAGGGTTCGTCATGGCAATGAAGTTGTAAAATTGTCTATTTTTTGTGGTAATCAACAATATGCCAGAAATACTGTCGATTGAACTTCATTTATATTGAACCTGGAATATTCCTTTAACAAAGTGTAACCTTGTTAAAACTCCTAAAACTGCCAGGCATGAAATGACAATTTTCCAGCATCAAGAGACTGAAGGAGAAATGCATTTACGTACACATGAAAAATTAGGTACCTTAAATATCCTTAAAGAAGTGATTGTCTTGCAGAGAATGATGGGAGCAGAAAGTGTGCCCATGTTGAATGGCACATCAGGTGTTCATGGAGGAGAGGACTACCACCGTTGGATGGAGACCAGAGCCGCACACGAGAAAACTTCCGCACAGATCCACAGACACGGTGGAGAGACCTACTCCAACACCCTGCCTGTTCGCAAGGTGGCTCTTGCCAAGCCCAAAAATACTCTGGGTAAGTCACAGGCTCAAGATTGTTGCAGAACTTTGCCAGTGCAACAAACAAAACGTCTGCTGATGGCATGTTTAAATTTGCAATCTTGTTTACTTTAACTCACCATGACTTTAAAAGGATATTTCACCCATAAATTATGACTTGTCATTATTTACCTACCCTCATGTTATTCCAAACCTGTATGACTTTCTTTCTTCTGTAGACCACCAAAGTAAATGTTTAGCAGGAAATCATAGCTGCTCTCTTCCATACATTGAAAGTGGATGGTGGCCAGGCAAAATGACAAAAAGCACTACAAAAGCACCATAAAGGTAGAAGACTACACAGTAAAAAAATTACGTTACATTTACGGTAAAATACCAGCAGCTTACAGGTTGCCAGAAATTTACACAAAAAAATCCGGTGACCATGTTTCAGGCTTTACAGGCTAAAATTTTTATAGCTGTATATTTTATAGCTCACTACAGTTTATATTATTAAATTATATAAATTTGACGTACTAATCTTCTGGAACTATAAAAGTCTGCTTTTCATAGTAACTACAGAAGGTCACGTGATGACTTAAAAGTGCACTCAGTCATTTTTTCCTCATTAAGAAAGTTTAACTCCTAAAGACATGAATTGTAATTTTGCAATATATGTAGGGACTCATGAGCACTCACATAAAATGAAGACTCCAGTCATATCAGTAACCTTATAAAAGCTGTTTTATTCTACATGGAGAGGGTCTGCACATGGGGGCTGCCATGTTAGAATCACATGACCAGCCGAGTACTTCTTGCTTAATCTCAGTAACCATCCTGTTATTTGACACTTTTACTCTTTGATAAAGTAATCAGAGCTGACTGTGAATACTACATTTCTACAATGGCATCTGAAACGGAAAACTATTTATTTTAAACCTTTCCATTATAACAAAAATTGCTGTTTGGACATTCTTCTATAAATAACTAGAAAATCAAAGGGTTTTGAAAAACATGATAGTGAGTAAATGAATACAGAATATTTATTTTTGGGTGAACTATTCCTTTAATATAAGGTTGTTTGATGTCATACTCTGCATTGTAGAGTGCACCTGTGTGCCCACCTGTCCCACTCTCTCCTTGAAATAACAGGACAATAACACGGCGAGCACAGGTGAAAATGAAAACAGGGCAGAGCAGGTGGGATTATAGAGGATAGAAAATAGGTGAAGGGTATAGCTTTTCTTTAATGGAAGTATTTTTAAGAAGAGGTGAAAACAAGCAGTCTTAATAAGTGTGGAATTTTGGCTCTGTTCCGCAACATAGTAAGCTGCCTTTCTGTCTACAGCCTACATTGGCAGTATCCTAACCGTTATGGAACCTCATAAGTGACTGATTTGGACAAAGACATAGACAGTACCTCACAAATAGTGCTCCTTACATGATGCACATGGGATACTCGACTTGAGTATCCGAACAATTAGAATAGTTTTAACTTTAGCATGTTGCTAAAGTAACAACATAGTTCTTTAATAAGCATACAAATACAAAGCATATACAAATAATGAGTAAAATAGTTTCAAAGTTTTTAATTGGATTTTGATTTTACCAATACCTATCGATATTGAATTAAATATATTTATAATGCTGTCTAGGTAGACAGCCAACTAGGTTTTGAAACAAAGCTATTGCCTCTCTTAAAGCCAGGATGAATTAGCAATCCTGTTGTTGTACATTTGGCCATCTCATAGAATTGTAACCACAAACATGTGTTCATAATGGGCTTGTGCTCAGCACTAATGTCTAACTTTGACCCTAGTGGAGACCCAGACCCTGCCTAGGTCTAGCTCAATGGCAGCTGGGCTAGAGAGAAATGGGCGGACACGTGTTCAGGCGCTCTTCTCCCATGCCGCTGGGGACAACAGCACCCTCCTCAGCTTTACAGAAGGAGACATCATCACACTGCTGGTACCTGAAGCCAGAGATGGCTGGCACTATGGAGAAAATGAGAAGAACAGAATGTAAGAGCCTTGAAGTTTACATCACAATAAAATCACCATTTGGTAGTCTGGTTTCATAGGCAAAGCTCCACAGGGGGATTGTACAGAAATATATGATTTTTGATGATGAAAAAGTTAATGAATGCATCAAATTCCACTTTAACATTTGTCATCTCAGGCGAGGCTGGTTCCCATTCTCCTACACTCGTGTGATTCCTGAACCAGACAGCAATAAACTCCATGTCAGGTGAGTTTGTCTGAATATTGAGTTTACAAAAGGCCTTTCAAACTCTAAATGCCATTTAATTTTGTGCTGGCACAGCTTTAAGAGAACTATGGTCATGAGCTAAATGGCATCATAAAGCATGCAATTCATAAGTGCTTGGTGTGTGTGTGTGTGTGTGTGAGTGTGTCTAAAGTGCCTTGATCAACCTTCAAGTGCATTTGGTGCATTTTGGACAGTGACTCTTTGTTAAAAATTAACTACAAATTGTATGCATACATACCAAATGAATTGGAATGGGATTATAAAGTTCTTATGAAAAAGTGAAAAAGTAGCATTTTCCTGATTTTAACACATTTATTACAGAATGGAAGTTAAAATGTCTGGGTAGGGGACAAGATCAAAATAGAGAATTTTATGCATTTAAAATTTCAACACTTTTATTAGGAAATTAGGAACCATTAAAGCGACATAATAAAAGTTTATTATAATCCATTAAAAACTACCCTTAAACTACCGTTTAAAATGAGATTGTTTTTATTTTTAAAATCATTCTAGGGCACAAAAAAGTTCCTCTAATTGAAGAATCACCCATATGTGTGTGTAATTTTAGTTTGCAGCAAAGCAGGAGCAGCAGCACAGGAAATCTTCTGGAAAGAGAGAAAGCTTTGCCAACACCTGACTACGGCATGCCCGCCCGCGTCCTCGTCCAGCAGCAGAGCAGGTCACACAGCCGACAAAGACCATGCAGCGTGGCAGTGCCAGGATTCTCACAAGTAGGCAGTTCCAACAAACACCCTGTCTGTTCTCATGCAGTGTCATTTTCATATGCAGCACACACAGATTAATCCTGGCAAATGTATGCTGATATTAGCACAGTCTTCAATAGAAATGTTCATAGAACTGAAACGCTAATCACCTTCCGTAAAGGATGGCACACATTTATCAGGCGTGCTGAAATATAGCGGGCTGACATTTTGATTAGAGCAGCCTGAGCTCCAGCTAACCGCATAGAGGACATTCCAGGACATTACCCTAAGTAAACTAGGATCACTTCCTGTGTGTGTGTGTGTGTTACTTTAGCTGCCTGAACTGAGCTGGTAGTGACCAGATTAGAATATACTTTTCTTGTTTGATTAAACTTCTTTTGAGAGGCCATTTTAAAAGACACTTACCAATTATATAGATTTAAAAAGGACAGAGAGAAAAGATTAGAATGGGAGAGTTTGTAGAATTTGTGGTAGAATTTCTTCGTAAACTCCTGGATGGATAGTAACGGATACAAATGGATTATTATCAGGTACAGTTGCCTAGGAATAAACTTTATCAGACAGGCAGAGGAAAAAGATATACCTACATACCATAAAGTGGCCACAAAATGTATTTGGACACTTAAAGGGATAGTTCAAAAATGAAAATTCGCTCATCATTTACTTACCCTCATGCCATCCCAGATGTGTATGACTTTCTTTCTTCTGCTGAACACAAAGTTTTTTTAGAAAAATATCTCAGCTCTGTAGATTCATACAATACAAGTGAATGGTGATCAGAACTTTGAAGGTCTAAAGTGAAGGTCTAACAGCATAAAAGTAATCCATACGACTCCAGGGGTTTAACCAATGTCTTCTGAAGCGATATTATGGGTGTGGGTGAGAAACAGTTCAATATTTTAGTTCTTATTAACTATAAATCTCCAATTTCACTTTAACATTCACATTTTTCTTCTTTTGTTTTTGGCAATTTGCATTCTTTGTGCATATCGCCACCTTCTGGACAGGGAAGAGAATTTATAGTAAAAAAGGACTTAAATATTGATTTATGTCTCACCCACACGTAATATATAGCTTCTAAAGACATGTATTTAACAACTGGAATCATATGAATTACTTTTATGCTGCCTTTATGTGCTTGCATTGTATGGACCTACAGAGCTGAGATATTCTTCTAAAAATCTTTGTTTGTGTTCAGCAGAAGAAAGACAGACATACACATCTGGGGATGACATGCGGGTGAGTAAATTATGATAGAATTGTCATTTTTGGGTGAACTATCCCTTTAAGTGGATGTATAAAGTCAGTTCCCTTTAAATTCACACAGGTATAGTTCCTCACAATAACTATGGATA
Source organism: Myxocyprinus asiaticus (assembly GCF_019703515.2). NCBI lineage: Eukaryota > Metazoa > Chordata > Actinopteri > Cypriniformes > Catostomidae > Myxocyprinus > Myxocyprinus asiaticus. Next base: position 34,382,618 of record NC_059375.1, read on the forward strand.
TGATGCATTAACATTTGACAACCAAAAAGTACTCAAATATGTTTTGTCTTCTTTCTGAAAACTATATCTATTGTTTTATTGTTTAAAACCTAACAAACTTCTTTTTGTGCCTTATTATCTTTTAAATAAAAGGCACTTGGTTTGATATTCTGCTGTCTAATGCAATGGCATTCATACATGTTTACGTGTGCCTTAAGTGTCCAAATAATTTGGGGCCTCTGTGTAGACATACTTCAGAATACTTTAATCAATACATCAAAAACTCATACACTGGTGTATGCAGGAATGCTTTTTGTCAGATCTACAGAAGTAGGTCTTTGTTACGTAACGAAGCCAGGAACAAACACAACTCTCTCATCACCACCACGGGGTCCCCTCCCTACTGCAGTCAATATTTATTGTTATGCTTGTAATGTAAAAAAAAAAACCCTTGACATAGATTATCGCGTTCTTCTCGCCCCCCGAAGTCACTTCCATTGGTTCTTCCCTTTGCTCCTGTTCAATATGCACTCAATTACCCCTTTATACCATAACAAACAGCGGTTTTCCTATTGCCAGTTCTGCAGATTACATGTTTTAGTGTTCTTTTACTGCCATCTTCTGCCTGTTTGTAGGAAAGCCAATCACTTAAAGGTTTTCTCTCTTCCTCCGCAGCAAGGGTTGGAGAACTACAAGTCTCGATTCCAAACAAGGTAAGATTCAAATTTACTCTGATTCTACACTCACTAATAGACCCAGCGTGAATAAATATGGAAAAAGAATTTAAGTTTGTCTTTATGTAAGGTTATTTACGTCGTTACTTTGTTTTATTTTGATTATTCCTCTCTGGTTTTGTTTGATTTAAAAATGCCACATAAATATTCTGAAACCATGGCAATTATGGCAAGCAAAAGGTTTTGTCTGCTTGACCTGCAGCTGGAGCAGACGAACATAGCAGACATTTCTGAAGGTCTAGCCCAAACATAAGGTGGGCGGGTGACCAAACAAGGGCACCTAAACCCATATTGAACAAAGGAGAAACCTCTCTGATTGTTTAAATGGGTTTCATAAACCTCACAAATAGTAATATCATTTTAGTCTTTTCCCATAGATGAGAGGCATGGAGTCTGTAGCCGTACTTGTTTTAGTAATTTGACATTTTTTTAAATGTTCTGACTCCGATTGGATTGTTTAAAGCACCCTGTGTGATCCCACTATAATTTTAAAGCACGAGACTGCTGTGGTTGTGTTAATATCAGAGTGGTGCTGTTAAAATTGGTACAAAATTATATTCAATTCAAATAAACACTTTGGGGTCATCTATGGGGAAGCAGGACATTTCCCAGTCTTTATCCCAAATTTCTTAGCATCACAAAATTTAAAGCAGGTGCAAATGAATTATTTCAAATCCTTTAATTTTTTTTCCACAGTTAATTTTCCATTCCATTCTTGCTTTTTTTTTTATTATTCTTGCTTTTGCTGTTCTTTTGTGTCTGTGTTAATTAGTCTTTTAATGTCTAATTGTTTCCTGTCTTGCTTTTCTGTCAAATGTCAGGGAATTTCCCATTCTCAAGGTCATTATAGTTTAAAAAGCTATAGTCTACTTTGGCGTCCTGACATAGACCTGCACACCATTTAGATTATACTCCCATGATGCATTTTAAGAAATTGGCTTCATTTTCACAATACAAGTGTATGGAAAAAAATGTTTTCAAAAAAATTAGTACATTATATTAGCGTCAATGACGTGATGCTCATTGTTTTTGTTCAGATCTTTTAAATTATCCAAAAATACAAAATAATTACTTTAATACACCTCTATTATGATGGACATGTTTGCAATTTCTGAGTTCATTCTGAAGACATTTTTATATTTTCTTTCTGGGGCTTAAAGTAAAAAATGTCATGTGGTGGAACCATCTGGAGTCAGTAATAAAATAATAATAATAATAGTAATAATTAAAGTCTCATTAAAAGCTGAAAATAAAAATGTTGGCATGAGTAGTTCAGAATAATATTTTATTAATATTTATAAAAACATTTTAAAAAAAAGGTAGTGAAACAATTGTTTACAATTATTCATATTTGAAAAACTTTTGTCCATCAAATCAAAATGATCTGGTGTAAACGATATTTAAGTAGCTATTTTGTTGTTTATGTTGACAAAAAACATAAAACAGAGAGGACCTCTTTAGACTCTCAAGACTGTGTGAAGTTTTAAAAAAACATCAGATATTTTGACATTTTTTATGATGAGGACCATTTTGTTCAGGTCATGTGGTATAACCCTGAGAAAAAGTCTTGATATTCTTGACTCAAAAATTCATGATATCTGTACAAAAATAAAAAAAAATAATTAAAAAATTATATTAATAACAAATGTGTTTGAAAACTTATTAAACATTATATTTATTCAAGGTGCAAGGAAAGTACTTTAACCTCCTGAGACCTGAGCTTGACTGCTGTGCACATTTTCCATTTTGATTTGTAACTAGTAGCACCTAATAAACAAGCAAGTAGTTTTCCTAAAAATGTATGTACACATATGTGGACAACGGGAGTAAGTTGGGAAATTTTAAATAAAACCAAGCTATAGAAAGTCAGATTTTTCTCATCAAATTGTTTATTACGTTTCCAGGAGTGTTGGTTATTCATGTTTTTTTTTAGGCATTACAGACATTACAGCTAAATTTTGGTAAAACTGAATAAATAAATCTGAATAAAAGTAATGGCCATTTGTAATAACAATCATGTTAATATAAAATTTAGCATTATAAATTCTAAATCTATGTACTGATTGCCATTGTCCCATGTCTGCCAAACATGTTCAGTGGTCCAAACATCATCTTCAGCCTGAAACTGAACTTTTGGTTGGATTTAGGAGTGAACGCACTTGGCTTCATAGAAAGCTAAAGAATGTCCCCTTGCTCCCTATTTAATGAACAACTTAACCTCCAGTGTGCTGTCTGTCTGCACTGGTCTCAGAACAGTTCAAAATTCACCTTATTTTCATCCTAACTCCATATAAAGCCTCCAAAAGCAAAATTTTTCAGGTTTTAGATGAACCCATTGATTGACCCACTCAATGTGAAAATGCACAGTGAATATAGGAATGCACTTATTTATGGTAATGAAAAAAATTGCATTGTAAAGTGATAACAAAATAAAATATTAAAAAATGTATATTAAAATGAAGCGAAATAACTGTGGAAAGTTATTCAAAATATCTAAACTTTTGTGGGAATAATGTCCCACAGTACACGTATGTGTACATCATGTTTATCATCATGCTAACGTATGAAAAATGAATGCATTTTTTAAAGCGGCACATCAAGCGAAACTAGAGACTCTCCTCTTTATAACCAAGCAGGTTTCAATGGAAAAAGCTTAAAGAGATTTCTGATCAGAGGCACTTTTGTTGGCTCTGCGCCTGTAGAAGCGCTTCATGGAAATCAACGCCATGCTGTTGTATCACGTGACTCGGTGCTTCAGAAGTTTAATCCTTAAATGACAGTCTAAAGTGTTGTGAACAGCATTCAGTCAGTTTAAATTAATTTAAAATATGCGTTGCATATAGCAAAGCCAAAATACAACATACACGCATGTGTACGCGGGGTCGCACAAGGTTAATATCTTTTTCTTGATGGTTCCACCGCATTCAATTTTTAAAGTCATTACATCAATTTTGTTGTAGAAAATGCTAAAAATGTTTTTCAAAAATGTAAGAAAACAAGTTTCATTTCTACGAACTTGACACATGTGCTTTATTTTTAAAAGATTTTTCATTTTTATCATCTCAGACAACCATATTTTTCAATGAACAATTACCGGAATTCCTGATACACAATTCTGATAGGTATTGCTTATCACTGACATCCGAACCACACATCTGTCTTGTAGAAAATGCAGCCCATCACATGTTTGTTAGATGCAGTATGATAGATTAGTAGTAACATTAACATCAGTGCTTTATGTTATCTGTGCTTCAATGTGTCTGTGTCCAAACCCAACCTGGCAGCATCTCCCTCTCTTTGTTTCACAGTGCGGAGGGCAAATTGATTTCGACAGTGTGAGAGGACAGACAGACACACAGACAGGCACCACCCTCCCCTCCGTCCACACTCACTTCCCTGTCTACCTTTATCTCTCAACAATCCATCCCCCTTCACTCCACCCACTGAGGAAGAAGATTTATATCCACCCTTTCCCCTCCATTCTAAATCCCTTATTTTATCCCAGCTGGAAGCAGCCTGGTGATCATGACAGATATACTAATGGAACTGGAATGCTGAGTATTCAATGTTGACTTTCCTCAGTGTACGCTCCTATCATTACGATGTTGAGTTTATTTTCAATAAAAGTATTGAAACAGACTTCTCTGAGGAATTGTCTATATGTATCTCTTGCTTGTCTTTCATGCATGTACATGTCAGCAATGTATATAAACTGAATGCATCACTTTTGCCACCTGGAGATCCACTGATCTAAATGAAACTGGTGTGGTAATAAGTTTACATTTGATGTTGTAACATTGTCGGCGGGTTTATCCAAATACAAACAATAATGTTAATAACTGAAATTATACTTTTAGAGCATATTAAAAATGTATCAAAAAATTAATTTGGGTGTTTTCAAATTCTTTAATGCCTTTTACATTTTGCAATTGAATGAATTTGATGTAATTATTTACAACTTTCAATGTTTATTCTATTTTATTGTTATATTGCTGATGTAAAATGCACTCCGTGGTCTCATAATTTTGGAGTCCCTTTAATTAAGGTTTTGTATTCTAACTGCACCAAGTGTTGATTAAAACAGAAATTCTGAGACATTACACATTTTTATTCTGATGTACAGGAGGCCTCCATACTGTATTTGACCTTTACTGTGTCTAAAGTGAAGACTGTTATGTGTTCTGTACTGAATTGGAACAAATCCTTTGAATTGCAACTAAAAGGATATAAAAAAAAATGAAAAAAAAAAAGTTGTTTCTAGAACTCTTAAAAGTGATGTACAATAGGGGCATGGTTCATGCATGAAAGAAATGTCAACTGATACCTAAATATCCATGTCACAAGCAAAACTGTGTTATTGGTTTTATAAAACGGTGGTAATATAGTCAAATACATCAATGTTCATTGAATACTTAAATGAATCATAATAATCAATTGCGGCTCATCTAATCAGAATTTAGATTTGGAAATATCCATTTTATAATTACAGGTTTAAAGATATGAACTGCCAAACTTCTCTTGCTGTGTTACTGACTAGTGTACACTAGATGATCTAGTGTAGCTACTGTGATACATCCAGGGTTGGGAGGGTTACTTTTGAAATGTATTCCACTACAGATTACAGAATACATGCTGTAAAATGAAATTTATAACGTATTCCGTTTGATTACTCAAGGTCTGTAACGTATTCTGAATACTTTGGATTACTTCTTCAGCACTGGTAGATTTTTTCACTTGTTTTGACTATAAAAACTCTGCCAGTACAGTAAATTGTGATCTAACGTGAATTTTCTTGATAAAAAAATATGATCGTGTCTGGTAACATGTGCATGTAAAATGGCTAGAAATAGCATTTTAGTTTAGCGTAAAGCTGACAATTTACACAAGGTTTATTTCTATTTCTTCTGCTCCAAACTTACTTCAAACTTACTTCTCTGTCTGCTCATTTGAATATAGCACATCATAAGAAAGTGTATCACCGCTGTTCAAATGCACTTTGGATCGCATCATTTATATGTATAAATGTTTTCCATCTGAAAGGACTAAATATTAAATTAAACAAATGACAATAAAATGCAAAGTAATCTCTTCAGTAATCAAAATACTTTTTGAATGTAACTGTATTCTAATTACCAATGATTTAAACTGTAACTGTAGTGGAATACAGTTACTTATATTTTGTATTTTAAATACATAGTCCCGTTACATGTATTTCGTTACTCCCCAACCCTGGATACATCCATATAAATAATGTGCCAAGTTTTCATATAATCCATACTCTATATGAGCCAGTGCCTTGTACATTGCAAATTATATTTGTACATACCAAAAGTTTGTTCAAAAACTGTTGAATTGTAATAATTATTCTTTAGACTATTTTCATCCCTGTACAGTAAATAATTACAGCTTTTTATTCAAAAGATGGGTAAATACTGGCAATAATCAACTTTGTTAACATCAATCTTTGTTCATTATGTCAGCACACTGTCTTATGTGCTTTTAATACACTTACATACCACTTGTTTGTTTTTGTTTTTTTAGCCTTTTTTCACAGGAGTGAAAGCGAAACCTTAGTACCATTGTAATGAAAAGGAACTGATTAAAGGCTTTGAAATTGCCTTTTTATAAAAAAATAAATAAAAATAAATGTCAAAAGATTAAACTATAAAAGAGGCGATAGAGTTGATGTTTGACACTTCTTTGCTTGTCTCTTAGTGAGTGAACAGTAATAGGTTAAAGGTGCTTGCTTACCATTTTCTCTGTATTGTTCCTGAAAAGATGTTTTACAGAAGGTGATGCACAACTAAATAAAATGCACCTTCGTCATTACCACAAGTGCATGAGACACCCAGATTGTACACTCGTTTTGCTACAAAGATGTGGTTTCACATTTATTTTCAGCTTAAAAGAACAGTTCACCCAAAAATGAGAATTCTGTCATAATTTACTCATCCTCTTAAAAGCAGTATGACTTTGTGTGGAACGCAGAGGGATACAATTTGACACTAATTCAGTGAAATCTGTCAGGTTAAAAGGATATTTTCTGTGTGGCACTCTATAAAAGGACTTTCACAGGACTTTTCACAGAGGTCACGCAGCCTACAGACTACGTGGAATTCCTGAAAATGTTAATTCGGTTGTAGAATGCGGTTGTCACTCCCGTATTTTGCTGAACTGTGTGTGTACAGAACAGGATTAAGCACTAAAATGTGAAGTGACAACTGAATTTAGCTGCAGTGTGTATGGTCAGAGTGTTTATACAGTATGAACAAACCACGCTTACATTTTAAATTATCGCGATTTTCTCCGATTTTTATGTTAAAATGTAAATAGGTATGTGCACACTGGATAAGTCACCAGAACACTGGTTTGTTTTGTGTTTTTGGTTAAAAACAGTTTATGACCTAACCGCGTTAAAAGAACACTGTTTACGGCGTTTACATGACTTTGTGTTGTCGAGTTATTAAAGGTGCTGTAAGCGATTTTAGCCGTTCTAAACGATTGAACCATTGAATTAAAAATGCCCCCTCTTTTCAAAACGTTAATACCGACACCGGTGTCCCATGGTTGTCAAACACAACAGTAGCAAAATAGCGCCCTCAACTGACATCTATTATGAATCTGAAAATGGCATTAAGCCTCAACGATCCGCGTCAACAACAAAACTTTGAGAAGGCTCGAAATGATTGACAGGCAGAAAGTTGCCCACGGACAAAATTGTTTCTGCAGTTTACAGAGTCTAGACGGAGACTATAGCCTCTCTTCCACCATCAGGCCGAACTGTTCTTGTTGCGAAACCATTCTATTCTGTGCCGATCTGGGCCAGCCAGCACGGTAACAGATTTTTTTTCCCACTGTGGTGCTGAAAACAGACTTCAAATGTACATAAGAAATACGTCAGTCGTTACCTTGGTAATGCAAGAGTTTAAGGACCACGTGAGAAGTGTGTTTATTTTGCCCAAATAGTGCACTTGGCCAGCTACAGAGAAAAAAATTAGTAACCTTGGCAACTGACAAGTGACCAATCGTGAGTCGTGACGTCACTACAGGCATTCCACCAGCATAGTTGAGCACGGTTGTCCTATCCGTGCTGAGAATTCCGGGCCGAGAACGGTTTCTAATCGTGCCGTGCCGAATCATGCCCAGGTGGAAAAGCTATTGTAACCATTCCTCACTGTGCTCAGAACCATTCGGCCTGATGGTGGACTTATTTAGCAGAGATGGGCCACTTCTATTACAACGAATGGGAGAAAGTAGAACGGCCAACGTTCAACAGATGTAGAAAGGAAGTCCCGCTTTACAGTTAAAAGAGCCAATCACTAGATAGGAGCTGCTCTTGCATGCCACTTGTTTACATAGAAAAATAGCTGCCGGAGAGCATTCCAAAGATGGCTGCCAGTGGACTGACTTGCTAGAAGAAAGAATTTGGTCTAGAGCTGTACAGAGACTGGTGAGATAGGCCTGTCTCAGGACACATAATGATATTTTTCAGGGAGTATGAACATTTTGTGCATGCCATAGAACTGTTCAGCCATGACAAAAATTTGTAGGCGAACCCGGTAGTCTAATTTGCCATGGGTTCCCTGTGGATTTTATCCACAAGTTCAAAAACCCCATTATAAAAACCCATAGGAAAATCCAGAGGGAAACCATGGCAAATTCTCTAACAGGTTTTTGGACTACAAGCTGATTAGCTCTATTCTATATAATATATATATATATATATATATATATATATATATATATATATATCTTGCTTACAGCACCTTTAAGCATATTAATCGGTGTAGATTGTAGGACATGTAACACACTCATTGCCCGATTTGTAATGAATCATTTATTTGAGTTGAATCTATTTAATGAATACTGGCTGAGCTAGGAATGGCATATGTTGTGTTGTATGGTAGTATACACTGTGCCATTCTGAATTCAGCAACTGATCCGGTTCCGACTTGATGATCCGGTCAGGCTCGAAACAGCATATAAGGGGCGAGTAAATCATGATTAAAACCTTTGAGTTTGGGGTGAACTGTTCTTCCTCAAAACCAGTCCCAGGCTGTGTTTTGTGTCTGTCATTCCTCCTCCTGTACCCTTTTCTTTTGCTCTCCTTTTGACTTTTTCCTTGTGTAACTAAACCAACGTCTTGCTATAGCTCTGCCAACACTTTCCATCTCTGTTTTGATGAATTTAGAGACAAAAGCAGTAAGGTGTCAAGGACTGGAAGCCAGTGCCAGTGTTTCTTCTTTCTTCACTAGAGTAAGGCCGAGGTACTGCTGCCACGCTCACTAACCCCGGGTAGCTCAGAGAAATCTCCACTTGTCCACTTTTTAAAAATGTTTTCTTCTGGAATGCCCAATTTTGGATGTAAAATAAAGGAAGTACAAAAATGTACAGAAAATATACTCCAATATGCATGTGTTTTGGGTTACACCAAAACAGTGTCATGTTGCTAAATGGCTTTTTACTCTTGAAAAAGATCAATAAAAATGTCTTCAGATGGAAGCTGTGTAGTCATTTCTAACCTTATTTTTATTATATTTTTTGGCCCTCGTGTCATACAGTGCATCCGGAAAGTATTCACAGCGCTTCACTTTTTCCACATTTTGTTATGTTACAGCCTTATTCCAAAATGGATTAAATTCATTATTTTCTTCAAAATTCTACAAACAATACCCCATAATGAAGTTTGTTTGAAATCTTTGCAAATTTATAAAAAAAAAAAAAAAAAAAAAAAAACACACACAACACACATGTACATAAGTATTCACAGCCTTTGCTCAATACTTTGTTGAAGCACCTTTGGCACCAATTACAGCCTCAAGTCTTTTTGAGTATGATGCTACAAGCTTGGCACACCTATTTTTGGGCAGTTTCTCCCATTCTTCTTTGCAGGACCTCTAAAGCTCCATCAGGTTGGATGGAGAGCGTCGGTGCACAGCCATTTTCAGATCTCTCCAGAGATGTTCAGTCGGGTTCAAGTCTGAGCTCTGGCTGGGCCACTCAAGGATATTCACAGAGTTGTCCCAGAGCCACTCCTTTGTTATCTTGGCTGTGTGCTTAGGGTCGTTGTCCTGTTGGAAGATGAACCTTCACCCCAGTCTGAGGTCCAGAGCGCTCTGGAGCAGGTTTTCATCAAGGATGTCTCTGTACATTGCTGCATTCATCTTTCCCTCGATCCTGACTAGTCTCCCAGTTCCTGCCGCTGAAAAACATCCCCACAGCATGATGCTGCCACCACCATGCTTCACTGCAGGGATGGTATTGGCCAGGTGATGAGCGGTGCCTGGTTTCCTCCATGACGCTTGCCATTCAGGCCAAAGAGTTCAATCTTTGTTTCTCGTGGTCTGAGAGTCCTTCAGGTGCCTTATGGCAATCTCCAGGCAGGCTGTCATGTGCCTTTTACTGAGGAGTGGCTTCTGTCTGGCCACTCTACCATACAGGCCTGATTGGTGGAGTGCTGCAGAGATGGTTGTTCTTCTGGAAGGTTCTGCTCTCTCCAGAGAAATGCTGGAGCTCTGTCAGAGTGACCACTGGGTTCTTGGTCACCTCCCTGACTAAGGCCCTTCTCCCCCGATCGCTCAGTTTGGCCAGCTCTAGGAAGAGTCCTGGTGGTTCCAAACTTCTTCCATTTACAGATGATGGAGGCCACTGTGCTCATTGGGACCTTCAATGCTGCAGAAATTTTTCTGTACCCTTCCCCAGATCTGTGCCTCGATACAATCCTGTCTCGGAGATCTACAGACAATTCCTTGGACTTCATGGCTTGGTTTATGCTCTGACATGCACTGTTAACTGTGGGACCTTATATAGACAGGTGTGTGCCTTTCCAAATCATGTCCAATCAACTGAATTTACCACAGGTGGACTCCAATCAAGTTGTAGGAACATCTCAAGGATGATCAGTGGAAACCGGATGCACCTGAGCTCAATTTTGAGTGTCATGGCAAAGGCTGTGAATATTTATGTACATGTGATTTGTTTTCGTTTTTTATTTTTAATAAATTTGCAAAGATTTCAAACAAACTTCTTTCACGTTGTCATTATGGGGTATTGTTTGTAGAATTTTGAGGAAAATAATGAATTTAATCCATTTTGGAATAAGGCTGTAACATAACAAAATGTGCAAAAAGTGAAGCGCTGTGAATACTTTCCGGATACACTGTATTTCCCTCTTAAACATGATATTTACATCTCTTTATTCTTGCCCTGAGACAGAACGAGCAACAAAATCCTGAGATTGTCTGTAATTCATTTGTCTCTAAATTTATCTGAAATTTTCAGCTGCAAGTGAAGTCTTTTAATCTTTAATATCTTAATATATGTGCAGTTTTTAGTGGCTGTCAGTCCTAATTCTCAGAATTTGAAAGTGAGTGAAACAATCTGATTACATTGCATATTTAACGTTTCAGCACTCATTTTAGTATAATTAAACATGCCAGAAAGCTCTTCATAGCAGAATGATATACAGTATTGCCCTTGATCAGGTTTTAAAGGAATAGTTCACCCAAAAATGTAAATTCTCTCATTTACTCACCCTCATGCCATCCCAGATGTGTATGACTTTCTTCTGCTGAACACAAAAGAAGATTTTTAAAGAATATTTCAGCTCTGTAGGTTCATACAATGCAAATGAATGGTGGCCAGAACTTTGAAGCTCCAAAAAGCATATAAAAGCAGCATAAAAGTAATCAATAAGACTCCAGTGGTTAAATCTATATCTTCAGAAGCGATATGATAGATGTGGGTGAGAAACAGATCAATATTTATGTCCTTTTTTAAATTATTATTATTACAATAAATCTCCACTTTAAAATTTTTCTTCTTCTGTTTTTGGCAATTCACATACTTTGTGCATATCGCCACCTACTGGGCAGGGAGGAAAATTCATGGTAAAAAACATAAATCAACCTGACTCAGATTGAAACACTCTGATGTGTTTGTTGGCAAAAGAGGTCTGCTTGTAAATCAGTTAATACGTGTTGTCTTGTCTAATAACCTGCTTTGACCTTCTGTCCTGTGTTGTTCCGGTCTGTATTTTTGTTGATCCATAATTCAGAACAATATTTAACTGCACATTTGCAGAACATTTATTTGTATAAACAATTTATGTTGAATACTAAACAAGTTTTACCCTTTAGCTCAGTTTTCACAGCACAGTGTAAATCTTAAAATGCTGATTGTACTCCATATTTATGGAGCATTTATTATAATGCACATTCTATGATTTATAGTATATGTTGTTAATAAGACAGTCAAATTTCAGGCATTTTCTGACTCTTTCAGTATGGTTCCTGAATTTGCACGCTTTTGAGTAAGTCGCACTTTTATTCTTCCACGTTCATTTATGTATCTCATTCATTGCTTTTGTTACAGTAGTTGATCCTGAGTTATAAGGGGTTATATGGGTTTAATGAATATTTTGTGAATTAGTTTTTGAGTGCAAGAAAAATCGCATGCTAGTGAAACCATTGAATATTTTAACCACTTCATCAATGGAAATCTGTGAATAATATAGCACCAAGAGCAAATGATTTAAGGGTTGGCATTTCAGTCCACAATATAACTTGACCTGATTCTACTTCAGTTCAGGTTCTTTCTTCCCCAGTCCATGTTGTCTATAATAATATATTACTCAAGTGATAAAACTCATGCTTTCATGCATCCAATTCTATATTTTAAAGCAAAATGTGATGTGATCATTTCATGATGTGATTGTTAATCTAGTTACTCTGAAAATTGTTCTTTTGATTAGCCATGGACATGTAAATGGTTTGGGAAAGAGAGAGATATAGCATGCATCTTTTCAGTTTTTATTTGTACTTTTCCTCCCATTTTTATTCATTCAAATATAGCGCTTGAAATCCTTTTTTTCTGCTGTTTTATTATCTCTTCAAAGCATAAAGTAAGCTTTAAGCTAAGCATGCTTTAAAACAAGGCCACATGTGCATAGTCTCGTTTATATAATGAAGAGTCAGTGTTGTGGTTTGTGTTTTTAGAGCAACGGACCCTCTTCTTTTCACCACGTTTGCACTCACATCTCACCAAAGACGAAGAAGTTCCATCTGTGAGCAGAGACACAAATTCATCCTCTCTGAAGACCTCATCTCACCCCAACATATTTAGGACTTCCATACTTAAAACATATTTTTGGACCCATTGACTAGTGTTGCTGTACTGTATACCTTATCTTACAAGCAAAAGCCCCAAGATTCAAACTTCATTCAGAACAGAAACCCAAAACACGCTTAATTGCATATGGATCATAGTTTATGATTTAGCACTATTAGTGCAAAATTAGCATATCGTCATGGATTAGAAGAAACCTTCAAAACCCCTATTTGTTCATTTGTGTGTACAAAATATACAAATTATCAAATATATTTAGTAAGACCTTTTTATAATTAGTAGGGCAAAAAATTCTGATTGGTCCATTAACGAAAACTGACCAATTCTCATGCACAGTACAAATAATAGTTTGGGTTTTTTCTACGATGTGTCTGCCTAATATAGCAAATAAAGTGTAAGGTTCAGTGTATATATGGTACCCTGGTACCATTTCACTATACTGTATAAAACATGTGTTGTAGTCTCCTGTAAATTATGAAAAATGAGGCTGAGCCTCAAAGTTTGATTATTGAGTAGAACACTTTTGTTTTGGATTTGATATTAGAACAGAAATGCACCTCTTGATGTAGCAATATCATTGTTTTTACTCTAAGCTATTGACATTGTAGACATAATATATTCAAAAAAATTTTTTTTTAAATAATCTTTCAATTTTCAAGTCCCTAAAAAAGGTGGACATTGGGTTTATTTCAAAGGTTCCTCTAAATGTTGGAATTTATTTCAATTTATATGAGCTATGTATGTATTTGTAATTGTTTTATCCTATATACTAACACTTTACATGCATGCATGGTTCACTCTGTAGCCTATTAAAAAAAAGAAAAAAAAATGTTCTCAGTTTTTGCACTTTATAACAGTCTCAACTCTAAAAATATGCACAAAAAGTATTAAAACTCTGCAGACACTCAAATAAAGCAGTTGGATAACAGTGAAGGTTTCCTGTGTATGTATTATATTTATCCTGCAATAACACTATAATTAATATATATATATATATATATATATATATATATATATATAAAACAAGAGAAAATGGTAAAACAGAATTGTTTTATTTTTCGCACTAAGTTTGTAACACATTTGAGGAACAGACTTACAACCACTCTCGCTTAACAATACTGCAATTCAAAAACCCTCAAACGGCCAAATGTCTGCAGCAATACCCAGGAAAATCAGTGACTCTGCCCATCTGAATTAAAACATCTATGGAATGCCAATCCGGCCTTTATGTGCCACATTACACAATTCTTTGGCAGAAAACACATAGAGATTTCCCTTTCCTCCTGAGTTCCCATTTGATCTTTCAGTAGTTTAAAATTGTTTAATCAAATACAAAAATAGTACAGACTGTTGTCTAGTTCGATCTAAGCTAAACAATTACATACAGTATAATAATGCCATAATAGGCAAACAAACATAGAATTGGATCGAGATTTCTGCTTCTCTCTGGCTGCCAGGCTTGGGGTCGGATGCACAGAATTGTGCAGGTAGCATCGAGTTCCTCCGTACTGTACACTGTTCTCAGTCACATTTGCAAGCAAGTCCTCCATGATCATGTCTGAGTTGTGAAAGGTGTGATAATGGTGTTTCCCAACCACATATGAGAATAAGAATTAAATATCTGACAGTAATACTTCATATGTCCATTTTGTTCAGTTGAAATTGTTCCTTTTGGTGAAAAGTCCAACAATAAAGTAGCTCAGCATGACAGTCTGTTAAGCAATATAGCTTACAACGATAAAGAGCATTTATCTTTGTTCTTCAACATTCCAGGAAATATAAAAGATAATAAATATAAGGTAATGTCTATAATTTACACCCTGATCATAATACAACTCTCTTCCATCCCTCAAAACATAATAAGCATTTACAGCATCATTGATAAATACATCAATCTCATCATTAATACATGTCAAACCATGAACTGCCCCATTACATAATAATATCTTGTCAATTATATTTGTTTGATATTTTCTCAAAAGTGTTTGAGTATTAAGAGTTTTATTGAGATTTTCTACTTAAACTGCATAACATCACTACTTCAAAAAGGTTATCATTTAATTAAAAATTTTTATGTCATGGATTTAGCTGATGATAACCAAAATGTTATCCTTTTAAATCAGCAGGACATGATTTTTGTCTAAATGTTTTTGCTCTAACCATAGAAAAAGCTAAAATGTTCAAATGATTTGCCTGATATGCACATTGATTTCAATTGAAACAATAAAAAAACACCAAATAAATACCACAAATTATATAAAAACATATGCCTTGCAACAAATTTTCATATCAAGAAAGAATTCCACTGTAATCAATGAAATGATACAATTGGTTTCAGAATGCCACGTCACCACAACACTATGCTACTCTCAGGTACAGTAGGTGACAAACACAAGGCAGCAGTGTGTCATTAACTTATTTTCAGTCATAAAAACAATGAAATACCCCTTCTTCTTAGAATCCCTCTTTCTTTACTAGACTGACAATACTGTATTGCTACTTCACAGTAAAAATCAGTTCAGTTGTGTTTTGACACATTTTGCAAAGACCATCTTCTCATCCATTTTTTGATGCATTCGTAACTTCAGGGTTGTTTCAACACTTTCCAGAAATAGAGTATCTGATGTTTTGTGTTGTAAACGGTCACAGTAGGTAATTCCAGGAGCTCCATAACTAATCCATTCAAACTCTCTTCCATTTAAAATATGCTTGATTTTAAGTAAGAATGTTTGAATCTGATTTGACTCTATAAATGTTTGACTTTAAAAGTCATTTCCACATGTATTGTCAGCTGGGGCCCTTTGAAAAAGGGCTGCTCTTAAGTATTTGCTGACATTAAGAGGCACCATCTTCAATTGAATCCAAACACTGTTTCTAAGGAGATCCAAACTTTCTCACTTTGTTCTTCTTGTTAAAATAAATAAAAATAAAAATAAAATAAATAATGGGTCTGTGATTTGGCAGTATGATGCTTTACTCTCTTTCCCCATCTTCACTGCTCCCTTTAAGATATAGGCAAAGCACAACATTGCATTAGCTTGATATTTCCCTGACTTATGCTGCAAATACTGTATTATGAATGTTAAAATCACTTGGAAAATAAAAATGTAACATTTAACTGTAGAAAAACTCTCTTCAAATCATGAAATTTAATTAGGGTGGTCTTTCACTGTACTGTTTGAGTAGTTGTGTAAAGTGTTATTGTAAAGTAACACTTTACACTAAGGTTTTTTTCGTTAACATTATTTAAAGCAATAGTTTACATGAATTAACAATGAATAATATTTTTACATCATTTATTAATCTTGGTTAAAGTTAATTACTGCAACATAACTAAATTTTAACAATAAAATTGTATATATTAACATATGTACATGCATGGTTCTAACATGAACAAAAGTTTTTCAATAAATTAACAATAACCAAGATTATTAAAAGTTTGAAAACTCATTTTTCAGTTTCCTAACATCATTCGTTTTCCAAAGTATGTGGTTATGGAGAGTATTTTTGAGACTCTCAGTTTTCAGTGGAAGAAAATGCCATTCCAGTCTGTATGAGAGGTTTAAACATACTGTTGCAAAATGAATGCATTTTCAAATAAAAACAAACTTATTGTTACGTTTTATATAAAATGAAAACTATTAAAAAAACAAAACAAAAAAACAATGAAAAACATTAAAACAAAAAGACACAACAATTTAAAGTATTGAACTATTTAAACTTTTGAAGTACTTTATGTACTTCAAACAACTGCTTACCTCCTGCAGAATCCATATCTGAATCTGACACATGTGTGATGGAGAATCGTGAAACATTGGATGGAGACACAGTAAAACGGGAGGAAACCTGTGCCACAGGTTTAGTGCTGCTGGTCAGTAGGCTTGGCTTTGAAGTGATGTCTGGAGGAGAACCCTTGGTAGATGTGGGAAGGGGCAACAAGGGGAAATCGTCTTCCCATTCAAGCCCTGCACCTGATATCAAAGAAAAGAGATGACAGGATGGTAAATAGTAATGGCTATAGAAAAATAGAAAGAAACAAAACTTTTCAGCCAGATGAAAAGGTAGACTCTTACTCTCTTCTGAGATGTTTCCATCTGAAGAGTCATCGGAGACATTGACCTTTTCCTTCTGGTTTGGCACTTCGCCCTTTGCACTTGGTTTGCTTGACTCTCCACCAAGGGGAGAGCTGTGATCTGCCAGCTCCCTGGTAGGGCTTTCCTATTCAAAATAATATATATATTTTAGGGGTTGTACTAAAATATAGTTCAGTGGTTACCTTTAATTCATGAAAATTAGAAATGTCACTTGAAATAGTTACCTGGTCAAACAGAAAGACGGTGACATCATCAAAGAAGGACACCACCTTCTTTTTGGTGTCCATTTCATCGGACAGTGAATCGCTAAGTAGAGTTGGCATCTTGAGTAGGCTTCTGAGTTTGTGTGCATCACTGCTGTCACTTACAATAATAGGCACAGGCAAGATCTCGTCCTCACTTTCTTCGCTCTGCTCCCGAATGCTGTACGTGCGCAGTTCCTCATCCGATTCATCACTGTCCTCAGAGTTACCATCTTCCTCATCTGCCTCCTCCCCATCCGTGGGAGACATCCGTCCTTCTAGTAAAGGGGGAGGAGAGCAAGAACGTGTGGAGCTTCTTTTACGCCATCCCTTTTCAGGGTCTTTATTCCTGGATTCCAGATTTTCATGTGTGGAGGAATCAGAAGAATGGTTGCTTTCTGGCCCAAGCACTAACACCTCCTCTGAAGTTTCCTGCTGAGGCACTGGTTCATCTGTGGACAAAATCGCACAGCTCACATCTTTGACTATGTCGTGCTCATTTATACTCTCCTCTCCATTGGACTCAACATTGTCTGCAACATCACCCTCAGAGGTTAGTGTGTCAAGAGATGGACTGTTCCTGGTATGTTCTTGCTTGAAAGAATCCTCATGATTTATGTTGGGACATGGGGATACATCTGAATTAAATACTTGAGATTCCAATGGTACAAGTTCTGCAGAGTGATCTGAATCTATCCCAAGTTTTTCACCATCAAAATGGTTTTCTATGGTGGATACTTTGTTAACAGGAGCTGAGAGACATTCATAACAGATGGCATGGTCAAAAGACGACACTCCTTCTTCTACCTTTGAAAGAACTTTGGAAGTTATGTCCTCAGCCTGTTCGAGAGCTTTTTCACTCTCCTTTGTAGATGACAAAAGATATTCATCTCCATCTGTCTCCTGTGGAGGATGTAGGTTTTCTTTATCTATAATTTCTTCTGGTCCCTCTTTCTGGTCCTCAAGTTCATTGATGTCCTCTTCACTTTCTTTATCTTTCCCTGCATCATAGTCAGAGAAGTAGGCCGAATCTCTGTATGGAGTTTTATCACTCAGTGCATTAAACTCCCCATCACTGCTCTCAGATGTTGTCAAGGCCATTACAGTATCAACATTGTGATCTATCTGCTCAGCTTCAGCCCTTTTAACCTCTTGTTCTTCGCTGACAAAGTTGGTTCCAGATGTCACCTTTCCCAAGGGCTGGATGAAGGCTTTGGCATCTTGTATCTCATGGGGTTCCTTTGGAACAAATTCTGGAGATTCATGGTTTTCTGTGTCGTAGCCGCTGTCCACAGTCTTGGGAGAGCTTGATGGATGGATGGATGCAGGACTCAGAGTCTCACTTGAACATGCTGTGGATGGTATGTCAATGGAGTCCATTGAGTCTGGGGTACCAACCTGCTTTTGTAATGACTTGAATGTTGGATTGGTGTAGTCAAAAGTGTCTGCTTCCACTGTAAAGTCACAAAAAATCCCTGAGGTTACGTCAGTGATTTCATCATCGCTACAGTCATCAATCTCCACCAGGCTGATACTAGAGCGTCCATGATCCACACCACTGTCCAGCGTCTTACTCAACTCTGACTTTGGCTCTGAATTGGGTAATTCAGTTGGGGATTTCTCCAACTGTGGGGCGATGGTAAGAACTTCGGTCTTAGGGTCTGCTGGAGATTGTTGAGTGTTTTCTTGTTTTGAGATCATGTCCCCTACTCTAATATCCACATATTGCTCAGATACTTCAGACAGTTTTGCACCTTCCCTTGATGTCTCTGTTTTGGACACTAGATGTCCAGCAGATAAAGGTGCTTGGCCAAGATGTTGGTCTTTTTGTGGCAACACCATGCTTTTCCCTGGAATACAGTCGATCATGAAGCAGTTCCTCACAAGTGTCCCTGTTAGAGGGTCTACAAAATGTGAACTGCTCAAAGCCTGACAACATGGCACAGGGTATACTTCAGCCTCTCTGGGTTCATGGCATATATTTATATACGAGTTGCACTCGGGTGAAGGGTTTGAAGAAACATGTCTTCCATGCACCAAACAAGTATTACTTTTGACTGTTGCCTCTAAGCAGTCGACTGGTTTAGAAATGTGGTATGGCAGGCTCTGCTCTTCTGGCCATGTATCCTCAACATCCGTCATTGGCATAGTGTAGTGGAAGTCTGCATAAGAATCCTGCAGACAAGATCCTTGCATCTGACACAAGGTCCTTGGGTTGTTATTTGCTGGATTGCTGGTGGACCAACTCCTTCCACGCCTTTCCACAAATATGTCTTCCTCTTCATCAGAGTCACTGTCATTATGCCCTACAAATATAGCTCCACCCGACGCCATGTCGATGCAAACTGAGTGGTTGCCTGGCATAGTCTTCCTCAAGGAACCCATCATATCATAGTACCCTCCTGTGACATTCTTTCCTATAATGGAACCTTGGATGTTCTCTAAGTAAGGATCAGCATAACCCTGTGGTGGACTGCCAAGTGATGGCGAGACCCCTAAAGGGTCCTCCAGTTCCCCAAGTGCTTGTCTCAGGCTTCGAGACCCCCAGCTCTCTTGTGGCAGTTCTGTTGAGTCTCCAATCAAGTAGTGGTCCATTCGCTTTGGAGGTGATGGCTCATAATAGTAACCTATATCTCTGTCTTTGTATGAAACATAGTGACCAGACTCCCATGGCCTGAGAGGACTTCCATGGCCTAAAAGAGGCTCCATAGTTAGAGACATAGCAGGACTGGTGTCTGAATCATAGGCACTGCTTTTTTGGCCCTCCGCTGACCAGTATAAGTCTTCTGGTTTGGCTTCAGAGGGACAGTTGATACACTCCCTAGAGTCTCCACTACCAGTCAGAAAGATTCCACTGCCTTCCCCAAACTCTGGACTGTAAGCACACATGGTGAAGTTCATGTCAATATTGCTTTGCACTGGCTCCTCAATGCGGATGTAATACTCATTACTCACAAATGGACTATGAGCGCTCAAAACTGGTACCACACCAGGGGTGTGTAGTTGCTTGGGCTCATAGTATGAAGGAGAAACCCCTAGGGGAAGTCCTTCAACTGCACAGTCACCCACCATTCCTCCTGGAGGGTAGTAGATCTCCTGACAATGGGGATTACCTTGACCTAAAGTGCCAGTAGTGGATGAAGAATGGTAGTGCTGTTCAGCCCTGGCCTGCTCCCACTTGTACTCAAAGTTGAGGCCATGGCTGGTTTCAGTAACTGTTAGGATGTCATCTCCAGACTCAGAGTGGTAGCCGTCTCCTGAGGGAAACTGCTCCAGTAGAGGGAATGAGGAAGTGGTGGATGACACGGGCATGCCAATTCCAAGTGCACCGACTCCGTGTAGATTGGCTTGGTTTGTGTTGGGTCTCAAGGAGTTCCAGCGTCTCTCAAATTCTTCTTCAGCCTCACTGGCACCTTTGGCACATAGGTAACTAAGCAGCAGATGAACTTCCTCTGCAGTGGGCCTCTGGTCAGGCTGAAGCCAACAGAACTGCATTACTTCATACCTGATGATACATACACAGGACAAATATTATTAGAAATTTGCAGATGATCATGAATATGGGTAGCTGACATGAAATACTTTTGGAATGTTAACACCTCCAGCGTTGCAACATTATATATACCATCTTAAACTTTTTTAAACAGCCTTTTGCTAATTAGTTTCTATTTTTAATGCTTGCAGCTTTTTTGACCTCATATTAATTAAGAGACTACATGGAATGTTTGTACTTTTATTCGTTTTTAAATTCATTATTCACACCTCAGGACCATTTAAAATGAACAAGTCAATGGTGAAAATGGTGAAAAACTTAGAAATACTGTACAAATTAAAATTGTGACTAGTCATAGGACCCAAGATAAACGCTTTTCCTTATACAGTCATTTAAATTTTAACCTAAAATATTGATGTTAATTTTAAAATGAGTCCATGGACATGTTATGTGTACTCAAATTAATTGATAACAATATGCAGGAAATGAGAGCCAAATAATTTGCAAAAGGAACATTCATATTTGCGAAGCAAAACTACAGTTTTAAGGAAAATGTTTTCAAAAGGAAAGGGTAAAAATCAAAAGACTCCAGAGAACAAAAAAAATCAGAGGTCTAACTCCAGATACTTAAATAAGCAAGAAGGGCAATATAAAGTTTATAACACCTACCAGCGTTCAGCAAGAGGGTACTTAATTAGAGGCTTGGGCAGCTTCAGTTGCTGGTCCTTCACAGCATAGCTGAGAACCTGTCTGTCTGAATAATGAAGATATGGCTGATTCCCCAACTCAAACAGCTCCCAGATCGTTACACCAAGTGACCTTAGGTACAGAAAGAAATAATATAGTCTTGTAACTGTAAAGTAAAAAGTGATTTATAAACAATATAAAGCTTGTTTGCATCAATCAATAATGACTTGTGATATCTATCTAGACATAATACAATCATCAAAGTTGTCTTAAAATTTTGATGATTGTTTTGCAGCATAAATGCTAAATTGAAAGCCTTTATCTTACTTTTTTTTTACCACATAAATATAAAATTTTTGCTATTGCTGTTACTTTTTGTAGGGGTACTGACCAGACATTGCTTTCCTTGGTTTGGTCCACCGCCAGCAAGTTACCATGAACCTCATCCACCAGCTCAGGGGCAATCCAGCGTAAAGGAATCCAAGTCTGGTCTGATGTCACAAAGTAGTCTTCCTAGATAGGAACAGACAAGAGGGCATAGTACTTAATGTTAGGGAAATAATTGTGGTCTACATGTAAATTACTGCTAAAACTCATTTTATATTTTATTATTCTTCATTGTGTAAATTTGAATTAAACTTTACATACTTTGTACTTGTTGTGTGATAGTCCATAATCTCCAATCTTGACGTTTATGTCTGATGTAAGCAGGCAATTTCTTAAAGCCAAATCACTGTAAAAAGAAAAATCAGAGCATTATAAATAAATGTGATGATCCTCTTGTGAAAATGGGGTGTGGCCTAAATTATACCAGAACAAACATCCAGCTAAAGCATTACTTGATGGGTTTTATTAACTTGGACACCCCTCCAAAAAACTGTCATACAGTTACACAATATAACAGATATATGTCAGACTCTAATGCACACATCTGATGAGTAGCTAATGGGACATTACTTTCCTAAGGCACTGGAACATTCTCCCTTTCAGGAATATTTACAATGAAAAACCTTGGCAGCGAGATGTTGAAGTTGCTTGGAGATTTGTGGTGACCCCCAGCAACAAAATCACTGATGCTGGAGTGGAGTAAGAACACTCAGGCAGCATCAGGAGATTGTTGCAGGGAGAAACCATTGGACAGGAAGCAGGAAATGCAGATTCATATTCCAAATCATTATATTCATCCTCATATAGCTAAATCTCTTGGTTTTCCTTCGGCGCTTTATCATAGGATGATCATGACAATAAATAATACAGTATATTTAAAAGGGCCTGCTTATTTTTAATTGACAGTTAATTAGAGTGTAAATCAGGATGTTAGTGTTTGTATCAAAGTGTCGGCACACCTGTGGGTGAAGTTGTTTTTGTGAAGGTGCAGCAAGCCTGAAGTGATCTCACATGCCATTCTCTGAAGCAGTAAGGGGTCAGGGATCATGGAATCTGTTGCCCTGCAGCTGCGCAGGTAGCCTTTAACATCACCCTGTAACCATGGAAAACAAACAAATACATCTCAAAACAAAAAAATACAAACATAAATCTTAAAATACAAACGCAAGGCAAAAATTCAAATCAGTATGTCCAGATGCCCAAAGTATGCACTGTTAGCCTGTTTTGCACTGGCACACCACTGGGGGGCAATATATAACAAAATATTTTGATGACAGATTTTGATTTAGTTGCTGATGTGTTTTATTTATTTATTTTATTCATCTTTTATCAAAGCTGTAGCACATGCAGCCTGGGTAGATCATCATTAACCATAACAGAAGATATCATATAAAAGAAAGAACTAAAATATTATGAACTCTTGTATGTAGTATAATGCACAAAAAGAAAATGAGTCTGATAACTTAGAAAAGTACCTACTACTCAACCAGTCACACAATTTGAGCAGAAACATTGCATGATGAGTTACACACCAACGGTTAATACTTAGGGTTGGAAGAAACCCTAACCTTAAGTATGAGCAATAGTAATAGATGCTTGCCTTAGCAAACACC
Organism: Myxocyprinus asiaticus; assembly: GCF_019703515.2. Taxonomy (NCBI): domain Eukaryota; kingdom Metazoa; phylum Chordata; class Actinopteri; order Cypriniformes; family Catostomidae; genus Myxocyprinus; species Myxocyprinus asiaticus. The sequence continues at coordinate 34,405,973 of NC_059375.1, forward strand.
ATTAAAATGTACTAAGATATCCATCTTGACACATGTTAATTACAATTTAAATCTCCTTTTCCATGACCTCTTGTTGCTACAGAGAGAAAATATAAAACTAGACAGAAGTTTGTACTAACCAGAGGGCAGAACTCCATGACCAGTAAGTAGGGTGTAACCTCTGTGCATTGGGCGAGGCATTGCACTAAAGCCGGGTGCTGGAGAGTCCTGGACAGAGTGTTTTAGCCCCATTATCATTCAAATACACCACAGTCACACTACACATTCATAAAGTCCTGCATTCTAATTAGTAATTAAACAGACACTTTTATCCAAAGCAACTTACATTACATTTATTATAAGGACAGTTACTCTAGGGCAACCTAGGAGGAGAAAAACGACTGACTATTTATATATAAAAAAGCACATGCTTTTTATATGCACCGCCCCAATGTCCTATTTTAATAGGAAATACGTCAACTCAGGAAAGAATACTATGCTCATCAAGCCATTTCATGAGGTCTTTAACCACCAGGCCACACCACCCCCACATTCTAGCAAAAAACATTAGATAAAAACTGAAATATACTATGCATGATTTGTTTACCAGTATGGACGAGCCTCTTCCAAGAAATGCATCTGGTCCTGAATGCTGGCGCTGGCCTTTAGTTCCTTCACCACCACCTGGGTACTGCTAAGACCAGAGTGAACCTCCCCCAACAATACCTGTGAACATCAACACACCAACACACACAGGCACAATGCACATCCACACAAGGGAAAGACAACAGAAAACACAGACATACATATATGAACACAGGGAAATTGGACAACACACACAATTATGGACAGGGCAACACATATAGATACAAATAGATACACACAGGAAGGAAATGGTCACAAAGGAAGGATAGCAATGGAAGACAGATATTCCACACAAACCAAAAAGGGTTTAAATAAAGTCCAGGAATCATGCAAATGAAGCACACCAAACAAAACCAGATGAGATATCGGTAAACATGCAGCCACAGAGACACAGATGTACAGATGGACATACCCATTCAATGGAAAGTTGTGGAAGTTGGGGTAGAGCGTGTTTATGTATGTGTGTTACAAAAAGAAGGAAGAAGAGAGAAAGAATGAGAATGAAAGTGGCATCCACCATTCCCAACAAATATCCAATTGAACTACTACTGTTATTTACAGCTAAACAGAGATATCAAACCATTTTTGCTCCTAAATGCCTGCCATTATGTAATAAACATGACTATTTAGCAAAACGGTAAACACAGAGATAATTATAATAAATTAAGTGTTTAAATAATAGCAAAGATTCGAATAACTAATGAAAAAAATTTTAATGTAAAAACTTCTAAACTACGTTTTTAACTTTAACATTTTTTTTAAAATTCCCCCCTAAGTTTATTTTTTTGTTTTTATGGGGGTCCCTTAAAGGGATAGTTCACCCAAAAATGAAAATTCTGTCATCATTTACTAACCCTCATATTGTTCCAAATGACTTTCTTTCTTCCATGGAAGACAAAGGCAGAAGGTTATTGACTGAAAGCCTCACTTACCATTCACTTTCATTTAAAGTTGTCAAAGTTAACACGTTAATGCATGCTATTAATTAAAAAATTTAACACATTAATTTTTCTTAATCGAAATAAACGCATTTACCGGTAATAAAGCATAAACAAGTATAAACACTCGTCGGAGTATGGTGGAACCTTTGCGAGTCATTGCACACCGGGCAAGTGGTAATGGCCTTATTATTGATTGAATCAAACAATTCATTACATTATGTGGAGTTCAAAGCAGCGGTTGACACTGGCGTTGATGCCCTGATGCGAATTGTGAATGCAGCTGCACAATTGCTGTAGCATAGCGGATAGCCACAGTCTTCCAGCTGATTAATATTGTGGAGGATGAGAGTTTAAAAGATTTAATGTGCTTTGCAATGGATACGCAACCTATGGGGACTAATTCTTTTAAATAGTCATCCTCCCACTTAGACTTAGCAAAACATTTATAGTTACTTGAATTGGTGTTATTTTAGTGCATTTCTATCTTTATACTGTGGAAGGCTTTGTTTTGGAAAATGTTAATAAAGCGTTATTGTTACATATTGTTTTGTTTATTGTTTTGTTTTCTTTCTTAAAAATGAAATACAGGTAAATGCAATTTGACAGGAAAAGAAGTATATATAGAGTACAATTTCAGCACTTTTAAAATCTGCGATTAATTGCAATTAACTATGAAACGTTATGCGATTAATCGCGATTAATCGCGATTCACATACACATCCATTACATGCTGAATTTGTAATGCTTCCATCAGGAAGGCGTTACAGGGCTCTAAAAATTTTTTTTTACGAATTCTTTTGTACCTAAGGCCATTAGACTGCTCAGTGGAGGAGTGTAATGATTGTTTGTTCCATTTTGATTTTGTTATGCAATTGTGATCATTTACGAATGAGATTTTGTGCATTACAGTGTATTATTTTTAATTTGGTCTCATGCAAATCTTGTGTGTGATTATTGTGTGTTTTTGTATTGTGATGAGAAGCCAAAGGAAAATTTCCACATCTGAGGACAATACAGTAAAAAGTATATTAAAAACTGTAATCAACTGACAGCCCTTCTTTCATTGCATCTTCTTCCCATACAATGAAAGTGAATGTTAACTATCAGTCTGTCATACAAAAAAGTCATACAGGTTTGAAACAACATGAGGATGAGTAAATGATTACTGATTTTTTTATTATATTTGGGTGAACTATCCCTTTAACTCTCTCAATACTGCTTGCAGTGAGATTGCAAGAACTGCTTATCCAACATCAAAGGTTGAGGATGAGAGCAATGTAACAGAGGAATGGCAAAGGTAATGTTGCGTGGTAGACATTTTCACATCCTCGGTACTAAACTACACTTGACTACAGAGCAGAATAAAGTTAAACGTTTGATCTGTACTGGCACAGCCTAGAGCATCTACATCTGCACAGTAAATATATAAACAAATAAACTAGGCTTACCTTGCCAAAACAGCCATGTCCTATCTCCTTTATGTAAAGCAAGCTGTGGCAGCCAAGATCTTTGGATCTCAGGAGCTGGACTAGAGAGTAAATATCAAGAAGAAGACACAGATGATACAAGAAATTAATTGTAAAATACAGGTCTAATATATACAGTGGGGTCTAAAAGTCCACATGAGAATGCTTCTATTTAGCATTTTTCAAAATTAATAAATTTTTTCATTACAAAGTATATAATTAATATAACAATTTGAGTGAAAAGTTGAAAAGAAAAATTACATCAGTTTTATTATTTCTTATTTTTATTTTTATTTTTTTGTGTTCCCCTTTTGATTTAATGACAGCATGTTCAGTACTCAAACTGACATGGACTCCATAATTAGTAACCTAGAAATAGTGCAAAATCTTAAATATTTTTCCTTCATTTTAAGTCGAACTGTTTCTTTGTTTTAAATCTTTTAAAATCCTAAAATTTTCTGTTTGTTTCTAGATTTTCAATGTGGTCGCACACTTTTTGACGCCACTATATACATAGGCTAGATTCAATGAACTGACAGCAAATGTTATAAAAAAACCTGCAGTTTCCTCCCCCAAAAACTATAAGAATAATGATGATGATCATTATCTGATCCTTAGATTTTCTCACAATGTGAGTGAAATATGTGAAGACTTAAGATCTTCCTCCGGCAAAAACGTCATCTTCCAAATATCCTTTCCAAAAGGGTCAGAGTGTAAATCTTCTGCGCAAGAGTGATGTTCAATGGCACAAAATGAAAGACGATAGTTTGGTTGTAGAGTTCAAAGTCTCCCCATGATCTATCAAACTGGTTGAAAACCATTGTTCTGAAATGCAAACGTTAGAGAACGCAGGGAACGAATGGAGCCTGCTGCAGTAGGGATGGATTTGGCAAGTGATTTTCTGTACCATTCCACCCTTTATCTGACAGATCCTCACATATCTCTACATAAAAAAAAGCCACCAGTCCCTTTCTCTCTCTTTCTCCTGTCTGCGTCCACACATAGATGCTGATCACGATGGCCACAAACAGACAGTTCATTGAAAGTGTATATGATATGTCTCACTCTCTGTTGCCTTGTTATGCAGCAACCATATTTTACACACATGTGATGCTGTAGAGACTGTTCATTCTCCCTGCCTCCTCGCAGAGAGCCCTTGCTGGGGAGAATCAGGCTCTTTGTCCTGCCAGTGGTGCTGCTTGGTACCAGTGAGATAACACAAAAACTAATGCTATTATTCCTGAGGTTTCTAGCCTGGGACAGGCAGAGCAAATGGCCGGTAAGCAAATCAGAAAGGTTTCTATGTGTGCGGAATAGGATAAAACAATACAGAACAAAATATTTACAATTATAGTAACTTAAAATCAGTAAGGTTGCAGACAGCCATAGAGCATACTGAATCCAGCAAATATTAAATATATACAGTATAGTACAGGAATAGTTCACCCAAAAATGAATAGTTCTCTCATCATTTACTCACCCTCATGCCATCCCAGATTTGTATGACTTTCTTTCTCTGCTGAACGCAAACAAATGTTTTTAGGAGAATATCTCAGCTCTGTAGGTTCATACAATGCAAGTGAATGGTGGGCAGAAATTTGAAGGTCCAAAAAGCACTTTAAAGCAGCATAAAAGTTATCCATAAGACTCCAGTGGCTAAATCCATATCTTCAGAAGCGATATGATAGGTGTGGGTGAGAAACAGATCAACATTTAAATCCTTTTTTACTATAAGTCTCCACTTTCACTTCCACATTCTACATCTTTTGTTTTTGGTGGTTTGCATTCTTCATGCATATCGCATGGAGAATTTATTATAAAAAAGGACTTAAATATTAATCTGTTTCTCACCCAAACATATCATATCATATCACTACTAAAGACATGGATATAAACACTGGAGTTGTATGGATAACTTTTACACTGCCTTTATGTGCTTTTTTTGGACCTTCAAAGTTCTGGCTACCATTCACTTTCATTGTATGGATCAAGAGAGCTGAGATATTCTTCTAAAAATCTTTGTTTGTGTTCTGCAGAAGAAAGAAAGTCATACCCATGTGATGGCATGAGGGTGAGTAAATGATGACAGAATTTACATTTTTGGGTGAACTATCCATTTAATTTGACGCAAATGAAAACGAGAATATGAGAGTTAGTCGGTCTAATCTACAGTGTCACATCTACTTTTAACAATCCAGGTTTTACAGAGTTTTTTTGCCCACTGTATATGTTGTGGAAATTTCTTCACCAAAATGTACAAAAGTACTATTGAATAGACTGTACTTCTATCCCTCACATCCTTGTTTCTGTGTAAAATTAAAACCGCCACGAGATGCCAAAATGTTGATATTGTTACCACTATGTCAAACAACTCAAATTTGGGAGTCAGACCGGAATTCATAACATAATGCAAGTACACGTTACAGTCTCAACATTGTCACAAGGGGCTCTATAGCAGACATTAGTGTGAACTGTCCACTTCTAAGATGAATTTTCTCTTTTTATGTCAACTACTGTCATAGCGAAGTAACGGTTTGAAGAGAATTTTGGTGAGCAAGTAAGTTCATATATTAATAGCAACTAACCTGAATAATTAACACGACTGAGTTTAATAGCACAGACTTTTGAAAGTAACTATATCGCCCCCTAGAGTACTGAGGTTTGTTAACGCCGCCACAATAAAGGGGCAGTCACACTCAGCTTTGAGCACGCATATTTCTTTGTACAACGCAACGGACCAGGATATGATGTCATGCGGGAGGACTTCTGGTGTAAGAAAATAATACATTTCAAAAAAGCAAATAATATTAAATTAAAAATGTAAAAATATATTGTCTACTCACTTTCCTGCAACAGTACATCTCGCAGCTTTGAAATATGTATCCTTTGAATTGAACTCCTATCGGTCGCACGTCCTCTTGTCGTACGAATTCATGGTTTAGTGTTTAACAAGCTTGAACTTTGGTACACAGTATAGTACGAAATTTCTTCGAATGAGCTTACGTTTCCGCTCTGCTGCATTCGGATGCGTTTGAATGGGAATGAATGGAGCATAGTGTGACCGCCCCATAACGCAAAAATGTAAGCATGCTCAACTGGACAGCATGTTGGAAATGTGTTGGCCAAGCGTTCGCATTTGCGTAAGTGCACATGCGTAAAGTATTTTTCTGGCCTTCCCCCATTCACTTGGGGCATTCACTCCCTCAATTTAATGCAGCTGTCACTCCTAAATGTGTCCCCTGTGCAGTGTGAACATGGCCAATGTCACAATAGCCAAATATTCAAAACTGAATAGAACAATACTGGGATCCCTACATGGTGCTGCCAACAGTATAACAACAATATGTCAACAAAAATAACATCTTGTTTCAGAACATGCCCAGAGTGTCACTACTTGGCTTGCTCATTACCGCCGTGCTGGTTAGTGACAGTGACATCTGGACAAGTGGCTGCTGGGAATGCAGTCATTGGTCAAATGATAGAGAAAATTCATTCCATTCCAGCCAAATGGAATTTACATTATCAAACACATTTTGGCACATCCTGCTTTATCCGTCCCTCTAGTCCATCTTTCCGAGTAATGCAAATCAGTTTGGATAATTATTTTGTGATGCAGTTTGATGAAGTAAATATCTGACTGAAAGAAAGAGAGCTGGTTTGTTGGTCTTAGCTGGTTTGAGCTGGTCTTCCAGCCTGTTCAAGCTGGTCTTACCCAGAGGTGCCCAAAACCCCTCTAAAAAAAACAAACAGACCAGCCTGACCATGCTTGGAGCCCAGCTAGGACCAGCAAACCAGCTTTGGCTGGTTTAAGCCATTTTTGTTTTTTTCAGCAGGAGTGTGCATAATATATGAAATGATGTGACTTTCAGAGAATTTACATGCTCAGAAGAAGATGCATGCGTGCGTGTGTATGTATGTGGGTGGGTTTATGAGCACAGCTGTGTTGGGGTGGATACTGTACACCAGAGGGCAATACATTAACTGTTTGGCTCAAACATCTCAAATTGAAAGGGAAAACACACAACAATTAGCTTCTTCATTTGTCTCACTGACTCCTCAGTAGAAGAAAGACATGCCTGATTGCAGACAAATGCTACAAAAGCCAAAGACACATGGCTGACAACAGCTCATTGATTGTGTTACAGTGATTGAGGCAGGCCTGCCTGCACCGGAACTTTCCGGCTGGAGGATTGTATTTCAAACGTCAGCCTCATCTCTGAGGAGTGACATCATTCCAGTCACTCCTAAAAACAGAGCTGTACCTGAAATTCACAGGCCCGGGCCTACATTTTTACAGATGGCCTCCTCTCCTCTGGGCCCAATGAATTGGCTCTACCATACAGCCGTGGTTCTCAAATGGGGGGTTGTGACCCAAAAATGGTCTGTTCTGATAGGGTTGTGTTTTATGGGGAAAACAATGGTAGATGCAAATAAAAACTGCAACTAGCCATATCATTGTTCATAGATAGGACTGCAAAATAAGTAGGTTTATCAGCTTTGGAAAACAAGTAGAAAATGCTTCCCATATATTTTGTTGATGTCAAAGGCTGTGCATCCAAACTCTATATTATTTTGGCGCAAATTAATTTGTCACTTGGTAATATGACTAATACTCATACAAAAATCACACTTTTGCTGTTGTTAATGCATTTATAAATGGTACGTTTTCCAATTCAGCATGTCATATTAGTAATTTTGCATTTTGTTTGGCATATGGAGTTCGTGGTAATATATATATATATATATATATATATATATATATATATATATATATATATATATATATACACACACACACGCACACACACACACACACACACACACACACACACACACACACATTTATATTATATACAGTACTGTGCAAAAGTTTTAGGCAAACTTTCAAAGTGAGGATTTCTTAAAAAAAAAAAAATAATGACATAAATAGTTTTCATTTATCAGTTAACGTCATACAAAGTCCAGTAAACAGAAAAAGAGCAAAATCAATATTTTGTGTGAACACTTTTGCCTTCAAAACAGCACCAATTCTCCTACTTACACCTGGATACAGTTTTTCTTGGTTGTTGGCAGATAGGATGTTCCAAGCTTCTTGGAGAATTCGCCACTGTTCTTTTATTTATATAGGCTGTCTCAATGAATTCTGTCTCTTTATGAAATCCCAGACTGACTTGATGTTCAGTGGGGGGCTCTGTGAGGGCCATGCCATCTGTTGCAGGGCTCCCTGTTCTCCTATTCTATTCTATTCTATTTGCAAAAGTATTGTTTGAGATTATAAAATGTATATTTCCTATTGACACACTAAAGCTGAAGATATAAATAACCATCTTAAGACAAATGTTCTTCCCCGTTTTACGTTGCATGTAAACATTACTGGTGTTATTACCGGCTTATAACATGTGTTCAAGTGTTGTACGCATAGCTATTTACATTTCGACGATAAACCAGAGAACAAGAAGTCTCATGTAACTGTACCATCTGCCATCGATCTTCTCGCCTCTGTACTGTAGATCTGTTGCTCTGTTGTCCTGTGAGCGCTCAGCTCCACCTCTCCGGGGAGGAGACTGTTACTGCAGCTCTCAATGTTGCGCTGCTTGGTTTTAATTACACTATAACGTGTTTGTTATGGAAGCCAAGGAGTGCCATTTACAAAAGAATGAAGGAATAAATGATCAATCTATTAATTTGAAAATAAAAATGTGAATAAACCAATTTAAAAATGGACAAATAAATAGACATTTCAATGTGTTTATTTAATTCATGTTTTAAAATGTACTTATATTTAGCAATAAAGCACATTAATAAGTCATTTTTAAATGCATGTTTTAAAAAGCATTTGGCAATTGCTTTTCTTCATCCATTTGCCAGTTGCTTTTCTTTATTGTTTGACTTTTCCTTTTCTTTTACCATTTGTCAATACATACCACCTGAAGCCCATAAATGAATAAATAATCAATCTTTTAATTTGAAAATAAAAACTTGAATAAATAAATCAATTTATAAATGGACAAATAAAAAGACACATTTAAATGTGTTTATTTAATTCATGTTTAAAAATGTCATTATATTTAACAATAAAATTGTGTATTAATAAATCATATTTATTTCATCTTTAAAATGTCATTAAATGTAGCAATAAATGAGTACATTGATGAGTCTTTTAAATGTACTTTAAGAGCACCTTGCTTTTCTTAAATCATTTGCCAATTGCTTTTCCTCATCCACTTGCCAATGGCTTTTCTTTTTCGTTTTTCTTTTTCTTTTTCTTCTTCCTTTTTCTTTAACCAATTGAGAATCGAGTTAAAAAAATGCCATTGAACCGCTGACTCGTGAGAGCAACCAATGAACTTTCGACTCAGTTATAAGACACACACCCTCTCCTACATGCCACTCGAAGAGGATGTAAGACGGCCTGTCATTGGACGATGTTACGAGCAGTTTACGTGATATTATTTGATCTGCAAACCCGTGCATAAGAAATGGATGCAAAGCATATCAGAAGTTAATAGTAGCTTGTTCACTGTTGCTGTGAAATACTGAACATGGCCCTACCTGAGTATGCACAGTGACATGTGTCCAGGATGGGAGCTGGTAATTGTGATGCTGTCAACAGAACCAGCCTCCTGACCCACGTCCCGAACTGAAACACACGACGGAGGTGAGCTAGGGCAACGGCTCGAGTCGCTGGAGAAAGCTGATAGACTTTCCAGAACTTATACCAAAGAAAATGCACTTCCCCTTTCAGTTATATCACATTCATTTTAAAAACACTGTATGATCATCTTTAAATATTGTATTTTTATAAAAATAATTGCCCGTGTATGATCGAGAAAAGGCGGACTGTTGGAATGACGGTCAGCTGAGGATACAGAGAAGGCAAGCGAGCACACTTTTGTGGAACAAATGGTAGTGTTTAAACTAATGTTGTGTATTACTTATGTGTATTACGAAAGTGTCTCTTTCAAATAAAAATTAAAAAATATACATATTTTCCACACCAACTTGTTGTGTATATCTGTTTATAATGTCGCAAATGAAGTTTGTGCTTTTGTTGTGCTCATCTTCATAAAGATTTATTGACTGACAGTAGCTATACACACAGTAAATACACAATGTACACATTCTTTTATCATATTCCTCTTTTACATTTGTAGTCTGGGTCTTATGGATTTAACATTTTGAATGTTGAATGAATTTACATTATAATTGTACCTGAATCGATTATGCTATAGGCAAAATTTAATTGACACAGATAATGGCATTTAACATGTCAAAGATGTTTGAGGTGAAATGTCCAAGATTTAGGCCAGACATTTTCTGAGAAAAAAAAAAGGAATAACCAACAAGTGTTTTACCCCTTCACTGCTAGAATTGTAAGAAATGAAACAGTCACTTAACATAACTTTTACACACATTCCATAGGGTCGAGCATCAGCCAAAACAATGACGTAACGTACAAAGAGACTGAACGTCATTCACCGGCATCATGCTGAAAGATGAGGTAACATAATTAAAATTACACAGTTATGATTGTTTTACCACAAACTTTGAGACTGCATTTTATATTTGACTCTCCAGTGCTGGAACAGGGCTAAAACAAAGTGTGGATATAGGTCTGACTATGCGAGACTGTAGTTTGAAGTAATCACTTTTCTTTGCATGATACATTGACTGCATTTATACGATAGCCTATATCGGCGTTAGCTAGCTAGCCATCTTTATCAATAGTTGTTAGCTAAATTTGGTGGATGATGACAGTAGCTGTTTATAAAATAGGCTGTACATTATAAATATGTTGACACAATTCAGTATTGATGTGATTCCATCACAACTGTCATTTTGATATATCGATGCGCTATTGTTTTATAATAATAGAATGTATATATTTTTTGTATAACAAAGTATATTTAGCACAGTTTCATCGTGTCACAGTTCAGCAAAAGAGCGGCTTCCTTCCTCCCTGGGTCACATACCCGGTGTGTACGGTCGTCACCACGACTACCGTCCAGGGGCTTTTTCTTGCAGGATTGGCGCTCCAACGGTGCCCTATCTGCCCCTGAGCGCCCAGCTGTGGCACAAATCCACCCCCGATGTGACAGCCTCCACGGGTCACGAGGACAGGCCTTTTCCTCCCCCGTCCCAGGCTGTTCCGGGGGTGGTCACAAGGAGCCATGTAAGTGCTTCGATGTCCCTAGACTCAGCACGGCCACGACGTGCTGTGGCACCTCGCGCTCCACCCTGCCGCAATGCCCCACCTGCCGGTACGTCCGACGACATTGTCCCCTTGGTCCCCTTCGCACAGAATTTGGACGCATGGCTTGGGCTTCCCAATCCATCGCGGTGGTTGGTCCGGACCATCCGACTTGGCTACGCGATTCAGTTCGCCAGGCGCCCGCCCAGGTTCAGTGGTATTCACTTCACCTTGGTCAAGGGTGAAAACACTGTTACCTCCTACGGAAGGGCGTGATAGAACCTGTCCCTCCAGCCGAGATGAAGAAAGGGTTTTACAGCCCCTACTTCATCGTACCGAAAAAAGGCGGTGGGTTGCAGCCAATCTTGGACCTGCGAGTACTGAACCGGGCTTTACACAGACTCCCGTTCAAGATGCTGACGCAAAGACGCATTCTAGCGAGCGTCCGGCATCAAGATTGGTTCGTGGCGGTAGACCTGAAGGATGCGTACTTTCACGTCTCGATCCTTCCTCGACACAGACCCTTCCTGCGGTTCAAGGGTCAGGCGTATCAGTACAAAGTCCTCCCTTTCGGCCTGTCCCTGTCTCCTCGTGTCTTGCAAGGTCAGGGAGGACGAGGAGCAGGTCGTCCTGGTAGCACCCTACTGGCCCACCCAGACGTGGTTCTCGGACCTCACACTCCTCGCGACAGCCCCCCCCTGGCAAATTCCCCTGAGGAAGGACCTTCTTTCTCAGGGACGGGGCACCCTCTTGCACCCGTGCCCAGACCTCTGGAATCTCCATGTCTGGTCCTGGACGGGACGTGGAAGACCTAAGTGGCCTACCACCCGCGGTGGTAGACATGATCACTCAGGCTAGGGCCCCCTCTACGAGGCGCCTGTATGCCTTTAAGTGGCGTCTATTCGCTAAGTGGTGTTCTTCTCGACACGAAGACCCCCAGAGATGCGCAGTCAGATCAGTGCTTTCCTTCCTGCAGGAGAGGTTGGAAGGGAGGCTGTCCCCTTCCACCTTGAAGGTGTACGTTGCTGCCATAGTAGCACACCATGACGCAGTTGACAGTAAGTCCTTAGGGAAGCACGACCTGATCATCAGGTTCCTAAGAGGTGCCAAGAGGCTGAATCCCTCCAGACCGCCCCTCGTTCCCTCATGGGATCTCTCCATAGTTCTTCAGGGTCTACAGAGAGCCCCCTTTGAGCCTTTGCAGTCAGCCGAGCTTAAGGCACTCTCCCTGAAGACTGCCCTCCTGACTGCACTCACTTCCATCAAGAGGGTAGGTGACCTGCAAGCGTTCTCTGTCAGCAAAACGTGCCTGGAGTTCGGTCTGGGCTATTCTCACGTGATCCTGTGACCCCGACCGGGCTATGTGCCCAAGGTTCCCACCACTCCTTTTAGGGACCAGGTGGTGAACCTGCAAGTGCTGCTCCAGGAGAAGGCAGACCCAGCCCTGTCGTTGTTGTGTCCGGTGCGTGCTTTACACATCTATTTGGATCGCACGCAGAGCTTTAGCACTGTCTCCAAGCAGAGGATCGCCCACTGGCTTGTTGACGCCATAACTATGGCATATCTCGCCCAAAACATGCCGGCCCCGGTAGGGCTACGAGCTCATTCTACTCGTGGTGTAGCGGCTTCTTGGACCCTGGCCAGAGGTGCCTCTCTAACAGACATTTGCAGAGCAGCGGGCTGGGCAACACCCAACACCTTTGCAAGGTTCTACAACCTCCGGGTGGAACCGGTTTCGTCCCAGGTAGTGGAATGCAACACAAGCGGATAAGCCCAGGATAGCCGGCCGGGTGCATCGCTTGCACATAGCGCCTTCCACCTCCTTTTGAGCTGAAGACGTGCGCTGTTAATTCCCAGTAGTGTTCACAAAATTTGTTCCCTGGTTGACTTCCTCCGAGCCCTGTGGCAGTTGAGTTTTCGGAGAGACTCGCTGCCGGCCCAGTACACGTGCTAACTAAGAGCCCGGTTCTGGGGTAGGTGCTCCGCATGTGGCGGTTCCCTGTATGGCTAACCCCATGCGATCTATATCTTCCGCTAATTCGTTTCCCTGCTGGCAAACTGTGTCTTCCTTGGGCAGAGCCCTCTCCTCCAGTCTCCATGTTTGTAGTAACTCCTCCCCATTGGGCAGGATCTACCTTGAAGGCTCTCCACTTGGTTGGAAAGACCATGTGACGTATTTTTCCACTTAAAAATATCCCCCCTCTCTTGGGGCGAGGTGTGGTCTCCGCGGTGTCCTCCCCTTGGGAGGGACACCCCCCCAACTAGACTTGGCGGCCCAGACGGATAATCCCCCTTCTTTTTTAGGGAGTGGAAAAAGAGAAGGGGAAAAGAGGCCACCACTGGGTTAAGCCTGTCTCTATCTTTGGGTAGTCGACTTGTCCCCAAAAAGGGCCGTTCGACACTCATAACTGTGTTGGGGGAGGTTACGTGTCGACCTGGTGTGCTGGCTATGAGGCACACAGCAAGTCTGCCCACCGCACACCGCCAGTTCACGTAACACCGTTCAGCCTTGTGGCGTTTTGTATAGGGACCCCTAGTGTCACTACATCGACACCAACGTCGAGTGAGTGACAGATAGGGAACGTCATGGTTACTGGTGTAACCTCCGTTCCCTGATGGAGGGAATGAGACGTTGGTCCCTCCTGCCACAACGCTGAACTACCCGCTGAAATGGCCGGACCTTATATTGGCTCCTCAGCGTAAAACCTGAATGAGTGGTTGCATACCAGCTCCTTTTATACCCGTATGTTCGGGGGAGTGGCATGCAAATACCACTCGCCAATTTTCACTGGCCTTTTATCAAAGACCAGAGGTGTCACGGGCTCCCAAGAGTGACCCCTAGTGTCACTACATCGACACCAACGTCTCGTTCCCTCCATCAGGGAACGGAGGTTACATCAGTAACCATGACGTTTTCATCCCTGGTTTAAATATCAGACCAAATCTGATATTTCCTGACAGAGAAAGAGAGATGTGTTAGAGTTTGATTGGGTGAAAGTTTAACTCTTTGTCAAAAAAAATCAATGCTTCAACGATACCAAACACGGCACAAACCAGAAGCGAGCACAAACAATGGAGACAGGTGAGAGGGATTGACATGGGGTTTAGCCTGCACGATTTCATGGCTCCCAAAAGCTATCTTGTTAAATACAAAGAAAGGAAAATGTTATGATGTTTCTTTTAACAGCACAAATCGAGCACAAAAGAACGGCACCGGTTCACAGCAATTTGGAGTGATGTCACTGCTCCTGAAAAGTTTCTTGCTATATCTAAGGAAGGGAAATAGTAGCAGTGTTTCTTTTAACGGCACAAATCAGCACAAACCGAGCACAAACGAACGGCACCGGTTTGGAGCGATTTGGACCTCATGGGGACGTCACACAGCCCTAAAAAAAAAAAAAGTCTATTATCTCAAACACCGAACCAGCACAAACGTTTATTTTTGAATGGTATAGATATGGTAAAGATTTAATTATATGAGGTGCCAACTTGACGGAGGTGCTTTAGTACAGGATCTGGTGGTATTCTTCATCGGCTCGGTACCTCAAGTGGTGAAATAGGGTGAGGCAAATGGCAGTTGCTGCGCGTGTTTCAGTTCGGGGTGCGGATCGGGAGGCTGGTTCTGTTGACAGCATCACGATTACCAGCTCCCATCCTGGACATGTATCACTGTGCACATGTTTTTATTTTCAAATTAATAGATTGATAATTTATTCCTTCATTCTTTTTTAACTGGCACTCCTGGGCTTCAGCTGGTATGGATTGACAAATGGTCAAAAAAAGGAAAAGCCAAACAATAAAGAAAAGCAACTGGCAAATGGATAAAGAAAAGCAACTGGCAAATGGATGAAGAAAAGCAATTGCCAAATGCTTTTTAAAATGCAATTTAAAAGGTGCATTTAAAAATGACTTATTAATGTGCTGTTTTATTGCTAAATATAAGTACATTTTAAAACATGAATTAAATAAACACATTTAAATGTGTCTGTTTATTTGTCCATTTTTAAATTGGTTTATTTATTCACATTTTTATTTTCAAATTAATAGATTGATAATTTATTCCTTCATTCTTTTGTAAATGGCACTCCTGGGCTTCCATAGTTTGTTTATGTATCGTACAATACATATGGCATTGCATAGTGGGCGTCATATCGTAGGATACAATATTTTTTTACACCTCTAATACATATGTAAAAATCTGGGTCCTGAAACGAAAACAGCTGAGATCAACTAGCATAGAGGATCTTAGTGGGCTCCCCTCATAACAGGGTCTAGGACAACTTGATAACTAACTAATCTAAACAAGAATATGTATGATTTTTAATAAAATAATTTTTTATTGAAATATCCATAAACATAAAGCAATGTCAGAGCCATGGTCTTCATCCTTACTCTACATGTGCACATGCTTTCATTTACACATTTGTAACACTTTTTAGCAGTGGGAGATAAAGCATTAGCATAAATATCTGTCAGGTGCAATCCATTATTTTCTAATCAAGTAAATGAAATGCCGTAGCAGAGAGTTGTGTGTTAGCTCTGTGGGCAGCATATGGATAACCGCACCCTCTTAACCTTTGACCTTTACTTATCTCACCACATTAGCTGCCTACATCACTGTCAGCCTCTTATGAAGTTAGCTGTTGTTATGGGAAAGAGAGAGAGAGAGAGAGAGAGTCTCTTTCCATGGATCTGACTGTACACATCCTCTCTTGGATTCCTCGCATTCCAATGCACATTTATGTAGGCTGGCAGAGGCGGCATTATGCAACAGGCAGATGTTTGCTCTGATCGAGATGGAGAGAGAGAAAGAGGGAAAATGAAGAGGCAAAGAGAGAGAAAAGAACAGAGAGTGGAGAGTGTCTTTGTTTTTGTTTTTTAGTAAAAAAGTATTTAAACATCTTTAGAACAAGATAAATTTACTTAAGAATCAAACCTGTAAAAGATATTAAGACTTGTTTTCAGAGAATACTGTATATCGTGAAATAAGTTTATTTTCATAACCCATTGGCAATTTTTTTTTCTTGATTTAAGCATAAAATCACTAAATTTGGTTATATTTAATACAAAAAGTGGCTTTAAAGTCTAAATTTAGTTTGTTTTATTTCCATGTCATTCAGCATAATGCAATTATTGGCCTACATCTCTCTGCTCTACGTTTAATTGTTGGTAAATGTACTCATGCATCAGACAGATGCTTTTAGAGCGTCTCACTGGTTGCGTTGCTTCTCACTAGTTTTCAGCACTTCTAGTCATAAGGGCTATATTTTTAGGATGATATGTCAAGTTAAACGAAATTTGAAACTTTGAAAAACGCATCTCAAAATTCTTGCATTCTGTTGTGCTCCGTCCAGCTGTCTTCCAGCATGAAAGCACGTCTGTGAAAGGCTGTATGCTGACTGATCGCTGGTTTTACGAGGTGTGTTGCCTGTACAGCTGGCATGCTGACTGCCCCCTACAGCATCAAGGTAGTACATCAAGCTTGAATTGCTCAGATGGTAAGAAAATTCCTTATTACAGAATTTACGTAAAGGTTGGGGGCATGATTTCTTGCGTTAATTTATTAACACAATATTTTTTATATAATTAATAGCACAAAATTAACTCGTTAAATCGACAGATCTACGGATTTCAAAATGATTCAAAGAGACTTGTTTACAAATTTTGACCAATCTGTCTCTCTTTACAATACACCCACCACCCCTAAAAGAGAAAGCAAAAGACAGAAAAAGAAAGAAAATAGAGAGAAACAAATCTGACAACCAAAGCACCCATTATTTTCCATGGCTATTAGTACTGAGCAGCTGCACTGGCTCCTTAAGGCCCAGAGCAACACAGGACTGTGGGAGAATGTCCGCCCCAGGAAGAGGGAGTGGAGGCTGGGCTGCAGTGGCAGGGCGTTGGTCCCTTCTGGATTTTACACTGGAGAACTTGTGTATTAAAAGCCAGACCGAACACATTAACAATATCCTCTTGGGAAAAAAAAAAAACTAGTCCAGAGAATGTGAAGCTTGTATGGGAGTTGCATAAGCAGGGTCAGAGAGGATGCAAGACTGGGAGGACAACAACCTTGAGCTTTCTTAAGTGCTTTTACATCTTGTCTTGCTCATATTACAGCCCTACTGAGAAGACCAGCTTAGACCTACATATATCTCCTGGTTTGGAGCTGGTCTAGCTGGAGAACCAGCATAGCCATATTGTTCACCAACAAAAAATGCTGGTCAACCAGCATGGTCTTTCTCATGAAACCAGTAATCTACATGGGAATCAGTTTACAAAATACAACAAGTCTTCATCAATGACAAATATTAGCAATATCCTCAGATGTGGTTTGACAATAACCCACCTGATCGGCCAGGTTGCTTGGCGACAGGCAGCGAGACCTCGGTGAGAGGCAGGATGTAGACATCGGGACAGGCGTGAGATGCAGGTGATGCCTGCGTGGACATGTCCCCTGGATAGTCCTCTCCCTCTGCATTCTCAAACTCCTATGGTAGCAATGAAATAGAGAGGGGGCAAGGGTCAAAGTAGCACTGCAGCCTAACTGACTAGATCCAAAATGGTGAATTTGATGAACAAATCAATCAATCTATCATTTTTCTTTTTTTATTTGGGTGAAATATGACCTGGACAAGTTTTTGATTTGGTTTTGTAAGATGTATCATTAGATTGAGAACAAATGAATCACAGCAGTCATTTGTCATGTTTCTTTGAACAATTACAGCATTGTGTGAATGATTTAAGGGATCTTTGTGGGGGGTTGGGTTGCCCATAGCCCCAGAAAATCACAAATGAGCTCTATTATCTTATTATTATTTTGTTTCTTCTAGACATAGACAGCACAGAGATTAAATGGAGAGCCAAGGCTTCTGCTTCTCAGATGTTTCTCCTAAGAAAAAGACCATAGTAATCTCACATGTGTTTCTTCTCATTTCAGAATAGATCTCAAAGTCTCAAACTGCGCTTAAATTTGCCAATATATCAAAGGCTGCAGTCAAAAGTCAGGTTTCAATATGAACTCAAACATATTTCTTTAAATAATTTTCAGGACAAAATTATATTAGCTATACTATCCACATCAATTTTATAAGCTATACTAAGCTCTATACTTACAGTACATCAAGAATTGTCTTATTTGTGTCTATTTTATTTCTCCCCAGGAAATTTAGGAGAAACATCTATGACAAAGTTGATACAGAACATAAATGAAACAACTGCAATCTCAAATAAGTTTCCCAAGCTTTAAAAGAGCAACCTCCAAGCAATAGAATTTCCCTCTGGGTGGGACTCGATGTACAAGAATAAGCAAGCAGATAGATATTTAAATTGAAAAGACACATCAGTAGCTTCTAGCAGTAAGGAACGTTGAACCTGAGAAGCCTCTTAAAATGAATAATAAATAAATACCTTTTAATGCTTGATGGAACAAATGGCAATTAATAAAGCAGCCCATTAAAGAGCGAGTCACCATAATCAGATCTAATAATGAGCCATCAGTTTCATTTTAAGAGCTTTAGACTTGTACTTCATGTTCCAATATGCTTCTTACTCCCACATGCATGTGATGAAACTCCCAAGAGAGGTGAGAGAGAGTTTGTGTGCTTAGAAGAGACAAGAAAGGACTTGGCAGCATCTGGAAATCGGAAATGCTCCTCCAGATGTTAGCAAAAAGCCGTTCTGTGAACAGCATTGCAGAGTTATGGGGTCGAAGAAATGGAAAACAGTGACCTAGAGGGGTCACACATATTCACACTTAACAGCACACGCTAACAGACATATATGCATCATTGTACACACAAACACTCAATTCCCTTAGAGGCCTTATTGTCCGCATCTTCACATGCCCCACATGGCTACCATATGACCCTGCTCCCGATCTGCCTGTGCACGGCAGTGCTACCGAACACTATATCCTGATAAATAGTGCTGGGAATCCCAACAGGGCATGCTGTGATTCTAAATTAAGGCCTCCATCAATTTCTTGCCTAAGCCCGATTAACATTCCTGAAAGCATCATTATCAAGATTTCTCTCAGGTAAACATTCATCCACAACTGCCAACTAAATAGAATCATATTTGTATAACTTCAGGCTAATAATCAGCAACCTCTTTTTTATTCTCAGATGCAAAAACATCTGTTGTAAGCAAGTGTTTTTGGAAAATATCAAATAATTCTAAAAACTTTAATAGAGCAGCCAACACATCCACTTAAAAAACAATGAATTCATATGGCAAATATCTTTACACAATATTTGATGAAAACAGTTCATAAAATTACTCAGCAAACATATTGTGGCATTTAAAACACACTGAAACTAACTGGCACCGACCTGGACAAAAATTAATTTTATTTGTCATAAAATATTGATATACCGATTATTGATCAGCACGTTATTTTATCGATATGTTTTTGAGGCATTGATGTATTATCAGTACCGTCTTTTAATTAGAAGCCTAATTTGCGTGCTTTTTAACTCACTGTCGGTTGGCCTTCTGTTTGATGTAGTCTGGCGTAATAGTGTTTGGAGACCACAAGAGGGTGATATAACATTTACTGAAGTCGTTTGCGGGTAGGACAAGGCACAGTCCAAACTAAGTTGTGGATCTAGTCACCATACACACAAACGTTACAAAGGTTTTTGTACTGCTACGTTAATGAGTTTGCAGGTTAGTGTATGAAACTGGTGTAACTCCGCAAACTGAACGATTATAAATTATTAAGCAATTTCTATGTATGTAGCCTTAAACCACAAGAGGTTTCAGTGCCCCCTCAGCCAGACCCCTGTGCCCACTCTGTCAAAATGTTGTATTTGAACCAGTTTTTATAATTTAGTTATTAGTTTAGTTATAAAAGTTTTACTTTTTTTGCAAGCCTAAATATTCTCCTAAATTGTAAAATAAATTAAACAAATAAAGCAAATTAATCCTTAAACTATATGTAGAGAGTAACTGAACATTTCATGTGGAAGGTGGGGATGGGAGTTACGCTGTCTGGCCAATTGAATGCTCTCTTCTTAATTAGAAAAATGTTGTCTGCCATGAAATTCAGTCAGAGCTCAGAGGCTCAAAGGCTAAAAGAAGGAAATGGATTTATGAAAAGGATTTTACCTAGGATAAGGATGAATGAATGATGTAAATGATGTAACAAAAAGTGCAAGCATAAGTGGAGAGATGCGGTCCTCAAGATAAAAGTTTTAACACCAGCACTCGGTGCGTTCAGTTGTTCTAATTGTGAGTACAGAGGTTTAATTTAAATATATTGAGGTTTTATTAAATTTTAAGATTACTCAATTAAATTTCATGGAATTGTGTTATGAAATTGAAATGTGTAAATCTGAAATATAGGCATGTTTTTGGAGTGTGCTCTCCAGAGGATCATTTGAGTAGACATTTATTAAATCAAAAAAAAATTTGGGGGGGGGGCGTGAAACGAAATTTTTAGCAATGTTAAATGTGCCCCCTTTGAAATTTCAAATGCCCCTTTGGGTAAATTATCCTGGCTCCAACTCTGACATAATCTATCATCCAGTGGTGGCTAGAGCAAATAATTTTTGTCCTTTGACAATGATTTGGGTCGAATTTAATGGAAACTATGTGAGTTGATCTCCGTGGTGCTGCAGAATTTTGAGCAGCCTCCGTAGACACTAAGGGTCGGTGGTGGTGTGTGTGTACCTTCGTAGATAATAATTGTTTTACATTTTAGAATGCTCCATGTTGTCCACCAGATGCGTCCAGTGTGTGATCCCCTTTAATTTACCCTGCCACTCACAGTTCACCAAAGTTGTGTTGAGAAATACTGTATGTTTGAAGAGACAAAGACTATTGTGCAATGAGCAGCCTATTAGACTATTGTTTTCAATGAGAAAATGTTCTGATTCTCGATGCGTGATAAAGGCATCGATCCCAAGCCTATTGTTTACAGTACCTTAAGAATGCATATGTGACTTTACCCCTCTAAAATGTCCATGCTTGTCGAAAAAGACCTAGGTGAAAATTAGAACATTCTATATAAAACTACTTACTTTTTAAAATATACTGTATTTAAAATAGCATTTTTTCAAAATTAACTGTAATGATAATTTTATTAATAATTTTATATTTTAAATAGTCGATAGATCTTTTATTTAATTCTGAAGTTTAACACACATTGAAAATTTTGTTTTGGGTGACAGTATAAATAAGCCTGTATAACAGTAATATTGGCAGTTCCATGTTTGAATTTAAATTATTAAGTAAAATAAAAGATTTCTCAACAACCCTACCCACACAAATACATATAATGTAAAACAAAATTACTATTGACTTAATTAAGGAATGCGTGGAGTGTCAGATGAAAACACCACTTCATGTAAAAATTGTCTTAAATATTAGATGGATGGGTTATTTTTGACGCACATATGTATTTTAGGGTTAAATTTTAATTTTTATTTAAAAAATACAATATCACCAGTTGGTGAAAAGTTATTGCAAAAAAGTCTCAGATAAATTAGTTCTAAGAAATGCTCTAGCATCAATTGTTTGCAGATGCCACTTGCTTTAATGTTTTGTTATCTAGAACAGTGACATTCAGGCAGTTTTAAGTGTGACTTAAGTGTTCCAATACATCTATGCCCCACGCTACCCCCATCCCACCAAATACACACACAAACACACACACACACACACACACACACACACACACACAGCAACACAGATAAAAAGACAAAAACCCATAGGCAACTGCTTCAAAATGTAACATATATTGCAAGTCGGAAAAAAAAAGAAAAAAAAAAGAAAAATTAATATAAAAATAACAATTTAAATCAAGAATTTAATAAAAAAGTAATGCCAAGTAAACTTAAAGTGATGCCAATTATTTAATTAAAACTTTTATATTTGGAATTTAATTTAGAATTTTTATACGAACAGTCATGTACATCGATTAGTTACATATATATATATATATATATATATAAAGAAATATTAATTTAATTTTATTTGCATAGATATTTTCCATCCAAACAGGAAAAGAAAGAAAATAAAGAAGAGGCTTAATTGTTCAACATGATTGATTCTGAAGCAAGCCTCTCCATCACACATTTCTTTGCCCAATTTTTTGGATTTAGTCAATAATTGATCCAGGTGTTGTTTAATAATTCCTGTGGTACTTCACTCACACCACATCCATTGGTTTCTCACATCATGTTTGACAGCGAGACAACAACATGCAAAGGTAGGAAAGCAACATTAGTTACGGTTAGTAAGAGGAGCCCAAATATAGGTTGGACATGGCGGAGGGTCAGTTAACAACTTTTTAGCAAGATTTTCTCTCAAATTGTAAAGTGACTGAACACCCATTCCCAAACATATGGGTGACTTTTTGCATAACTGTGACAGAAAAGAAATGAACTGATATTTATATTAGTTGGCCATCTGTACCTCTATGCAACGTTAAATGTTGGTTTACCTAAAGCCTTTCTTCAAGATTTTCATTGATAAAGTGATAAGTTAAGCCATTGTTAAGCAAGTTATTCATTTTAATGCACTGTTTTTCATTTTCCATCTTCTGAAATATGAAATATTTTCTGTTCTGTGCCCCAGGCCAGAACGTATTCCCCCTCTGACCATTCTTGTCATGTGACAGTCAGAGCAATGTTGGTAGACAGAGGGTGAGTGGTAGCTATGAAGGTACCTCTTGTTAAATTAAAATAAATAAATAAAAATGCATATTTTAACCCATTTATAATTCTAAGAAAATGTTAAATTAAATACTGTACATCCTTTCATTATTGTTTAAAATTGTGCTTTTGGTTATTTGTAAGGTATTATTAGAGATTTAAAAATAATGATTTTGGTGCCCCCCATTCGTGTGGCAACATTACTTTTTTGATATGGAAACACTTTTTGCTAACTCATACCATTCAAACTACTATTACAATTAGAGGTAGACCAATATATCGGTTTTACAGATTAACTGGTGCCGATAGTTGCTTTTTTAACTCTAGTATATCGGCAAAAGTTCATGCCGATAGTTGCCGATAATTTTTTTTTTCCTGTGTCTGTGCCTTTCACAGTAAGGCAAGACTAAGACAATTTGTCAAAATTCTATAAATCGATTTTAAAAACTATCGGCCGATTAATCGTTTATCTTCCTTTCCCACCACACATACACTAACGTTCAACCTCTAATTACAATTATAAAACATGTCTGAAGAAATCATTAACATTAAAGTTCCAGAGATTGAAGAAATATAAAAATATCAATTTCCAATCTTACCTGTCCTTAATGCACATGTTCCACTTCCCTTTCGCACCATAAACCCACACACCTGGGCTATCCACTGAGCACCTGTGAGGTGTCCACATGACCCCCATACTGATCGCTCACAGAACAGAACGTTAGGAACCAGTTCATGCTGCTGTGTAACTGAAGAGCCAAGGTCTCCAGAATACATCACTACAACTCTCCAAAAAACACACAAATAAAAAGCACATCAATCCTCCACTGGAGAGACAGAGAGAGAGAATGAAGGGAGGGGCAGTTCCTGTGTTCTTCCCAAGAGAGTGTGAGGACTGGCGATTAAGAATAGAGGAGACGCTCCCACAAAAATGTGTGATAGAAAAAATAACTCACAGCGAAAGAGAGGGAAAGGCTTTTACATTCTGTGCTTATGACATCACTCTTTTTTTCTCCTTCCTTCCTTTCTTCCTCGCACTCATTCCTTCTCACATGTGCATGACAGGCCCTTCAGCTATCTGCAGAAATGAACATGCTCACATCCTTGCAACTTAGTGACAAAAAGTGCAGGTTATCGTGTGACACTGCATTATATGCCATTGAAATTGTGAAACTGCATCTGTCACAAAAAAATTTGAAATCTCATTGTGGTTTTGTTCATACATATTGCTTGGCACCGAAACATGGAGTTCTGGAGAGAGAAAAAATCATGTCTCCAAAACTTCTCGTAATAAATTTTAAACTGAAGAAAAAGAAAAAGGTCTTTAGTAGACGGTTTGTGTCTTTCATTAGAATCGCACATGTCAGTTCCATTAGTGGGGGTCAGACTATCATTCTTAGGAGCTGTTCACACCAAATGCATGTTTGCCCTGTTGTTTTTAGCTGTCTATATACAGTAAACCTGCGTTAGACAGATGTTTTCGAGAGTTGCGGTGCATCTTGCATTTTTTTATGCATCTCACACAGGAGCGCCATGTTATTTAGATGCCGTGTCAAGTAAAAAAATAAAATTCAACTTTTAAAACTCATAACACTTGCATTCTGTTCTATGTGTTACGCTGCAGCTTCTAAAAAAGCTTTATTAGGAACATTAGCATAACCACACATATTAACACACATTGTTTTTCTATCATAGTGGGGATTTTCCATTGACTTCTATTGTTTTGTGCTAATTATGTCAGCTTGACAAAGGTCTACACACTTGGATTAGGGTTTTTCCAAAATCCCTAAACCAAGACCAAAATTTCCAACTACTCCTAGAGCTTTCAAGCTACATCAACCAAACATGGTGCAGACCTTCAGACTGTTCTGACTTTGTGTGCTATGACTTTTCTAACTGATCAGACTTTCAGCTTTCCTGTTTCTGACCTTCAAAGTGTCCAGAAATTCATTGAAAATCCACTGACGTATCTATATGTCTGTCTGTCTGTCTATCTGAAATTTTCCTAAACCTAACCCTCATGCAAACCTTTCTGCTATGTTCATAACATCATTAATTAGTATGTTTATTAAGCAGTTTTCCTTGTGGGAACCATTGGTGGTTTCCCACAATATAGGTGACTTCATGTTAATGTAGGTGATTTCAGGCAAAACCTTACCTACCCCCCCCCAACACACACACACACACACACACACACACACACAAAGTGATCCTCAGTGTACTTTATGTATGTACTGTATTACAATCAGGTATTTTTTCCCCAGTATTTATGGGTTGTGTAAGTGTATGTGTGTGTGAGAGTGGCCTAGAGAACACTAAAGGGGAATAAACCAATTACCGTCAGACCTGTCCAAATCCAAACTTGGGTACAAGAATGAAAGTGTTAATAGAGACTGGAAATGAATTAGATAATAGATGGAGAGAGAGAGAGAGAGAGAGAGAGAGAGAGAGAGAGAGTGAGTTCCCTTTTCAGCAGTTAAAGTTTAAGCAGCAAGCTGTAGTACAAAGAGGGACTGTAATTAAAAATCTTTGGCCTTTACTGGAGACCAGGTGCTGAGATCCATGAAAGAGTAATCCTCCCCTTTCACGCACTCACAAAGATCATATTTTCTGCTGTGTCTTGACCCACTTTAAGATTCTACTGAAAAATGCACAGTGAGCAAAGAGATGTATGCCCCATGCCATTTGATGGCCTTCGCTGCTCACTACAAGATGAAAAACACATCTACAGAGAAGCGTTTATGTCCCTGTTCTTGCTCTGCGTCTCTTCCTTGAAACTTAAGAGACAGCACTAAGTGGTTTACACTGTAAAAATCCCATTTCTCTGAAACCTTTGAACTCTGTAACCTCAAAAGGCCAAGAGGACATGCAAGTGAACAGAACTGCTGCGCTTATGTGCATGTGTTTCACATGTTTTTAAGTTTTTGATCAAAGCATTTTTGCGGATCTGAATCAGACTCAGTACTGATTCATGAAATTGTCCTCTTTCAGCTGAACAATTTAATTTATAACTACAGGACAGCAGCAGGCCAAAGCCTTGCAAGATTTTTGCATTGAGGCAATGCTGAAGAGATAGCAAGTTTCTAAGTGAATCTGCCAGTGACATTACTGAATTTCTATATTGCTTAAAATGTTTGTTTGGTTTTTTATATGTTATTTTTGAAGTACTATCAATGGAGGAAATCAGCTTTGTTACCGGATGGTGTAGTTCCGGCATCTACCAGCAGGGGCTAATGATGTGACTCTAACCAGCCAATTCCTGTTTCAAACAGAACACTTCCCCCATCTGCTACTGGTCGGACAAAAAAGTAATCCCATCCTGAACTCATGCCATTGGTTGAGCCAATGTTGCTCAGGATGCTCAAACAACCAGAGCAATGTTTTGATAGCATTACAGAGCCACAGTGGTGGGCAGTGGTGGGCAGTGGTACAAGGGGCAGTGGTGGCTCAGCGGTTAAGGCTCTGGGTTACTGATCAGAAGGTCAGGGGTTCAAGCCCCAGCACCACCAAGATGCCACTGTTGGGCCCTTGAGCAAGGCCCTTGACCCTATCTGCTCCAGGGGCGCCGTATCATGGCTGACCCTGCACTCTGACCCCAGCCTAGCTGGGATATGTGAAAAAGAAGAATTTCACTGTATATGTGCAAATGTATAATGTGTGATGAATAAAGAAAATTATTAAATTATAAATTATATTATTGTTTACACTATTCAGTTGAATCAATCAGCAAATTGCTTTCTTGTAGTCGTCTCTGCATAGTAAGCTGAAATAGGATAAATTATTGTAATATTGAAAAATTACACGCTTCTTCAAAACAACCTCACCATATTTAGCTATAAGCAAGTCTGTCTTATGGATTGGAAAACAAGACAAAAACACTGAGTAGGAACATGTTTTTTGCAGTGTGTTTATTTCATTGGTTTGAGACTGAGATTGTGGTGTATTTAATTAAGTGTGTTATGACTGTGACTGAGTTACACTGATTTCTACTAATGGTAAAAACATTAGAGTATGTTACAACTCAATAGTCACATTTTAGAACAGCAAAACTAACTGGAAATTTTAAATAGTCATTTTAATGTAAGAGGGTCTCACCTTAAAGCCAATATCACCTCGTTTGCAACACAGGCAAGCCAGCATGAGGAAGATGAAGGTAAAGAGGCCAGAGAAAGACACAGCCACCACAGCCAGAGATGAGGACCAGGACAGCTCACTCAGTGGAGCGCCATCTGTAGGACACATGCAGAATTAGACACTCAACTATCTTATCAAAATAAAGGATAAGGGAACATAAATTCAAACACATTTAACTAAAAATTTTGGCTAAAGTTTTGGCCAAACTCAAAATAGACAAACTTGATAGTCTTGAGCATGGATGAATATAAAATTTAAAGCATTGATTTGTTTAGCTGGCTCTTATTCCTCCTGCCTAAACAACTGATGTAACAGTGGTCTTGAACTTTATACTGACAGTTATTGGCATGGATTAAGCATCACAAAAAAGACACATTTTTAGTTACCAATGCCACTGTAGAAATACCCTGTTTGTAGGTTTATTTGTCTCTGGTGAATCATTTAATTTGCAACTCTGAAAGTGTTCTTAAATAGGGGGAGTTACCAAAATAAAGTTAGTAGTATCAAAGTCCCTTTCAAGGCAAGTCAAACCAGGGGCAGACTGGCCGTCAGGAGCACCGGGCTTTTTCCCAGAGGCCGCTGGGTAATAAGTGCTGGCCTGTCCTACAGGTGATATA
Organism: Myxocyprinus asiaticus; assembly: GCF_019703515.2. NCBI lineage: Eukaryota > Metazoa > Chordata > Actinopteri > Cypriniformes > Catostomidae > Myxocyprinus > Myxocyprinus asiaticus. The sequence goes on from NC_059375.1 coordinate 34,433,603, forward strand.
GGGGGCTACCCTGGGCTCCAACATGCCAACGACATTTATTTTGAAATTACTTACACATCGTAGTGCATTTCTGTTTGAGCACATTAACTCTGTACCTCACGTGGACCTCATTATTTGACATTCAAATCAAAATAATTGTGACAAAGACAACATATTAAGTATAAGATGAGCTCTAAATAATCACAAAATGACAAATAGCTGCAAGTTACAACAAATAAAATAGCAGCAGCATATATAAAATCTGCAAAGAGTAAAGCTATAAGCAGTATATAGTCATTTGCATAATTTATTCATACCGCTGGGAGCTGAAGTGCTGCTTACTCAGTAATGCTCACGCCTAATAAAAATGATAAAAATAAGTCATGAAAAATATTACTTTGTGGCTATCTGAGTCTTTGAGGCTTACTTTGTTTAAATGATAGCAGTGCTTGTCAAAGCATTGGGCTTTTCACTTTTTCTCAAGAATAATCTGGGGAAGGAATTAAAACACTGCAGTTATAAAGACGCAACAAACTCATATAGAGTAGAGGTCTGCACAGGCCTTAAAATGAAACCCAAACCCGATCCGTACCCGAGACCATGTGGCCCAACCCTACCTGGCCCGAACGATACCGTCAGATTATAAACCCAAACCCGACCAAAACCCAAAAACGCTCACTATCTTTATAATTTCTTCTCCTATCAAGTATTGTTGCAATAGGCTATTTTTTATGTAAGCATATAGGCAACATTCGTAACAATATTGAAACAGTAAACATACAGTTTTAACAAGGCAAAGCAGCCCCTCAGTACACTAGAGCAGAAGGGGGAAAAAGCATTGCCTTACTGTTTATGTGCTGAAACTTTGCTTGGTGCAGAACAATCTGGAATTGTATGAAACGATGCAACCGTCCCCTCTTTATAGCCTGTACAGAACTTGTACAGAACATTGAATTCAGTGGTGGGCCATGCATTTTAAGTCTAGGCCTTCAGTGTGATTCATGCCATTATTATAATGAATAAGACACCCTATGCCTTTGGGCATCATACATTATGTCGCAGCTAACTAGTAATACCAATTGACATTTTAAAAACACGTCCACACATGAAAGCCAAAACTTGAAACGACACTTAATGCTCGAGCCTAATTTTAACTGCAGCATGACTGTTTGTGAAATGAACGTCTCCCGAACAGACATTCAAAAATTAGAATTTTTCATATGAATCTACCAAGGAGGTCTATAATACCTGGAAAAATCTGTCTAATAATATTTGCGATTTAAATGTTGCTTGCAATAAATTTTGTGTCATCAGAGTACACGGTTATGCTGGGTTCCATTCAAGTTGGATGAGGGATATTCCTACTTGATATCTCCGACCTTAAATGCATTCCATTCCCCGATATTCGGAAGATGACGTTTAAGGAAACAAAACTGCAACGCTCCCTTTAGCTTAGCAGGGGTTTGACTCTCATTAGAGATGTCTCCTAGCAACCCAACTGATAAACAATGCTGCAGTGCTAGCATTTGTGCTTCAGGTGTACGATTATCAAAAGAGATTATAATGTTTTATACACCTGTTTCTGCAGGCATTTGTTAAACAAGCTTTAATATCATGTAATGTGGAAACTATCTCATTTATCGATGTTAATTAATAAAGTGAATTTTTATCACTTACTTTGTATATCTCCATGAGTGTCGACATGTTTGTGTGACATCATGCCCCTGCATCTCGGCGAAATCAAAGTTGAGAATTTCTGCACAAGCCTACAAGTTGTAATTCTGACTTCAAGATGCATTCCGTTGCACTTTTCCTAGTAGGAAGTTGGAAAATCCGACTTCCGAGTTGAATGGAATGCAGCACTACTTTTCAAAACTTGATCCGACACTGAATGCTCAAGCAGCCTAATTTACACTTAGAAAACTCCTGATGTTGTTGTAACAATGCAAAAAGCACTTACCAATTTACCTGAAGTGAAAATCAGCCCTCTTTTCCTGTGTAATAAATTAAACAATCGCACGGTCATGCAGAACATCTTGTGTTTGTAAATCCATAAGGATCTCTTTCTCAATGGCAATACCAGCGGTGATGACAGCCGACTCGTCAGACAGCTTGATCTTATGCTTTTCGCTCTTGCATTACGTACATCACTTAAAGCATGACTGCATCACTCAAGGCCAGCTAGAAGGCCTCGACTGGGACATATCCTAAAGATCACACCCACCAAGAACAAATAAATCAATCTGATTGGCTGATGCCTATTCATTTGCACTGTTGAGGTATTCTGTGGAAATTCTGAAGGCCTGAGGGGGTGGAGCTCAGACTCACGAGGTGAGTTCACTCAGCTTCGGCTAACCAGCTCGGCTTCGGGCATGCGATTTGTTAAATAGTTGTCACACTTTGCTTGTAAGCATCAAGGAATAAATTCTGGTTGGATAAACTTGTCGTTTTTCTCTATTTGTTTGTAGATTAATTAAGAGTGAAAAGCGATTAAAAATACATAGGCAAAAAGGTCAATGAGAATGAAAGGATGAAAAATATTTATTTATTTGGCATGTCGCCACTGGTTGAATCTTTGTGACACCTGTGCTAAAAACAATCTAGATGCAGCACAAAGAATGAAACAGAGGTTGAAGTTCTTTTTAACTTGACACGGTGTTTAAAAAGTGCTGGTCCTGCACGAGTCACTGAAGAAACAGCGAGATGCAGTGCAACAGTCAAAGACATTCGTCCAGCATGTGTTTACATAGGAAAACAAGGGGAAAATAGAACAGATGCACGCAAAAACACATTTGGTGTGAATGGCCCCTAACTCGTCCCTTCGCATATCTGTGAGTGAGAGGGTGTGCCTGTTTGAGAGGAAGGCCTGTTTAATTTTTCATTTATTACAAACCCAAACCCGACAACAAGTCCTACTTGAAAAACTGACCCTGACCCGTCGGTTTCTCGGGTCCCGTCGGGCCCAGGTCGGGTTGCAGAACTCTAACATAGAGTGAAAATATGAGCAATTAATCTGCAAAATATCTGCAAAGATCTACACTTTAAGAGGTATGTTTATTTTGTTTTACATATATTTATATTTGTTTATGTTTATATTTATATATGTACATATTCTGGCCAACTTTGTTTTAATTTTTTTTTTTTTTAAATAAACATTTACACAGTTGTGTGAGTAATTGACATGAAATTTTAAGCATTGTCATCAGTGTCCTGTTGTGTGACACTTTTTTCATCTACTATTTTAAGTAACATTTTATAATCTTTTATAGCTATACACCGATCAGCCACAACATTAAAACCACCTGCCTAATATTGTGTAGGTCCCCCTCGTGCCGCCAAATCAGCGCCAACCCGCATCTCAGAATAGCATTCCGAGATGATTTTCTTCTCACCACAATTGTACAGAGCGGTTATCTGAGTTACCGTAGACTTTGTCAGTTCAAACCAGTCTGGCCATTCTCCGTTGACCTCTCTCATCAACAAGGCATTTCTGTCCACAGAACTGCTGCTCACTGGATGTTTTTTGTTTTTGGCACCATTCTGAGTAAATTCTTGAGACTGTTGTATGTGAAAATCCCAGGATATCAGCAGTTACAGAAATACTCAGACCAGCCCATCTGGCACCAACAATCATGCCACAGTCCAAATCACTGAGATCAATTTTTTTCCCCATTCTAATGGTTGATATGAACATTAACTGAAGCTCCTGACCTGTATCTTCATGATTTTATGCACTGCACTGCTGCCACACGATTGACTGATTAGATAATCACTGGATGATTGTTGGTGCCAGATGGTGTATATACATATATAATATATTATTATTATTATACTTGTTGTTTCCACAACCTCATATTAACTAAGACAATAGTTTATTTGCATTTCTTGAAAAAAGTTGAAAGGTGATTAAGATCTTTAAAAACAGCATCTAAAAAACACACTTTCCCTTTTTCATGTACATTTTAACATAACATCTGTATGTTGGGAAAAAAGTTTTCGGACATGTTATTTGTCTGAGCTATAAAGTGCTTATTTTAGTGCTTTCCCTAAAATATCCACTCATCACATTTACAGTGGTTTTATATGTTTTAAAGTTGTAACACTTTTTGCACTGTGGGGCCTGTTGTCATGACTAGCAGTCAATAGAAATGTCTTTTTTTTTCATTGTCATTGTCTGATCAATGAGCCGGTGTGTTATGGTGTGGTGTGTTGCAGGCCGGGTTTGGTGGTCCACTCAGGGACAGAAAGTCCAGGGCCAATATTTATTCCCAGTCTGCCCCTACAATCCACTCAGCGACTATATTTGTCAATAGTACAAATCACTTCTTTAGGTATAAAAATGACTAATAATACAGCTTTAAATTTGTTTTAAAAAATACGCTACACTGGACTCACAAGTCAGTGGGATGGCAGGTAAAACAGGGAGGAAACAAATTAAAATGCTACAGCCAAGATCATCAAGAAGGGTTGAATGCAGATAATCAAAAATAATGCTGTTTTCTTTCACTTTTTAAGCTGTCAGATGCAATATTTTAATGTCCAGGGGTGCATGAATTATTAAAGAAGTGCAAAGCCATGCACAAAGTAATAAAGAGCATAATTATTAAGGAAATAGAAGGAATGTGTGATCTAATTCATCATTAAGGAAAACAACATTACAAGACTGAGATTGATTGCTATTTTCAGCAATGTTTTATTTGTTGGCTTTATTTATTCATTGGACTTGCAGGGTCTGGGGTGCATTTTCACTCCAAATCCACAGCACAAGCAGTTGCCGTGGAAACTGGAATGGATAGGATGGGTGTAAGATCTGCAGTTGGCTGCAAATCGTTCCCTGTTTACATACATTCCCTTAATCCATAAGCCTCAAAGGTGAGGACCTTACATGTATCACTCTTTTATATGCTGATAGCTGCTTTACAAACTGATCCTACCATCCATCCATCCATTTGTTCATCATCGTCCATCCATCATTCACTCATCCATCGATCATGAGGGCCAGAGACAGGGTGGGAAAAAGGTCATTTAATACTATTTTGACTGTTTCTTTTTGTGTGTGTGTGTGTGTGTGTGTGTGTGTGTGTGTGTGTGTGTGTTGTGTGTGTGTGTGTGTGTGTGTGTGTGTGTGCAAAAACCTTTGCAAATTTTATAAGTGAACCTCAAGGAAAATGTAAAAAATAAAGTTTAAAAAAAATGCAGGACCCCTTTAAGAAAAACAGTTTGGATTACATCCAGTAAGCTGGGTAAAATAGGTAATTAAGAACACAATTTAGAGAGATCTTCGCTAAAGCTCTGCCTTGATCTAAGCACAAGCTTATCCAATTATTCTGAAGGACAAGTCATATGTGGGACAAGTGCTCTGTACAAATTATGAAATAAGGGTTTGCGCATTCATGAATCGGATCACATGCAGAGGAGAGACACAGAGGGGGCATGTGACAAAGATCTTGCAAGCATCATTTATTAGGAAAGGCTGATTGGAAGAAAAATACTGTGACCCTCCTTTGCCACTGAAGAATAAAATCACACACACACACATACACACACACACACACACACACACACACACACGCACACACACTACGCAGTGAGTTCAGTGTTACTGAGTCTTAATGAAGCCGTTGAGAGCAGAGAAGCTCTCCACTCATAATGAGAACAGATATTACTAAAGTAACACAGACACTTTTAAACTGAAACAAGACATCAGACCCCCACATACATGTTGATTATTACTTGCATTTATTACGTGATCCCTCAATTAATTTGTCCTTGACTTAATAAACTACTTAATAAATTCCTTTACTTAAAAGTAAAGTGTGTAATTTTCACCAGCACCATTAGAGTTGCAAAAATAATGAATGTTTTAAAACAGGTTTCACAAACACTCATAGGTTTAATATTTCAGTTCATACAATACATTGTAACTAATATACTACAGTTGGCAGGGTAAAAATACACAAAATATCTGGCAATAATGTACTCAATTTTAAATTCTTTTTAATAGGGCTGTTATATTAACACAATGTCAATGCAGGGCTGTGATTTAACCATAGGTATGCTAATCGCAGTCATGCTGATATTCTGAACTACAGCACTGTTCAAATGCACTTTGGATCACATCATTTATATGTATAAATGTTTTCCATCTGAAAGGACTAAATATTATATGAAACAAATTACAATAAAATGCAAAGTAATCTCTTCAGTAATCAAAATACTTTTTGAATGTAACTGTATTCTAATTATCAATTATTTAAACTGTAACTGTAGTGGAATACAGTTACTTATATTTTGCATTTTAAATACATAATCTCCTTACATGTATTCTGTTACTCCCCAACCCTGTATATATATATATATATATATATATATATATATATATATATATATATATATATATATATATATATATACACACTTTATTGATGTTTAAAAAAGGGAAATGGTAAAAAAAAAAAAAAAAAACATTTGTCTATAGGTTTAGGGAGGTTATAGTGAGATGACACCATAATAGCTTATAATGTAAAACAGTGAGATCTTAATAATGAAAGAACAGGCTGTATACATAAAAATACTTATACACCGATCAGCCACAACATTAAAACCACCTGCCTAATATCGTGTAGGTCCCCCTTGTGCCACCAAAACAGCTCTGACCCATCGAGGCATGGACTCCACAAGAACTCTGAAGGTGTCCTGTGGTATGTGGCACCAAGGCGTTAGCAGCAGATCCTTGAAGTCCTATAAGTTGCGAGGTGGGGCCTCCATGGATTGGACTTGTTGGTCCAGCACATCCCATAGATGCTCAATCGGATTGAGATCTGGGGAATTTGGAGGCCAAGTCAACACTCTTTGTCATGTTCCTCAAACCATTCCTGAACAATTTTTGCAGTGTGGCAGGATGCATTTTCCTGCTGAAAGAGGCCACTATCATCAGGGAATATCGTTGCCATGAAGGGGTGTACGTGGTCTGCAACAATTCTTAGGTAGGTGGTACGTGTCAAAGTAACTTCCACATGAATGCCAGGACCCAAGGTTTCTCAGCAGAACATTGCCCCGAGCATCACACCTGCCTTCTTCCCATTGTGCATCCTGCTGCCATCTCTTCCCCAGATAAACGATGCACACGCACCTGGCCGTCCGCATGATCCAAAAGAAAACGTGATTCATCAGACCGGGCCACCTTTTTCCATTGCTCCATGGTCCAGTTCTGAACACCCCACAAGACCTGCCATTTTGGAGATGCTCTGGCCCAGTCGTCTAGCCATCACAATTTGGCCCTTGTCAAAGTCGCTCAGATCTTTACGCTTGCCCATGTTTCCTGCTTCCAATACATGAAATTCAATAACAGACTGTTCACTTGCTACCTAATATATCCCACCCCTTGACAGGTGCCATTGTAATGAGATAATAAATGTTGTTCACTTCACCTGTCAATGGTTTTAATGTTGTGGCTGATCAGTGTAAATACAATTTCCCACTTTAAACATGTCTTTTAAAAATTATTTGTCAGTATTTTGGAAATCATAATTACAAGTTCTTCTACTTCCAGAAGAGCATGGAAATTTTCAGCAGGAGGCAATAGACATCTAGTACATTGCATACAACAGGTTTTTCAGCAAGTATTTATCATGTTGACGATGTAGAGGCTTTTGAAATCATCAAATATTATATGCACAGCTTTACAGGGTTAAAGACCCCATGATATTATACTAGGAGTTTTGTGGGTTTTAGACCGTGTGTATTAGTTGTAAAGCCATATTTTTATGTTGTGTGTTCCATCTATGCATTTCAAATCTTCCAGGAAAACTAACAAAAAATATTAATGGGTCATCATGCACTACATAGATTTTTGTCCAGTCAAATGCTTTCTACAATAAGATTAGCCCTCCCGCAAATACCAACTGCAACCGACTAACAAGTAGATTCATCGCTGTGATGTAACAAAAGTGTATTGACTTTTTTTTTTTTTTAAAGGGACGAGCCCTTAAATATGTCCTAACCAAACTTCATGTTTCAATAGGAAATACGTCAACACATCACAGAAATTGCACTCATCAAGCCATTTCATGGAGTCTTTAACATCGAAAAAATTATACACTTTAAAGCATTGAACTTCTAATGCCAAAAAGAGAATATGCCACAGCAGAAAGAAGCTTTTACTGCTGTTTTTTGTCTTTGCTCTCTTTATCTATTTTTATCTCTCTATTTTCCTCTTGTTTTCTGTCTCTCTTTTCTCCAGAGTAGCTCAGGGTTTGGTACCCATTTTCAGTCAGCTCAGGCAGCGAGCAGGAGTAGCTCTAATGACTAAATGATGAAGGGATGTGTGGTGCAAATCAGAGGAGAGCCACGAGAGCTGGCAGAAATGTGTACCCTCTTCCCCGCAGGAAGCCACTTGAGATCAGCAAGAGAACCCAAGCAGAAATGTTCATTTACCGCAGTCCGGCTTCCTCTGTCAAGCTGTGCGACAACAACAGCATTCAGCCAGATTCATTACAAATATGTTTGTGTATTAACATAAATTAAGCACAACCTTTTAAATGTTTGGTTTACCAGTCATAAGACTGGATAAAGGAGCTGCTTGTTTCCATGGAGATAACTGACAGGTAATTTAAATGGCACTGGCAGGTGCTTACACAGGCCATGCACTTCGCTTATAAGTAACCTGTCAGAACAGCAGTAATAGGCTTCTAGTCATATCAGCAAACACACATACAGTACACACAAATACATATACGCAAGCAAACATATATACTCAGATTTTTCGTTGATTGACAGTCCAGTTTACTAAAGTCAAACAATGTGAACTGACACATAAACAAACACTTCTAATGACTCTACATCTGTTTTTCACACACTAGACTGATCTCACTGCTAATTCGACAACAGTATAAAAAGTTCTTTAGATGAAATCGGTCTGTGATTACGAAATTAAAATCACTGCCCCCAGTGGTTGAAGCTGGAAGTGTTGTTTAACATAGAGGCACATATGAGCTCCAGTTTCTGGGAAAAATTGTCAGAGTGGCACCAAAAGTGAGTTGGTTTTTAATTATGTACTAGTCAACAGGCATGCATATTTTTTTAACAATACGCCTTAACCCAAACCCCAACACTCAGTAGGTAAGGTAGGTATTTAAGTAGGTATTTAAGTGGGAAAACACAACTACCGAACAGGGGCGGACTTAGCACTAGGCAAATGTAGGCATCCGCCTAGGGACCCCAGAAGGCAAGGGCCCCTAAAAATACAAATAGCATACTTTGTTATTATCAGTAATGCTAAATAACGTGTGCTGAAATTTTAAATATCACTGTGACAACACAGATATGACTGATAATTGTATATGTAAATTGTAAATGTATAATTATTTTTTGTATTGTTTTTGTATTGTTGGGTACTGGAAGCTCCTGTCACCAAGACAAATTCCTTGTACGTGTAAGCATACATTAATGCAAGCAACCCCCTTACCCCCCTCAGATCAGGCTGTAGTTAAATATTCCAAGGTTTTTATGCATCTACACAAGTTCGTAAACAGGTGAAAGTTAGCCAAACCGCTCGGACAGCTTCATGTGATTTCACTGTATACTCTGTTACAAGTTACAAGCTAAGCTACACTGTTGCTAGTTCAGTTTGGTTTGAATTTGTGGAGAGAAAGAAATTTAACGGAATCGAGACTTCTTATGGTAACACTGTCTTTCCAAATGGATCAGATTGCTGCACAGCCTGCATTGCGACCCGCCGCGGCTTCCACGAGCACAGCACTCACTTTAGTCACCAATACACAGTGTTGATTATGATTATGATATGGGCGTTGACACTCATAAAAAACAAAAAAACAAAAAACAAAAAAACAAAGCAAATCAACAGAGAATAAAATAGTGAAGTCTTCCTCAGATGCCATGTGTGTTATTTACACAAGCGTCACAGAAAAATTACGTTGCTGTGGAGAAAGCTGCTTACTGACTGAGTCACATGTACAGGGCTGTGAAAAAGTATTTGCCCCATCCTGATTTCTTCTGTTTTTGGGTATATCTCTTGCTAAATTGTTTCAAAAATTCATAAATAAATAAATAAATAATAATATAAAACAAAGGGAATCTGAGTAAACACAAAATACAGTTTTTAAATGATAATGTTATTTATTGAAGCAAAAAAGTTATCCAAAACCAACTGAGCCTGTGTGGAAAAAGTATTTGTTACTTTTATTAGTTACTAAATCCCCAAATCTATGAAACTGCATTCATAATGGGGTTCAGCTGGATCAGACACACCCAGTCCTGATTACTGCCAGCCCTGTTCAATCAAATCAACACCTACATAGAACTTTTTCAGTAGCATGAAGTTGAATAAAAGGTCTCACCCAGTAGCACACTATGCCAAGGTCAAAAGAAATTCCAGAAATGATGAGGGAAAAGGGTGATTGAAATATATCAGTCTGGGAAGGGTTGCAAAGCTATTTAAAAGACTCTGGGACTCCAAAGAACCACAGTGAGAGCCATTATCTCCAAATGGAGAAAATTTGGCACAGTACTGAACCGTCCCAGAAGTGGCTGACTTTCCAAAATTCCTCCAAGAGCACAGTGATGACTCGTCCAAGAAGTAAAAAAACAAAAACAAGGACAACATCCATGGAACTGCAGGCCTTTCTCGCATCACTGTTCATGACTCCACTATCAGAAAGACACAGGCCAAAAATGCCATCCATGGAAGAGTGGCGAGGCGAAAACCATTGCTAACCCAGAAGAACATTAAGGCTTGTCTGAATTTTGCCAAAACACACCTTGATGATCCTCAAAGCTTTTGAGAGAATGTTCTGTGGACTGATGAGTGGAAAAGTCGAAAGTGGAACTGTTTGGAAGACAGGGGACCCGTTACATCTGGCGTAAATCAAACTCAAAAAGAACTCACAAAAAGAACATCATACCTACGGTCAAGGATGGTGGTGGTAGTGTGATGGTGTGGGGATGATTTGCTGCTTCAGGGCCAGGGTGACTTGCAATAATTGAGGGAAACATGAATTCTGCTCTCTACCCGAAAATCTTAAAGGAGAACGTCCGGTCATCATGCCGTGAGTTGAAGCTCAAGCACAAATGGATTATGCAGCAAGACAATGATCCAAAGCATAGGAGTAAGTCCACCTCTGAATGGCTCAAAAGAAGCAAAATTAAAAGTTTTGGAGTGGCCTAGTCAAAGTCCTGACTTGAACCCAATTGAGATGCTGTGGCAGGACCTTAAATGGGCAGTTCATGCTCGAAAACCCTCCAGTGTGGCTGAACTAAAGCAGTTCTGCAAAGAAGAGTGGGCCAAAATTCCACCTGATCTCCAGTTATCGGAAGTGTTTGGTTGCAGTTGTTGCTGCTAAAGGTGGCACAACCAGCTATTACATTTAAGGGGGCAGTTCGTTCTTCACATGGGTGATATAGGTGTTGGATAACTTTTTTTATATATATATTTTTGAAAACTGTATTTTGTGTTTAGTCAGGTTGCCTATGTTTTATGTTATATCTTAACTGAAGAATACACAAAAATAGAAGAAATCAGGAAGGGGGGAAATACTTTTTCACAGCACTGTATACGGGAGTAATGTACGGCGCTTATATAGTGCATGTAAACAGGAATGCTGTTTTCTCGCAATAACCCGCTTTCTCGCAATAAGTCGCTTTCTGGTGTCCATGTAACCGTAGTCAGTGATATCTTTCCGGACGTAGAAATGTTTTATCCATACCATTCCTAAAAAATAATAATAATAATAAAAAGGCTTAAAGCACCTTTAAGAGAAAATCGACCTAAATGTGTGTCATTGAAGAGGGCCCTATTCCTGTACTTTGCCTAGGGCCCCCAAATCACTAAATCCGCCCATCACCGAATCATGCTCATAACTGTTTATTTGAACGCGATTACTTCCTGGTTCATTCTAAAGGTGTTCAATGGTTTTCAGGTCTGGGCTTTGTGCAGGCCAGTTAAGTTCTTCTACATCCGACTCAATAAATCATATTTTTATGGGGTAGGTCACATTGTTGTTCTCTGCAGGTATTGTTTAGAAGAGATTAATTTTGGCACAGTGAGTGTAAACCAGGATCGAAAATTAACAGAAGCTCATGTCAAAAATGCCACCGTACTTGAAAAAAATGCCCCCGAAAGTCAAATAAGCGGGTAAAAAATGCCCCCTGTTGCTTTATTAATAACATCTGATATACAGTAGTTACAAATACATCACAATCTTCATTAAAACTTTCACTGAAAATTATTTTCAGTGCACTGTCCGTCGTAAAACTTTATTAATACTATAATCCTTTGATCCACTATATTTGTTTTATAGGCTGTTAACTTAATAGCCAAAATATTTGGAAATTCATGAATGAGAAAAAAGTGATCCTGAACTGTGTTTCAGTCACAATGCACATTATGCAGTGTAGAGATCAGGCAATATGAAATTATTGACACTTACCTATTGACATACTGTAACTGAAATATTCCCAAATTAGTTGAAATTCAGTCGAATCAAAATTGTAATTTAATTGAATGAAATTAAATTGGGAAATCAGTGCTAATAACCAGCCCTACAAATATTAGTTGATGGTGATTTAATTTTATTGGTAACAGCCTACAGTATCTCATTATTCAGATGAAATTAATTGATTCAATTGAAGTATTTAACATAAAGGATAACAAAGAGTAATTTAGTCAGTTAGAAGAAAAAAAACTGCCCTTACAAAGGAAAAAAATGTTTGGAGAATACACTTGAAAAGGTAGGCAATACTGTACTGTGCCTTTACTCATGATCTACTTCTCCTTAACGTGTTATATGTGTTTACTTTAACGCATCTTTTAAAAATGATACATTTTAACGCTTGTATTACAGACCCACCTACATATATACACTTATTGCAATATGATTAGCTTGCGTGGTAGCGCACCTCATAGAGTGTTGGACTTTACACTCGGAGGACCGTGATTCAAAACCAGACAAGAACTCAAGCTGACACGTGGCACAGCAGAGACATAGAAGTGACATGAATTGATGTGGTTGCTTCAGAAAATGTGCTTTTCATTTCGCTTCTGCATTTTAAAACAGTATCGGTTAAGGTTAGGTGTTGGCTAAGGGTAAGGTTGCCTGTTTTGTTAAACTCTCCTTTCTCTTTTCGGACACTATTGGTTAAGTTTAGGGTAAAGTTTTAGGTTAGCGAGGTTCGTTTAATTAAAACCTCCATCGAAAAGTCGCTCGGTTCTGGTGCCCCCTGCTGAACATTACTTAAAAAGTGCAGCCAAACGTGTTATGAATCACGTAATTTCAGTTTTGCAAAAAAAACTTTGCAATGCTCTTGTAAATTTCATGAGACCAGTCTGCTGAATTCGGCCTGTGCTTACAGAAATTCAAAACACTGCCCCCAGTGGCCAAAGTGGAAAGTGTTGTTGGGTTTATAAGCACGTGTGAGCTTGCGAAAAGCGAGTTGTGAAGCTAGTTGTTTTCAGCTGTACAGGCTGTCATACATTGATGAGGAATGCATATTTTATAAACTAAACCCCCCAACCCAAACCCCAAACCTAAACCTAACCATCAGTGGAGAAAAAATGAAACGTTAGAGTGAAAAATGCAACCTCAGAATCGTGCTCGTCATTGATTATGCGAATGTGATTACCTTATGGTTTCAATGCAGGATCCAAATTGCAATGCATTCCCAGTCACGCAACAAGGGAAAGTAAACACACTGGAGCCTGTGCAAAAATGTCTGATAGGAGAAATCTAGGGTACTGGAACTCTCGGTTTAACACAGTGCATTGCTAATTTATTTCCTATCCACAATTACGTTTTTGAACCAATTAATATAACCTAAAACCTGTTGTATTTTTGTCAGTTTTCCTGTATAGTTCAAATTTTATATTTATGTCTTTAGCAAATTTTGGAAAAATATTATGAATCATTCCAGAATAATTGAATCTTATTTTATGACAAATTATTAAGCCTAATATTTTGATGCATTAACAGGCTTACCTATTCCATTGAGAAAAGCAATGGTCAGGTTAATATGTATAATATCCTTATTAAAGGATACAATTATTGAAAAGACATTTTCTTTACAGCATAATGCAATTCCGTGGTCTCTAATTTGAGGTTATTTTGCAGGGGCTAATCACTTATTCTTGGCTTGTTTTTTGAGATCTGGCAACACTAGAGGGAGAAGCAGTCTGTGAAAATGTGATAGAGAGATTAATCTAATAAACTGAAGCCTAATATTGATGAGCAGACAGAATGTAAGAACAGAAGGCGAATGGAAAGACGGGTGGAGGGGTTGGAGGGGTGGAGCTGGACAGCGGCCCATGCCAGACGGGCTAGAAATGAACATAGACATTAAGCACATATGGCCAAAAACTGCTCTCTCTGTCAGACTGACCCCAAATACAGCCTGCTGCAGCCTGAGAATAAGCAGCAAGAAAATAAGAACCCTGGAGAAATCAGCACACCAGAGAAAAGACTACAGCTTCATATGAGGGAGAATCAGCTTCAGACGTGTCCTAATGACAGTTCACTCAATGGACATCTTAGTAATGCCCCCAGGCAGGTATTTCCAGTCTCCCAAGTACAGCTTCTACTTAATTGAATGGGGAAAAGCCGAAATCTCCAAAACTGTTTGCCAAAATTATATTTAAAAAAATGTGCCAAATCACCAAAATTATCGGACATTTTTTTATATATATATATTTAGCTTTATCAGCTCAAATCAGTGGTTAGGGTTGCCAACTTTACGCTTGAGTATTTTGAGCACTTCAATACAAGATGTGGGTTCATTCTACAGTAGAATGCAGGTGTCTCGAGAAGCATTTTTAATAGTTGAAGTTCTTTTTAACTTGACACGGCTTCCAAAAAAACGTGGCACTCCTGCACAAAACGTTAAAATAAAAGCGAGACGCGGCTCAAATGGTCAAAGTCGTCAGTCTAGTATATGTTTACATAGAAAAACAATTGAAAAATGCACAGACTAATGCAAACATTAACTGTCCGTGAATGGCCCCTTATGATACTCATTCATCACATTCTGTTTGCAATCTAATCTAAAATTGAAAATCAAATCTATAAAACGATAACCATGCTTTTTATGGAAATCTATGCATGGTGCATTATTTAAAGCAGTAATAACATTCTTTTTTGGTAGCTGTTTTGAGCATTAATAATATGCTGTGCCACAATATCTAGTCTCCATGGCAACTTTCCGAAAACTCATCTTTCATCACAGAAAGAACTAATTATTTCGACTCCTCTCAAACTCGCTCACACAGGAAATAAACATGCACACAAACACAAAATTGTGACAGAGTAGCTAAGCAGGCCTTACATATTTTATAAGCTGAAGTGGGTAATTTCTGCACCACTAGCTCCATCACGCTAATCGAAATTGCAAAAAATAAACATTGTTTAAAAACAGCTTTCCCGAATGCCCTCTTTATCTTAACAAATAGGGCTGCTCCAAACTTACGACATTGGTTGAGTCAGTGTCATTGTGTTTGGCTAGTTAGGGACGATCAAAACAAACAGAATCAGGTTTTATAGTGCCACAGTGTTTACACTTTTCCGGACAATCAACCTACGAATGATTTACTTAAAGTTGCCAAAGCGTATTAAGATGGCATAGGGAAAGTAATAGTAGTTTAACATAAAAAAAGTTACAAAATTCTATTAATCTATTAATGCATGCTGACTCACTCACTCGTGCGCGCACGCACGCACGCACACACACACACACACACTTTAGCATGTCAGTTAGCAGATCAGCTGTGTAGCGGCAGTGAAGTGCCCCGTGGTGACCCTGTCTTCATTAAAGCTTGAAGTTCTTGGAGTCGTGCTGGGCTCACAAATGCAGGGATTATGTAACTCCCAGTGAAATACACCACCCTCAAAGAAAAACCTTCAGTTCAAGTGTAAATGAAAGTCAATACTTTTTTAAAATGCTTCATTTCACCACTGCTTTGCAATTGTAATGTACACCTGTGTGCTTTGCTCTCACACAAACAGCTATAATTGGCTAGCAGTCTTTTACTCTAACTGCTTTAAAACAACCAAAAGATTTCAAAGTTTCCTTTTTAAAGATTTTAAACTTGTTCAAACTTGCCTTTTTACTTTTTTCAAACGTCCACGTCAAAATCAAATATTTCAATCTAAAACATATTATCCTCTTATTATATAAAAATTGACTTCAAATGACACAAAACCCAGCAAACACACAAACTATTGCACTGTTAACAACATATCAGTGAACAATTTCATTCAAAACACCGCCACAAAAACCTTTATCAGCCAGGGAGAATTTTGCAGGTCAATCTCTATATGTTTTGCTGTTATGGCACATAATATTAAGTGTTCAAAAACTTTATTTGAGAGGAAGCCTAAATTACAGTACTGTAAAGTGATGCTGGGTGAAAATCACTTTATGTAATAAAGAGGGGGAAAAAATAAAATAAAATAATAATAGAAAACAACCCTGAATATTTCACTTGCAGTTTAGTTTGCAAGGTTTGTGAGTCAAGTCAAATACAAAAACATTTATCCTTATTTTATTAAAAAAAAAAAACTCTGAGCCAATAACTGATGGCATGTTTTGTATAGTTACCAGTTAGTGTGACACATTTCTACAGCAGGGACACAGATTGCTTACTTCAGCAGTACTGGTAGCTTGTGTTATGCTAAATGCACATCTCAATGACCTGCCTGTCCTTCCACTTCCCCTGATAACATTGCACTTACTTGAAATTACAGTTAATTTATTGTAGTATTTGGCACTGTCAAATTTATGATAGAATGAGAGGGAAAGAGAGAGGCATTTATCAATTCTTTTTTCCCCTGACAAACTACACTTCCTCTATCTGGTGACAGATCCCATTTTCTTAACTGGTTTTTATTTTGTTAAGATGTAAAAGTAATTTAGTCATTACTACTTGAGAGTCAGTGTCTGGTCTTTACCTTTTATCAGGTTGATTTAAAGATAATGTTTTCTCTCAAAATCTGCTCTACAGCCTGAAAAATATCTCTTGATTAGTTCTCAGCAGTGCAGGCTTATAGTGAAGGTGAGACTACTGGGATGACTTATAATGATCCGGGTCCCATTTTTCCATTTTTTTTCTTTTTTTTTTTTTGGTCTATGTGTCACCCAAAATCAACTGAATCGCTTCAGAAGACATGGATTAAACTACTGGAGTCTTAAGGATTACTTTAATGCTGCTGTGTGATTTTTGGAGTTTCAAAGAGATGGTCACCATTCACTTGCATTAAATGGACCAACAGAACAGAGATATTTTTGTAATACCTCTGTTCTGCAGAAGAAAGAAAGTCATACACATCTGGGATGGCATGAGGGTGAGTAAATGATGACAGAATTCTATCCCTTTAAGGTTCCTGAGTAAACTAGGAAACTTAGGCAAGCTGAAAAAAACATCTCCATTAATCTCTAAGATATATTGATCAACTGATGTGTCTGATTGATCAAATGCTCTCTATTTAGCTGGGGTGGGTTACCCTCGAGCATTTCGCTGCTATAAATGAGGGCAATAGGTATCCCATACGGGACATCTTCATTTAGGCCAAAATACAGGACATCCTGACTAATACGGGACAGCTGGCAACTCCACTGTGATTTCTAAAACTGATTTCTCTGAAAACAAGTGTCTTGTGTCATTTTTCTTCTAGAGTAAATTGATTTTGTTTTAAGGATGTTTACATATTTTTTAATTGGAAAACAAGATACAAATGCTGAGTAAGAAAATGAGTCTCTTCCAGTGAACACCATGATCATTATTCGCCATTTCCATTTATTAAAAAAATGATCTTTTCCAAAGGCATCCTTAGCTATCCCACTGTGTGTTTTTACTATCCACCACAAGGAGTGAATATTGTTTCATCATATTTCAATTATCTACCCTGGAGTCTTTTCCGCCATTTGCAGGAAAAGCACAATTAGATATGGAATATAACTGCTTGTGTGTGCAAATGTCTTAACTGCTAAACAAGACATAGTATGATGTTCATGAAGAGAAAGGTCACTGAAATGTCTGCCCAATGAATCACATGCCAAGACGCAAACACATGCATACTGCTGAGCCTTACTATGCACAGTAAAAAGCCATTCCAATCAATAACCCCCCTCAAGTCAGCATGTTTACATGATGCCTGTAACAGGAATAGCATCTTTGTGTGTCCACCTCCGGTGAGGACATATCAGACGCCCACTAAGTCAGTGATGGGTAGAGAAATACAAAATCAATCAAATAAAGCCCACAAATGGGTCAGTCACCTTGCTCTGTCTTTCCCTCCTTCATCCATTTCATAGCTCTATCCCTGCTGAACAAAAGTAGCAAAAACCAGCCTATTCTGGCTTGTTGGACTTGGCTGGTTGACCAGCCTGGGGTCAGGATGAGATATTAGCTGGATTTAGAAGGGTCTTGGGCCCATGTGAGCTTGTCCATACTGGGAGCCCAGCGTAAACAAGCTAGGACAACCAAACCAGCTTAAGCTGGTTTAAGATGTTATGTTTTTTAGAAGGAGTTCCAAAACCTAGTAGGCTGCCTTGCTTTCAGTGTCAACTTCCAACATAGGCAGCTTTGTTCTAAGGGGTTGTTCACACTGAACACATTTTTACGTCCAACTGCACTGTTTAAAAAAAAAAAAAATCTCACACAGGAGCACTATTTTTTTTAGACTTCAAAGAACTGTTCAAAACGCATCTCTTACTTCATGTACTTGCTTGTTTTGATTATTGGGGGGATTACCTCCCCCGCATCCCCCCTGGAATCTATGCCCCTGTCCACACCAATAGGTATTCGTTTGAAAACAGGTTCACTGAGACTTCGAAAACACTCTCCAAAACCACATACTTTGGAAAACAATGATGTTAGAAAAACTGAAAATTGACTTTTCAAACTGAAACAGATTTGTGTGGACGTGGCCTTAGAAGGGCTTTTGGAACAGTCTTTGTGCAAGGAATGCGCCTGTAGACCTTCTTCACAGTCGCGCCATTTTTGTTTTTTGATGTGAATTGAACAAAGGGGCTGTGAGGGACAGACTTACAGTCTCTTCAATGACATGCACTGTATAAAGCTGTAAAAAGTAAGATCACATAAAATTTTTCACAACTTATGTTTTCTGGAGTTCTTGTCATCTGAAATGTATTTATTTTTTCCCCAATGTTTCATCAGCGGAACAATCCAAAACACTGTAAACACCAGTACAACCCATTGAAGAGATTGTAAGTCTATCCCTCACAGCCTCATTGTCATTCCCATCAAAAATTCAAGATGGCGCTACAGTGAATAAGGTCTTACAATGCTTACTAGGATTTAGAACAGAGCCCTTTTTTCATCTCTCCACCTATCTAGCTTTCCATCATTTGAGTGTTGACACTTTTTGCCTCTGATATTCTCCGTCTTTGTTGTGGAACTAGCTGCTGTGCCCATGGGAATCTAAATTCCTCATTCATCATCTGATCCTGGTAGACACCCACCACATTATCTCCTCTAAGAGATGCAGATTTCTGCGTGGTTATGTGCCACTCGAGTTATGTAACATCCACTAAAAACAAACTCTGCCTCGCGTCTTTTTGATGTCTTTCCATGTAGTCCTGTCTGCTTTGGGTCAGGAGACTCATATCCTGAGAGGTTCCTCATGCTTAGAGAACAAGAACATGACATTCAATTTTAAATATGCACATGGGTGAAGCAGATAATGGAACTATGTAACAAGGTTCCTGAGAGCTTCTGCAGAAAGCATCGGGCTTGATAAAAGAAAGATGAAGAAGTAAAAGGAAAACTTTGTACTATAGAATTAAATAAAGCCAAAGCCTCTCTGAAATAGACTCTATGATAGAATACATTTAAAAAATGTCCATAGTTTTCTTAATTTCAAAAGCTAGACGGTATGCAAATGAACCGCTGCAGTTTTCACCCTCTAGCCATTTTCTGGTCTCTTATTCAAATATTTTTTTATTTGAAATGCAGGACTGAGAGTTATTTGTGCGTGAGATAGTTAGTCATAATGTTCGGTGAAGCCAAATTAGAATTACATGTAACAGGCTAATTTAATTAACTTTTCATTAAATTCAGCACAGAAATGTGTTAAGCCGTTTAAATGGGTCGTATCATGTGAGATCAGATTTTCCTTGATCTTTTGAAATAAAAGTCTTCAACGCAATATAAAATCGTATTGTGACATTCTGAACTCAAAACGTCCTCCCCAGTTACAAGATAATTTATTAAAACTTGGCTGTAAAAATAAACAGAGTATATATAGAGGCTGTTATTGAAGGATGGGGCAACTACAGGTGCATCTCAATAAATTAGAATGTCGTGGAAAAGTTCATTTATTTCAGTAATTCAACTCAAATTGTGAAACTCGTGTATTAAATAAATTCAATGCACACAGACTGAAGTAGTTTAAGTATTTGTTTCTTTTAATTGTGATGATTTTGGCTCACATTTAACAAAAACCCACCAATTCACGATCTCAAAAAATTAGAATACATCATAAGACCAATAAAAAAAACATTTTTAGTGAATTGTTGGCCTTCTGGAAAGTATGTTCATTTACTGTATATGTACTCAGTACTTGGTAGGGGCTCCTTTTGCTTTAATTACTGCCTCAATTCGGCGTGGCATGGAGGTGATCAGTTTGTGGCACTGCTGAGGTGGTATGGAAGCCCAGGTTTCTTTGACAGTGGCCTTCAGCTCATCTGCATTTTTTGATCTCTTGTTTCTCATTTTCCTCTTGACAATACCCCATAGATTCTCTATGGGGTTCAGGTCTGGTGAGTTTGCTGGCCAGTCAAGCACACCAACACCATGGTCATTTAACCAACTTTTGGTGCTTTTGGCAGTGTGGGCAGGTGCCAAATCCTGCTGGAAAATGAAATCAGCATCTTTAAAAAGCTGGTCAGCAGAAGGAAGCATGAAGTGCTCCAAAATTTCTTGGTAAACAGGTGCAGTGACTTTGGTTTTCAAAAAACACAATGGACCAACACCAGCAGATGACATTGCACCTCAGATCATCACACACTGTGGAAACTTAACACTGGACTTCAAGCAACTTGGGCTATGAGCTTCTCCACCCTTCCTCCAGACTCTAGGACCTTGGTTTCCAAATGAAATACAAAACTTGCTCTCATCTGAAAAGAGGACTTTGGAACACTGGGCAACATTCCAGTTCTTCTTCTCCTTAGCCCAGGTAAGACGCCTCTGACGTTGTCTGTGGTTCAGGAGTGGCTTAACAAGAGGAATACGACAACTGTAGTGTCTATGTGTGGTGGCTCTTGATGCCTTGACCACAGCCTCAGTCCATTCCTTGTGAAGTTCACCCAAATTCTTGAATCGATTTTGCTTGACAATCATAAGGCTGTGGTTCTCTCGGTTGGTTGTGCATCTTTTTCTTCCACACTTTTTCCTTCCACTCAACTTTCTTTTAACATGCTTGGATACAGCACTCTGTGAACAGCCAGCTTCTTTGGCAATGAATGTTTGTGGCTTACCCTCCTTGTGAAGGGTGTCAGTGATTGTCTTCTGGACAACTGTCAGATCAGCAGTCTTCCCCATGATTGTGTAGCCTAGTGAACCAAACTGAGAGACCATTTTGAAGGCTCAGGAAACCTTTGCAGGTGTTTTGAGTTGATTAGCTGATTGGCATGTCACCATATTCTAATTTTTTGAGATGGTGAATTGGTGGGTTTTTGTTAAATGTGAGCCAAAATCATCACAATTAAAAGAACCAAAGACTTAAACTACTTCAGTCTGTGTGCATTGAATTTATTTAATACACGAGTTTCACAATTTGAGTTGAATTACTGAAATAAATGAACTTTTCCACGACATTCTAATTTATTGAGATGCACCTGTATATTGAAACCAATAGCAAACCCATAGAAAAGCTGCAGTGTATTTTACATGCAAAGAGGGCATTTAAATAGGAGACTTGATGTCACTGCAGCAAAAACGGCCTGAGAAAAAGTGGAAAATACATCTAAATGATCATTTTATTTGGTGCAAGAAAACTTGACTGGCATTATAAGTTGACATCAGGAGGGGAAAAATAAATGATTAAACGAAAAACTATTACAGGACAACAAATTTGTCCTCAATGCTTTGAGGACAAAGTGACAAAGGTAGCTAAACATATCAGGTATATTTTGTGCTGAGACAATTACCAAACAAACCAGTGAGCAGAAATTTAATTTAGTAGAAATATAGCAAATGAAAACACCAGCATGTCTAATTGTAAAACTACAGAATCAAAGCTCTTGGGAAGAGAAAAACACTTCTTCAAACCCAATTCAAGCAAGAGTAGAATTGTTGCTTCCTCTTTAAGGTAGATCTACAAGACCTCATTCAGGCAGTGCCTCTAATTCCTTTAAAGCCTGAACTGGTCTTCCTGCATTTGCCGTGGTTATAGATGTCCACAGTGTGATTACACATTGAGAACTGAAAGCGTAAGTGTGCTCATACAGTGCCATGGATGCTGAAGAGGGGTTTCCATGGAAACAGGGAGGCTACATGTGTTTTTATTAATATCAGTGCACATTCCATAATGTGAGCTTTGAAGGTCAGGGCTGGATAAGCGTTCAATTATCCACAAATAGCAGGTTCTGTTCTGCTGAATTTGGGTCTGTGACAGTGAAAGTGATCTAGAATGTTTGAGGTTGAGTGATCTGTACAGCAGCTTTAAATAACCGTTCTCTCATATAATCAGAACACATGTGCTACAGCATATATACACACACACATGCACACACTGTAAAGAGTTCACCCAAAAATGCATATTCTGCCAAAATGTACTCAGCCTATTATTGTTTTAAATTGTTTCCTCAGTGGAACATGGAAAGAAGATTTTTGGCAGAATGTTAGCCTCAGTCATTATACACTATCATAGTATGGCAAAAAAATAGTGATAAAAGTGAATGGTGGCTGAGGCTAACATTCTGCCTAACATCTCCTTTCATGTTCCATTTGGGAAAGATATACAGGTTTAAAACAACACGAGGGAGGTGAGGGAATGACAGAGTTATGTCAGAATTTGCATTTTTTGGGTGAACTATGCCTTTTATACCTAAACTGTATTTATAGGATAATGCTAAGAATGGGATAGCACCACCTATTGCTCTACGCATGAGTTAAGGACTAGGAAGTCTAATAAAGCATGAAATCATAAGACTGCAATGGCAAGTTGTACAGTGAAAAGGGAGTTATATTTTGGTCTGTTCTCACCCAAAATCGATTAGATTGCTTCAGAAGACATGGATTAAACCACTTCAGTCATATGGATTAATTATGCTGCCTTTATGTGCTTTTTGGAGCTTCAGAGTTTTGGTCACCATTCACTTGCATTGTAGACCTACAGAGCTGAGATTTTTTTCTTAAAATTTTTGTTTGTGTTCAGCAGAAGAAAGAAAGTCATAGACATCTGGGATGGCATGAGGGTAAATGAGTAAATGATGACAGAATTTTCATTTTTGGGTAAACTATTCCTTTAACACTGTTCTGCCAGTGAGTAGTATTGAAAGAAAAAAATTTTTTTTTAGAAGGCTTGTTGCCTGCAGGGTACTTTAAGGCATCTCTGTGTGTGTGTTCATGTGAACTGATGGGGGAGTTATGTAAATATTTAATGAACTAATGTTTACATATTTAGGGAAACTGCAACGATGGAAGAATCTCATGATTGCTATGTGCATTCTAGTGCTCTCTCTCTCGCTCTCTCTCTCTCTCTCTCTCTCTCTCTCACTCACTCTTTCACTCTCTCACTCACTCTTTCTCTCTCTCTCTCTCTCTCTCTCTCTCTCTCATACAAAGACACATAAACAAAACATACCAAAGTCCTTTTAAAGCAAGTCAGTTAATATGTGGCCATACTGGGCAGCTATTTTCTATGTAGGAGTTTCTATGTCGGAGTTGAATGCCATCACAAAGCCACAATTACCAGTTGGAAACTCTTGATTTTCTTTAAGCCTAGACTTTCAGAGTTGAGGGCATGTCCATTTAAGAATCCAATGAAAGCAAATTGATATTGATCATAAGAAGTTGTAACTGTGAATGTTGATGGTACAGTTTACTTTGTACTGATTTTTGTGCACCAACTTTTGGGCCCCAGGCACAGAACTATTTTAGGCCCCCTGACCAATTTGGGTTTGTGGTGGGGATAATATCCAGTATAAACATTTTAGATGGATATTTAACAGTGCTAATTCATAAATGTTTATGTTCAAATGCAAATATTATTTGGATCAAGCAATACATTATTAAAAAAATATATACAAAGCCTCCTAATAAAATAAATTATACATGTATACATTTATGAGTTTTCTTGTTGGCAAACTCACCATAACATTTCTGAAATGAGAAGAGTGCCAGGTTGTTCAGTCTATCCTGAGACATTTCTGCTCTCAGATAGTTTTAGAAGTATTTAAATAAGTTTTAAATATAAAATAAATTATTTCTTAGCTCATGCTGATAATTATGAAGGGACCTTCTACCCTTCTAGGTAACCCTTCTAAATACAATTTGAAAACATTTATTAAAAATATTATACTTTGTCAGATTTTTTAGCTTTTGAAAACTTTTAAAATTCAATAAGATTTCCATCAATAAATGTCTTTAAAATGTCATTTATTATTTTGCATATATATTTGTTACATGTTTACATGCATAAATTGTTCTACTTACAATGATTTACACTGATACTCACAACACATGCTAAATCGGTACTGTCTCTTTAAATAGAGAGCGGCATCTGAGCTCAACGGTAGGTGATTTTGTTCCACACATATTCTTTTGGTGGCTTAATGTGAGGAAAATTTCACATGTATCTCATGGAGTTCTGGGGGAAAAAAAAATTATGTATCATAGATATACGTCTGATGGTTTTGCACTAAAGTAAAATATGTTTATACAGTAGATGCATGAGGCTGATGTTGACAGTTTGATTTAATTGTGCACGTCACTTTTTTTCTATTTTTTTCCCCTTTTTCTCCCAATTTGGAATGTCCAATTCCCAATGTGCTCTAAGTCCTCGTGGCGTAGTGACTCCACGGAGGACGAATCTCAGTTGCCTCCACGTCTGAGACTGCCAATCCACGCATTTTATCACGTGGTTTGTTGAGCGCATTACCACGGAGGCATAGCGTGTGTGCAGGCCCACGGCTTCCACCGCGGAATCTACGCACGACTCACCACGTGCCCCACCGAGAGCGAACCACATTATAGCGATCACAAGGAGGTTACCCCGTGTGACTCTTACCTCCCTAGTAACTGGGCCAATTTGGTTGCATAGGGGACCTGGCTGGAGTCACTCAGCATGCCCTGGGATTTGAACTCACGAACTCCAGGGGTGGTAGCCAGGGTCTTTACCACTGAGCTACCCAGGCCCCCTGCATGTCACTTTATTAAGCAAGCATCTGATTGTTGTTCACTGTTTAATGAAAATCATGTAATGATGCAGTAAGAATGTTACCAACCACTTGGTGAATATTTCTGTTTTATTTTCTCTCCAAAAGCAATTTTTTCTCTCGCATTTACCGCGTGCCAAGTGTTAATTTTGACCATGTTTACATGAATATCAAACAAATATTCACCGATTGAATATTATATTCAATATTCAAATATTGACAGGTATGGCTCACATTTCTTCTGTAAAAAACTCTGCTACCTCTCGCTCTATCTACGCTCCTTTATCTTTAGAATGTCCGATTTTGGATTAATTTCTGTAGATACATTAACGGACTAAGCAAATGACATCATGATGTGTAGTCAGTTTGGACCGTGCATTGCCAGACCACTTTCGCTTTTGTTGAGGGGGGTGGGGATCTCTAACATGTGAGGAGACAAGGCAGATTATGGGGGAACTCCCCATTTTTACAGGTGGAAAACAGAGTCTTGCGACCAATAGCATGTTATTACTATATACACAACAAATGATAATAAAATGGAATATCAGTGAAGCCTTTCTGTGGGCCCCCCTCCAGTGAGAGCCCCTGTTACTCGGGTCCATCAGTACCAGCAGTCCGACGCCCCTGGGTTCATGAAGAGACATGCCCATGGAAAAAAACTACATTGCCTATCAATGATAAAATACACAGACACAGCATCAATTAAACACCCAGTACACACTTTGCTCTTCATTTCATTGCAGTAGCACAAAAAAAAAAAAAAAAAAAATCCTAGGTTTGTCAGTAAGTGAAATAGAAAAGAGAAATACAAGATTGTCCAGTGCATCCAATTTTTCTCATGTGAATAAATCATGTGAACGCACATCGCACAATGACTTTACGAGTTCCGAGATCATAAGAACAAACTTCCAAGGAGGACTTGAATGCAGAATAAGCACCAAAGTTCAACTCCTATCTAATTCAATGGGCAAATAATGAAATCTCAAAAAAATTTTGTGAAGATTTTGTTTTAATAACATACATCAAATCAGCAACATAATCTGATAACACTTGTATTATAAATGTACTAAAAAGTATTTTTCAGGCTGGTCTAGCTAATGTGCATGCCCATTCTATAGTTAAAAAACAGATGATGCCTCTAAAAAGTGTATAAAAGCAGGATAAAAGTCAGAGTCCAGTGGTTAAATTCATATCTTCAGAAGCGATATCATAGGTGTGGGTGAGAAATAGATAAATATTTAAGTCCTTTTCTGCTATAAATCTCCACTTTCACTTTCACTTCCACATTCTTTTCTTTTTGTTTTTGCTGATTTGCATTCTTCATGCATATTGCCACCTTCTAGGCTGGGAGAAGAATTTATAAGAAAAAGGGACTTAAATATTGATCTGTTTCTCACCCAGACCTATTATATTGCTTCTGAAGGCATGGATTTAACTTCTGAAGTCATATTGATTACTTTTATGCTGCCTTTATATGCTTTTTGGAACTTCTGGCCCACTCACTTGCAATGTATGGCCCTACAGAGCTCAGATATTCTTTTAAAAATCTTTGTTTATGTTCAGCAGAAGAAAGAAAGTCATACATATCTGGGATGGCATGAGGGTGAGTAAATGATGTGAGAATTTTCATTTTTTCATCACTTTAAAAAATTATGATGACATCCACCAACAATCTCAAATGACCTGCTAATAAACTCATAAACTGTTCGGGAGAAGAGATCATAAATAAGCCTTAGTTGACCAGGGTGACAGAGGTGATTCAGCATCCTGTGAAAGAGTGCTCCCGGCCTAAGCCAATCAGGATTTGATTAATGAGATCAAAATGATGGGATGGTGAGACATCTGTGTCGCATGTTGCTATGGATACAAAGTGATGAGCATCTGTTGTGCAAACTCACCAGCGACGCTTATGTCTTACACTTTGCGAAAATACACACATACAAATGTGTGAGAAATACTAACAGCAATTTACTGCTGTTTGATACAGAGCATAATTACTGGGGCTTTTCCATTAATATTTTACTCATACTATAAGGACACATTCACACTGACTGACAACTCTATGCCAAGCTTAATACAGGCTGAAAATGATTCACAGGCCAGATGATGTCTGTTTAAGATTATCACAGATATAATTCGTATTTCACTGACTGCCGAAATGTAAAATGGCCGAGTTAGTAACATGAAACCCAGATATCATAAACAAAACAAAGTAGAGAGCAAATAGAGTGCACAGGGTCCTCCCGCTTTTCAGCAGCCTTACTTCCCAGTTTTTCCAATTCATTATCATCCAAGATGAATCAGATGAATTACTACAACTGATGTGAAGCAAAGAAGTATATGAAAA
Source organism: Myxocyprinus asiaticus (assembly GCF_019703515.2). Lineage (NCBI taxonomy): Eukaryota > Metazoa > Chordata > Actinopteri > Cypriniformes > Catostomidae > Myxocyprinus > Myxocyprinus asiaticus. Next base: position 34,461,333 of record NC_059375.1, read on the forward strand.
TTGGAGAAAAAAAAGACAAGGTACAAGACCTAATGTCTTTTCTGAGTCATAGAAGTACTCATTCCATGATGCATTGTGAATGAAGTAATCAAAACAAAAAAGTTGTTGAAATATTAAACTACGAACTTATAGTCAATGATTGTAAGTATATAACCCATTTATTTTACATTTGTTGCAAAATATTAATTTGTATTCAAATATACGTATAGACCTAAGTAGTTTGATAGTGTAAACACAATTTCCTTAAAATGAAGCCATTCTGAATTGTGGCTTCTACATATCATTGTTGAACAATCTCAGAGCTCATGGTAGGACCGTTGCAAAAGGTTTACACATTATTGTGAAATATAAATTTCTCTATGGAGACAATGAATCCAAATTTTACTTCCGGAAACCCGACTATTGCGTTCTATAGGCTATACTTTCATTTGAATGCCATTTCTCAAAGCTGTAAAATGGCTTTTCCATGCTCTGACTTCCAAGTAAAGCTTTCCTCAGTCAGAGTACTCCTGTAGCCCATTCAATAGCTGTATTGTATATAATGTTTTGAAATAAAAAATAAAAGAGAGAGGGAGAGAGAATGTCCGTAATGGATTCTATATAATGCTTGCTTGCATTGTCATGCCCCCCCCCCAAAAAAAATCATCAAATATTTACTCACTCTAATGCCATCCCAGATGTGTATAACTTTCTTTCTTCAGCAGAACACAAACACATTTTTTAGAAGAATATCTCAGCTCTGTAGGTCCATACAATGCAAGTGAATGGTGACCAGTACTTTAAAGCTCCAAAAAACACAGAAAATTTTAATAAAAGTAATCTGTATGACTCCAGTGGTTAAATAAATGCCTTCTAAAGCAATACGATCACTCAGGGTGAGAAACAGATCAATATTAAAGCCCTTTTCAAAATAGTTGTTTACATGCACGTCCACATAACGTGAGCACGCAAGCATGTTTAAATTAAAGCAAAACCAATGAAGCTTGTGAGCAGCATTCTCTTGTAAACAAACTGACCGTCACTTCCAACTGTATCATGTCAGTTCTTGCGTGAACATGCCAACGCACTTTTATCACGTGAGAGGCTGCGTCAACCAAGTCCACTCGTGGACGTGCATCGGAGAGTGACCAGGAGGAAACAACTATAGTGAAAAGGACTTGGGTTTCTCACCCAAAGTGATCGTTTCGCTTTAGAAGACACTAATTTAACCACTGGAGTCATATGGATTACTTTTACTATGACTGTCTGTGCTTTTTGGACCTTTAAGTGTTGATCACCATCCACTTGCATAGTGAAGACCTACAGAGCTGAGATATTCTTCTAAAAATCTTTGTTTGTGTTCTGCTGAAGAAAGTCATCACATCTGGGATGGCATGAGGGTGTATAAATGATAAGAGAATTTTCATTTTTGGGTGAACTTACCCTTTAAGGTTATGCAACATAGGTTATTATACAAATATAAACATTTAAACAAAATAAATGTATTAAATTTGTACAAAATAAATAAATAAATAAATAAAAATGCTTCTATTGAAGTACATAAGATGCTCTTTGGAATATTCTCAAATCATGCTAAAATAACATGGATCATCAGGGTTTGAAACATGGATCACCCAACATGAGAACTGGGGCATCCAAAATATTTAAAAAATCTGATATTTGTGTAAATATCATTCAGTTTCATTTAACTTATTATGCCGATAATATCATTTGTAATAATATATTTTGTATTAAATTAGAAAAGAATGCTAAATATAAGCACTTTCCCTTGTAATTTCAAACTTTTGGACTTTTAGACACTATATATTACTAATATGCAGTCCAACAATACCCTTTCCAGCATGTTGTTCAACACTTGTGAGTACATTTTCTGTGTAATCCATCTGTATTTCCTGGTCAACGTTGCCCGAAGTGAGCACAACAGGCAGCAAGTTCTCTCAACCATTCTCTGAGGGCAATCGGACTCTTTACTGCTGTGACCAACCTTTGAAGTCCAGAGAGGAATAAACTGAGAGAAGGAGGTGGTAAGAGTGGGTCATGACCCATCTAGAGGGATTCATTTAATATGTTTGCAAACCTGCTGCCAGTTTCAGATGCATCAATGAAGTGGATAGGTTGTAGCAACATCTGCCTTAAAACATAGATAACACAAATAATCCTTTAAATACATTAAGGGATTTGCAAAGGTCTCTGAACATGCTGGGGATTCAACAGTGTTCAAACTCTGGGGAACAGAATTTTTGCTCAGTACTACCCAAAAAGGTGCACACAAATTGGCCCGTGACAATGAGCCATAGAAAGATTATGGTAAGATTTAGACTTATGATGATCCTAGGAAGGAGGGAAATATTATTGTGGTCCAATACACTCACAGGGTTCCCACACTCTTGACCAATTAATATCCATGACACTTCCAGTCATTAGTGATTAGATTAGATTAGATTAGATTAGATTAAATTAGATTAAAAATCATTCTAATTCACACCAATTCGCTAATAATTCAGACCAATTTGTGAATCGAATCAATCAATTAATTGAAAATAATTGAGTCAAAACAAGGATTAACTCACAAATCTGACAATACAAAACCATTAAAGCTGTTGCATCTGTTTCTAGGTCTATTCAAACTTTATACATACTGTAAATATGTTGTTGAATCGGGGACAACTGCTAATATTATATCACATCACAACAAGATAATATATATATATATATATATATATATATATATATATATATATATATATATATATATATATATATATAAAATGTCCTATTCTAAGTCACCATCCTCCTTTTCGGAATAGCTCCACTAAGGCATTTTAAGTCCCTGAAATAGTCTTGCTGTCTTCTTTCTGTTTTGCACTCAGCCTTGCTTTCTGTCCTCAGAGCTTTAATAATATTATTTGGTATTGCAGCAAAGGCATTAAAATTCATGTTCTGTTGACAACACACACACACACATTCAAAGAACAAACACAGATTGGAAAACTCTCCCAAGAGTCTGAAAATGCAGTTTTGTGTTTTTACATAATTATCCTTAGTCAAAGCAAATGCTTGTCTCCTGTCATATGTCATTTGCATTTATAATACACTGTTACGCTAGACTGGCATAGTCTACCAACTGTAGCACTGCTGGTAAAAGCAAAGACATTTGAGCCAATTTTGGGGTGAAATTATATCCATTATGATGCTTCTTAATCAATAAAGAGCCCAATACAGATAGCAGCAAAACAATAGCATGCAGACTCCTTGAGGGGGAGGGGGATCTATAAGGGAAATAATTTAACACAAATTAGTTTGTCATGTCCATTTAAGCAGCCATGTAATACACAGGATATTGTAAAGTCAGCTATCAATATCGCTAAATAAACCACAGGCCGATCAGGACCCCAACATGAAGGTCCTTCATTTTTTTACGACTGCCTGTACGTTATCTTGCTTATTATATGGCTACTTACCAAATAAATAAATGCATGTATATGAAATATTGATCTCTGATGAATGATGAATGAGATGATGAATGTCTTTCTAGCTGCTCACATCTTGTTTTTGCCATCAAGATTGATTATCCTCCATCATCTCCTGCGGACTCCCACATACTCGCTTTCCCTCTCTCCGTAAACACACTAACATACTAAAGTAGTTCTGCAGCAATGGCACAGGCCATTAGCAAAAGCCCCTCTTACAATCAAAGCAGCTTGTTTGTAGATTGGACCTGAAACTCAAGGAACATTAACCTTAGTTAAAAGCCAAAGAGGCCGAAAACAGACATGGTGTTAGGCCGTCTGCTGAAGGAGATGGAGAACTGTAAAGTTACAGTGGGTTCCTTGAGGAGCTGAACACATAATTTTCACATTTCTATAAACTGTAGATGGTGCTGGGAGACATAGTCAAATGTGAACATATGAAACAAAATCTAAAATATGATTATAGATGGGGGTTTCTTGAACTCAGGGCTCTTTCATGTCCCTTTTTGTTATATGAAGGTCTCATCAAAACTGAATTGGAAACTTTTTCTAGGCCTCCATCATTTATTTTTGGTACTTTTCAAATGCCTTTTATTTATATATTCTACTATTTTAGCCTTGTCACAGACCCAGACTTTCTTTCAATATAAAGAACTATGAAAATCTATTATAAAAATACAAATTATTACAAAAACTATGATAATTTAAATAAACAGTTTTTATATATACACTGGTGGCCAAAAGTTTGGAATAATGTACAGATTTTGCTGTTTCGGAAGGAAATTGGTACTTTAATTCACCAAAGTGTCATTCAACTGATCACAAAGTATAGTCAGGACATTACTGATTTAAAAAACCAGCACCATCACTATTTGAAAAAAGTAATTTTTGATCAAATCTAGACAGGCCCCATTTCCAGCAGCCATCACTCCAACACCTTATCCTTGAGTAATCATGCTAAACTGCTAATTTGGTACTAGAAAATCACTTGCCATTATATCAAACACTGCTGAAAGCTATTTGGTTCGTTAAATGAAGCTTAACATTGTCTTTGTGTTTGTTTTTGAGTTGCCACAGTATGCAATAGACTGGCATGTCTTAAGGTCAATATTAGGTCAAAAATTTCAACAAAAAAAAAAGAAACAGCTTTCTCTAGAAACTCATCAGTCAATCATTGTTTTGAGGAATGAAGGCTATACAATGCTTGAAATTGCCAAAAAACTGAAGATTTCATACAAAGGTGTACACTACAGTCATCAAAGACAAAGGACAACTGGCTCTAACAAGGACAGAAAGAGATGTGTAAGGCCAGATGTACAACTAAACAAGAGGATAAGTCCATCAGAGTCTCTAGTTTGAGAAACAGACGCCTCACATGTCCTCAGCTGACAGCTTCATTGAATTCTATCCACTCAACACCAGTTTCATGTACAACAGTAAAGAGAAGACTCAGGGGTGCCAGCCTTATGGGAAGAATTGCAAAGAAAAAGCCACTTTTGAAACAGAAAAACAAAAAGAAAAGGTTAGAGTGGGCAAAGAAACACAGACATTGGACAACAGATAATTGGAAAAGAGTGTTATGGATCTTAACCCCATTGAGCTTTTGTGGGATCAGTTAGACTGTAAGGTGCGTAAGAAGTTCCTGACAAGACAGCCACATCTATGGCATGTGCTACAGGAAGCGTGGGGTGAAATCTGGACAAACTGACAGTTAGAATGCTGTTAGGCCCATGGTATTTAGATAGAAGACAAAGGCAGGCCTAACACAGTCGTAAAACCTAACTGAGGCCCACACACTCCGTCATAAATCTTACTGATAAAAACCACGCCAAAATCAAACAAAGGGAGTCCAAAACAGACTACAAATCCCATGAAGTCTTGCTCACTAAAGAATCGAACTCTCAACTCCTATTGGATGAGGCACACAACAGAACGGCCCTCAACCATGACGTCATCGGGAGTAGAAATAACTCTGAGATGCTTCCGGGATTTGCTTCCAGCAACTTTGCTCGCCGTGCGTAGACGCAGCTCATTGCTGCTCTCAGGTGTAGCCTCGTGGCACAAGGAAGTAACGTCTGACTTGAAACTGTGGTCATACAATCTCCATCTTGCTGGACGAGTTGAGATTACTCTTTGTTCCACCAAACACTCTAACGGATCCGAAGGAGACCGCCGAGCAATCCGCATCTTCATCCGTTTGCCTGCAGAAGTGAAGAGATTTCTCTTCCATCTTCAATCAAGTTGACGTCGCTGATTTCTCCGCCAGCCCGCCGAGAATCAGCAGCCTTACCGCCCGCTGACAGAGCGAGGAAACGGCCTCCCGTCATCACCCGAGCCTCGAGGAACCGAGTCGGAGTTAAAGGACGGATGAACACACATTCGTCTGTGTCCTCATGCGATTCAAGGTTTACGTCTGGGCAGAGATAGAATATTACAGTGTGTTATTCTTGTGTATCAAGGTTATTGCTTGTATAGTTTACGGACCGCCGAGTCCGCTCATTGCTGCTAATAATACTCAAGGTAATGTACTGTTATCACGAATGAGATCTGCTGTGTTGTAGTCCAACCACATTGGACTGTTGTGTATTTCCATCGCGTGTGAGACCGGCACACTGAGTTTATCCATTAAAGAATCAAACTGCGGGATGGTTTAAGAGCCGTCCACCGTGTCTCTGAGTGATAAACTAACAGCTGCTTTCTCTCCCACGATCGCGAAACCAGCTTTGGTGCCGCCACTTTATTCTCTCTCTCTCGTACTAACCACACACACACACGCACGCGCGACCCCTCACAAACATTCTCGCACACACGTTTGGCTAGTAGATAACTTTGTGATAAAGCTCAGCTTTGTCCCTAAGTTATCGTACAAGCAGAGACACGCGGTAAACGAGCAGATGCCAGTGACCGGTTTCTCTCCGCCTACATTCGCGGCCATATTCTCTGGCTAGAAATCTCGTGTGACGTACTCTCCATGAGAGTTATGTCTGCCATTTTGTGCGCGTTACACCTTACACACACACACACACACATTCACACACACACACACACACACACACACACCTTCCTCTCATGTGTTATAGGCTTATTTTGGTTACCATATCTAATCATGTCACTGTTTAGTTTGTGGTTGTAAGTCGGAAGTTTATTGACTGCATTGTATTAATTATTAATTGATATTACTGCATAAATAAACTTTGTTATATTTCAAAGAGAAGTGTTTTGGTTTGTTTTGCATACGCCTGTGTCAAATGCTGACAGGGGATGTCAGTGCTCAGATTCAAGCCTTCATTGTTTCTTTAAAGGATAAAAAAAGCTAACATTGATTCTCATCAATGTTCTATTGATTCTAATAATTAATAATTGTCTTTGATAATTATTAATTATTGCTAATAACCAAACCCGCTCCTGAACGTAGCGCACTACATTTACTGGAGCCCCGTGTGAGGTTTTAATGAGTTAGATTCTATTATTTAATTTAAATATTAATATCTAAATAAATAATTATTAATTATTTCTGATAGTAACACTGATCTAAACAACCAGTAGAACCGACAATGCCAAGGATCTGCAAAGCTGTCATTGCTGCACGTGAAGGATTTTTTTTATGAACTCTTTGAAGTAGTTTAAGAAGTTCTGAAAAAAAAAATTTTTTAAATTGTAATAGTAATTTTTCACATTATTAATGTCCTGACTATACTTTGTGATCAGTTGAATGCCACTTTGGTGAATAAAAGTAACAATTTCTTTCCATAAGAGCAAAATCTGTACATTATTCCAAACTTTTGGCCGCCAGTGTGTGTGTGTATATATATATATATATATATATATATATATATATATATATACACACACACTACCGGTCAAAAGTTTTGAAACATTTGACTGAAATGTTTCTCATGATCTTAAAAATCTTTTGATCTGAAGGCGTATGCTTAAATGTTTGAAATTAGTTTTGTAGACAAAAATATAATTGTGCCACCATATTAATTTATTTCACTATAAAACTAAAATTTAATAATAAAAAAAAAATTTTTTTTGAAATTGATGACTTGGACCAAATAATAAAGAAAAGCAGCCAATAAGTGCCCAACATAGATGGGAACTCCTTCAATACCATTTAAAAAGCATCCCAGGGTGATACCTCAAGAACATGGTTGAGAAAATGTCAAGAGTACATGTCTGCAAATTATATGCAAAGGGTGACTACTTTGAAGATGCTAAAATATAACACAGTTTTGATTTATTTTGGATTTTGTTTAGTCACAACATAATTCCCATAGTTCCATTTATGTTATTCCATAGTTTTAATGATTTTACTGTTATTCTAAAATGTGAAAAAGAAAATTATAATAAAGAATGAGTAAGTGTTTCAAAACCGGTAGTTTTGACCGGTAGTGTATATATATATATATTTTTTATATTTATTGTGTGAAAATGATTTCTATCAATTTCTGTCCCACAGTTGTGGTGTAATTTCCACTACACCAAGCAATTTTGGCACTAATATTATTATTATTATTTTTTTTAAGTTAGTGTACATGTTCACTATGTCAACAAAAGTGTCAGTGAAGAGCATGCTTGAGATGAAATATGAGACAAGTGAAGAAAACAAATAAAATTCAGCGTAAATATAACTTTTATATTTAGAAGATATGACGTTCTGAGTACAACTTCTTCGGACCACCAGACGGGGTTACGCCAAAGAGAGACATTACATTTCCTTTTTATATTCATCAAACAAATGTCATCTTAAATTTCACTCACGTCTGCAAGTCTTCCTGATAGAAGTAATTCCCAATTAAGCTGTAATTTTGCTAAATTTCTAAATGTATTTATGATACATAAAATGTTAGCTATGAAATTAGCCTTAGCAAAAAGAGTTTGCCATTTTAATTCAAAAACGTAAAAAAAATAATTTCCATCATGTTATTCTATTATAAACAATACAGAATTTGAGATGTGGTGAAAATGACACTGTGGTTGGAATTTTCATTACTTTCAGAAAAAAAGTTACATAAATCTCCTGTGATGCATGCACATACACTGTTGGACATAATAGACAAATGTAAATAATAATAATAATAATAATAATAATTTGTGAGAGAGGATCTTAATGTTATAAAAGTCCACAGTGCTAAAAATCAGGGAATACCCTAAGTTAAAGAAACACCCAGATATGGCTAATATTCACATCCTATAATCTTCTGTAGTAATTCTGTTAATTCAGTTAACTTTTGGTAAATCACAACTCTGCATAAACTCACCTCATAATGACCTATCTCAGCTTGTTTACATTACAACTAATGCAGTTTCCCTGCCCTTCACTCATATTCATGCATCCGGTAACAGCAATGTCCTTCATAAACACATCTCAGCACTGATATGTCTCTTACCAAGCTCTAACCATACCACAAAAGCTCTATTTCTTTTCCCAGCTTTAGGTTTGGAGAATTTGTCGAGGTGTACATGATTGCCATTATGTCCAATGTCAAATCTAGTCCTTATCTTACTGTTCTGTAGTACATGTCCACTAGAATATCTCTGTATGCTCTTAATCTTCACTCTCATGTTATAGTCCACTGTAATATGTTCTTACCGGATTTCTGTCTTGTGTGCGGAGTTCACAGTCAGGGAATAAACAGCAAGAGGTATTTCAGGAAGAGTGCAGTGATACAGGACAGTCTGATTGTCTGGCGGTCAAGAAACTTGAGCTCTGGGGGCTGGTGTGGGACAGGCGCCAACACTACCGGCAATTACCCAACACACACTGCTTCCAGAAAGTTGATGTCATCTCTACCATCGCCAAGCCTCCCAGTCATTCCAGTTTCTATATTACTATATTAGAAGTCTCAGTAAATCTCAACATACTCTCTGAAACAACCCAACACTGCCTACCAAAGAGACATGTGGATCCAGAGATATTGAAAGAAAATGTGCTCCTCAAAATTATACACTTTTCTGAAACAAACTACCATTTTTAAAATCATATCATCATTCTAAACAGTTGCTTTTTTTTAGAACCTATTAAGATCACAATGATGCTCGGTGCTACATCACCATGATTCATGAAGAAGTCTCACCTTCTAAGCTGTTGATCTGTCTCATGACTTTACTAAATCACTGTGAGTCATTAATCTTTGAGCTAAATACAACAATCAAGGCTATTAAATTGCAAATGATGGGGTAAAAAGTTTCCAGGGATTGCTATATTTGCACAAGTCACTGCCTACACTGCCAAAGTCCTTTTCTTTCTCAGTATTTTTGCTGTTTTCCAGTAAAAAAATATCTAAACATCCTTAAAACATGATTTTTTTACTTGTTTTCAGAGAATATATCTCTAATTAAAATAATTACAGTATTTTGCATATCCCACTGGTAAATTGTTTTTCTTGTTTTAAGCATAACTATAACAAAATTTAGTGAGGTTTATGCTTAAAACAAGAAAATAATAATTTTCCAATGGAGTGAGAAAAAGAAACTTGATTCAAGATACTGTATATTCTCTGAAAACAAGTATTTTTTTTAGCAATTTTGCTTTGTAATTAAATAGACTGTTTTAAGAATGTTTAGGTATTTTTACTGGAAAATAAGAAAAAAAAAATTTCTTTGCTGTGCAATAAACAACTGAAATGTGACACTGTATGCATTTTGAACACAATATGGCATTGAATAGATTGGGGAAGAGAGATGTGAGATATGTTATGCTGCAAAGATTCTAGAAAAATTTATGAATTGATTTGAATCAGGCTTCAGTATCTTTTGGTCTGAAACAATCCCAGCAGGACTACTAGGGCAGATTCGGTATCCTTTATCTCCCCTTAATCATTCTCAGCCTCTCCATGATGTGCCCTTGTTCCATTCATCACCTTGACACATAGAGCCTGTTCTCCTGTTCATCACCTCTGACAGACATGATTAGAGTCGGGGGAGGGGAAGAGGTTTGCCACTCCAAATTGAAAATGTAAAATTGTAGTATTGTAGAAAAGCAATTTGTGAAAGTCAGTACAGAAACACAGTGCAAGAAAATTGAAGATAGGCTTTAATATAGGTAGTATTAAGCATAACAGCTGATTCTAAAAATAGAGAAACTGAAACACTGCTTTGGGGCTCATAAACACAGTGCTGCAGACCCTCTTGGTAACCATAGGAACCATATGAGGAGGCAACAAACACACAGCTGAGTCCCAAATTAGAGAGGAGGGAATACCATTCACCATTGCCAACAACTCAAAAGATGGCTCATTTTCACACCATAGGGAGGCAATAAATGTAACTGAACTCTAACCAGCACAACATTTTAAAGATGAGCAAAAGCATTGGTTATAACCACAATGAGATGCTTCACATACATCTTTGTTCAATTTACTTAATTAAAACAAACTAAAGCAACACAATTTTAGAAAAAAATGTTCACAACTTGATTTCATTGCGTTCTATCCATTTAAATTTTCCAAATGGAAGTTTACTTAATCCATTTGAGTTGGGACTACATGAATACTGTATGTGGTGTTAAGATAGCATTGATAAAACTGGGCAGGGAATTTCCATTCCCCATGCATGCTTTGCATGGGACACGATAAGGAGAGTAAATGTTAAAATTAAGTGTTATTTTATGTATTTTTGTGCAAGATGAATATAAAAGGGGATAGTTGTTCATGTTTAATGTTTTGTTATTTTGAGATTTAGAAGAGTTCTGTTATGATAGAGTTGTAGGAGTCACCGTTATGGTGAAGAGTTGAGCTTGAGCTACAGTAATGATGAGGACTGGTAGATTTCAAACATGAAATTGATTGCTCGCTTTGTTGAGCAATTGCTGTGCTAACCATAGCATAGTTCCTAAACTACACTCTGTAGTGCTTCATATCAGCATGTATTTAGCATGCTAACATTCACTTTCACTAATTAGTACAAAAAAGAAATGAGATTTGAGTTGCATTGACATGACTAATTTAGTTGGGTTTACACAATTCAATCAAGTTCTTTCTACACAAAGTGTTTGTGTTTATATCACATAACAATATTAAGTTTGGAAAACTCATTTTAAAAACACGGAACCACTGTCCACGATTGAAACAAATTTAGCCAAAGAGCTATTTTTGAGTGCAATTTTAAGTTGGATTGTGTGTGTTTGTAACTGGTCCTGTTCGACACGCTCTGAACGGGATTCGAACTGGTGTCTCCGGTGTGGGAGACGGGCGTGCTAACAAGGAGGCTAAAGGTTACAGCCCCTAGCGTCAGTTGCTAGTGCGCCTCTTGAGGCCAGGGGAGTGAGGTTTACACATTGCACAGTTATTGCGTACCGGCTGGCACCTGCTACACTCACCCCCCTAAACCTCACTCCCATCCGGGTCACGGCACCACTGTAACCGGTCCTGCTTGACCCGCTCAGAGCGGGAGACTCTGGTGTGGGAGTCGGGTGTGCTAACAAGGAGGCTAAAGGCTACAGCCCATAGCGTCAATCGCTAGTGTGCCTCTTGAGGCCAGGGGAGTGAGGTTTACACACTGCACAATTACCTACCAGCTGACTACTGTTAGACTCAACCCCCTAAACCTCACTCACATTCTGGGTTTCAGCATCACTGTAACCGATCCCACTCGACCTGCTCTGACCGGGATTCAAACCGGAGTCTACGGTGTGGGAGGCTGGCGCGCTTATGAGGAGGTTTAAAACTACAACCTCTAGTGTCAGTTGCTAGTGCACCTCTTCAGACCAGGAGAGTGAGGTTTTTACATACTGCACAGATACCTACCAGCTGGCTCCCGTTACATGTTCTTGGCTTAAACAACTTATTAAATCCATGTAATGACCTTTTAATTGACCCTTATGTTGGACTCCTCCTCATTCACCAGTCATTATATTCTTAATTAGCTCCTCAGATACACACTTCTCTGGAGGTTGGTAATGCCTGCTTGACCAATCAGATATGTCTACCTGTGAATCACTCTGCCAATATTACACCTACACCTCTCAACTTTGGCATGTGAGTAAGTGGACGTGTGGAGAGGTAAATTGAGTCATTTTGTTTGCCCTCACAACTCGATTTGGCTTATGCTGTGAAATAAGAATAAAATCTTACATATATCCTAGTCTAAAAAAGGCATAGTTGAGGTGCAAAGCAGCAGGCAATGAAACTAGACAGATTCAGAAAAAAAAAAAAAAATTAAAAAAAAGCTGCATCTAGTTTTTCATTTCGCGCAAACCCCCAACAATTAGATGCTGAGATGCGCATTATGAGCACCGAAACGATTTTCACAGAAAATCTAAGGGCATTCACTTGACTGCTATCTAAGTGCAGTATTAGATATTAATACTATACAAAATAGTTGCGAATATATATATATATATATATATATATATATATATATATATATATATATATATATATATATACCATTGACATATCGAAACCTACCTGAGTCAAAATGAGAGCTCAGTGCAAAACTGGGGTTGAAAAACGACGCAGACATGACCAGCAGTGCTAGAGAGCCTGACATGCTGAAGATAACGTAAAGTTCTTCATTAAAATAGGGACTGGTGTCTGATGTTAAACAAAAGTGTTTATTTTCTGTTCAAAGGTGACATTCCCTCGCTTTAAACACAGCTGTCTTTTCTCGGTGCCCATGTTATAGAGCGCTGAAAGGAAGAATCACGAAAATTGCGCGACAGTTCAGTCCATCATCTTATCGATGTCCATCAACGCGAGCCATTGCAATGCTCGTTTGCATCTTCTTTGGTCATTCTTGTCCAGAAGATCTCTGCGGAGGCACCGGTGAGGTTTCTCCTGATTAGTCTCTGCACCAAACGAAGCGCAGGGTCTGTGGAGCATTCCTTTAAATGTCAGATTTTAGAAGAAAGGCATGGGCAAATTCTGCCATTCGTTTCGAAAGCTTTGCCACTTAATCTCAAACCAAGCTGTTTGGATGGAGCGCTTGATAATGAGTCTAATGGGAGCTGTCCAGTGCTGAAAGAGACAGCGCCATATTGCTCATTACGATTCCTCCACAGAATCACACAGGCAGGCTGAGTTCTGCTGGAATCCGCTGAGGGGAGGGGATTGCGCCAGAACCGCAGCTGTGACTGACGCTAACATTTAACGTACATAGAGCCTAGGCAAGATCAAAAATAAAATACAAAATAACTTGAGACTAATTGTGTTTATTTTTCGGTACATTACAGTTCGCTGAACTATTTTATACCGCATAAGCTTAATAGAGTCTCGGTAAAACAGTTGTAAAATTGCATAATTCCTTATTACAAAACGGATAGTATCGACTCTAATCTGATTTACACTCCACTGCAAATAGTTTCAAATATTATTTCCACACCAACCCTGGTACAAATAATGGTAGATGCTGTTTGCACCCCTAATTAAATACTAACAATACAGGGGCATCACTGCAGCATATTTATTGTGTTTATTTAGAGTCCTACAGACAAACTACATCAACCCTTACCCCTAACCCTAACCCTAACCGCCCTTTACCAAAATTAACCATGGTTTTACTACAGTAACCATAGAATCACTATGGCATTTTGTAGTAAAATCATAGTAACTACAAAATTAAACATGGTTACTGCTGTATATTAACACCATAATACTGTAGTAACATCATTGTTAATTGCATCAAATCTATGGTTTCCGCAAAAAACATGGTTATTACATTATTACTTTAGTAAAACTAGCTTTATATTCTTTTTTCATATATTACTATTATAGGTAGTATTAAGGAAAATATTAAGAGAAGAGACAGGAAACAGAATGGGAAAAAGAGTGTGACAAATGCAGAATTGAACCCGGGTCGAAAAGACACAGTCTCACTAGCTTTACACCACGCTACTGAAGCGACACTCACAACACAGTTTGTCGTAAATTCCTGTTTGCAATAGACAATTGGGGTGCAAATAGCCACTTTGTGTGGCAGGTGTTATTTAAACCTGGGTGCAAACATTCACTTTGTTATACATTTTTGACACTTATGAAAACGAAGCATTGAGGGACTTAGTCTGTTCAGTGAGTTATAGCTACTGTATTAGGGGTCGTTCACACCAAATGCGTAATTGCACAAAAAAAGCTAGACGGAGCGCAATGAACAGAGCACAACGCAGGTCGAGACCCATTTCTAACAGTTGAAGTTCTTTTCAACTTGACACGCTGTCTTAAAAACGTGGCGCTCCTTCGCGAGACGTATGTTTACGTAGGAAAACAATTGAAAAATAGTGCTGATGGATGCAAAAACACGTTAGGTGTGAATGGCCTCTTACACTCAATAAATAAATTTTTGCTCCTTGTTGAATTTAGTTACTTAAAATGAGCGAATGTAACACAATTATTGCATTTTTTGTCACAACTTTATTTCTTAATTTTATTTCTTGTGTGCAATCAATTTAAACTTTGGAACTAAATGGAAGTTCACTTAATCTGTTTAAGTTGGGACAACTTAAATCATTTTTGTGAACAGAAGTGGCATAAATTAAGTTGCCTCAACGTAATTTAAATGATGACTTTGACAAATTTTTATCTAGTAGATGGGACAAAATGAATTTAAGTTGCCTCAACGTAATTTAAATGATGACTTTGACAAATTTTTATCTAGTAGATGGGACAAAATGAATTTAAGTTTGTGCAACAAGACTTGATCAAATTAATTCAAATACATTAGTTTTTGATGATTTTTTTTTTAATTAAATTGTATGGAAAGTCGTCCATAATTTAACATTTTAACATTTTAATGAACTACATTAATTGCCACAAGAATTCAGATCATTCTGATTTATTTATCAAACATTTGTGTCTTTTATCATATACCCTAGACCTTCATGCCATTTCTAGGATGCAAATTAAAACAAGGGACAAACGTACTCTCTTCAGTGGGTTCTACTGTCTTAATGTCCTATGTCACGTCTAATTTTTAAAACCCATATTTTTCAGAATTCTTTGTCCACAGAAAATTTAGTTTTAATTTGTGTAAAATGGCATTAACCCTGACTAAGGACCACTGCTGTTGCTAACATTTATAAAAGAAATGAGCAATTAATTAAACCAAGGGCTGTGATTTGCAGCGACAAAGCAACTGGAAATCGTTCATTTTGAAGTAAATCATTTATGGTCCCTGTTGCTTATTTTGCCAGCTATCTGCAAATTTCACTGAAAATGAATGACTGTCACTTTGAAAATGAATGAAAGTCAATTTGTTGTTGCAAATTGCTGTCAGTGTGACCACCCTTTTACCCATGGTAAAATCACAGTCTCAACGCAGTCACAAGTGGCTTATTTTTTATTAGGCCAGATACAAGAGTTGACTTGAATGGTTTTTTTTCTGGTACATAACAATTCTCAGAACTGTTTTATAACTTTAATGTTGCTGAGAGTCTTGAGAAAACAGCTGGATTATTGCACAATTCCTCATTATTTATGCACATCATGGGCAACGAAATGCAGAACCTTTTTTAAATTTGTGCACTGTTGTTTGTTTGTTGTTTTGCAGTGTTCGATACTGTAATGAAGCCATGTAAATGCTAAAACAGTTTGCATCACACCAACGCACTCTCATGGCGTACTCTCATGGTGAAATCGTCAGGATTCATACGACTTTTCTCAATTTGGCTAATTCATATGATATTTTGCGACTGCACTCGTTTGAATTCCTACGACTTTCACTAGAGCCAATGACATTGCTGGACATCATTTCCATCTAATACACGACAATTACTTGCTTGTCACACACAACAGCTTCCGATCATGTTTACACACTCTACTGGTTGGTTAAGTTTATATAAGGGGTTTGGGTAAGGGCATGATATTAATAAGTATGTCCTTAATGCCTCGTGTGTTGAACTCACGCTTTCTTCTGCATTAGACATCCGGGAATTTGCACGTGAGGAAGTCGTACGAGTTTATGCGAACAACATCGTGCGAGACCATATGAAATAGCCAACTCGTAAATTATGTACGAATGTTCATGAGATCGGGTTGACCACACTTTTTTTAAAAAAATTTTTATCAAAGACACCTAAATTCAGTTTTCCGTAAATATTCCTTTTTCAAATCCCAACACTACAACTGTGTCTTTCCTTTTGGTTTTTGCAAAAGCTCATTAAGAATAAAATTTTTCTGTCATAACATTTCGGTGTTATTCATAATTCTAAACAGCATGTACAGATCAAACAGGAAAAGATCTGGTCGAAGAATATGTTTTACAAATGTGCCTTTAAAGAAGCACAACAGATCTATGACAGAACAAATGCAAACTGGGAATGGCACAAGATAAAATATATTTTCTGATGTAAAATCAGTATACTTCACAAGTCCAGGAGCACTTGCCTTCAAAAAGCTTGTTCTCTTCCCAAATCTGAATGCATGTTATCAAAAATAAATATCACACTTCACACCCCTACACTGATTTTTCTGATGTCCTTACAGCCAAAAAAACGGGTTCAGAGACTGGAGTCATAATGTCAAGCATTCTGTTTGTCTGAGACAGCATGTCACTCTGTCAGGGTTGCCGTGGAAACACTGGATAGAGAGTGTTCAAATAGTCCTGAGATGAATGTTAAAAACACCTTTCTTTTTTTCTCTTTCCCATTTTCCTTTTACTCACATGCACACACTGTTAAGACCCCATTTAGGGTAAGGCCACAACATAAAACTGGAACACAAAATGAAGTGGAAGAAACAACTTCAGGGGCGAGCATAAGCCAAAACAACAAACCAAAGCCCCGCTACCTCCTGACAAACAACTGAATAAACTAGCAAAGAAAAGAGAAATAAAATACAATAAACACCCTTACTCCCTAACTAACACTAAACAGAGAAAAAAAAGGATATATACAAATGAAAATGGCACCCACCCCCTACAGCGTCCCACAGGTGAATTAGCTATTTACAATATTTACAGTACACAAATATATACAAAATGAAATAAGGTTGATCAGCTATCAACACAAAAATCACAATGCTATTTTTGACAGTTACACCAACAGGCAAGCAAACAACAGCACACTACAAACACTCTTAGCACCACAGGTTTTCAACAGCAATAGAATCAACAGGAAATCACAAATTCAAAAGGGTTCCCCCTGTAGGTGTGGTGGTCTCTTATGGGGTTTTTCCACTGCACGGTACAGCTCGACTCGACTCTGCTCACTTTTTGGGGGTTTTACACTGTGGATAGTACCTGGTACCTGATACTTTTTTTAGTACCACCTCCGTCGAGGTTCCAAGCGAGCCGAGCCGATACTAAATGTGACATCAAAACCCTGCAGATCACTGATTGGTCAGAGAGAATCATCACTACCAGCGTCACTGGATTTGCCACATGGGACATCAACCCGCTAGTTTTAAAGTTAGCAACAGCGACAGCAATATCATTTGTTCACGCGACTTTCGAATTGTAAAAAGAAATGGCTGTGCGTAAAACCACGCCGTGGTCAATAAACGAGGTGCAGACGTTCCTCTTGTTAGCGACGAATGAAACGACGCGAAACGAAAAAGTGTTTCAGGAAGTGTCTCAGCTGTTGGCCGCACACGGCTACCACCAGACCTACCAACAGTGTAGGGAAAAGTTAAAAAACTTAAAAGTGACTAGAGAACCATCAAGGACCACAACAGCCGGAGTGGTTCAAACAGAAGAAAGTGGAATTGGTTCGCCCAAATGGACGCTATCTATGGCAATAGACCGGGAGGGAGAGTGCCCTGGACTCTGCGTTGTTGGAGTCCACGATGGAGGATGGTAAGTTTTGTTACGTTATCTCTATATTCTGCTTGAAATCTTCACTTTATTTAGTTGACCAGCTACTGGAAAGCTTGCTTCTAAAACAACCGGGCCAATTTAACTGTTACACTTGTGTAAAATCACCATGCAACAACTGCTTTATGCAGCACAATGAGCTAGTAGCTAACAGCTAGCGGTTGTGTTATTGTTTATGGTCAGTAATGTTTGTGTCGCTTTTAAGATGATGTCACAGCGCAACTATGACGATCAGCCTATAATCCCACCCACGCTGAGGCGGCATTAAACTGCAGAGGAAAAGCAAGCTTAGAAAAGTAAAGCGAGCAGAGTCGAGTCGAGTCGAACCGTAACATGCAGTGGAAAATGCCATTATATACTCCTGCCTCATGGGCCACACCAATCACAGGTGGAGATCAATCCAGTCTGGTCCAATCTTGTGGAAAGTGGAGACTGGAGAAAGAGAACAAAACAGGGAGAGAAACAAAAAGGACAACACTGCAACATGTACAGTATAAATAATACATCACTGAACGTAACACACACTCACATAAACATACACACTGCTGTATTCTGGCTGTGTTTACATGTCTGCAGGTGGAAAACAGAAATTATGATGCTTATTTTTATTTTATTTTTTCTTCTTGGTTTTATTTATGGCCTTTTTATGTAGAGGACAGAAGAGAGGAAACAGGAAAATGAAGTGAGAAAAGGGGAATGGGATCAGGACATGACACAAGTCAGATTAAAACCTGCATTCACTTGAACCCCTGTGCCATGGCTCTGAGAGTTGTAACAAATATGGTTACTCATTCCATATTTATTAATGCAATAAAAATGACTGATGTATGTCAATAATCTGTAACATGCTTCCTCGTCCTAGAAAAACTAAAATCGCAATGACATTGTTTGTTGATTTTTCTCTGTTGGAGTAAAACTTGTACGATAAAGCAATGCGTTTTTCCAAACAATGGAAGACAAACTAGGGAGTTATCGGGAATGCTGTTTTGAAACCGTTATTAACAGTTTTTTGCCATACTGTTTGGTGATGCTTGTGTTGCAGAAATTACACACTACATCTTTAAATATGGAATAAATTAAGATTTGAAACCTTGTAATAGGCGATATTTGAAAACGGACACATGTGCAGCCCACAGCAGGAAATAAATGAGCTAAAACACTTTGGAGACTATATAGAAGAGGATGAAACTTACACAATGTCACACTGGGGGATAAAACAGATGCTTCTTAATTGAACTGAGAGTCCAGCGTGGTCTTAAATATCCTTAGTAGACTAAACACCCACAAACAACAACAACCAAACTAGCTCAGTCAAAAGTCTTCAGAAGATAATTCTCCACCAGGGAGCCGCTGTCTGAGAACAATGTTAACATTGCATAATTAAAATCAAGCACAAACAATTAAACACATTTCCCTCTGCTGACCGGTCCACACATACAGCAGGGCTCGAACTTTCATTAACTCAACACTCAGTTTCACACACAAACACACACATTTGCACACACCAATAAAACCTATATGAGCTTTTACATCAAAAAGTACCATGATGCTACTGTATTTATTTTTAGATTTGTAGCATGGTAATACTTGGGTATTTTGTGAAGTATCTTGAATTATCATATAAATTGTTCATGTCCAAGAAAACAAACATGATCATATGGGAAGTCGGTATGTTGTTTCCGAGAGTTCCGGTAGCCTATGGATCGGCCACATTATGCAGACAGATAAAAAACATGCCATTTCCAAGGTCCAAAAACCATGGTAAAATATCATGGTATTTTGGGTTCTTCACTGGTGGTGTAAATAGTTGCTTAGCTACATACAAATTACATTAGCATATCTTAAGGGGATAGTTCACCCCAAAATTTTGTCCTCATTTAAAGGCTACTCACCCGCATGTTGTTCCAAACCCGTATATTTTATTTTATTCTGTTGAACATAAAAATAAATACTAGGCCAAATGCCTTGGTAACCATTCACTTTTTCTGCATCTTTTTTCCATACAATGAAAGTGAATGGTTACTGAGGCTGTCATTATACCCAGCAACTCCCTTTGTGTTCTAAAAAAAAAACAAAGTTATTCTCTGTGCTGTTATTACTACAGAAGCGTGTCTGAAAGTGAAAAGATCGATTTGCCTTGTACGCAGCTAACAGTGAGACATTATTGTTGTAAAATGTAATGTAAAACTGTCTCTTAATAATTGACTTAATCAAGCACACAATCATCTGTTCATTTTGTTTGAATAGTGCATTATCTGTCATTTTTAAAGGAAAGGGAGGCAAAAATTGACAATAACACACCACTGTTGCAAAATTGCAACATCACATGCAATATTTTCTGAGAAGCTAAGATGTGGTGATGTTTTCCATGGTAAGAGCTCTCAATAGGTGTAATGACTGCAAAGCTTTTGAAATTCTATACAGCTGCAGTTCTACACTATAAATTATAAGTTATCGTTCTTTGAATACATTCGGTAGGGGGTAGAGAACCTCTGGTGTGCTCAGAGCAGTGAGTCTAAAAGGACCATCTGAGCAAAGCTGAGTTTGATCTGAGAACTTAAGTAGATTATACATATAGCTCCTTCACTCTCTGAGAGAACACCAGGAGGATAGACAAACCAGGGTCTACACAGGAAGCGTTCACCCAAAAAATGAAAAATATGTCATCATCAGTGTTGGGTAGGTTACTCAAAAAAGTTCATTTCACAAGTTCACTTCGTTTAAAATGAATCATATTACTATTTAGCAACTTTTATTTCAAGTTTCCTTCTAAAACACTTTCCCCTCAACAAATTCAAAATAATGTCATGCACTCAGCACCAAATGTTTCTCCCTTCCACATTCCTTTCATATATCATAAACAGACGTACATATGAACATAATTCATGTTTTAAATGTATTTTACATAATATTATTTTTAAAAAGACTGTTAAAACTTAAAAGTAGTTAAATTGATTGAAAGTTAATAACGGTGATCTGATTACAAGAATTAAAAATATATATATATATTATTATTTCCCCCTTTTTCTCCCAATTAGGAATGCCCAATTCCCACTACTTAGTAGATCCTCGGTGGCACGGTTACTCACCTCAGTCTGGGTGGTGGAGGACAAGTCTCAGTTGCCTCTGCTTCTGAGAGAGTCAATCCGCACATCTTGTCACGGCATGTGGAGGCTCATGCTACTTTCTGCGTTCCACGCACTACTTACCACACACCCCATTGAGAGCGAAAACCCCTAATCGCGACCACGAGGAGGTTACCCATGTGACTCTACCCTCCCTAGCAACCGGGCCAATTTGGTTGCTTAGGAGACCTGGCTGGAATAACTTAGCACGCCCTGGATTCGAACTCGCGACTCCAGTTGTGGTAGTCAACGTCATTTCTCACTGAGCTACCCAGGCCCCCACAAGAATTTAAAATTGAATGTGTTACACTACTTTTGCATTACATTAGGTGTATTAAAATCTAATGCATTAAACTGCTTTTTAAAAAAAAAAAAAAACAAAACAGTAATTGGATTACAGCAACTAATTTCTTTGTAATCATATTACAACTAACACTGGTCTAGTTACTTACCCTCATGCACTCAAAAAATATTTTAGCCTATTTTTAAGATTACACATTTCAATTTTATAACAAAGATTCATCAAATTCAACTGTGTATTTTTTTTTACGAATTTAAATTAATAAAATAATAAAATATTTTTTAAATTATTATTATTTTATTTTGTTAAAGCTTACTTAATTCAATTTGATGGAATGTTGCTATGAAATTGAAACGTGTAAACCTTTAAATAATTTTTTTTTTTCAATGTGTCGACCCAGCCCCATATTTTCTTCTATGAAACATGATAGGAGATGTTAGGCAGAACATCCATGCTTCTGTGTGAGAAAGAGATCAAAATTGAAGTCCTAATTCACCTACTTATAAAAAAGCTCTAGAATTTTATTCACGCTTGTGAACAATTCAGAAATGGCGCCATTAAATGTCGTGCCAGGTATCATGTCACTGATGTCTTTATTGGTTCTTGCACATCACATGTCTGAGCCCAATGTGGCAAGTTTGAAAATGCAACTACAAATGAGATTTGAGAGTAGATTATTAGTGAGAAACAACATGAAAATTGTCTGTTCCTTACTCAAATTTATCATATGGCTTCAGAAGGCTTGGAATATAATGCACAAAATTGTATGGACTACTTTTGTGATACTTTTTATGGTGCTGTTTTGTCCTTTTAGAAACTTACGGCAGTAAAAAACACCTTCCACTTTTTTTGCATGGAAAACATAAGCTCCGACATTCTGCCTAAGATGTCCTTTGGTGTCTCACAGAGGAAAGAAAATAGATGATCACACACATGCAGAAGCACATCCATATGTGTCTCCATTTTTTAATCAGTTTTCATCAGTACCACATGATGTGCGATTATATTGCATGATATGACAGCTTTGACAAATGCTGTGTCCTTTTAATATTGGGCATAAATAAGCCCAGCTCTACTGATTGCATTTAACGTCTTTTAGGATGCATCTTCATGTTATGAGTCATACCAGCTTACATAATAAATTCCCATGTCTTGAAATGCTTAATTTAACCCATCCCAACCCCCCTTTTCCCCCATTTGTCATCTTCGCTCTGTGGTTCTGATCCACTTGGCTGTGTTGCAAACAGCCATCTAACACGATTACACGCTTCTCCCTAAACCGAATGCAACAGCCAACCAAAAGCTGGACGTACTGTAAACTGATTATACAAAGGAGCACAGCCTAACGCACATCAAGGTGTGATTGTGTGTGTGTGTGTGTGTTGTTGTTGTATGTGAAGAGCTATCAAAGCTGTCATTTCTGAAATCAGACACTGAGGCAAAAAGAGTTAGAACTAGGGACAAAAAAAGCCACAAACCTGCTTGAATTTGTTTACAAAGCTAAATTTTGTATAGTCATTTCAATAACAATAAGAGACTGAGAGATTTCAACTCCTGTTTGTGGAGTTGAAAAGAAGCTGAGGGAAGAAAAGAGAGAGAAGGACACAAAAGGTTTAACAGGGAACAAAACAGACAACATGATTCATCTACAAGCTAATATATGCACGTTATAGCTTAATATGGCTCTATTATGTAACTCTCATCGCATAACACAAAGCATGTGACAATCCACACATATTCATAATTATCTAAAAATAACCAATGAAATAAGTCACTGATTATTTGGGGGACATTTCCAGAGGATTCCCACTCCATTTGACCATAGAATTCCCATGACTTTTTCAGTTATTCACAAAACATATCTCTACC
This sequence comes from Myxocyprinus asiaticus, assembly GCF_019703515.2. Classification (NCBI taxonomy): domain Eukaryota; kingdom Metazoa; phylum Chordata; class Actinopteri; order Cypriniformes; family Catostomidae; genus Myxocyprinus; species Myxocyprinus asiaticus. The sequence continues at coordinate 34,484,846 of NC_059375.1, forward strand.
ATAGCTGCATTAATTCCGATACCAACCAAGTGAAACTGGCGTTGCATCTACATCTCTAAATACCAAGGAACATGGTCTTTTTGTTACTTATCTCTTTGAATAAATACATTTAATTGAACACCTGTTATAGGCTCCAATCATAATAGTGACAATGTAATTACTTAAAACTGTTTGAGAACCTCACTTTCTACCCCTCTGTATTGTCCAAGTATGATAGAAACGATAAACTCCTCACCTTGTTTCTTGGCATTTTTATGCCAGTGAACAGCAGACAGACTGTACAGACTGGACTGTAGATGAATAACATTGCTTAGGTCATAGAGGAGAATCTGAGAGAGAATACTTGTAAGATGAGGCAACAAGGTGAACATTTGCTGCATAAACGGTTTTGCTTCATACCGTGCTTTTCACATGACACTGCTACTATGCTGTGGATGTCTTAAAGAAATATTCCGGGTTCAATACAAGTTAAACTCAATCAACAGCATTTGTGGCATACTATTGATTACCAGAAAAATACTTCCTGACTTGCCCATCCTTTTCTTTTAAAAAAGCAAAAATCTGGGTTCCAGTGAGGCACTTACAATGGAAGTAAATGGGGCCAATCAGGAAACGTTAAAATATTCACTCTTTCAAAAGTATAGCCACAAGACGTAAACAATATGCATGTAAACATGATTTTAGTGTGATAGTCGCATAAATTAGGAATGAAATCATAGAGAGAACCCATGTATGTCAAGTTCATTAAGTGTCTTAAAAATATCTGATAATTTGACCTTTTCATAACATGGTAAACCATCCAGTTTGTCCAGTGGAACAATGTTTACCATAAGAAAACATTTTACCTTAAAATTACCATTTACCCTTTTCATGTTCTCAGATACTTTGCCCGTAGCATCGTATTCAAACATAAAAGTATTCTAAAAAAGAACTCTAACCTTGAAAAGTGTGTTCACAGTCATAAAGATTTTACTTTTTTTTTTTTTTTTTTTGAAGATATGAAAGGAGTACTTTTCCTTAACTCTTTTCCTGAATATGTTAACCTCTTTCACCAGGTAACTTCAACTACAGTAGATTCCTGTAGTTCACAAGGCACTTGAAAACCCCAGAGGTGCAGGAGCAGTCTGTTAAAAAGGCCTTTCAGTCTCTGGAAAAAGACAACAATGGATATATACAGTAGATTCAGTGGAATGAGACAAAAGCAAGCAGCAGAGAAACACTTCACCCACACTGTCATTTAACAGTGTGAAATTCACCACATGACCGTAATTTCATAAGCATTTACATCAGCTTCAGTCTATTTGTAGCACTGAAGCTTTCAGCCCTTGTCTCTTTAGACGAACAACATCCTCTGTTAGGTATATTTTGTCCATTGTGCCAGGGACGTATAAGGAATTCTGGGCCCCACTGGGCTATTTGAAGTCAAATCTCTGATAATCTGGGTGGGCCTGATTCTAATTAGCTACACCACTGCTTCTAACAGGGTGACAGACAGCATGAAAAACAAAAACAGATCCATACAACAAAATGCAAATAACTTACCACAGAATCACACATTGTTAGGGTGCAAAACAAATGTATTTTTATTAGCTATTAAAAGGGAGGGGAAATACTTAGCTTTTGTTGGTGATGTTAAAGATTGTCCAATCAAACTTTGTATTTGAGCACAAATTCTGTCACTTGGTAGAAGATAGTGCAGATGCTAATATGGAATGGTTGCATGTCATGCCCTCATCTTCGAAAAACCTTAAACAAAAAATCCTAAAGGAAAAGAAAATATGACACAGACAACATTATATGGGTTAAGTTTGACACTCATGTTGGGTCAGCAGTTGGGTTCTTCTTAAGTAAAACCAGCAGAGACACTGTGAAGTAGGAAAAATAGCTGCAATTGACAAAGTTCAACAAAAGATGGCAGTAAATCACAGGGCCTGTAAATGCACACAATATGCTGTTATCAGTTTAGTCTACTTAGAGTGGTGCTACTGTACAACATTAATATTCATAATGAGTTTTGTCTCATTGTGGGTATATTTTCTCTTTCGCTGGCATTTAATGAACAAGGCTTATTGATTCTTGACTGAGTTCTGGGGCAAAATAGGCTGCAAAAGTGGAAAAAAGTTTAGGTACCAAGGAATTATTTTGTATTCATCATGTTCAGATGTATTCATTTACGTTTTATGGCACATGTTTTGTCTCATGTCTCAAGAATCAGTGGTCTACTGGGAAAAATGAGTGGTACATTTGCTTCCAACATGCTCCATTAAATCCAACAGAATTGAAGCTGTTTTTAGGTGTCTACAAACTGACCAAGTTAAGCACCCGTAGCTGCTATTACTGTACATTCTGTCTTCAAACATGATACTGCTTGCATTCATCATATGTTATGGCCAACTTTATGACAGGGATGTGATAAAAAAAAAAAAAAAAAGAAAAAGAAAGAAAGACAAATGTTCCTCAAGGGACTGTCTTACAGTCTTACAGCCCCTTTACTGAAAGTGCGACTCTGCAAATCATTGCAAATATTTGGCTCCAGTGAGCAAATAGACGTTACTCACTGCCCACCACTCCTTAGGTAAGTAGTTTATAGATAAGGATAATGGAAAATAAAGCATATATATAGTGAATGCTAATTGCTAATTTGGTACTAGAAAATCACTTGCCATTATATCAAACACAGTTGAAAGCTATTTGGTTCATTATATGAAGCTTAACATTGTCTTTGTGTTTGTTTTTGAGTTACCACAGTATGCAATAGTCTGGCATGTCTTAAGGTCAATATTAGGTCAAAAATGGCAACAACAAAAAAAGAAACAGCTTTCTCTAGAAACTCGTCAGTCAATCATTGTTTTGAGGAATGAAGGCTATACAATGCTTGAAACTGCCAAAAAACTGAAGATTTCATACAAATGTGTACACTACAGTCTTCAAAGACAAAGGACAACTGGCTCTAACAAGGACAGAAAGAGATGTGGAAGGCCAGATGTACAACTAAACAAGAGGATAAGTACATCAGAGTCTCTAGTTTGACAAATAGACGCCTCACATGTCCTCAGCTGACAACTTCATTGAATTCTACCCGCTCAACACCAGTTTCATGTACAACAGTAAAGAGAAGACTCAGGGGTGCAGGCCTTATGGGAAGAATTTCAAAGAAAAAGCCACTTTTGAAACAGAAAAACAAAAAGAAAAGGTTAGAGTGGGCAAAGAAACACAAACGTTGGACAACAGATAATTGGAAAAGAGTGTTATGGATCTTAACCCCATTGAGCTTTTGTGGGATCAGCTAGACTGTAAGGTGTGTGAGAAGTGCCCGACAGATCAGCCACATCTATGGCAAGTGCTACAGGAAGCATGGGGTGAAATGGGAGACAGGGGCTAGTTGTCACAAGGGTTATGTCTTAGCATTATTAATAATGGAACTTCTAACAGATGCTAAGTTCCATTGTTAACTGATCTGGAACCAGCCAACCCTTACTGAATTCCTGAGTTGGAACATCTGAAGAAAGACGGAAAAACACTTGTCACAGATCTGTTGTCCAGTGTACCTTCTACTAACAGTAGGGAAGGATGAACAAGGGCTGTTATCCTCAATAATACTCTAAACAGCCAGCCCGCAGAGGGTAGGAATATTTTTCTCACGATCTCACATTGAAATCTCTTGTCAAACAGACACACAATTTTCAAATTTACATTTACATTTATGCATTTGGCAGATGCTTTTATCCAAAGCAACTTACAGTGGACCTATTACAGGGACAATCCCTCTGGAGCAACCTGGAGTTAAGTGCCTTGCTCAAGGACACAATGGTGGTGGCTGTGGGGATTGAACCAACCTTCTGATTACCAGCTATGTGCTTTAGCCCACTACGCCACCACCACTCCAAATGAGGTTTGATGATTTGATGAGTGGTATTATGATATTTCATGTCGCCCTCATGAGCAATAGGCTGCTCTTACCCTGCAGAGCCAGAAGGCAGAATAAACAATAAGAGTGTTTACCACTGATTTACGTATATACTGTATGTATCAATGGTGTTGTTATATGGCTGAACGATGTGGACAAAACTTTTAATTGCGATTATTTTGAAAAATATTGCGATTGCGAATTGAACTGCGATATGATTATTAACATAAAAAAATAAAAATAAAAACTAGTAAGTGTATCCTTTTGACCAAAGTTAAGTCATAAACAAACATGCTCTACTGCCAATCAAAATACTGTGCATGTCATGAACAGGTGAGTCCTCTTAAAAAGAACCTGAATAAATAAGAGAGAGTGAGAGTGAGAGTGAGAGAGATAGTGAGTGTGTGTGTGTGTGTGTGTGTGTGTGTGTGTGTGTGAGTGAGAGAGAGAGAGAGAGAGAGAGAGAGAGAGAGAGAGAGAGAGAGAGAGAGAGAGAGATTCACCTTCACATTGTATCTGTTCACTGTGTACCTATATTTGTCAACTTCAGGATAGAGTCTTAGCCCACTTTTCATCTTTATTTTTTGGAACCCAATAATAAATGATTATTAAGTTAAGAACTTTTTACAGAAATATATTTTTGTATAATATTAATGCCTGGTAAAACCGGTTAAACTGAACGGGCCTTTATTTTGGAAGAACATATCTGTTTGTGGTTGAGTTGGCAATAGACCTTATTCATTTGCTGCCTTCAAGTGAACATGGGAAGCTCGTACCTCCGAGTTGAGCATTTATTACTATGACATGTCACGCATTCAAGTGGGAAACAAAATATAGAAGAGAAACTTAAACAAATACACAATGAATGATGGCAAAAGCTCTTTTTCTGTCGTACCGCTGAATAAACAAATGAATAAACATGCATCACTTATATACGACATATACGATTTATGAATGCATGGTATCTAATATATTATCAGATAATTTGCTTAAATCAAACCGTGAAGGGTGAGTCATTAGATAACTGTCATATATAACAAATTAATATGATTGAAATAAAGTACAGAAGTTAAAATAATTTTGCAAAACCATTGGTTTCCATCATCTTATATGTAGACGCGACTCTTCCAACGTCCCAACTCGGAAACTCAGGTATCATCCAGAATTCCGACTTTCCCTCTTGTTAATATGACTTCACTTGGTCATTCATGTGCTAAGAACTCATAATTACAATATTTCCAACTCCACTTGAAGGGTACAATAGTAGCGCCATCTTTGATTTTTGATGAGAATGAAAAAGGCTGTGAGGGATGGACCGTCTCTTCAATGACGTCATTGACATGCACTGTATTAAGCTATCAAAAAGTTCTAAGGCTATGGCAGGCTCTTTTATCATTTAATATTCAGATTTGACTATCCGTAATTATGTTTTGACTAGTCAAAACTCCAATTTCACTGCAAGGCTTAATGCATATATATTCGATCTTTTGACTGTGTCCGATTTTTTTGTCCCGCCTGTTTACATTCATTGAAGACACGACTCATATCCGAAATCTGTGTTTACATTAATCTCCTTCCCAAACTCAAATGATTCCACTGCTTTCACTAGCCTCAAGGGTGCTTTGAGTATGTGTAATACACGGATTATTTATTTAATTAATTAAATCGCAGCCCTTGCAGTTTGATTGCAATTTTGATTATATTTTGATTAATTGTTCAGCCCTAGAATGTTACTATGTCTTGTTACATCTTTTGTTTTGTTAGGTGTGAACCTACTAGTGTAAAATCATTGCAAATAAAATCAATGTGATCAAAAATTCTTACTGTTGATACATGAATGAATGACATTTGATTGGTGTACCCTGAGGCTTAAGTAAACTTAAAAACTAAATAAGAGGTAGACTTATTTTACATATCCAAAAAGGAAATAAATTCATCATAAAAGTAATCCATAAGACTCCAGTGGCTTAATCCATGTCTTCTGAAGTGATCCAATCTATTTTAGGTGAGAACAGACCAAAATATAACTACTTTTCACTGAAAATCTTGACATCATTGGTCTCCTTGGTGATCAAGATTTCCAGCTCAATTGCACTTCCTACTGCCATTTAGCGCTCTGCGCATATGTCAAGTGTTAGGTAGGAAGTAGTCTCAGCCTCAGGCGGCACGTCCACAGTCTGTGCACTAATTGTCTGATGCTTTTAGCACACAAAATTCGAAAAATGCTTCCTCGTCTAATCAGCACGAATCTGATTGGATGATTCGATGGAACGTCAGGGAGAAGACGCACACAGGACTTTTCATCAGTCCATCTGGAAGACGAGTTGTGTTCACAAGGTTCCGCACTGATACACTGAGTGCTTTTGAGGATGAAATAATCATAGAATTTGCCCAAGTTTACCAGGTTAGCGACATCAAATCTTTTAAAGATATTCAGAGTTTCGTTTGAGACACATAGCAGAATGTGAAGCGGATATCCATGAGCAGAGCTGCATTTTCTGCTTTGTTTACTTAGTTGTGTATGTGAAATTCTCTATAGCCTAATGAGGTTTTCTGTGCTGTACTTTGACTCTCTAGACTTTTTCTACTATTCTCTCATGTGTTTTCTGTGCAATCGCTTGCAGAGACTCGTGCGCCATTATAGAAAATATTATCCCGATACATCTCCGGTAACCCGATAACTCCGATAATAATAATTGATTAAACCACTGGAGTCATATTAACTACTTTTAAGCTGCCTTTATGTCCTTTTTGGAGCTTGAAAATTTGGTCACCATTCACTTCATTTGAATGAACAGACATAATATCTCCATTCAAATATCTACATTTGTGTTCCGTGGAAGACAGAAAGTCATGAGTTTGAGACGATAAGGGTGAGTAAATGATCAGAGAATAATTTTAGGGTGAACTGTTCCTTTAAGGTTATAAGGTCAAAGTCATATGATTCTGTAAATATAAAAAAATCTATTTTTTAAATCAAATAGATTTACAGATTTCCCATGTTGTGATATGAAAGGCCACAGCCACAGACAAAAAACAAACAAACAAACAAACATGGACATAACATAATCAACAGCCGTTTCCAATGATTTATTCTGAGCGGAAAAATACACAATGCAGCCACTATTTGGATCAACTTTCAATTTTTAGTATTCATTTGTGACTTTGCATCTGTTACCAAAATTTTGTATTAAAAAGTGGAGTGACAAATCCCTAAACCTGTTAAGTAAACCCAACATAATAAAACAGTTAAAATATCTGGTAATAAACTTTATTAAATACAGTCAACAGATAGTTTCATGTGACCAAACAGACCTTAGCAAGATGAGCCAAATCATAAAAGAAATTCACATTTCAGTTCCAACAGCTAGTGTGCTGTACATACGATATTGCACTTTAAAGCTTTAAGAAAAAGTTAGGCTTTAAACTTAATAGCCTAAGGCATAAAACATCCTCCTAACAACAGAAAACCCTTTAAACCCCCTTTCTACAGTTTCAGGTAATGCAACATGAAGTGCACTTTGGACGGGCCATCTACAATCATTTATATTCACATACCATGTTAAAGTGATATGATTAGGAATTGAATTAAAAACTCATTTAAAAATAATCTCTTTGGTTGATTATTTTGGACTGGATGCTTTGAAGATGCAGGTATTTTTAAAACACTCTCTCTGTTTCTCTCTCTCTCACACACACACACACACACACACACACACAAACCATGCCAGTGCATCATCTAAGAAGTCCTAAGGCACGTCAAAATATTACAGAAACCTTTTATGTATCATGTTGTCCAGAGCGGCACCACAGTCCATGCTGCCCTGCCTTGATCTGGAATGACTCACAATGTGAGAACAAATATACGCCAAGAACACAGAGTTCAGTTCAGGACAGTTATTGCAATTTCGGAGAATGTTTTCAAGGCGTCTCCCTTCCTCCTACTGTATATATAATGAAGTCTTTGTAATTTAGTTAAAAGAAAACCAATTCAGAGTGTTAGCACGAGACACTCATTTGTAGCTTCTGTATGCAGTATCCTTTAAACAATATAAAAAAACCAATATAACTGATATTCATCGTCAATAGCAAAAATTGCAAATACAGACAGGAGAATAACAAGTTTGTGCTGTGGCCTTCCACGCTGGTTTTTGGTTCTATCTGTGACAGTGAAGAAACACTAGCGTCCATCCTTTTGCGCTGAGTGGCGCATGTAGAGATTCATCAGTCCGGCTTGATGCAGCTGTTGCCACACCTTCATTTCCATTTTCATGTCATGATTGGCAAAGAAACGCACCGGATGTCGTTGTTTGTCGTAGTAGTGGTCCGAGTACAAAATGTAGTCAGGAGTCATGAACCCGTAAGCATCTACCTGTAAATAACACACAATTTGTTTGTTTTTATTATGATCTTTCCTTGAAGTATAATAAAGTACTGTTCAGTTCCTGTTCAGTTGAGTCAGTTAAATATTAAATCAAACAACTGTTAGTTTTATCAGTGCAAAAAAGCCAGTCAGTTAGGTCTTTAGTATGTTTACACTGCACTTCTAACTTCTGTGTAAAAAGGGTGTCTTCCAACGTTTTGCAAACACAAAACTTTGCTTGGTGTTCGCATAAGGATTTAGGTAGGTTTTATCATGTTAAACATTTTTCTAAACACATTCATTATGTTTACATCTGTGACTCTGAGAATTGTGGCCTCATACTCTAATTCTTATGCAGATTAAACAGTCTCTTTACGCTTACAGTGTAAGGTTAATACACATACTTGAACATTTGGTCACCATATACAGTACTTGCATTGGATGAACAAACATATCATAACTCCATTAAAATATCTTCATTTGTGTTTCACAGAAGACAGAAAGTCATATGAGTTTGAGACGACATGAGGGTGAGTAAATGATGAGAGAATCATTTTAGGGTGAACTATTCCTTTAAGGTTGTATGGTCGAAGTCAGATGATTCTTTAAATTAAAAAAACGAATGAGGACTGGAAAAACAGGATTTTGTCGGACAATTAATTGTTAAGCAAATAACTGCGATTCAGTTGTCTCTTTAGACTTACAATATAAGGTTAATACACATACTCCTTACAAAGTCATTAATTCACACTGAACTTAAAATCATACGATAAAATGTATGGTTTCCTTTAAGGGTTTGTAAATAACTTAAATAAAAATAAATAAAAATAAAGTGTTTTGGATCGTTAGGCTGATGAAACATTGAAAAACACAAAACATCTTTCCAAGAATTTTTTGTGTGTGTGTGTGTGTGTGTGTGTGTTTAGAACAAACATAGAAAACATTAGATGTGATCTAGAAGCTTAACTTTCACTTTCACATTCTTCTTCTTCTGATTTGGTGCATATCGCCACCTACTGGGCAAGGAGGAGAATTTATAGTAAAAAGGACTTAAATATTATAATATCTCTTTTTCACCCACACCTATCATATCGCTTCTGAAGATATGGATTTAACCAGTGGAGTCTCATGGATGACTTTTATGCTGCCTTTATGTGCTTTTTGGAACTTCAAAACCTACAGAACTGAGATATTCTACTAAAAACTCAAATATTATACACGCAGGAGCACCGCATTTTTAGAGGCGTATCAAGTTAAAAGAACTTTAGCTTTAAAAGCGCGTCTTGAGACACCTGCATTTTGTTCAATCGTTGCACTGTGTCTTGCTTTTTTACTGGAATATTTTATTAATAATACAATATTGATTATTTTTATTATTCTATTTTATTATTGTCATATTAAGACAATCCGATAACCCACAAGCAAATTCATTTTGCATGAAGCAAAACATTGAGTTCCTGTGTGCATTTTGATGATCTTTTAAAATTTCTTTATAGCAGTGATTTCAGATAACGGCAGATAGGCAATCATGTAATAATCACAACCGGTTCAGAGAGGGGTATACTTACCACATATTTTATCAGAGGGCAAAATCTTACGCAACACTCTTAATTGTGGTAAAATAAATATCATAAAATAAACAAACACACCTGGTCACAGGTATGAATAGCTGCCAGAAGCATTACTGCTCCTGTGGACGGCCTGTAAATCCTTCTCGCACCTGTTTTCAAAATGTGCGAATGCAGGAATCTAGACGAAGAAAAGAAAAGTGATAAACAAAATTAAGTTTCCCAGCAGGAACGAAGTCATCTTGTTGCTTTACATACAAATAAGAGACTAAACTAAATACAAACCATAGGCTACAACATTTAACAGCTGTTTATTACACGTCTTTCTGGAATGCTCGATTCCAGCTGGTCAACCACAGCATTCTGCAGTCAAATATTTGTGTTTAATCACCACGAAACTAATTGACTGTCATCTTGACAACTGTTTTCCTACATACAGTAGCTGCACTAGTTTCATGTCTCTCATATCACTCTGTAGTCTCTTTTTTTTTCACATAATAAAATACATTTTCATTTTAAATTAAATCAGTATTTCAAATCTATTTATTTATTTATTTGTCAAGTGGCCATGTAATCCAGTTTTCATGATTAGGCGCCACCATAATAATTCTAATTGCTGCTGGACTGTTGTCTAGTTCCGGTCTCTGTAAGAAGCAATGTAAAACTATTAATACTGAGAATAATAACCATTTTAAGTGGAATTAAGGACCAGAAAGTTGGGGCCTGGGTTGCTCAGTGGTAAAAAATGCTGGCTACCAACCCTGGAGTTCGCTAGTTTGCTAGTTTGAATCCCAGGGCGTGCTGAGTGACTCCAGCCAGGTCTCCTAAGCAACCAAATTGGCCCGGTTTCTAGGGAGGGTAGAGTCACATGGGGTAACCTCCTTGTGGTTGCTATAATATGGCTCGTTCTCGGTGGGGCACGTGGTGAGTTGGGCGCTATGTCTCCGTGGCAACATGCTCAACAAGCCACGTGATAAGATGCACGAGTTGGCAGTCTCAGACTCGGAGGCAGCTGAGATTCGTCCTCCGCCACCCGGATCAAGGCGAATCACTACATGACCACGAGGATTTAAAAAGTGCATAGGGAATTGGGCATTACAAATTGGGGGAAAAAAAGGGAAAAATAAAAAAAATGCAAATAAAAAAAAGGACCGGAGAGTTAGGCGTAGTTGTAATAGGCTACACATGAGTTCAAGCTCAACTTGTGCAGTTGTTGGCTGTCAACATAATCAACATAACTAACATAGGGCCATTAAATTTAATTCGGGAAACATTTGAAAATACTGGAGACCGGAAAACAAAAACAGGCTCGAGTAATGAATCGTGAAACGCTTCTGCATTCAGGTAAAAGGTAAGCAAAATAATGTATAGTAAGGTGCTCATTATTACAAAATTTTCTAATCAATATGAATATATAACATAACTTATTTGGTAATATATATAACATGCATAATAATCTTACCTGTTTCTAAGGTAACGGATAAAGTCTGGGTGGTACATTTTGAATTTTTCTACTGTCACATCTTCCCCGAAGTATGTAGGAGGTCTGGAAGATATAATATTATAAATTCAGTGTTTATACCAAACAGTTTATCTTATGATCGTCACATTAAAGAGCATAACAATGTAATTGGAAAAAACTGAGAACAGTGAGGATTGGACTCATGGATCCATGTAGAGACCATTGAATGTGTTCATTTACATATGAAAACTGAATGATATTTACGTTTTGCTGCGCTCAGGGCCTTTCTCAATTATTGTGTGTGTAGCAGCTGCCTTCATAAGTATATAATCTCTATCATGATCTGGCAGGAAAATGTATCTAGTTTCCTGTTCAGAGGGAGATAAAGAGATTGAGAGAGAATTAGCAACAAACCGAGTTATAACTGAAATAATGAGCTGTTAGAAAATTCCACAAACATTACACTGCTCATAGTGAAATATACACAAAATCGGTCAAGCCAGAACCAGCAGTTACCTCGGTTACGGGTGGTCCCCTGTAGCCTAGGCCAGCATAGCTATGCATGGAGTTTCGCATGGTGTTAGTGGAGAATGTATAAAATGATGTCCTCGATCCCACATCCTTCTCAAACCCCTTAAGAATTGCACCATTCACCCTACAGGTACGAGAGAGAAGGACAGAAGCATTGTGAAAAAATATGCATAGAATAAACATGATTTTCTTTATTTTTATTCAACTGAGATAAGTCTACAAAAAATCTGTGGCAATTGAGAGCAGGCCACATTTTAAAATCATATAATTTATTCAGTTAAAATATTCTATTATTAGCAATTTAGAAGTGTGCAAACTAATTCCCAACAAATCATCTTTTTTCTGACCCCTTTCGTAAAGAATTCAATTGTACATTTTTTCCAACATAATTTCTGTAAGCATAGGTTTCTTCATAGGTTAGAACAATTCATAATTTGTCCCACACCTGAAGACGTAGTCATGCTCATCGATCTCCTTGCCTTTCCTTGAACCATTCAGAATTCCACCGTTTCCCACCACGGCACAGCGGACACACTGTGATCTGTTCTTTCTCTGCTCCCAGTCGTCAAACATTAACCGATTTGCGGTTGTATTTAAAATTCCCAGTGAGCTCTTCAACACTGTGAACAATAAAAGATACAAAGTCACATATTTTTTCTGGACATTTGGACATGACAATTTAGATTACAGTGTCTATGTTACACATATTGCATGCTACTATAATTAGGTAGTAATACCTAAAACTGTGTATACACTGCACCTAAATATGATTGTCACTCATGTTCTGAGAGCTTACTCCCATTCGGTTCACGGGTCAATGGTGTGATGCTAAATTTTTGCCTGGACCTATTAAGTTATTCAAAAATACATACAAAAAAAAATTTCAATTCACACCAAACAATAACTTGTTTTCAATTTCTGAGTTCAAAGTCATTTAGATATTTTTTCTGGGGCTTAAAAAAAAAAAAAAAGGCTACTAAGTGGAGTAACCAAAATCAAAGACAGGTGGCCATTTTCATGATGGTTTCATAATAATAATAATAATAATAATTATAGCATTTTCTACCAAACAAATTGATTTAACACAAACGCGTATACATCGGGTCTTGAGTGACCCATGACATCATTCCAGCCCCTGTACCTGTATTTTTTAGAGTTGTGCCCACACCTCTTTAGTATTCATCAACCTTTCTCTTATGAATTGTGTAACACACACACACACACACACACACACACAAAATTGCAAAAAATATATATATATTTTTGTAATTGCTTAAGTACCAAAGTGTATAGGGTTATTAGAGACCGAGGTATGTACAGTTGAAGTCAGAAGTTTACATACACTTAGGTTGAAGTCATTAAAACAAATTATTTAACCACTCCACATTAATATTAGCAATCTATAGTTTTGGCAAGTCATTTAGGACATCTGCTTTGTGCATGACATGAGTAATTTTTCCAACAATTGTTTACAGACAGATTGTTTCACTTTTAATTGACTATATCACAATTCCAGTGGGTCAGAAATTTACATGCACTAAGTTAACTGTGCCTTTAAGAAGCTTGAAAAATTCCAGAAAATGATGTCAAGCCTTTAGACAATTAGCTTCTGATAGGAGGTGTACGGAATTGGAGGTGTACCTGTGGATGTATTTTAAGGCCTACTTTCAAACTCAGTGCCTAAATTTCCAAAAGAAATCAGCCAAGACCTCAGAAACAAATTGTGAACCTCCACAAGTCTGGTTCATACTTGGGGGCAATTTCCAAACGCCTGAAAGTATCACATTCATCTGTACAAACAATAGTACGCAAGTATAAACACCATGGGACCACGCTGCCATCATACCGCTCTGGAAGGAAACGCATTCTGTTTCCTAGAGATGAATGTAGAGATGAATGTAGTTTGGTGCAAAAAGTGCAAATCAATCCCAGAACAACAGCAAAGGACCTTGTGTAGATGCTGGAGGAAACAGGTAGACAAGTATCTATATCCACAGTAAAACGAGTCCTATATCAACATAACCTGAAAGGCTGCTCAGCAAGGAATTAGCCACTGCTCCACAACCGCCATAAAAAAGCCAGACTACAGTTTGCAAGTGCACATGGGACAAAGATCTTACTATTTGAGAAATGTCCTCTGGTCTAATGAAACAAAAATGTAACTGTTTGGCCATTATGACCATCGTTATGTTTGGAGGAAAAAGGGTGAGGCTTGCAAGCCGAAGAACACCATCCTAACCGTGAAGCATTGGGGTGGCAGCATCATGTTGTGGTGGTGCTTTGCTGCAGGAGGAACTGGTGCACTTCACAAAATAGATGGCATCATGAGGAAGGAAAATGATGTGGATATATTGAAGCAACATCTCAAGACATCAGCCAGGAAGTTAAAGCTCAGTTGCAAATGGGTCTTCCAAATGGACAATGACCCCAAGCATACCTCCAAAGTTGTGGCAAAATGGCTTAAGGACAACAAAGTCAAGGTATTGGAGTGGCCATCATTAAGCCCTGGCCTCAATTTGAAAATTTGTGGGCAGAACTGAAAAAGCATGTGCGAGCAAGGAGGCCTACAAACCTGACACAGTTACACCAGTTCTGTCTGGTGGAATGGGCCAAAATTCCAGCAACTTATTGTGAGAAGCATGTGGAAGGCTACCCAAAATATTTGACCCAAGTTAAACAATTTAAAGGCAATGCTACCAAATACTAATGTGATTGTAATGTAATGTGACCCACTGGGAATGTGATGAAAGATATAAAGCTGAAATAAATAATTATCTCTACTATTATTCTGACATTTCACATTCTTAAAATAGTGAAAGTAGTGATCCTAACTAACCTAAGACAGGGAATGTTTTCTCAATTAAATGTCAGGAATTGTGAAAAACTGAGTTTAAATGTATTTGTCTAAGGTGTATATAAACTTCTGACTTCAACTCTAATAGTGTATTTTTATTTTTTTTTTGCACTTCCATAAATCCTATTGTTTATGATTATTTCATATTTATATAGGTTTACTATCACAGGATATCTATTTCTATAGTTTATTACAAGACAAATAAATGCTATGTTCATACAAATAAATACTACACCTTAATTTTCTGTGCAACAATGGTGAATTATCAATATTCCATATGCATGTACACATACATATTTTACATGCTATTTCTTAATCCATGTGTCGTTGATGTTTCAGTGATTAACTTGATTTATACTTGACGAAAAAGCAACGTGGAAGTAAACTATAGCAAGTGTAACACATGAACAGTATGATATCACTATTTTCATCTGTGTGTACTACTGAAATTATGTAAATTGTGCATCTATTTAGACTCAATAAGTGCCTGAGAAAATACATATGTGTAGCTCAATATGTGATTGACAGCCAGTTGCATCTCATGAAATTTTAGCGTGGAAGTAATGAATCCTGTTCTAGATTTATTGCATCATCTCTTTGATATATGCAAAATCTAAATATATCAGAATATATTCTGTTCTATAATTTTCTAATTGTCTGAAAATGCTTTGAAAATGTTACACTATCTGAGCATTTTGTAGATCCATTTGTGATAGATATGTGTGCAGGGTCGCTAAAGACCCGAGTATGTAATAAAGTTTGGCAATAATGACTTTTAAAATGTCAGGTGTTGTAACAATCAAGTAAAAGGTGTTAAAATACTTTCCTTGCACCTTAAATACATGTGAGTGTACACAACTTAATCATTAATACTTTCAAAAAAGTAATTTTTAAACCAATGCTTTCTTTGTTTGTGCCTCCCAACCAGCCTCACATAGCAACATTGGCTGTGTCATAAACATAAAACATTTTTTAAATACTAATTTTTAAAACATTCTCATTTTTATCACCTTGAACAACCTTATTTGTCAAAGACCCATGCAGAATTTATGGGAATGACAACCACATCCTACAGCCAAATCCTCCTACAATCCAATCTCTCTCTAAAGTCTTAGTATTACATTTATAGAAATTGAATTTGTAGCATCATACAAAAACATAAGACAATAAAAACACTATTGGCTAGTAAATCTGAATTTAATTCATAAATTAATTATTTTCAACAAAATCTAGCAAATGCCAAAAACACACACACCTTCGACATCAACGCTTCCCCAGCCATGCGCTCCTCCATAGCGACTCAACCGCTGGTACTGTTCTGGAGTGAAATGCTTTGCCCACTGAAGGACTGGAATGCTTTGGAGAAACATTTCAGCAAATGCAGTCTGAGACACATGTTTTTTAATACTGCTTGGACAGTTCTGCAAGAAAAAATAAATTAAAAAACATTGTGGTTTTGATCATTTAGTTAGGTTAGAATGTGTTTGGGCAGTCAAAAACACATTGACAAAACACAACGCAACCACGATTGTTTGTGTGTACGCAATAATTTTCTGGTTCCTCTCCGAAGCTGCATGCGCACTCGCTATCAGTAGCACAAGAGGGAATGGTTTTCATGGCTGAATTCAGGGGCGTAACTATAGGGAGGGCAGGGTGTAGAGCCACCCTAGGGCCCGGGGTGAGAGGGGTTAACGACCCAGGCTCCCCAAGGAGTGAGCCCGACAGGTTCTTTGCACTGAGGCCCGTAAGATCCAAGTTACGCCACTGGTTGACTTGATGCAAACATTTCTGATGGGGGATGGCGATTGTCAATAATTCGGCAGAATGGGGTGTATTTCAGGGTACATAATTTATTGGAAGCAACATGCCAATTCTGTGTAAATCTGTGGACTTTTGTGGAGGAGTTGGTCTTGGACATGGGCATGTCTGCTAACAGTAACTCACTCAATGCAACAACTTTCTTTCTGAACTTGTGTGGGCTAGTTGCTAAATTTGAATGACCATTACATTTGACTTATCATAACATTGGAATGGCCACAACATTTGAATGAACACTATAATAGTACGAACCCAACACTGAATGAAATGGAAATTGCACCCACTCACTACACTAACACAGATAGTGCAGGGTCACAAACCACACTACTCCATAGCGGAACACTTACTGTTTGTGAAGGAACATCATCTATGGCATATTGGTCACCAAAAAAGTCTGGTTCGGTGGGTTTTGCTGATTTGTATGATTTTGTCTTATTATTTGGCACTGGTTTTGAGGAGTTTGTGTTTGAATTTGCATGATCAGGCTTTGATCTGTCTGCTAATGGAAAATCCTGAAGATTTGATTGCAGGGCAGAATTGTGCTCTTGCTCCGCATCACTGTATAGTTCATTCTCAGCAGATGGGTGGTAGTCCAAAGAGCTATTGATGTCATTTCCGATATACCTGTGAGCAAGGAAGGCAGAAAAGTAGGCAATGCGTTATGTCACATTCTTTAGCCTAACATTATGTCAAATACTTTAAAAAAAACATACCTTTTACTGTGAATTTGCAGAGACAACTTTAAGTAAGCCAATAATAGGTTAATTAATTAAAATGTTTAAAAACTGTGGCTCTGCAGTACTTTAAAAAAATAAAAAAATAAAAATCTGAGTTTGATTGAGCATTCTGACCAGCCCGACACAGAAACACTGGCTCAACCAATGGCATGATTCTGGGGCAGGACCATCTGTTTTTCCAACCAATGGAAGATGGTAGGGGAGTCCGAGAAGTCATTATTATTGCAATTCAGTTTGGTGTTGCTATTGCTGCAGAAAAGACACACTTCACCTTTAAGGATGAAGCTAAGGAGCATCAATTCAAGAGGCAATAAGGAAATATCCTATAGGATGACCACTCAATTTGATGTCAGTATTTCACTGTTTGCCAGTAAATACAAAATAATAGAGCTTTTATCAACTGCCCTGCCATCTGATACTCCAGCAAACACATCTAGATTGAAAATAGGAAGTGAATGTTTGTTTATGGCTTTATAATTGGGGCAACTGATGTGCTACTTGAAGGGGTGTCAAACGTGCAGTGTGGCCCGTGGGATGATTTGAGGGGAACAAAAATACTTAAAAACATTCACATTGATTTAGCCTATTGCATCGATATGATGATCTTTTTTTAGCTACAGCAGGGCAGATAAACATTTTAATTTCCGGTGTTGCATGGATGTTATAACTTGCATCACTGGTGGAATTTGTTTTAATTCCGTACGACATTCATCAATGAATGCCCCTCACAACAGTGCTATGACAACCCATCCCACTTTGATGTTTGTGCAAGTCTCTCACGGCAATAATGACAACATTTTTGACAACTTTTCTATTATTTCCAGAATTATTGTTTTTATAAAGCAGGTTTGTAATTTAAAGGACAAACAGTTTCTTTGCATTAATGTTTGATTTTAGACGATTTGCTAAAGCTATCCAGCCCGGAGCAGTGAGCGGTTCTCTTTTTCTGTCAGTATTATTGTTTAATACTGTACTACTAATTGATGTAACCTCCAGTTAATGAAATTAATAAATTCCATATTCTCCCTTTTATATGACCCCAATAGTAATTAAAGCAGCATATACCCAGAGAGCAAGAACCTTTGGGCCAAACGTGGAAGTTAGCTGTCACATCTGGCCTAGATCTGGCATAGCTAAACACATGTGGGCCAGACTTTCACCATATATGTTTTGCCAAAGCTTTAGAAATGGAGGAAATTTTCTCTTGGGTCACAGCTGGCACTGAGGTATATGGCCAAAATGACAACACATAGCAGAGAGCCATGGAAGCCATGGAAAACATTAACTTGTGGTTAACATTTGGTTTATACTTGGAAAAACACATGTAGGCAGGTGTGGGAGTCCACACCTCAGCCTGTTCAACAATGCCATTGGTTGGTTTTTTTGTTATAGCATCTTCTTTCAATTCTGATTGGTGGAGGAATGAAACTGTCACTGCAGAAGCAACTTAAATACTGGACAGTGGCCATTTTTCCCACTTGTTTCTTTCCTCACAACTGCCATATCCTGACACACCCTTAAGTAGCTTTAAGTAAGTGAAGTTTTGGCATTTTAAAATCCTATTACTGATATATTCAGAAAATTCAAAAAAGAAAATTATCTAATTTATTTTTTAGCTTAGGACCAAAAGTGTTAGGTGTAGATAATGTGTGTAGTGTTTTTCAGGTTATAAAAAGTCTCTCATATATGACTAATTCTATTAATTGTATCTAATTCTGTTTTATTTTATTCCTAACAGGTTGTGACTGAAAAAGATATTGCCCATGGGTGAGATTTTTCTAATATGACTACCAATTTTAATAAAATTTTCATGTGTTATGTTTAACATTATCTTAAATGAAAAATAAAAATTATTGTAAGTATGCTCACATCATACGTTAGACAATTCTAACCACTTCCAATGTTACTATCAATATCGAAACACTTCTGTAGTGTTTAACATGTTATTTAATTTGTGGTTTATGTTGATTTATTGTGTAGTAAATTAAAGAACTGAGTAAGCTTGGTGTTCTTCTGGTTAAATTCTGGGAGAATACTGGCATTTAGTCTATCAGCCACATATGGGCCAAATAAGGGCCGTCAGGCCCTAACAGAACTCAGCCAAACAAGAATTACATATAAGGCCCATGCATGGGCCACACAAGCTTTATTCTGGATTTACGGTGTTTCTTGTGCAGCTGATCCGATTTCCTCACCGCTTAATCTCCATCGTCACAACTAAAGAAATTATATTTTACCAAAGTTTTGATTTTGCTGTTAGAATAAGGCCGTGAAAAAAATAACAAAACAGCACACCTTTCTATTGCGTTGTGTTCACTGCGCTCAAAACCAATAAATGAATCTTATGAGCTGGTACTTTCAATTAATTACTCCAAACGACTCGCCAACTTTTGAGTTCTTGGTTTGAATCAGTCTGACGAATCCTTCACTGAATGAAACATAGCAACTGACTTATGTCTGATTCACTTAATAAACTGCAAGTCTTTGCAGTATACACAGTATATGCACATGTATTAACAGTTCGGCCCTCATATGGTGACGCTTAGTCCAATCTGGCCCTCGAACTAAAATGAGTTTGACACCCCTGTCTTAGAGGAAGCAAAAATAGTAATCAAGATAACTAAAAGGCAGGGGGCGCATTAATGCACAGGCTCACACATGCTGAAGCCCAGGGTGTCCTAACTCCCAGGGGGGCCACATTCGCGGCATCCATCACCCTATTGTCCCCTGTCATCACAATGTTGTCCCCCATCGCATCTAAATGCTTTAAGTGAGAGACCCAGACATAAACACCTACATGATGTGCAACCTCGAAAGCCATCTGTGTAGCACAAATTCAAAGGATAGATTGAAAAGATTAAAGCAATCATAAAAGTCAGTTACTCAAAAAAGTAATCTACTAATTGCTTCTCTAAAATTGTAGTCAGATTCCTTTCTGGTTTACTTCATTTAAATAGGAATCATATTACTATTACTAGGGCTGTTGATTTAATGTGTTAATTTAGTGCTATCAATTATATAAAAAAAATTACGCGTAAATAAATTTGAGCATTTAATCATGCCACTGACCCATAGTTAAATCCCTAATAAAAGGACAGATTTTCCTACCATATGAGTAAAGGCATGGGAAGGGGGGTGCTGAGGGTTCCTGAAGCACCCCCTAGTGAGCAAGACTGGGAAACGGTATCAAAGACATTTCATGTATTTCATTGTATTTATGCTGTATATATAATGCAATTTTCAATTTCAATATATGATTTATGTTAATGAAAATGCCGTCCTGTTTCGGAGAGATCTGTCATGCTTGTGGGCAGGGCTCTGCTGAACTGAAGAGAGTCCTTGTGATGGTGATGGATACTAGTGAACTTTTTACTCTACCTTTTTCCCTTTATTTGTACAAAAGCAAAAAATTGATCGTTAACAACGAAACAGTAATTTGACAATAAATTACAAATAAATTGTGTTATTGTATCATTACTGTTATTTAATAATAAATATTGTAGTGTCATATTACAGTTTATGAAAACAAATAAAAACAAATGGATCAATCCTCAATATTAAGTGTTTTTCTTCAGAAGAATATTGTGCTTTACTTATGTATAAGCTCATCCTTTGAAAATATAATAATTATGCAAAAAACAAACACAATACAGGTTAGAGCTTCTGTGTTCTCGTGATTCATCGATCTGCGGAAGTCGCTAAATCCTCAGCTGAGCAAAAACTTCATCTTCTGGTGTTTGTTTGTGCTTAACATGAATCGCTTGGATATTGAAAATCTCATGAAGACATTTATTAGCAACACCCCTGAGCACAAGGCCACATTTGGGGTCTTCAAGTAACAGGTAAGACATTTCTTAATAGCTTAATATTTTAGTATATGGGTTCATTTTAATACCTGTTTTGTCTGAACAATTATATTATGTTTTATGGTTATTTCTCATTCACACTGACACGACAACAATTTTGAATGTGGTAGAATGGAACTAATGCATTGGCTGGCTTATTGAAAGGCTTACTTGATGGTGAAAACGTTCCATTGCGTTTTGTGTGTGTGTGTATAGTGATCGCAATGGGACAAAGGTGCCTCTGGTTGTTGTTCCTTACAGGTTTCTCAGCCTTTCAGGCTCCATATGGTTAGAATTACGGTGGGGGTGGCGTTAGGGCATCTGCTGCCTCCCAGGAACAAACTGAGGCCCCTTTGTACAATGGGGGTACAGTGATAGGGAGACATGTGGTCTCTGATGCCCTCGTTGCGCGTGCATGATGTGTAAATCGTCCACCAAATCTGCAGCACCCCTTGCCAAAAATGTGTTACCGTGCCTTTGTATATGAGCAATTCAAGCATGAAGTATATCTGTTTTTACAATCGTGTCAATAGGCAGTGTGCCTCAACAAGCCTCAAGCACTGCAGTCACAGAATGAGAACCACTCACCGAGGAAGCACAACAGGTGGGTGAAGCACAACCAAACACAGGAATCTTGAGATTTTTTTTTTAAGTTTCCACTACATTTAAATTGACAAAGCTTCCTAAAAATGCGGCATTTATCATGCTGAATACCAGTGTGATGCTCCAAATGTGTCCAACTGAGGCATGTAAATAGAGTGACAATTAAAAATAGCGCAGAACGCAAGAATGCGTACTGTGAGAACTGGACAGATTGAGGAACTCAATGCAAAACAGATTGCTGTCAAGTGTAGGCTTGTTCAGTGATATGAGAATAAACCAAACAATATAATGAGTTCTTAAGCCACTTTTTGTATTGTCTAATCAATGCTTTATTAATCTGCCAAAATAATGCAATTTATTTAAAACTGAATTTAAATCCATATTATATATTTGTTATAAGCCCTAAGTATTATATTTAAAATATTTGAATTATACTGACTGTTATTCACTGTAATGAGAAGTGGCATCTATCAATTAATTTAGGAATAGCATCTTCCATTAAAACCACCACCACTACAAATATTATTGTTATTCGTTGACCCCACTAATCGACTAGTTGGTTGTTGGACAACTAGTCGATTAGCTGACCACCCTGGCGCATCCCTAATACATATCATCATAATTCATGTTTAATATGTAGTCCGTATTATTACTTTATCACAACAAATGTGTAACCCAAGTAATGTACCTAAAAGTAATTAACTTTATTAAAATCTTTACATTCTTTAAAATTTTATGATGACATCTTTAGTGAACATGCCACCCACATAAGATGTTTTTTCACAGAGTAACTTTGAAATACTCTAAATTTCTTTTAATCACAAGTTTTAATGCCAACTAGCAGAACATGCTTTTTCCTAACCTTCAGGGTTTTTGTTTTTTCCAAGTACGCCTGTGTTAAAATTAGAGCTTTGCCCTTTTAAAAGCATTTGGGCTACATTTCACATAACAGACCCTACTTTGAGTGCAATGATTGTGCACTTCTCTAGAGCTCACTGGCATTACAAATGCACTTCACAGGACTAAAGCCAAACCAGAATGATTGTATGCCTGACGGAGCACGTATCCTGAAGGAGCACAACTAAAGTCATACAACTCAAGCCTTTTTATGAGTTCAGCAGCTTTTAAAGGGACAGTCCACCCTAAAGTGGAAATCCTGTCATCATTAAGCTTCTCACCATCTTATTGTTCCAAACCTGTTTTTTTTTTTTTTGTTTTTTTTTATGGAACACAAAACGTGATCTTTATTAAGAATATCCAGGTCCCTCTCTTCTATATAATGAAATGAACCATAGACAAACCGAATTTTAAGCAGTTAAGTCGTTATATGGTGCCATTAGACGTTTATGGCATTTTGTCATGAGGAAAGTGAGAACCAATCTTGTTTGGAATCAGTGTGAAATAAATAACTTTTGGGTAAAGAAAATTAAAGTTGGTTTCTCTCAAGGTTTCTCCTTTATCCTACTTAACCCAAGAGAGTTTTTTCTTGCCACTGACACCCTTGGCTTGCTCACTAGGTAGGTTGTTAGGTACTATTCATTTTAAAACAGCACAGGAACAATATGTTTGTGTTAAAAGCACAAAACAAATCGAAATCTAAAACCTGCACACGATTGGTCACTAAATAAACAAGAAAGAGAGAACAATCAAACATGAATATCAATGCTGTCTCAGCTTCTGGCACTTGTCTCCATTGTGAGAAAGAGCATGGCTGTGATCTCTGCTCTCTAAAGACAACATGACACCCACTCTGACATAATCACTTTCTTAATGACTAACAAACACTGCTGACTGCTAAGCAACAGTCATAGGAAGACAACTAAGAAGCCTTAACTTCAAGAATGACCATTTTCTTAAAAAAAAAAAAAACATGCCCTTGAGTCTTACATTGTAGTAACTGAGTAAACAAAAACAGATAGCACACCCAAGGCTTGAATATATCTACAAAGTTTGAATGGAGTCTGTATGCTAATGATAGAGACTATTTAGCCTGAGACGGAGCACTTTTTTATTGCATTAATATGGCGGATGTAGAAAAGGAAGTCCTGCATCACAGCTAAAAGAGCTAAACACTTTTCAGATACAGACACTGCATGCCAGTTAACTTGAGATCATGCATGCAGCTGGACCAGCCTGACATATAGCATTTTGTAGCATGAACTGAGCTTAACATCCTGAGACCCAAAAGTGACTGCTGTGTGCATTTCCATTCGCTTTTTTGATTTGTAACTAGTAGACCCTAAGAAACATGCAAAGAAAAATCTTTTTTTTTAGACCAAATACTTTTCCTAAAAATTGATGTCCACATTTTTGGACAACTGGACTAAGCTGTGATATTTTAAATAATACCAAACTATATAGAAAGATTTTTTAAATCAAATTGTTTATTATGTTTCCAGGAGTGTTGGTTATCCATGTTTATGAGATGTTACAGACATTTAATCTGAAATTAGCATAATTAACCCTGATTCAATGTAATTGCCAGCATCATCTAATCACTGCCAACCATGTTAAAATAACATTATACATTATAAATTCTAAATCTACGTACTGATGATTACCATTGTCCCATATCTGCCAAACATGTTGAGTGGTCCAAACATCATCTGCAGCCTGAAACTGAACTTTTGGTTGAATTTTATGAGTGAATGCACTTAGCTGCATAGGTAGCTATAGGATGCTCCCTTGCTCACTTTGTAGTGAATGACTTAACCTCCAGTGTGCTGTCTGTCTGCACTGGTCTCAGAACAGTTCGAAATGCACCTTCTATTCATCTTGACTCCATATAAATCCTCTGAAAGCAACATTTTCCAGCTTTTGGATGCATCCATTGATTCTCAATGTGATAATGCACAGTAAATATAGGATATTTTGAGGAAAATGGGCCTATAGTCCATGTACGTGGTCATTGTACTAAACAGCGTGCCGTTTCAATATAAATCGATATTTCGCGATAAATGACATTTTTTAAATGGCATCTCGGATGAAACTAGAGACTATAATCTTTTGACAAAACTTGTTTAATGTAAAATCTTCATTAGATTTATTACCAGATGTAGTTTTGTTGGCGTTCCTCCAAAAGACAAATTCCGCTGTGGTCAGCGCCATGTTGTTTTGTCACATGACTTGATACGTCAAAAGTTTAACCTTTTAATGAGTCACCTGAACTGAGATCAGTCAGTTTAAGTTTAATTAAATTATGCATAGCCTATAGTGAAAGCAAAATCAGCACAAGGGGTCTCATGAGGTTAAAAAGCACAATTTATGATACTTTTGTTCTCATATTTTACTTCTGATTTGAAATATGTTATATGTTTTTGAGATTCCAGTCTTTCCCCATTCAAGTAAATAGGAGCTGTACATTCATGCAGCTTGCATCTAAAGAAAATAGCTGCCCGGGAGCATTCCCAGGATGGACTTGCCTTGAAGGGGACTTTGGATTAATGGTTCAGGCTGAATGAATTGCAGAACTTTAATACTTAGGATTTGCGATTTAAAATAAACCCTAACCAGAATCTTTATATCTGTATATCAATACAGTGCTAACTTGCATGCAAACAATTTAATTGTAATTAAGTCTATATGAAACTTACCTGTATCTTTTTAGAGTGAAGCTTTGGAAGGTCATCACTTGCCATGGCATCTGAATCTGCAGAGCCACACATATCACAATTAACGCCAACAATCCGATGCCCACCAACGCAATGAACCAAAACAATAGCCTCTGAGGTAGTTGGCCTGTCATCGTGGTACTTTCCTCGGTCCCAAGTCACCAAAAGTGCCCCAGAATGTTTGTTCACCTTGTAAGGACATTAGCGTTCCCCTGAGGAGGGTTATGGGCACTCTTTTGACGAAATTGGAGTTTGAAAGTGCTTCTCAAGGGGTTGGCAGGGTTTGTGACAGTTAATTAGTTTGTTCTGCTTCTCACACTGGGGAGTCTCCTGTGCCACCGAGGACTTCTCTGAAGGTGGGGGGAAAACAACACAAG
Source organism: Myxocyprinus asiaticus (assembly GCF_019703515.2). NCBI lineage: Eukaryota > Metazoa > Chordata > Actinopteri > Cypriniformes > Catostomidae > Myxocyprinus > Myxocyprinus asiaticus. The sequence goes on from NC_059375.1 coordinate 34,510,522, forward strand.
AGTAAAACTCCACATGGCAGTTACTACACAGTAATCCTGTTTTAATTAAAGGGCCTGAAGACCAGCAAGATGAAATCCTGATTTCAGAGTGCACCTTTTCCAAAGAAGGTTTAACTTCTAGTTTAAGAAAGAAAGAAAGATAGAAAGAAAAAGAATGGTATCTAAAAATAAGACAGCATTACACCCTCAGGATAATAATTCCCTCTTACCACATCTCGTGATGATGTGTTTGGAAACACAAAGCTTTTTAAACAACTCACAATTTATTATGGTACGCACGCAATTGTCAAATTCACTAAGCTTGTGGATCTCGGACTGATAGATGTGTCAGAAATCAAATCATGTTGTAATTAAGTATTTACCAAGTATTTATTACTGTGTAAATACAACTTAAACATTTTAAATGCATTTTAAAATCTTTAAAATGACCGATATTGTGAAGGATCACACTTTGGGTGTCCCTAAATTGGCAGCAGGGTCATCAATCTGAATAGAACAATGTTAACAGCTATTAGACTGTCAACCATTTAAGCAGATCCTGAAGTACAGCATTTGCATGTTTTTTAAAATGGCCTTAGGTACACCATAAAACATTCATGTCTTAGTCATTAACATACCAAGATGTTTTACAAACTACAAGTGTAAAATGGAAAGGAAATGCCCCAAAAAAAGTTTTGCTTGTTTTAATGGTAACACTTTAAAATAAGGTTTTATTTGGTAACATTAGAAAATTAATTAGGTCATAAACTTACAATGAACAATGACATTTCTTTAAACTTATATATATATATATATATTTAAATACTATTGTTAATTATTCATGTTAGTTTATAATGCATTAATTCCTTTAAATGTAACATTTAATGTAAAAAAAAAATGCTTTAGATTATGTAGAATTTAACATTAACCAACATAAATAAATGCTGTAAATGTTACTAATGTTAACAAATACAACCTTATTGTAAAGTGTTACCAGTTTAATTAAAATACTATCACTTTTGTGTTTCCAAGACTGGAAGATAAAGCTACATCGAGAGACAGAAAGTCTTATATTATAAGAATTCCTGCAATTGTTTTTTTTTGTTTTGTTTTTTTTTTCCTGTCAAATGTGGAATGACAAGAATGCATTTTGTCCAAATCTGTTTTCTGTAAGCTCTGGATGTTTCTTTTGCTGCGCTTTCTGGAACCTAGTAATATCTGAAGAAGATTAAACTACAAGCCAAAGTCCATTCTCTTAAAGAAGTCTTTGAACTGCCTACAATATCTTTCCATGCCGTGAAAAGTTGAATCAGAAAGTATAAAATCTCTTTCAAAGTGCCTTAAAAGGTCAATCAAGCCAAGAAAAGAACATTTCCATAACTGTACACACAAAGAATCAGTATAACCCAAAAGAAACAACTTCATACGTCTATCAGATAAAATAACTGTCACCATAAGTAATGTTCAAAAACAGCTAACACGCCCACAGTCCTGTAACTCAAGCAAAACAGCCACAACACAAGCACAGACATAAGAAAGAATTGAAAAAGAGGACAAAAATGCCTCATACCTGATAGGAAACCCCTAACTCCTGAGATTTAGACTGGAGCAGCAGTGTGCCCAGTTTAACAACGCAACCCAAACAGTCACACTCCAACCCCACCTCTCTCTCTCTCTCTCTCACTCACACACACACACACACACTCACAGGGCTAGAGAGAGGGCCCTATTGTGAAATGAGTAACAGCTGCTAGCAATTGGTCAACTTCCCTGCCCCCTCCCCTTAAGGAAGACAGAAAATAAAAGAGAGAGATGGTTAGGCACCACAGAGCAGTAAGGTAGGACCTTTAAAAGCCGACAACAGACCAAACAAGAGCAACTATAAAGATAAAAAAAATAAATAAATAAAAATTGGTGCCAAATCAGCTGACTCTCTGAGAGGACCAGTGTTGGGTAACGTTACTTTTGAAAGTAACTCATTAGAATATTGCGTTACTCTTTAAAATGTAACTTAATTAATAAAATTACTTTATGGAAAGTGTTACGTTACTTTTGCATTACTTTTTTCTCATAGCCACTTTCTCTTCTGCTATGCTATGCATTCCATATAAATAAGCCATGCATTGCATACAAGAGACATTATAGGTCATGCTAGCTACTGTACAATACTCATGTCAAAACAACATAGTAAACAAACAGATATTTAGAAAGTAGGTCTTCACGTCATATTTATAATAATGAATCAATAACATGAATATGCATGATTTGTTTTTCCATCAACATGGCAGCCAACATGAATAATGAAGAATAACCACTGTCTCACCTAAAGCAGCAAAGTCCAACACTTGAACCTGCATCATATACGTCATCATGTGCTGTGCCCATCGACAATGTCAGAGTCAACTTGATGTTTTTCAGAAGTCAGGATAAAATTCAGTGGGAAATGCCAACCTAACATGTTCAAGGAATGTGTCTGATAATAAAATAATATTTTTCACTTTCATTTTTCAAGTCATCTCAGTGCACGCTTGTTTTGAGTTTATCCATGGTGCGTACAGACACCACAACTTAAAAGGCGCATGTTGATACAACTTGAATGGAATCGTTTTTAATGCTGCCAAAATGTCAAAAACGGTTTGTTTCATTAATTCAACTACTTGTTTATTATAAAACAAAAATGTAGAATCTTTTTAGAAATGTAGACATTTTCTCTGCGTACACAATCGATGTAGAACTTTGCTCTGAGCCACTGATCCAGAGTCAGCTTTTCTCATCGGGGATATGTATCATGGAGCAGTTCGGCTGCATAAGTCAGTGAATTGAGTGAGTATTTCACCCTGTGTATCATGTCGTGGCCAGTGGAAGACTAGTCTTATATTCCTTCTGCCTAAACGCGTTTACTGATTTTTTTTACATGAATCAATCATGTTTCACTCAACCGAATGTAGACCTCATATTATGCTAAAAAGCAATTTTCCTGGCATGCATAGCTAATGCGCATTAGCAAGTTGATTGTCAGGTAATGTCTGTATCTAAAAGGTGATTGACTCTTTTACCTGCAAGGTGGGACTTCCTTTCTACATCCATTGACTGTTAGGCACTAGAGCTTCCAATTTTCCCCATTCATTTAAATAGAAGTGACTCATCTCTGCTAAATAGTCTTTGGCCTCACACTCTATAGAGCTACAGTACAATGCCAGAGGTGTACAAAAGCAACGCATTACTTTATTTAAAAAGTAACTCCGATATTATGGTCTAAAATAAAAAACTATTGCGTTACTTTACTCGTTACTTGAAAAAAGTAATCCGATTACGTAACACACGTTACTTTTAACACGTTACCCCCAACACTGGAGACGACCCCTGGAAATGTTCATATTCAGGCATCAAAGGATAGACAAACAGATGCACATGAACAAGGAATAACCAAAATGACATGCAGCAGCATGCATATAGACCCCAGTTCAAAAACATGCAAGTCTGCTTTGTTATCACACAAGTTACAGCTGCCTCAATTCCATTCAGGGCAGTTATCTTCTTTCTGACATACACAAGCCAGCCCCTCCTCCTGAGAAGTAGTTTGAATATAGTACTTGTGGTTTGGTTTCAAGGTTGTGAAACCTGCAGAAGCTGCAGAAACACAAATGCTGTGCAAAATGTGAGTGTGTGTTTGTGTGCATGTGAGTGATTAAGAGAGCAAGAGGGGAAAAAAGGAGGTAAAAATGTATTTAAATGTATTTATGAGGGAGTTGCTTTTATTCAAAACAACCTGTAAATGAGAAAGCAAAAGCAACCAATCCGAGGAAAAAAAAACAAAACATCGTAAATAGTGCCACTACAACGCATTTCAATGGAGTATTGTAGTACAATGCTAGATCAGAACTGAAAGTGGGCATTTTACATTTCCATGACCTTTATTTTAGGTTAAATGTACACATGTAAATCTTAGTTACTGTAACTGGTACCATTTATTTTAAAGGGATGTTCCTTTGTTCAAAAATAAAAAAAGCCAAACTTTAAAAAATGCACCAGATGTTGGCGATGCAATGCTGTGTGGAGTGGCAATTTATCTGAATGGCGTCTCAAGTCAGACTTGGTCACTGTTGTGGGATGGAGCATGTAGGAGAGGAAATGATTATGTAATTGTTAAGTGTAAAAAACAAGAGGTCAAGAGTCAACTAATCCATTTTAAAATTTTATTTTCTTACAGAAATTCAACAGTTTTTGAAAACACAGCTATTAATCTAAATGAACAAAGCACAGGAAGTGGGTAAAAGAGTTGAATTAAGAGCTATGTATGAGGGCACAATAAATTTACATAAAAATAATACATGCAAGAACAAGCAACTTAAAATAAAATATAAATATGAGGGAAAGGGAGAGTGGTTTGAAGGCTAAATGATCCTCAAACTTTGTGACATTAATATGGATAATAATAATAGTGTTTTTCAGATCATTTACAAAAGGCCAGAGTCGGCGCTTGGCCACACGCACACAAAAAAGGGTTCATTGGCACTAATGACGCACAGGCCATGCCAACCACGCTGTCATCTAAAGTGAGAAAGACAGCCAAGGAGCAGCATCTGCTGCCAAAACTGACTTCTAACCTTCTCACAATGCATCTGAAACATTCTCAGAATGTTTTAAACATCATGAACCTCACACTGGGGTTCCAATAAAAGATATCCAACTGACCTTGGATGCACATACAGTACACACATACAAGTGTGATATCAATAGCGGAGTCATGAAATTATGCTTATTATGCTTTTATGACACCTTCATGACTTCATCTCATTACTAATGCTTGAGCCACATAACAGAGCCTGCTGTATACTGAAATTGGTCTCCTGTGAATTCAAGGGCTTTGTAGGCAGCAAGCTCTTGGCTTCACAGGCTTCCCCTCTCTGCCCTAAAATGAGAAACCTGATCTTTTTGAAATCAGAGTTTTTGTTTTTTAATAAAGTATTTAAGAAGAAGGTATCCATGACAAGACCTGAAGTGACCCAATCAGAATAAACATCTGGGTCAAGCTTTCCCAAGATAAGAGGGCAAGATAACATTCTCTGCTTTTCTGGGTTGCTCTTTAATCATTCACTCAAAACTTTTTTTATTGAAGTTGCTCTGTGCAGAAAGGGCCATTACAAGAGAAACAAATGGTATTTTCCTGTCTTATACAATAACTTTTACAAACTCTACAGCTGAGAAAACCTGTTTGGAAACAGTCATTATGTTTGCTGCCTCTAGTGGCACAGAAATAACCTGAACCTTAAAGCAAACTTCAGCTACATTGTAAAATGTGTTCTGCAATTTCTTATCATATTAATGTTCTTTTGTATGTTTTTGTGTGATATATCCTTGTAGACCCAAAAATAATGTTAAATGAGAAACAGGGAAGTTGAAACAGAAGGGACTTTATAACAACAAACAATGAAGACCAGTGAGGGTTTTGAAACTCCTCCCCCACCCACTCACCCCAAATACTGCTCTATTGCATTTGTCTCGGCTCTCTTGGGTAGGCAGCTTGGTATACATTGCAAAGAGAGGGAGAGAAATTGGAAGGCTTTTGGTTGTCTTAAACCACAGCATGAATACCAGCCATACTATGTCTCCCCCCGGATCAACAGGTTTTTGTGTTTGTCCTGGAACAACATTCCTTTCAAATAATCAGTCCAATCCCTAATCTAACCATGAACTACCCCTAAATATGGGTTAACAATGTTAAGTCATCCCCAAACACTGTGTCCTAAACATGCGCAATGCGCCAAATTTTCAAGAGACAAGAGTTTGTCCACACTGAACGCGAAACTGTGCGATAAGACACAATCACAGGCTAACATTCATATTTGATGTTTAATATAGTTATGTGGTGCATGATTTTGGTGGGCAGGGTTACCCAACAAGAAGTCGCAGAAACAGAAACCAACCAAGTACTCAACAAAATGTCCTACGGTCGCAGCTGGTTAGAACAAAAACTCAAGATTTCACAAGGAAGCCATAGCTTTTATCACTTGTTGCATTACCGTGTCGTCCCTGGTTAGGCACATTGTAAACCTAACCCCACCCTTTTCCCAATCCCTCAAATCTGATTGGTAGATAAGAATGTTGTTACAGGACCAACTAGGATGTTGACCTATTCTCAAAGTTATAATCAAAGTCAAAGTATACCCTATCATGTCCAGCCCAGCCAACTATGTCTCATGAAAATTGTAAAAATCGTAAGAAATCTTACAAGTTGGCTTGTAGAAAAACTTACGACTTTTACTCCCATGGAGATAATAAAGAAACAATGAATGGTTTTCAAAATGTTTTCCTAAGTTTAACCCCTAACCCAAACTTAAACCTAACAATGAAGTGTAACTCCTTACCTAAACCTTAAACCCAACCATGATTTTAATCAGAAAATAACTTTGTGTACCACAGAAGAAAGAAAAAAATAGTGTTTGGAACAAGACGGAGGAAACATATTACAGGTTATTGACATAAGTCATCTGAATTGCATAAAAAAAATATGGAATGAGTAACAAAATATGTTTACTGACATTATCTTTCTTAAAAAAATAAATAGTCAGGAGGTTGGCGAAAATGTAATGCCAAATTGTATCAACTGAAATTCTGTTTGTTGATCGGTTGGTCTGTATGGAATTAAAGTTGCACCTTTTTGTGTGAGCCAAGTCGTATGATATCTTATGATTTTTCCATCGCCGTCGTATGAATTATTCTGAGTTGTCATGAGCACAAACACTACTAACTTTCTCTTCATTATCCATCCACCTTTTACTTTTTCTCTATCCAACTTTCTACGTCCATCTCAACTGAACCTCAATCAGGACTCTCATTTCGGTACGAGCAAAACATTTACCGCGACAGCTGCTCAATCTACTGTCGGTCCCTATCACTCTACAAAGGCCTTCCAAACTTATCTTATCCATCTACATTCTGTCAGCAAACATTCTAAAACGTCCATCCGATACCAATGCTGCCATCATTCTCTGACATTTGAAAGAGCTGGGCTTCACTGTGGGCTGTGTGTGAGCATGATTAGGAGTCCTGGGGGCTTCTAGGACATCTCCTGTAATTTAGAGATAGGCCTGAGGGGCACCAGGACAAAAGGCATCTGTATGCAGCACATAAAAGGTGAGGGGAGTGTGTATGTGTAATTGCATGTGTGTTTGTAGGTGGTAAGAGCTCTCCTGTTTAAAGGGTTAACTTCTCGGGAATGAGATTTCTACTTCTCCTGTCCACTGGAATCTCCAGTGGACAGGAGATCCTCTTATGCTCGAGAGAGAAAAGGGAAGTGAGGACGTAGTCACAGAAACATCTGGAAGAGCTTTCTATGGATGCCTTTGTGCCCAGCAAAGAGGTTTTCCACTTTGCCCCCCCCCCGCATAAAACATATCCAAAAAAAGCACAAGCAAAAATAAACAATTTCTATTTTGCCTAAAGAAAATGAAGCTTATTTTTAGGACCATTAAAAGTTCCATTCTGACATAATTGACAATTTTTAAAATGACAATTAAGCACATTTCCCCTTCAAATTGTCATTACGGTACATAATAAATGAGTATGTTCTGCCTTTGAGATTTTTTGTACAGTAATTCTCAACAGTACAAAATTACAGTAATATTTTTTTTTTTTTAACCAAAATAAATTAAAAGGTAAATTCACATATAAATACTTTACAATTTAAATAAATGTACTATTTTTTTCTCATCACAGTAACTGCTTAATTGTCATAAAAATAATGCCAGAATGCAGAAAAACTTAATGGTCCTAAACGTAGGCTTCTTTTTCTTTATGCAAAATGTCATTTTCATTTCTTTTGTATTCTTACTTTGGGGAGACCCAAAGATGTTCTTGACAGGTTTTGTGAGATTCGCCCACACACACTAGTGTTTTTTCTTTAGTGTTTCTTTGCCTGTGTATAATGTTATGAGGTGCCTGTAATTCGGTCATATTCGGGCAAGAGAGATGCACAAAAGTCTCTCCAGGAATCCTAACAGAAGATTCAATTCCTGTCTTACTTCTTGCACCATTCCCCCGGGAATGCCAAAGGTTGCCGTCCTGGATGAGATGTCTGGTGGAACCATCCACCCTTCTTTCAAGAATCCATCCAGAACCCATCAGGTCATCCAAATGACCAAAAGGAGAAAAAAGAAACCCAACAAGAATATAGATAAGAGAATGATTTTTGTGCAGGAGGACGGTATGATAGAAGGGAAGGGGTGGTGGGTGGAGGAGCTCTCGGGGGCCGATGCCCGAACATGCCAATCATTTCCCTAGCAGCTGTTTTCTCTGCTGTTCCAACAAAGACTCAAGATGATCTGCTCTCTTCAATGCAGCCTGAAAGACAGAAGAGAAAGAGAAGTTAGTTGGAAATCAAAACATATTCACAACACGGTGTGGTGGTGGGGGCATGGTTGAGCGCCGGCTTGTGAATGGAGAGCGAGATCAGGAGATGAGAACGGTAAGGATCATCACCTGGCAATGATTGTCTCTTATAGCTGTTTGTCACTGCAGTGAGAGTGGAGACGGGCTTTTAAGAGCAAGCCAGATGCCAGTTAGGGGGAGAGAGCTACCCACAGACACACACTGAAAGAGCGTGTGCTGAGCTGCGTTGAAAAGCGAACTGTTTGAGTTGAGGAAATAAATGAACTCTGAGTTAAATTTCACCGTCTCACGCTTCCTCCTTGCACCCCATCCTAAGAACTTTGTTACACACGGTTATTGCAATTATTGTTACATATAACAGACAGAAGTCTTTGAATCAGATATCTCGCAATAGACCATACCTCATGTTGCTTCCGAAGGTTATTAACAGTTTCTTCCTTCTTCAAAATAGCGGACTTCACTCTAGAAAAGACAGAGAGAACGGTCATTGTGGTTGAGAACAGAACAGAAATTCATTTCAAATTTGCAATAAAATACCTTGTTGTAACATTCAAACAAGGAACTAGTACATTACACCTAATGCATTTACTAATGAGAAAAATTAAATTCTGTTGCATTAGGCCAATGAACACTCAGGGGGAAAATAAGAATAAATTGCGCCCACTAAAAGCACCATTTATTTGGATTTATCTTCACTGCTTTAGTGCCCGATTCACTAAAATCTACACTGAAAGCAATGTGCATGCCGCATTTTCTGAACTTGCGGGTCTTTCTGAGTGCTAGGTTGTGGAAGATGTAGCAGATTTTGTGCCGAAATACCATTCACAAAAGTGGTGCAGATGTTGAATTCACACCTCAATTATTTCTAATCAGCCAAAATGCAAACTCGAAATGATTATATGTCTATAACTTTCATTACTCCAAGGATTTTTGTGTAATAAACATGCTGTAGACAAGGTATGCTATTTCTCACAATTTAATACATTTTATTTTTTTAAAAGATATATTTTTATATATGGATTTTCTCCCCTTTTTCCTCCCAATTTGGAATGCCCAATTCCCAATGTGCTTTTAAGAATTAACCACATTATAGCGACCACGAGGAGGTTACCCCATGTGACTCCGGGCCAATTTGATTGCTTAGGAGACCTGGCTAGAGTCACTCAGCACGCCCTAGGATTCGAACTAGCGAACTCCAGGGGTGGTAGCCAGCGTCTTTACCACTGAGCTACCCAGGCCCCTTAAATTTTTTTTTTTTTTTTTTTTTAAGGATTTCCATCCCTATTTCATATTCATCCTCTTCTTCTTCCTCCTCTTGACCGCTCACCTCTGGTGCACCTCTGTAAGCTCTTCTTCTTTCTCTCTGGTCACTCCCTCCACCTCTAAGCGGAGTCGTGCCTTGGCTTCCGAGACCTCCATCTTCATCCTCCTGTTTTCTTCCTCCATCTCTACCAGTCGCTCCGCAAACTCCTGCCGGATCACCTCAGCAAGGCTGCGGCGCTCCTCTGATAACTTATCACGTGACTGTGACCCACAAGGTGACAAAAGACAGAGACAAAGCATGAGAAAGTTGACAATGTGACAATGGTTCGTTGATGACAGTTGATGTTGTTTCTCAAAGCGCAGCCGCTGGCAGTGACAAAATGATAAAAATTTGTGTTTTTGACTCCTATTCCGAGTCCGGTTTTTACCATGTTTTTGTACATGTAACTTGTAAACACAGTCAAACAGTTAATATAAATAGTTAATAATAAGTTAATAATCATAATACAAATAATTATTTTCCAAGACATTTAGGTATTTTTCAAGTTTTTCATGACTTTTCCATGACTGGAAAACTGCATTGCAAAATTACAGGTTTTCCAGGATGCGTGGGAACCCTGGTAATAGCTTTCTCCAACTCTGAAAATAATTTTGTTTTCAGCAGACATCACCAAGCCCTTTTTTTCAATGCCTCCCTTTCATCCACAAGAATGCATTTTGGTTTGCAATGCCTACTTATCACAATTCAATCAATTCCCAACAGATAAAATCAAGCCCCGTTTCATATTTTCTCGTTATCCTGTTTAACTCAAAAATCCTTCTCAATGCGGATGTACAATGGGTTGCGAACGCAGTTTCCTTTTGACTTTAAACGAAGTGTAATTAATCTCCAAAGCAACTGGTCTTGTGTGTATGAATCAACTAAGTCTACTTGCTTAGACTTATCACTGACAGCATGTTATCTGTTTTACTTGTTCTGCACACTGACATTTACGGTCAGGCGTTCAGTTAAACAAAGTCGGCTAAAGGTAAACCAGTTTTCTGCACCTCTAGAGGAATGAGCTGGCAAATAATAGAGCTTTATTGTCATACTTACGCAATGTCACATGGCAGCCTAATGGAAATTTTTACATGTTTCTAATGAAATTGCAAGAATAAGTGTGTGTTGCCTGAGGAGTCACCTCAGGAGTCAGGATTGAGAGTGTTAAGTTATCCAACACAAGGAAGAATGATATTTTATCATTTTCAGTTACATGTGTCAGTGCAACAATATATTAGAAAACAGCTATATTTATCTACATTTAAAATGCAACATGCAAAATGCAACATTTTTGAGTGACACAAACAAATGATTATTTGAACACATTTTCTGAAAGGGATGGTTTGAACTGATTCACGGACATGATTTTAACTCCCAACTCAAACAGAATTTTTGCTGCTGAAATTTAAAAGAGAGACGCTTTTAAAACATCTGACTTACCTTGCAAGGAGGGATTGCGAAACTATTCTAGTGACACATTCTTTATGAAACTTAAGGACCTAATAAAAAGCACCTTATACATCTCAGCGACATATTATAATGCTAGCAAAATCGTTGTGAATATATTGTGAATATTCGATATACACCCCCACCCTAAAACAGCCAAACCGAGGGCCTTGAAGGTTTATCTATGTAGAAGCTTGTGATCTACAATGGATTCCGTAGATTTATGTGGTCGTTATCCACTTTTAATAAGCATGGACAAACATGGCATGGCCCCCATGACGATGGTTACCTGGGTGAGGTCGCTTATTTCCTGCTCTCTCTGTCGTAGGAGTGACTGCATGCGGAGGAGTTCACCCTCCATCTCACTATGTTTCTCTCTCATTTCCTGCTGTTTCTGCAGCACCGCCCGCTCCGAATGCTCCAGATCTCGGAGCTCAGTCTCATATTTCTCCCTCACACGATTTATCCTGTACACAAACACACACACACACACACCCACATTGTGAATATACATTTGGCTTAAAAAACACAAAACACAGTCCTTCTGCCAAATACCTGGATAGATTTCAATCATTTAAATGTAAATGGCCCATATTGCACATATCCTGACTCCAAAATATGCGTGAAGAGCTAAATATTTTGGGCCCACAAGGCTTTAATTGTATTCAAAACTCTGCAGAAATGACCAGTACGTCTGTTAACTAGCATATTTTGTGTTTTGGATTCTGGTCTCCTGCATGAGATACTGTTGCAGTAAATTTTCATGTCCCCTTCAAATATGTTCATCCACAATAACACCACCCAAAACGGTCAGAAACCTAGGGGTAAACGTCAACAACCAACTCAATTTCACTGACTACATCTCAAAAACAGCCCGATCATGTAGATTTGCACTCTACAGCATTAGGAAGATAAGACCCTTCCTCTCTGATCATGCTACACAAATCCTTGTTCAGTCTCTTGTCATATCTAGACTGAACTACTGTAATGCTCTTTTAGCCGGCCTTCCTGCATGCACAATTAGGCCTCTGCAATTGATCCAGAATGCAGCAGCACGGCTGGATTTCAACTAACCCAAGAGAGCGCATGTTACACCCCTTCTTGTCTCTCTTCACTGGCTGCCAGTTGCTGCACGTATCAAGTTCAAGGCTCTGATGCTGACATACAGAACAGCCACTGGTTCTGCGCCACCTTACCAAAAATCACTCATGCAAAGCTCGATTCCCACCAGAAGGCTACGGTCTGCAAATGAGCTGCACCTTGTGGTACTAACACAAAGAGCTATCAAATCACTTTCCCAGACTTTCGGCTTCACTTCTACTTTACTGTGGTGGAACAACCATCCCAACTCAATCCGTGAAGCAGACTCCCTCTCTGTCTTCAAAAAACGGCTAAAGACACAACTTTTCTGTGAGCACTTGACCATACAATATCAATAATTATAATTATAAAAACACCCTAATCTCTGTCTTGGCGAATACTTTTCTAATGCAACTGAAACTTTGTAATGCAGCACTTTTCGAACTGCTGCCTCCTTAAGATGAATCGCTTATGATGTTATCCTTCCTCATTTTGTAAGTCGCTTTGGATAAAAGCGTCTGCTAAATGAATAAATGTAAATGTAATATGCCTTAATATATTGGGTCCAACTTTATATTAGGTGTCTGTAACTACTATGTACTATGAAAATACATTTAAATACATACAATACAATGTTGTTCTGCAAAATTTTCACAAGACTCACATTTGCTGCTACTGAGGTTGAGGTAAGTACCGTTTAGGAGTAGGGGGTAGGGTTAGGGGTTAGGGTTTAGGGTAAGGGTTGAGTTAGGGTTAGGCTTACGGGTAAGGTTAACTGTGTAAGTACAGACATAACTAAATTCAGGTGCTTTATATATATAAGTACGATGCAACAACACATATGTATAAGGACACTGTATCAAATGTGTAGTACATTGTAGTTAAAGACAACTAATATAAAGTGGGTCCATATATTGGATAAAATATGACAATTTCAAGATAGTTTTTTTTTTTTTTTTTTTTTACTTAAAGATGCAAATCATATTAGTTATTTCCCTGTCATTCATGATATTATTAACATTTCAATAGTTGATTAAAAAGTGTCAAAACTGCCTTCAGGTTGCTCTCATGTAAGCCAATTCTGAATCCCTCACTGAGCAATGGCTAACTTTAGGTAATCCAACTCTCAACAGACACACATGTTCAGGCAAACAGGAAGAGGAAACCCACCGGTTGTCTGCTGCTCTCTCACACTCCTCTCTCACCCCTCTGGTCTCCTCCTCTAATCTCTGAATGGCCAGCTCGATCTCTTTGTCTCTCCCTCGACGCACTTCCTCTTTTAGCTCCCTCTCTTTGCTCAGCAGCCATGCTTCCTGTGAGAGGAAACACATTTAGACATTACCACAATGACCGTTTAACCTTACACACACATACACACACATGAATGAATGCCAGTCATACACTTTCTGTCACTTTGTTTAAATAAAGATATTTGTTCCCAAAATACTGGTTTGACCTTGTGGTGGTAAACACACTGAACCTGAGATCCATGTGATCACAGCAAATTACTCTGATATCATCTTCTAGTCTTGCTGACATTAGATGGAAAGACCACAGCCAATAAGTCCATATATTAGTGAACAATACCACATTGTACATTAAATTAAAGGAATGTTCTGACATTTGTTGCATAATGTTGAGTGTCACAGAAATATAATTTAATAATTTCTACACTGGATTAAAAAAGATAACAGACATGCATACATACAGACAGTACCTACACATTCTGCTCAAACATGGCAGGCATATAGATTAAGTTTACAACAGAAATGTAAAATGATGCATTATGAACTAAAATGAACTAACAATGAACAATAGTATATTTATAAATTAACATTCATCAAGATTTATAAATGCTGTAAAATATTACTGTTCATTGTTCGTTCATAATACCTAAAGCATTTACTAATGTTTACAAATACAACCTTATTTTATACAACAGTTAGTTCCGGTCCTCCAATCTGATTGGACGAGAGGCGTTCCAAGAGGGCTGTTAGTTCTAGACCATCAGCACTGGGACACTTTACTATCTGTATCACTCCACTTGTGTTCATGGCATTCCAAACTAATGTGCAAGAGCAGCTAGATGTGTGAATTTTCATTCATCCTTGTGTGAATTTTCATTCATCTCTGTGATATTAAAGATCTGCGCCAGCAGGTTGCGTCAGAAGACTATTGTGTGCATGCTATAAGTGAGTGGAGCTGACACTGACAAACTCTGTCTGTCAGTGCACAAGTTTCTTTGAAGTCATCCAGAATTGTCTCTCACTCCATGATCGCTCGGATTACTACTACACTATAGCTGAGAAATAGAGTTAAACTAACAGCATTACTGCCGATCACAGCTGAGAGTAGCGACAGACGGAGAAATTGGACATGCTCAGGGTGCCTATCTGATACCCAGTTTCCGAGTTGGGAGAAGATGATAATTTTCAACATGGCGGAGCAGAGAAAACGCTTTCTGTGTCTTTGTCAAAATAAGAAAATTCCCCAAGAAATATACAAGAATGAAACTGACGTCCTCCAGGATTTCTCTCCGACATCAAAACACTTGAACATGAGCAAAATTCTCATAGGATAATTCGGATAGCAAATATGGCAGCATCACTCCACGATCAGAGCGGATTACTACCACACAACAGCTAAACAATAGAGTTAAACTAACAGATGCAGAATTGCTGTTCATCACTGCAACAGACGCAGGAAATCACATGCTCAGTCTCTCTCTCTCTTTCTCTCTCATACACGCACGTCCTTGTTTCTCCAATAGCTTGTTAGAAACAATCTAATATGTCATTACTAATTATAAAGTGACATTTTCGAATTAGTAACAGAGGCTTGGGCGCATCTTTCGAACTAACAACGGCAGATTCTGAATCCGTGGCGTAAGAAAGTATTTCCACACACAAGAGCCCTTACTTGTGTGATATTGCTCAAGAAAAGTGTGACCTGAAATTCCTTATTCATATGGTCCTTGGGGATTAAAGTTTCTATATTTTCTAGTAAAGTTAACTGAGGTAGTATTCTTGTCTGAGAGTTTCAGAAAGAGCATGATAGTGTAGACCCTGTGACAATGTCATCAGTAACTCCCAGTTAACAAAGAATCAAACTCTTCTAAAACATCTTATCTCTGGATCACCTGAGCTTTATGTACTTCAACCTGCCTATCACCTGACATTATTCTAAGAACACCACACTAAAGAGTAAACATACATTTGGCTGTTAAACCTAAGACACTTACAGGTGATTACTTCTCGCACAATGATTGATTTATTTCAGCTTTTATATCTTTCATCACATTCCCAGTGGGCCAGAAGTTTACATACACTTCGTTAGTATTTGGTAGCATTGCCTTTAAATTGTTTAATTTGGGTCAAATGTTTTGGGTAGCCTTCCACAAGCTTCTCACAATAAGTTGCTGGAATTTTGGCCCATTCCTCCATTCAGAACTGGTGTAAATGTGTCAGGTTTATAGGCCTCCTTGCTCGCACATGCTTTTTCAGTTCTGCCCACAAATTTTCTATCGGATTGAGGTCAGGGCTTTGTGATGGCCACTCCAAAACCTTAACTTTGTTGTTCTTTGTTGTGCACTTACAAACTGTAGTCAGGCTTTTTATGGCAGTTTTGGAGCAGTGGCTTCTTCCTTGCTGAGCAGCCTTTCAGGTTACGTTGATATAGGACTCATTTTACTGTGGATATAGATACTTGTCTACTTGTCTACCTGTTTCCTCCAGCATCTTCACAATGTCCTTTGCTGTTGTTCTGGGATTGATTTGCACTTTTCGCACAAAACTATGTTCATTTCTAGGAGACAGAATGTGTCTCCTTCCTGAGCAGTATGATGGCTCCGTGGTCCCATGGTGTTTATACTTGCGTACTATTGTTTGTACAGATGAACGTGGTACCTTCAGGCATTTGGAAACTGTTCCCAAGGATGAACCAGACTTGTGGAGGTCCACAGTTAATGAGGTCTTGGCTGATTTCTTTTGATTTTCCCATGATGTCAAGCAAAGAGGCACTGAGTTTGAAGTTAGGCCTTAAAATACATCCACAGGTACACCTCCAGTTCAGTACACTTCCTATCAGAAACTAATTGGCTAATTTTCTAAAGGCTTGACATCATTTTCTGGAATTTTCCAAGCTGCTTAAAGGCACAGTTAACTTAGTGTATGAAACTTCTGACCCACTGGAATTGTGATATAGTCAATTAAAAGTGAAACAATCTGTCTGTAAACAATTGTTGGAAAAATTACTTGTATCATGCACAAAGTAGATATCTTAAATGACTTGCCAAAATATAGTTTGCTAATATTAAATCTGTGGAGTGATTAAAAAATGAGTTTCAATTACTTCAACCTACGTGTATGTAAACTTCTGACTTCAACTATAGATATGTACACAGGAAAAGAGTATATCAATTTAGCACAAAACACATTTTTGGGCAGACAAACACACACAAATACATGCGAATAAAAGGTTACCTCTTTTTTCATATAGTTTTCTTCCCATGTCTGTTTTTCAATCTCAAGTCTTTCCTTGAGGGCCTTTATTTCAACCTAATCAAACATGTACACACACACACACACAATTAGAATAACCAAAAAATTAGATGAGCCAACATTTCGTATTTAAATAAAAATCTCAGCAAAAACAAGCACATTTTGTCACTCTGACATAGAAACACATTTTGAGTTTTATGCCATATAGTAAGAAGGAAAGCTTAAACCTTTCAACGCTTTAATTACTATGTTTCTATTCTGAACCGCTGTGGAGTTATATTCATTTAAATGTTGGTGTATATAATCATGAAAATGCTGAAAAGACTAGCTTAAACCACAGAATGCTGGTCAACCAGCATAGTCTTTCTGATGAAGCTGGCCAAAAATTCACTTTTTGTGATCCACATAAGAAAGTCATATGGGTTTGGACTGTCATGAGGATGAGTAAAAAATGACATAAACTTCATTTTTGGGTGAACTATTAATGTGTAACAATATGACTAGAGGTGTTCATGTGTTACATGGTGTCGCCTCTCCTGCTCTTCTCTGTTCTTCTCCAGCTCTTCTCTAAGTGCTCTTCCAGCCAGAGAGCTGTTCTCCTCCAGCTGCTTCCTTAAGTCCTCCAACTCAGCACGCTGCCTGTAAAGCACAAACACAAAATATTTTGTCTTTTGTACTTTCTTTGCATCTTATTTCCATTCAATGAAAGTGAATGGTGTCTGAGGCTAATATTTTTCATATACATCTCCTTTTGTGTTCCACAGAAGAAAGAATGTCAAAGTAGTTTGGATCAACTCTAGGGTAAGTAAATGATGACAGACTTTTTTTATTTTTGGCTGAACTCTTTAAAGGGATAGTTCACCCAAAAATGAAAATTCTCTCATCATTTAATCACCCAGATGTGTATGACTTTCTTTCTTCTGCTGAACACAAACGAATTTTAGAAGAATATTTCAGCTCTGTAGGTCCATACAATGCAAGTGAATGGTGGCCAGACATTTCAAGCTCCAAAAATCACATAAAAGGCAGCATTTACGTAATTAATATACTTCAGAAGCGATATGATAGGTGTGGGTGAGACAGATCAATATTTAAGTCCTTTTTTACAATAAATCTCCACTTTCACATTCAGAAAGTGAAAGTGGAGATTTATAGTAAAAAAAGGATTGAAATATTGATCTGTTTCTCACCCAAAGTGATTGCATCACTTCAGAAGACATAGACTTAACCACTGGAGTTTTATGGATTACTTTTATGCTGCCTTTGTGATTTTGAGCTTGAAAGGTCTGGTCACCATTCACTTTCATTGAAAGGACCTACAGAGCTCAGATGTTCTTCTAAAAATCTTTTTTGTTCAGCCGAAGAAAGAAAAGTCACACATCTGGGATGGCATGAAAGAGTAAATGATGAGAGAATTTTCATTTTTGGGTGAACTATACCATTAATGCAGTGACATCACTCTCATTTGGACACTGAAAGCTTGTTTGAGATGAGTCTCTTTTCTCCAGGTGTGGTGTTAGCAAATCACAGAGATATGTGAGGCATGTGACTTGACTCATGTCTCTCTTCTCTGTAGTTGCTCCCACCATCCCTGCTGTTCCGGGGCAACAAGTTCATATTGGTCCAAAGAGAGCAAAGTGTAAAAAAACCCCAAAACAAACCAAACACTATGCCTCTGTCGATGGCGGTTTACTAACAACTGAGAACACTGTTTCCATAAGAAACAATTATTATTATTATTAATATTATTATTATGGTGCAGATAGATGAACAATAATCTGCTCATGTGCCTTTGGTTGACCTTGAATCTGACCTTGCTGCTATCTGTGTGAGTCGTTCTTTCTCCTCCGAAACGTCCTTATAGAGTCGTCTCCTCTGCTGCTGCAGTGTGTTCTCCTCTTCCTGCAGCTGTTTCTCATACCTAAAACACACACATACAGTACATTCATTTACTAAACTTGTTAGTCTCGAAAATTGTGCAAATGGGAAATTAATGAATTAAGTTTCACCACTTTAGAGCACTGTGTTTCAGCAAAACACCCTACATTTTATTTACATATAACCTGCAGTCCATTTATAGGGAAGGTTCACCCAAAATGAAAATTCTGACATCATTAATTCACCCTCATGATGTTCCAAAAGCGTATGGATGACTTTTTTCTACCATGGAACACAAAAGATGTCAGGCAGAATATTAGTCTGTCACCATTCATTTTCATTGTACGGGAAAAAAGATGTAATGAAAGTAATTGGTGACTGAAGCTTATATTCTGCTTAACATCTTTTGAGTTCCACAGAAGAAAGTAAGTCATTGGTTTGCAACAACATGAGGGTAAGTAATTGATGACAAATTGTAAATTTTTCAGATTAAATATTCGGTTTCCGATAAAGTCATTGTAATATGTAAATATGTATGTTTATCTATAAGCACTAATTTTGTGGGCATGTTTGTTGCAGTACCTGATTTTCATAACTTATTTAATGAATCAGGTGCAATTTATTATTATAGTGAATTGACTGTTTATGTTATTCCTTTATTTCTATCACACACAAAAACATAAACACACTTCCCCATCTGCCTCTCACACACACACTAATAAATAACACACTCTCAAGCTGATTTTATTATCTGCTATGAATAATCAGCCTGTCTGACAGAGTGAAATGTCTGTTCATGTCAGAGTGGTGGAATTCCCGAGGTGACTGGGGAAAAATACACCTTTTCATAAACGCTCTCTCCTCAATAAAGCCAAACCTACAAAATGCTAATTAAATTCTGCTTAATTATAATGACAGCTATAGAACACCTTTTCCCTCATTTAGGTGCAAGTTTTGCAATAAACACACAACAATTAACATCTTATGTAATACATAACACTTGCCCACTAATTGCCTTTATGAACATGAAATGAACACTAAACTAACCACTGTGTGGCTGTGGGTTTGAGTAGATTCACTCAGCAGCCCTTATAGTTGTGTGTGTGTATAACTGTGTAAAGACATTTGTGTAAAGTATGCTTAACAGCTGCATTAAGGTTTGAGCTCATGTCTAGCCAGTTTCCTCCGTCATGCTGTTCCACTCTCGTTTTCTTTCTCTTTGGATATGTGTGTGTGTGTCTGAATGTGCGTTTTCCAACATCAGTAGCCAAGAATATGTAAACGCAGGGTCCAAATTGACCAAATGAAAGTACAATTTGCATTTGATGACTATATAAACTTGACTCAGTAGATGGCTGGTTGGCAACTTTATAAGGAACATAATACATGTTTGCGAGAATGATAATCTCACCCTCGCTGATGTAAAAGAGGGAAGCAACTGAAAGTAAAGACATATAAATCTCACTGGCTTAATGTCTGATTCACAGATGTGTATAAGATATGTGAGTGTATATACCTCTGCTTGGCCAGTTCTCTCTCCTTCTGGCACTGTTCATCTCTTTCTTTCTCCAACTGCTGACGTAGTTCCTCACTCTGCCTGACGTAGCGTTGGGCGGCCCTCTCGTCTGCCTGAAGTAGTTCTGCCTCGTGAAGAACTCTAAGTTTCTTCAGCTCTAATTTGTGTTTGGAGATCAGCTTCTGAATCTCTGGCTCCAGACCTGAGTACATTTAGGAAAAGACAATATATTTACATTATGCAAAACTGATGTCAGTAATGTTTGAATTGGATGTACTGTCCAGAAAAATATGAGCAATGTAAAGCTGATGCAAAATAAAGAGTTACGGCCAGTGATGTGTGGTTTGACCAGCCCTAAAAATACCAGGTTTTGACAGATTCCTTTGTATTATGGCAAGTCAACAAAAACAAGTTTGCTCCGTCTGTAATCCCTGTTATACATAGTTTAATAAAAAATAAAAAAAAGACCATCAGAGACAATAGTCACAGTTTCAAAGGTGTGGGATTCATCAGATTTATTTATTCTTATCGTTAGGACACAGACAGAAATCACAAACTGGCCACATTTCAGTGGATGAAGCCGACATGCTGGGCTGAAATGGATATTGTTGAAGGGTGCAGTGGCCTGGTTCAGATCGGAGAAATTGCGGCACTGGTGCGAACAGACGCTTTTTGTTGGCCTCAACTGACCTTTGACTGTGATCTCCTTGATCTTTTTAGACTTCTCATCGATCCATTTCTCTCTGCGGATCTTCTCTGTGGCACTCATCAACTCTTTCAGCTTCTTTATCTCCTGTTTGGAGGGAGAAACAGAAGAGAAAACATCAGAATATCAATTTAGAGAGACCAAGGCCACCCTAGCATTGCTAGTGTTAAGTCAGGGATGAAATGATAACTGGCACTTTTCAACCAAGTATCAGTGAAAAGAGGTGTGTTTGTTGTTTGTCCACCTTGGTAGGTCAATTTTAAGTATATGAGCTGTTTATTTTATATAAGGTTCGCAAATTTTATAATCCTGTTACCGAATTCAGGCCCTGTCTGAATGAAGTAATACACATTAAATATACCTAAAAATTCAATCAAATATTAATAATAAAATATATATATATATATATATATATATATATATATATATATATATATATATATATATAATAATAAAAGGAAAATAACAATTATTACAAATAATGTAAATAATGCCAATTATAAATAATGTCAATCATCATTTTTATATACATATTGAATGAACTACAAAGTGCAGTAAAAATAAAACCATCTAATAGCACCAATTCTCCTAGGTACACTTGCACACAGTGTTTCAAGGTTCTTGGAAGATAGGTTGTTCCAATCACCTTGGAGAACTTGCCACAGTTCTATGTATTAAGGCTGTCTCAATTGCTTCTGTCTCTATATGTAATCCTAGACTGGCACAGTGCTGTCGAGATCTGGGTTCTGTGGGGGCCATACCATCTATTGCAAGACTTACTTCTATTTTATTTACAAAAGGAATGCTTGGGAATCTAAAATTGTTGTTTAAAATTTTTCTATTGATATATTCCTACAACGTTTACACAGTGCTGTATATACAGTATATGTATGTGTGTGTGTGTATATACACAATATACACTATATTGCCAAAAGTATTCGCTCACCCATCCAAATAATTGAATTCAGGTGTTCCAATCACTTCCATGGCCACAGGTGTATAAAATGAAGCACCTAGGCATGCAGACTGCTTCTACAAACATTTGTGAAAGAATGGGCCGCTCTCAGGAGCTCAGTGAATTCCAGCGTGGTAATGTGATAGGATGCCACCTGTGCAACAAGTCCAGTCGTGAAATTTCCTCGCTACTAAATATTCCACAGTCAACTGTCAGTGGTATTATAACAAAGTGGAAGCGATTGGGAATGACAGCAACTCAGCCACGAAGTGGTAGGCCACGTAAAATGACAGAGCGGGGTCAGCCGATGTTGAGGCGCATAGTGCGCAGAGGTCGCCAACTTTCTGCAGAGTCAATCGCTACAGACCTCCAAAGTTCGTGTGGCCTTCAGATTAGCTCAAGAACAGTGCGTAGAGAGCTTCATGGAATGGGTTTCCATGGCCGAGCAGCTGCATCCAAGCCATACATCACCAAGTAAAATGCAAAGCGTTGGATGCAGTGGTGTAAAGCACGCCGCCACTGGACTCTAGAGCAGTGGAGACGCGTTCTCTGGAGTGACGAATCACGCTTCTCCATCTGGCAATCTGATGGACGAGTCTGGGTTTGGCGGTTGCCAGGAGAACGGTACTTGTCTGACTGCATTGTGCCAACTGTGAAGTTTGGTGGAGGGGGGATTATGGTGTGGGGTTGTTTTTCAGGTGCTGGGCTTGGCCCCTTAGTTCCAGTGAAAGGAACTCTGAATGCTTCAGCATACCAACAGATTTTGGACAATTCCATGCTCCCAACTTTGTGGGAACAGTTTGGGGATGGCCCCTTCCTGTTCCAACATGACTGCGCACCAGTGCACAAAGCAAGGTCCATAAAGACATGGATGAGCGAGTTTGGTGTGGAAGAACTTGACTGGCCTGCACAGAGTCCTGACCTCAACCCGACAGAGCACCTTTGGGATGAATTAGAGCGAAGACTGCGAGCCAGGCCTTCTCGTCCAACATCAGTGTCTGACCTCACAAATGCGCTTCTGGAAGAATGGTCAAAAATTCCCATAAACACACTCCTAAACCTTGTGGAAAGCCTTCCCAGAAGAGTTGAAGCTGTTATAGATGCAAAGGGTGGGCCGATGTCATATTAAATCCTATGGATGGGATGTCACTTAAGTTCATATGCATCTAAAGGCTGATGAGCGAATACTTTTGGCAATATAGTGTATATATATATATATATATATATATATATATATATATATATATATATATATATATATATATATATATATGTTTGATCATTTTTCTTACAATAACTTTGGTAACAGGGTTGATTGTGTGATCATGAATTGTTCACCACTTTTGTTTAAAAATGTAGAAAATGGAATAAGATGCTGTGGAAACTGTCAAAATGATGTTACTACCTGGATGTCTCAATTGAAGGGAATGTTTTATGTTGATAAAAGTAACTGGACTGCAATATGTACCTTATTCATGCAAAGTGACATTTATGAGGATGTTTTGATTGACATAGGTCTTCTAACAAAACCTCAAAATGTTACTGAACAGGTCCGTGTATCAACAAACATCTCAAGGTTATAAAAGCAACATAATTTGTTCCATGTATCTTGGCATGCTGTTGAGCATATACTGAAAGAAATGGTTAAGGACTCTCTCTACACAGTACTTGTTTAAGGCCACTTACAGTACATGTGCAACCTGTCAAAACAAAAAAGGAGAAGCTGTATGAGCACCACAACGTGTGTACAGCAATTCAAAATGAGCAAATATACTAACAAAACTTGTTATTACTGGCAACTACTGAATGTAAGAGAGTAAACGCTTGGGTGAATCTCACAAAACTTGTCAAGTGCATGTCTGGTTCATATCTAATCATAATAAATAAATGTTATTTTACTTTTTTTTTAAATGAAGCATTTTTGCAATACTTTTATATGTCAAAGCATCATTACCATTAAAAAAACTACAAGTACAATAATGCATATTATATAGATATTATTTATACATTATAGTATAAATTAAGTGTTATACATTCTAGTAGTACTGTATGTCTTGCACTGGCTTTAATTTATGTTAGATGCTATTTACTCCCCTAATTAAATACTAACATACAGTATAATGGCATCACTGCAGCATGTTTATTGTGTTTATATAGACCTTACACCAACCCCTAACCCTAAACCAAACCCTAACCTTACCTTACAAAAATTAACCATGCTTTTACTACAGTAACCATAGCATCACCATGGTATTTTGTGATAAAATCATAGTAACCACAATATTAAACATTGTTATTATATTAATACCATATTACTGTAGTAGCACCATGGTTAGGTTTTACTGCATTCAAATATGGTTTCCCCCATAAACCTTTATTTTATTTTGTATTTATTATTATAAGTAGTATTGAAGAAAATATTAATAGTGAAGACATAAAAACAAACTATAACTAAGGGATGAAAAATAATGAGAAAACGATTGAGAAAATTGTTCTCTCAGTTGAGAAAAATATTATCCAAATTGGGAATGTTCATATCTAAGTACAGGCCCTGCTCCCACCAAACAAAAACTGCAGGCCTGTGTTGCATTGCCAGTTAAACAGAGGACTAAAAGGATGGAAACTTGACAGAACAATGGAGTGACGTAGGGTTAGATAGAAAAACAAGAGTTACCTCGCACATGGGACCCAGAATTTGCCACACCTACAGGCAGACGGAAGGACAGATACAGAGAGAAATGCACAACACAAGCAGAAAGAGGAAGAGAGAGAGAAACAGAGAGAGTTAGCAGTGGCAAAAGCAACACAGCAAGAAAATATGCATGCGACAGCGTATGCATGTTAAGACACAGCAGCAGAGAGAACCACAAACCACAGCAAAAACAAGAGCTTTAGAAACTGACATGAACTAGAGCTGATATTTAAATCTTGATCACCCCCTTGTGTCTAATGCATGCTAATGTATAAACTCAGTCATGGTTTGGAGTCTTTTAAGGCCAATTTATTCTTCTGCGTTGTGGCCAACACGGTGGTTTGCATTTATAGTATGTGTTGGTGTGTCTATGTCATTCTGAGAGTACACAGTCAAGTGCTAGTATATTGAGAATATGCCTTTATTTCTGAAATAATTATACATTTCATAAATAAACAAAAGCGATGCAATTCATGGATTCATAAGTTTTTCTTAAATTACTGTAGCATTAAAAATGAGTTCATCATATGTAAACATGTTGAGATTTAGATACATATTAAGCCTATTTTTATACATATTATCTGCCATGCAGAGAGAAAATAATTAAGCATTTACTGCTTGCTCTTGAGTCACTAGAATAATAATAAAGAAATATTTTGGCATACTTTTGATGTCCATGATGAATGCTGGACTTTACAATGAATATTTCCAATATAACCACCTCTAAACAGGTGCATTATAATTTGCTGAAAAATTCAAAGTGTTCCGTTCACTTATGAAATAGGATTATTTACTGTACATCATACTGTCAAACATATGGTCAAAACTTCATATAGATCAGAAAGTTCTCGATTAGAATACAAAAAATATTGTGTCACATATCAAATATATATTGAGTAATAGGGCTGCAACTAATGATTATTTTGTTAATCGACTAATCTAACGATTATTAGAGCGATTATTCTACTACTTGACGATTATTGCAACGATTAATCGTTAGCTCTTAACCGATTATTCAGCTTGTGCCCTGATTTAAAAGGTTGTACTAAACGTGCTTACTAACAATAAAGATGATAAAATCATTTTCTTTAAAAAACCTCTAAATGACATTCACTGAATTAAAGGGAAAAAATACTTTTTATTAAATGTATTCAGTTTACTAAGTTTAATTCAGTAATTCACTGCAAAATATCCTATTGTTATCAAGTGTTTTGGTCTTGTTTTCCATTTCAAATCATCTAAAAATTCTTAAAACAAGATATATTTACTTGAGAAGCAACATATAAGATATTTATACTTGCTTTAAGAGAATATATCTTAGATATAAGTGTAGGTTATACTTCTGCGAGTGCAGTAAAGACAAAATACACTTATATTCAAGATCTATTCTCTAAAAGCAAGTCTAAATATCTTATATGCTGATTCTCAAGTGAATGCATCTTTTTTTAAAGGATTTTTAGATATTTTAAAATAAAAACATTTTCTTCTGCAGTATAGCTGCTAAAGAAAATGTACGTTGTTTTAAAGGAGTTTTAGATATTTATATTGGAAAACAAGCCAACACAAAAACAAAAACAAAAAATTGTGGTCAACAATTTTTATTGTCAACGTTGTCAATATCGTCGACTAATCGTTCCAGCCCTAAAAGCCCAGAGAAAAGTTGTAAACAGATGTTTCTTTTTGTTGTGTTTTTGCTTGTAACTTTTGGAAACAAACTGAATATAAAAACAGCAGATGTTCCTGATTAAAACAATGCTCCCGAGTCCCATGCAAAATGATGCATAGATCTTAAAATTATCTTTGAGAAAATGATGCTACCTTTTTCATTTTTTTTTTTCATCCTGGCAGACTGTCTCTAGTTACAAAGTGGACCAATCACAGCTGTGATTTTTAATGATCAGTTAATGGTATCTGTAATTTTAGGATAGTATCTTTCCATGTGGAGAAAATGATAAATAAAATATTAGGGGAAAAAACTGCTTGAGCTAAATGTAAGAAGCATCTCCTCTGCAACAGGTTCAGGAACAACTTTCTGCACCGAATTCTCAAAACTGAACTCACCAATTCATGTTGCTCCTGCATCTGTGCGATCTTTTTAGTGTACTTTTGATCCACCTGCTTCAGTTGTCCAACCACCTCCTCACAGCGTTCACTCAAGTCTTTTTTATCATCAATCAGCTGAGAGAGAGAGAGAGAGAGAGAGAGAGAGAGAGAAAAGCAGTCTTGATTTAACGGTCACACAAAACCAAGAAAACCAATTGTTTTTTTATGTGGGCAAATCTCACAAAAACATGTTTAGGTTATAATTTCATCTCAAAATCAAAGGAAAGAAATGAGAAGCTACATTTTTAATGTCTTAAAAAAATCATTAAGATCTCATGCCTTGTGCCATTATTTTCATGAAAATTAAGTATAATATACATTTAGATGTATACAAGGTGTTAAAGTTATTACCTGGTCAATAAATGTCAGATGTCTTTGTATAGTAGCTTCATACTGCTGTTTCTGTAGCTGGAAATTATAATTGAGCTCCTTCTCTGTCTCCTTCACATGCCGGACTGTTAGCTCCCTCTGCTGGGCCTGAAGACACACACATGTAATGTTACATTGAGCCTGGGCTATATTACGCCTTGCTTACACTGGGTATTAAGATGTATTTTGGGCAATCTAATCACAAGTGGATGCGCAACAAATCAGTTTACACCTGGTAGTAATGTGTCTCTTTTCACCACTTGTGTTTGGAACATTTTTTTCATAACTTCTTAAACTACTTCAAAGTGTTCTCATCAAAAAATCCTCCATGTGCAGCAATGACAGCTTTGCAGATCCTTGGCATTCTAGCTGCCAGTTTGTCCAGATACTCAGGTGACATTTCACCCCACACTTTCTGTAGCACATGCCATAGATGTGGCTGTCTTGTCGGGCACTTCTCATGCACCTTACGGTCTAGCTGATCTCACAAAAGCTCAGTGGGGTTAAGATCCATAACACTCTTTTCCAATTATCTGTTGTCCAACGTCTGTGTTTCTTTGCCCACTCTAACATTTCTTTTTGTTTTTCTGTTTCAAAAGTGGCTTTTTCTTTGAAATTCTTCCCATAAGGCCTGCACCCCTGAGTCTTCTCTTTACTGTTGTACATGAAACTGGTGTTGAGCGGGTAGAATTCAATGAAGCTGTCAGCTGAGGACATGTGAGGCGTCTATTTCTCAAACTAGAGACTCTGATGTCCTTATCCTCTTGTTTAGTTGTACATCTGGCCTTCCACATCTCTTTCTGTCCTTGTTAGAACCAGTTGTCCTTTGTCTTTGAAGATTGTAGTGTACACCTTTGTATGAAATCTTCAGTTTTTTGGCAATTTCAAGCATTGTATAGCCTTCATTCCTCAAAACAATGATTGATTGACGAGTTTCTAGAGAAAGCTGTTTCTTTTTTGCCATTTTTGACCTAATATTGACCTTAAGACATGCCCGTTTATTGCATACTGTGGCAACTCAAAAACAAACACAAAGACAATGTTAAGCTTCATTTAACGAACCAAATAGGTTTCAGCAGTGTTTGATATAATGGCAAGTGATTTTCTAGAACCAAATTAGCAATTTAGCATGATTACTCAAGGATAAGGTGTTGGAGTGATGGCTGCTGGAAATGGGGCCTATCTAGATTTGATCAAAAATGACTTTTTTCAAATAGTGATGGTGCTGTCTTTTACATCAGTAATGTCCTGACTATACTTTGTGATCAGTTGAATGCTACTTTGGTGAATTAAAGTATCAATTTCCTTCCAAAACAGCAAAATCTGTACATTATTCCAAACTTTTGGCCACCAGTGTAAATGTGGCCAATTTTTGGAGGGTTTAAAGGCAGAAAAGTCAATCTTATAATTTTATAAAAGCACTTTCATGAATTCCTCTTTTAAAATTACTGTATTATTTGCGCTGTTAAGTTGTTTAAATCGTAATTTTTACAGTAATTGTAGGATCTGTGGACATTACATCGTCATCGCAACAAAGTTGTAAAATTGGCTTTAACTTTACACAGAAAAGGTTAGCAAGCAATTTTATCACACTAAAATCATGTTAACATGCATATTGTTTATGTCTTGTGGCAATACTTTTGAAACAGTATTTTTAAAATAGTATTTTAACGTTTATGGATTGGCCCCCCATTCACTACCAATGTAAGTGCCTCACAGTAACCCAGATTTTTGCTTTTTTTAAAGAAATGGAGGGCTATGTCAAAAATCATTTTTGATTTGTGTTATACCACAAATGTTGTTGATTGAGCTCAACTTATATTGAACCTGGAATATTCTTTTAAAACTTGAAGTGGACAAGGCTCAAAATGTTTTGGACCCATTTACACCTGTCTTTAGCATTGTCCTGTTTCAAATGGATTGGCCAAAATGCATCTTAAAACATGGTGTAAACAAGGCCTAATGCATGCATTAAATGTTCGATAGCCAGATCACCTATTCTGGGTTTATTTTGCAATAATGACTGGCTGACTGTACATAATCCCTTACATACTGCTGATGATATATGCACGTGTGCGATTGTTTTACCAGTGCTGTCTGTAGCATATTGACGGTGCATTTCTTCTCTTCCAGCTCCAGTTTGAGTCTCATCATAGAACCAGTAACATCTGCTGCCGTGGCTGACGCTTGTTCTACAACTGCAAGATCGTCCTCTGATAACACCACCTACACACACATAAAAATATGAAATACACTGACCCAACACAAAACTTCTTAACTTTAAATGCTCGAATGAGTTGGATTTACCTCTCTGTGAGAGCCAGAGGTTACCGAGCGTGGTCTATCCTGCTCTGATTGCTCCATCTCATCCAGGAAGCTCATGATGCTCTGCAGTTTGGCCTCTGACAGCAAGGCAGGCCCATCTGGTAGTGCAGGAGTCTGACTCAACTGCCAGTGCCGTTCCACGTTATCAGTCGTCAGGGAGATGGAGTCTCCATCCTGAGTATACAGATGGGAAGATTTAAACTGTACACACTAATAGACAACAAAACCATTTACTCAAAGTTATATACTTAGAATAGAGACTAGAGAGCATGTAAATCTTGCCTCTTCTTCTAAAAGCTTAATTAAATTGAACCACTGTAACTGCTAAAACTCACTAAGTTTAGTTTAGTGCTTCTCCTTTTTTAGCAGTTTAAAGTCAACTTGAAATCAAAATTGACCCCATTTACATTCATAGACTTATTTTGAATTATTAATCAGTGCACGTTATTCCAAAGGGGAAAAAGAATCTCTCTGTAATCTTTTATCAAAATGTAATAACTCGTGCCACCTCTGAAATTACTTTCCTTTTTGGGTGATGTCACCAAGCCCTATTATTTTTTAACCCCTTCCCTCCAACCACCCATTATGTAGACACCACTTTTCATGATCCAATCCCCAATCATTAAAATTAAGTCCCATCCAACATTTGGCAACTAAATAGCATGTTTCACTCATAAATATATCACATTATGGAAGTAAATTCGGTTGTGAACGTCATTTCATGTTGACTTTAATAGCAACACACCTGGATCCAGTTGAGCCCAGACTCACCTCGTCAATCCACGTGTACTTATCCTTCCTGTAGCTCTTGGGCTCCGAGAGTCTGTCCGGCTCCTCTAAGAGCTTCAGCGTGTCCAGCAGGTCATTCAGTGTGGTTTTCGACTGAGCCCTGCTCAATGGCGCCCCCTGTCGCTGGTCCTCCATACTCACAGACCTCTGTAGGATCTCCTGTGAGAATGAGTGTGAGAATGTGTTGAACAAAACTTTAACTTTTGGTTCACAGCTGGTGGGATTGGAAGTGCTTTGGATTGAGGGATTACCTGAGAGCACTGAGAGCCTCTGCATACAGAGTCAGCTGGTGATGCAGCCCTCAGATTCGTCACATCATCCAGATCAGACACAATGTTCACATTAGTATCTAAAGAAATACACACCTTGTGGCTCAGAGAAATGTACTTAAGTCACTTTGTTGATATATTTCTGAGATACTTATGAGCAGAACTCTGTAATTCCACACATTTTGAAACTATATAAGAGTGAATCTAACAAAACATGTCAAGGGTCTGTCATATTTTACCCCAAAATAATAAAGCATGTCAAGTCTTAACTATCACCAACACACAGAATAAGAAATTTTTGTCTACAAGCGCTTTTCATGTGGAGTTCAAAGTGGTGCTTGACACTGGCGTTGACGCCCTGACGTGAAATTGTGAATGTGGCTACACGATTGTTAGATTTTGGGAATTGTTTAATGTTACTTGAATTGGTGCTATTTTAGTGTATTTCTATCTTTATACTTTTTTTTTCTTTCCTAAGACGGAAATAAATGCATATTGACAGGAAAAGAAGTACATATAGTGTCAAATTTCAGCACTTTAAAAATCTAATTTAATCGAGTGACAGCAATAATTGTTCCATATTGTTTTGTTTTCTTTCCTAAGAAGGAAAAAGTTGTTTTTTTACCAGAAGAGAATTTATTGAGATTCAAAATTCAACACTTTAAAAATCAATTTCCAATGCTACATGAAGCACTCCCGTTTAAATCGACAGCAAACAAAAGAATAATATTTATAGTTTGAATTTTTTATGATAACACTGACATAATGTTAAAGTTTCAAATTTTTCCAAAAATGGCATACTGCTACTTATGACTCATTTTGATGGAGTATGCCACATTTTTATTTTGGGTTCAAATGTGACCTGGACATGTTTTCATGGGATTCACCCACAAAGTGAGGTATCACACTTCTGTATACTACTAGAATTAGGTACATACAGGTGACCCAGAGCAATGCACACCTGTGTTCTTTGCCTTGACGTCAGTGGGAGAAGTGTGTGAACTCTTGGTGGGTTTTTTATGCCCTACTTTCTTAGCATGCCTCAGTGCCTCTATCTCCTCCTCTGCAATCTGCTGTACCCCTGCAGCACGTTGTGCTCTTTTCTGCTGAAGCTCCTGTTTTGAACACACATACACACAAATTCACATAAATATCTCTCAAATCAGTGAGAAAACTACACTGCCTGGTCAAAAACAATTCACCGTTTGGATTTAAATAAGCAGATACTTAAGAGCCTATGACTGGATCATTATTGCAGTGATTAATATGTTTCAGCTGGCAACAATTCTTTTAACACTAACTGATGAAGTGTGTAGCTTCTCATTTCTTAAACAACCATGTCAGAAGACGTATCCCGTGGTCGTGGAAAAGATGTTACTGTATTTCAGAAGGGGCAAATTATTGGCCTACATCAAGCAAAGAAAACAACTAAGGAGATTGCTGAAATCACTGGAATTGGGTTAAGAACTGACCGATGCATTATTAAAACCTGGAAGAATAGTGGTGAACCGTCAGCTTCATGGAAGAAATGTGGCCAGAAAAAAATCTTGAATGATTGTGATCGGAGATCACTAAAATGCTTGGTGAAGTCACATCGACAGTAGAACTCACGGATATGTATAAAAGTGAAAGTAAGAGCATTTCCACATGCACAATGCGACGAGAACTTACAGGATTGGGACTAAACAGCTGTGTGGCCACAAGAAAGCCACTTGTTTGTGAGGCTAATCGGAAAAACAACTTCAATTTGCTAGGGAGCATAAAAATTGGACTGAGGAGCAATGGAAATAAATCATGTGGTCTGATGAGTCCAGATTTACCCTATTCCAAAGTGATGGGCGCATCAGGGTAAGAAAGGAAGCGCATGAAGCGATGCACCCGTCATGCATAGTGCCCACTGTACAAGTGTTATGATCTGGGGTTGCTTCAGTTGGTCAGGTCTAGGCTCAGCAATGTTATGGCAATAAAATGAAGTCAGCTGACAACCTGAATGTACTGAATGACCAGGTTATCCCATCAATGGATTTTTTCTTCCATGACAGCATGGGCATATTCCAGGACGACAATGCCAAGATTCATCGGACTCAAATTGAAAAAGAGTGGTTCAGGGAGCATGAGGAATCATTTTCACACATGAATTGGCCACCACAGAGCCCTGACCTAAACCATATTCAAAGTCTCTGGTATGTGCTGGAGAAGACTTTACGGAGTGGTTCGACTCTCCCGTCATCTATACAAGATCTCGGCCAAACATTAATGCAACTCTGGATGGAAATAAATGTTGTGGCGTTGCATAAGGTTGTCAAAACAATTTCACGAGGAATGTGCACCGTAATCAAAACTAAAGGCGGTCCAACGAAATATTAGAGTATGCGACTTCTTTTTTTAGCCAGACAATGTATAACTGTGCCAAGACGAACAACAATTACTGTTGTACCTGTATTGCTGTAAGTCGAGCCAGACGAGCTTTCTCCTCTCTGATTCGTTTTCGATTGTCATCTTTCTTCTTTATTGATTCTGTGGTTTTCTCATCCTCTGCTCTCTGCTCTCTTTCCTATGAAAAATATACCAAATCACTCACAAGAAGGTAAAATAGGCAAGCTAGTTTAACCGTAGGTTTCAGTGGCACCCACTGCCGTTCTTTATTTTAACTGCAGTGGAGGATGAATTAATTAATTATAATTGACAAGATCAAATACATTACCTTCTTTTTGGATGGGAGGAGGAGTTTGATTGTATCCTCATTGGCTCGCTTTCTGTTGGCATGGCGACGATACCAACGCTGGATGGTAATAGCAGCATGGTTCACCTGTTGAACAAACCTGTAATAAAAGAGTTTCAGTGTTTCTAAATGTATTTCTAAATGTACATAAGTCATTTGTAGAGAGTTTGAAACATTTCAAAAGCCAAATAAGCATTTAAGAAGCTGATCAGATCACAAAACAACCAAGAAAGACTTGATCATGATTATTATTATTAGTTATTGCTAACCTCTCTGCCTCCTCTTCAGTCACTTCTCGTCTGCGCGGCTGACCTGGGCTTCGGGGGCTAGGGGAAACATTGTTGTTGGAGCCCGATGATGCCGAGGAGAAGTTCTTCTGGGACTTAGTGAGAGAACCGTTCATGTCAAGTGTCACATCATCATTTACTGTGGCTTTGATGATGTTACTATTCAAATAGAGGGAGAGAAAGATGGAGAGAGCAAATAGTGTAAATGTGTGAACCAAACTAGAAAAAGCATCCTTAAGCACAACTGAAGCTCAAGGACTCATGACAGAGTAGTTCACACAGTTGTGCAATCATTTTCACTCATAATAAACCTACTTGAAGGAGGGCTTCTGATTGGAGCTCTTGGGAGTAAGGGGCTTCTCTGAGTGGTTGTTATGAAGGATGGGGGTCACTGAGTTTCCCACAGCTGCTTTATTGCTCCTGAAAATCAGGCATTAAACATGCAAACATCGGCACATTGAAATACATGTTTTACACCAAATATTTACAATGTTGCAACAATATAATATTATAGAATATAAAAAAAATGTACAACTGAACTTTTTTTTTTTTTTTTTTTTACAGGCAACCCACCCATACCAAACTATCAGCCTGTTTTTATTTTATTCACTTATATTAAAACGCACACAATCAAAAGAATTTCAGCACTTTTTTTCTGTGATGCAAGCTTATGCTTTGATTGACAAGCATGAAAAAAAGGTGTAAAGTGAATTTGGTGTCTGTGACTCCATAGAGTATAAACGCTACCATAAGGAAACAGTGGGTGTTTCTCAATGCTAAGGGTGCAGAAAACAGATATGAAGACCAGTTTTGCCAAGTTACCTTGGAAGAATGAACTCAGAAGGACAGGAGGATATAGAACGCATCTAATGTGAGCTTTGAGAGGTGTTGCAATATTCCTGTTGCGCAACTGCCCATCCCAGCACATTTGTAGTCAGTGAGAGAACTACTGGCATTACCACACACCAGTGACAGAATTATTATCATCACACCAGTGAGGTTTTGCAGGACTAGTGACACGTTGAAAGAAAACAAAACAACAAGCTTGCAGCAGGAAACTCTTGAGGGAAAACACGGTAAATGTCCTTTGGCTGCACTGTAGTGCTGCAATGGCTCCTGGGACTTCAAATAGGTTCTTGGTCAAGTCACCATCCGACGCATCTTCAATTTTCGGCCTGATCAATAACACATCTGGGTAATTTTATGCATTCTCTGTACTTGCTTTCTTAAGTATTGGAATTAAACTTCAGCAGTAAATAATGATGTCAAATGAGTCCATGTTGAGAAACAGCCCATGTCTAAGTGGTGTGGAAAAATGGCCTCCCACCTGTTGTTAGCAGTGAAGTTGGAAGCAAGAGAGACCCCAGCTTCCCTCTTCTTCAGTCCTGTAGAAGAATCCATACTGCAGGTACTATGAGAGCTGCTGGGCACAGGGAACACTCTTGGCTGGTCATCCTGAGAGCAAGAGGTCATTTTAAACCAATGCTAAAAGAAGGACATAGTTGTAACACTGTTTAATAATAATCACTATACAAACTGTCAGAAAAATCAGATGGGCCAATATTACCTTTACAAAAGTCTATCATTATAACCATGGTTTCCACAAAATTACTATAGTTTCTACATTTATTGTTACTGTTGAACTAAAATATGAATGACTCATCTTGTACTAACCATATTTATTTCCAATTAAATGTTCTCTAGAATGAGAATGTCCCTCTCCCTAAAAGCACCAGTATCAAATCATGGACACACACTAATGATAACCAAAATTACTCATTTTATAAGGGGTGTTATGGGGACACATGAGAGAGCAGTCACTTATTATTTGGTCAGTACCAGGATGTTCCAGGTAGTACGGTCTTTGGATGACTTGGTGAGGCTGGCCAGTTTCCTGCGTCCATCAGTGCTGCTGTTGAACAGAGCCAGGAAGTCTTCTGTGTGGCCTTCACTGTAATCAGACGCAGAGAGAGTAAGACAGGAAGGAAGGAGTGGGGGAATTATAACATGCTAAACACAGATAAGCATGATACTGAAGATTAGAGTTGACAAGAAATC
The DNA here is from genome assembly GCF_019703515.2 of Myxocyprinus asiaticus. NCBI lineage: Eukaryota > Metazoa > Chordata > Actinopteri > Cypriniformes > Catostomidae > Myxocyprinus > Myxocyprinus asiaticus. The sequence goes on from NC_059375.1 coordinate 34,545,889, forward strand.
TCCACCATGATGCTAGGGTTTTGTGTGTGGTTCCAAAAGTGTTGCTTTTCAGTCGCTACTGTAAGTGCAGATGGACACCCATTGCTAGGGTGTTGCTACGTGGTTGCATGCTAGCCCAAATCAAAATAGCCCAACTCCAAGTCTCTGAGTCTGTTCCAAAACTTAGTGAGCTGCATTGCTGTCTCCTGCCTAAATAGGCAGCTGTCTTCTATGGTAGCATCCTAACTGAAATAGAGCCTCATAAGAGATCACTCTACAAAGGCAGAAGCTCCGCACATAATTCAAATAGTGCTACTCATGCACAGAGCGCGTGATATAAATATATTTATAATAAAAAAATTTATATAAAAATAAAAAGTCTATGGGATTTTTCGCCCATTGTATTGTCTGCCAGGTGTAAATTGTAAATCCAGTAACTGAAAAGTAATAGCAAACATTTCCTCAACAAACCACAAAATTTAAGGTACATATCATTAGTGTGAATGTGAGACGAGTTATGTACAATTATTACACGGCTCTCTGTAATCCTTGATTCTGACTGGTCAATCGCGCAATCCAGTGTGCTCTGATTTTTCTGAATAATGACCGCACTTCCAGAAATAATGTGATATTTCAACTATAGATGGGGTTATGCGTGTCATCTTACTTCTCGTCTCACTCCACTAATAAAATAATTTCAAATCACTATTTATTTTCCATTTACTTTGGCAACAAGTCGTATAATAAGCAGCATAATGAGCAGTCAAACTGTCATTTTCACAATAAAAACACCAACAGAACTCAGAGGTTTCTGTAGACTCCACCATCTCTTTCTTCTCACATAATAACTTCAATGCAATTTCGATGCAAATCAGTATGTCCATTTATTTATTTGGTTGGTGGCCATGTAATAAACAGGATAATGTACAGTCAGCCAATATTTATTGCAAAAATAAACCCCTTCAGGATGATACAAGACCACCATGTTGGGGTTTATTTTACGATAACTGTACTTTATCCCTTTATTTAATACTTAGTCTTACATGTTTGTTCAAATCCTTATCCCTTTAAGCAAATATGAGCAACAGTAAATAGCTAAAGAGCAAACACCACTAAAAATACCTGCATGAGGAACTGTAGCAAAAGTGCTGAAACACACTTTATGCAAGTACATAACCGCAGATGCATCTTGCAACACAAGCTCGATTTCACATGTCGTTGCATTCTGAAATGTGTCAAACTGCAATTCACAACTCTACGCAACTACATGTTGCATTCTCAATGTTGCGCGAGGGGCGCTTTAGTAAGATAAGTGTGAACGGTCCACTTCTACTGTGAATTTTCTCTTTCAACTCAATTACTTTCATGGCGGAGCAACAGTTGAAGAGAATATTGCTGAGCAGATAAGTTAAAGTCAATATGTTTATAGCAACTTTCAAGAATATCAACACATTTAGTTTAATGGCATAGATGTTTAAAGGTAACTCTATCGCCCCCTTGAGTACTTAGGTTTTTTGCCATCACGGTAATGCAAGAACGCAAGTTAAGCATGTTCAACCGGACTGCGCATTGGTTATGTGGTGGCCAAGCACTCGCATCTGCGTCCAAGTACTCGCGTAGTGTATGTTTAGGCCTTAAGGCCTAAATATTAGGAAAATCTAGTCTCAGTTTTTACTTCTTTAGTACAAAAATAGGGTCAAAACCAGTCCAGAGACCAGATATCTATCTTAAACTCTGCCCTAGTAAAAACAACCCATCTAGGCTAAACATATCAGATGAACAAAAAAAAGGGCCTGATTTAAAGGTGACAACAGCTGCATTGGGCCAACACCAGAGGCCTTTTAAAGGGGCAGATGTCCACAAGCATATGGCAATCACATCTCCCTTTACATTCAAATTCCACCAAATGTTCAACATGCAGTCTGACCTGACCCATCGGCATCTGTGCTAGCGACTTCAGTGTGCATATGTGAGTGGTTTGGGGGTGGATGGGGTGCCCACCATCAGCTGGTTCAATGAAAATAAATTCAAGAACTACATTCCTCCACTCTTCAAGCAATTCAGAGGGAAGAGAGGTCATGGAATGACAGTTATTAAACACCAGAAGGAAAAGGGGGAAGGGTATTAGGTCGTTCTTCATTTAAAACCCCTGTGGTATCCCAGGATGATACGGGAGGGGAGGGCAGGGCTGGCAGCTGCCGGACAAAAGAATTCAGCATGCACACACTTCGCCTTTCACTGAGTCCTCATTTGAGTGAAACCAGAGACCCCGGGTTCTTTCTTGACAAAGCTGAGCCCATCCTCTTCTTTCTTGTCTTGTGCTGCAGCCGTCAGGCCACAATAGCTATTGTCTGGTTAAAACCGCAATCACTCAACCCCCAGCTGTTGCTGCTTAAAGGGTATAAACCCCCAAACCTTTAAGTCTAGGGGTGATCATCCAAGCATTCCACAGCTTGGGTGAAGAGAGTGCATGCATGTGTACTAGACCTGAGCTTGCATGAACATGCCATCATTGCAAAAACATCATACATGTTAAATATGCTTCAGTTAACCGGCATACAGTATGACTGCACATAAATGAATGTTCACACTCACATCCCTAGAGTAGAGGGCATATCAAAGGTCTATTTAGGACTGCAAAGAAAAGCTAGCAAACACTCGCATAGCACTTTATTAGGAAGATCTACTTATTCATGCGGTAATCTAATCAGCCAATCGTGTGGCAGCAGTGCTATGAATAAAATCATGCATATAAGGGTCAGGAGTTTCAGTTAATGTTCACATCAACCATCAGAATGTGGAAAAAATGTATCTCAGTGATTTCAAGCGTGGCATGATTGTTGGTGTCCAGATGGGATGGTTTGAGTATTTCTGTAACTGCTGATCTCCTGGGATTTTCACACACAACAGTCTCTAGAGTTGCCTCAGAATGGTACCAAAAACATCCAGTGAGCAGCAGTTTTATGGACGGAAATGCCTTGTTGATGAGAGAGGTCAACAGAGAATGGTCAGATTGGTTCGAACTGACAGAAAGGCTATGGGAACTCGGATACCCACTCTGTACAATTGTAGTGAGCGGAATAGCATCTCAGAATGCACAACATGTCGAAACTTGATGCAGATGGGCCACAACAGCAGAAGACCACGTTGGACACTTTATTAGGACCATAGTGTTCCTAAAAGTGCTCGGTGAGTGTAAATGATCTACTAAAATCAAATCAAAATTCCAAATTCTATTTTAATCTAATTATTCTCAATGGTGATCCTACTACTGTACATTTCTTTACCTTATTACAGTAAATAATTACCGCAATACAATACATTTTTTATTTAAATCAGCATAGCTCTGCCATGATAAATAAATACTTGAATCCTTTAAATAATATATATATATATTGCATTAAAATAATGACAATAAGAGTTTTTTGCATTACAGTAATGAGTGGAGAAATGTTATTCATTTTAATGAAAATAATGTTACAATACACACACACACACACACACACACACACACACACAAAAAAATAGTCCTAAAAATGGGCTCAATATTCTAAGCAAATATAATTAATAATTTCTTTATTTTTGATTTTGGAGAGAAATTTGACCCAGCCAAGTTCTTAAGAGGTTTATAAGATTGACACTCTTATACTCTGTGACATTTGCAGCTCCAGCAGGAAAACATAAATGGCATGACCAGGAATGACAGATGGTTCAGTACCTGGGGCTTGTGTTGGCCTGCTGGTTCACCTGTGTGGTGCTGTTGGACCGACGCAGGTTTTTAATTGCTCGTGAGCTTCCCAATCCAGCATCAGTCTGTCAACAAAAGAGAGTGATAAACTGTTATAATGGCATACTAGACCTTCTACAGACAATTCAACAGGTGTAAAAACACTAATAAATGAGCTGTTAATTCATTAATGAGCTATTTCTACCTGACCTGAACCATAAAAATTAATTTTGTAGGAGCAACCATGTATTCAGGTTGATTCAGTCATATTAAATATATATTTGACTAGAATAAAACGTATAAGTTAATTTAGATGTTACCACATGAAACATATTTTTAGGTTACCTACAAATATCCTAACACCTATATTAACTGGTTTTATTCGTAAAAGAATTATTATTTAACATGACTAAGTTAACCTGACTACATAAGGTCACACTAACAAAAGTAATTTTTAAGGGTTAGATCAAATAGAAATGGATCCTTAAGGTAATAATTGCAGGTGACCACTTTTTACACTGTATGAAATATGGATATGTTATATTATGAAAGGTGCTGGCAACAAAATGCAACATGGTAGCAGGAAAAGAGCCTGTATTTACACACCATAACTTGCTTGTTCTTATCACTCTGAGGTGCTATGTAAATGCACATTTATAACCATCAGTGTTCATAAAACCCTCTTTTGTCAAGGGGCACCTACAACACATGATAATACAAAACAATTTGAGATGTAATTATCTTGTCAATCATTACACAGTCAACCAGACTTACAAACGTGTTACGTTTTCCCCGTCCGTCACTGGCCACGGACACAGATATGGACCGAGAGAAGTGTTTTCCAGGGGAAGCACTGCTGGGTCTGTGGCCCATCAAAAGCTGAGACCTGGTCAAGCTGAGGTCCAGTACGTCTCCTACCGGTCCTGCCTGGATGGATGCGGATGGACTACGAGTTGTATGCATTCTTCCTTACATACAGATGGACATAGAATATGATTAGGTCATACAATACTTAAGGGTGTAAAATGGATGCTATTAAAATACACAACAAGTAGTGCTAAATACTATGTATCCTATAGATTAAAAGCAGGTGAAATACACTAAATAATGGTAATTCAGTATTTTATGCCTACACTAATACTGGAATGCTAAAGCAAAATCATCCACAGGTGGTTTGTTTCCATGGCAACAGATCAAAAGCATCAACACTGTCCATCACACATCAACATATATCTCAACACAGAATGGTTTGTGTTAAGAAACAGCACAAGGATTAACAAAAAATATCAGAAAGTTATTAAATGCAATACTAAAGATGTTTTACATGTAAAATCAATATTCCTTGACCTATGCAGTTCACATAAATCAGCATTCTCCATTGCCATCTTGAGACAAAATTAGTAAATATATCCATCAACATCATATCAGATGAAGAAAGCTGTCAGAAAAGATCAAATTTCATTAAAAAGAGCTTTCAAATGTGTACAAATAAACTATGTATAAATAAAACCCAATATACCAAGTCTTAATATCATGATTATCTACAGTTCAGACACAACAACAATAACAAAGACATTTAAATAAAAGACCTCCTTCTGTATAAGCTAAAACGAGATGTGTCAATACAAAATACACTGCTATATAAATACCTGCAAATGTACAAATAGGCTGTTTAGTTTAATAGTTTCTGTCCGTTAAAATAGGATTGATTACATTGACTTTGGTTAGCTATGGCGAAACAGTCTTTTCTTACACCACTTATGACTAGCTTCATTTGATAAACACGATGAAAACTGCCGGTGTAAACTGTCAATCCAGTGCTTACCTTCTCTAAATTGTCCACATCGGAAAAAGAAACTGTCTTTATTCAAATAAGAGCGTGATAATCCCCGTTCGCAGAGTCTGACAGTGATTTCTCATCTGCCTCCAACTCCTCAGCGCAACATCTTTTCATTGGTAACTCGAAAACACACCGAAGCCCCTCCTTCTGATAGTTCCGATTGGTGGAACTCGGAGAGAATCAGTGGTCTGATTGGCTTTTCTGTTGTGTCTTTTATGCATGCTGGGTGAAGAGGCGTGGCGCAACTGCAATGTTGGTAGGCGCGTAGTACTGGTGGCAGATGTGGCGTCAATTCGAGCCAGCGAGATAAATTATTCAGTTTACTTATAGTGAGGGACTTTAAATAGATGCCATGTGGTAACACAGTAATTATGCTAATAAATAGAATTATTTAAATGTAATAAAAATAAGAATATTCTATATTTTAAAAAAAAAATCATTGTATGGCATTAAAAAAAAGAGCTCATCAAATATTTGTAGCTAATTTTGTGAGGAACTACTAAACTTTGAAGCTTTGAAGGTATTTTTAAAGATTTCCTGTTTCAGTGGCATGCCCAAAATTAAAGGCTTATAACTCTACAAAAAAAAAAAAAAAAAAAAAGTCCATTGTTTGGTATCATATTAAAGAAAACATTTCAGTTTTTTTTAATGATATAGATTAAGATACATTATAAGACTCTCAGCCTAAGAAACAGCTGAAAAGTCACAAAAAAAAACTTGAGACAAAAATGTACGTTTTTTTCTTATTTTTCTGATTTGACATTATACATCTCTAGGTGTAAATAAAGTAGCTCTGCTTTTGTTTTGTAAAAATTGGTGTTATTACGACAAAGCAATCAAAAGCTATAGCATTACAAAAATTATTTATCCAAGTGTCCAAAAGCCTCTCTAAACAAAACAAACAATAATTGTACATAAGAATTAATTGCACATGCAAAGACAACAATCACTAAGGGTTTTCATCTCACCAAAGCATACAGGCATGTTTTGTGAACTGAACGAGATCTCATTCAGTTCCAGTCTGTGCCATTTGAGCCATCATTGAGTCTCTGTCTTGACTTGGTGCCATCTCATGGTGGCCATGTGTAATTAGAGTGAACTGCCCTAATTAAAAACACATAATTGAGGAGAGAGTGTGGGCTAGGATTAAAAAAAACGACAAGTCTGCATCTAGAGATGCAAGGGTGCGCCTTATGGACTTCAAGATTTTACATCGATTCTATTGGGCCCCCTCTAAAATGTATAGTCTTGGTCTTAAAAACACACCCACCTGCTGGCGATGCCAGTCAGAGGATGGATACACAACACATGTCTTTTGGTGGTGTGTTAAGATCCAAGAATTTTGGTTGAAGGTGTGTCATGTATTGGGCACTCGGGTTTCATTTTGCCCCAGACTCTGTATTTTGGGTGATGGGGCGGTCATCGATGTAGAGAATAGTCACATAAAGAGTTGGGTCCTAACCAGTGTCATGATCGCCAGACAGATAGTTTTATGGGGATGGAGGTCAGCTGGAGTGCCCCCATTTCAGGAGTGAAGCTTGGAGATGGGGAGGGTGGTGGCTTTTGAAGAAGGGTCATCTAGAAGACTGGGGAAATTGGACTCGTTTGTGGGGAAATGGGGCAGATATCTGCATTTTTGGAGGGCTCTCAGGGAGAGGCAGTGGAGAGAGAGGTACAGTTGTAATATGTGCGATATATATATATATATATATATATATATATATATATATATATATATATATATTATATATATATATAAAATTTGCGTCTATAATCATGTATGACCACTGGGGTGTTGTTGAGGGCCAGGGTGGGGTTGGGGATTGGGAGGGGTAATAGTGGGGGTTAAATATTAATTCTGTGTATATATATTTTGTTTTTCTGTGTTTAATATATTAATCAATAAAAAATTGTTAATCAGAAAAAAACAAACGTAATTAAAAACAAAGAGGCAAGGTGCTATAACAATAGTTGTTCAATTAATTCTTGTTCCGTAAATCAAAGATTTATACAAATCCCTTAAACATTTAAGTGCTTGACATTATGAAGACAGATTCACAGTCTGTAAACACAAATTATTTGTAATATATTGTATTAACAATAACAAAAATGAAATGAGTCATAGTCTTGCTCTCTACAAAGGCCAAGAGTTAATTCCAATCAGAAATAACAAAGGCAGCAACATCTGAATGATATCAAAGTGGGCCCGATCTTTAAACATTTGCATTAATCACTTGTTCGCATTATGAATTTGTTTCTGTTAGGTTTGGCTCTAACAGAGGAACATTTTATCGTTTGAATCCCACTGCAAGTGTCCAGATTTCTGCAGCTTTAGCCAGGGTAATTTCCTCTGGAAGAATGTCTAGACCAGGAAAAGATGTGATGTTCTTCTCCTCCAAATGGAGTTCCATGGTGGACTTGATGCTATGTGGTGGGAAACAGAAAGAGGGGGGTTTCAGTGTTTGGTGGGCATTAGGATCAACAGTTAGCATTGGAATCTATTGTTCTAAGCACATGAATTCCTTTTCTCTCTCCGACCAGCTGCCTGCTCAGTAGGTAACCATAGTGGGGCACACTGACAGATGGGAGCCTGGAGGGGTCAAAGTGTGCCTCCAGTAGGTCTAAAGCCCACAGGTCCCTGAGGGACCAGTGTGATAGGTTTGGTTGGTCTGCATTGTTGTGATTGAAAATGCCCATTCTGGGTACAAACTTAAAAGACCCTTAAGTCTCTTTGTGTTTGTGTAGGGCTTGACACTAAATGTTATAGGGTCCTTTTTGGTGTATTTCCTAATATATGCCATCTAACATTTGTGAGAAATATTGTTAGGACTACTTTGCCTTTTGTGGTGAGTTTATTAAACCCACACTCACAAATGGTGAGTACAGAAGGCTGGGCTGCAGGGTAATTGATACATAAAAATCAGTTCTTACTCCCAGTGTGGAGCGAAGCCATCTTCCACAGTGCTGTTGGTCTTGAGTTGAAGGATCTCATGCAGTTCCAGAGAGAGAATATCAATGTCTGTGACTCCAAGGAAAACCTTCACCTCCTTTCTCTCCTCTGAAGTTAGTTTCTTTCTAAATTCTTTGGACAGCCGCTGGAATGGATCCTGTGAATTGTTCATTGAAATATTGAAAGTAATTACAGAAACATTGAAATACTTCCTGCAAGCAATAAATATTAAAACTTTAATATTATTATGTTCTTGAATGACGATGCAAAAAACATCCGACAACACAAGGTTCACTTCCATCATAATGCAACATTTAATAAGACAATCGAATATCATGCCAAGCTATTTAGAAGATACTGTGTTAAGTAGTCTTTGAACTGTGCACTGTGGCACATGCACAGTAATTAAAACTTGGCACACTTTGACCAACAGTTTCCCTTGGATTTACAACTATCATATGTCCACTCTCTCTACCCTGTTTAGGGTCAATCAAAGAGGTCAACAGAGGTTAGTGCTAATGGAGTCAGATTAGTGACCTGCTAAATAGCTGAGCAGAAGGAGGCTTTTTTATTTGGTCCTATTGTTTTCCAATACACAAGCAATAGAGATTAGCTGCCTGTGCAAGGGACTTATTTTGTTAAATTAATATTTATTATAGACTTATTTTGTTATATTAAGTTATTTGTGCATATAGCTTATCAAACTAAATAAATAATGTTGCTTTATATAATAGGATTATTTTGAGCAATGATTATACCTTATTTTGTAATAATCCAAACATTTTTGAAGCGTAGGCTACTTTCTATTGGCTCCTAATACATCTGTAAAATTCTAGTCAAGTGGCTTGAATTTAGAAAAGTGTTTAGGGATCACAAAGAAACAAATGCTAGAAACAAAAATTGGAATGTATTTGGAATGTTACTACTATATAGTTTACGCAAATATACTCTGTGACAGCGGTCATTGTGTCTCATAACGACCTTCTTGTATGTTTCATCACATCTTGGCTAAATGTCAATTTACCTGTCCTCTCCTCATCATCTGTTCACTCTTCCAGCAGGTAAGGAGCTGCCAGGTGGCTGTGCACTGACTCAGCCGGTTCTCCTTCAAAGCCTGAAACACCAAAAGGTGGAATCAAATTACAGAAGTAGATAGGTGATATGATAAAAGTGGCAAGTACCGGCTTGGTAAAAGGAAAATTCTCTCATCATTTACATGCCACCCCACATGTGTATGACTTTCTTTCTTCTGCTGAACACAAACGAACATTTTTAGAAGAATATCTCAGCTCTGTAGGTCCATACAGTACAATGCAAGTGAATGGTGACCAAAATTTTGAAGATACAAACAGCAAATAAAGGCTGCAAAAAAGGTAATCCATAAGACTCCAGTGGTTTAATCCTTCTTTGGAAGCGATCCAATCGGTTTTGGGGGAGAAAAGACCAAAATGTAACTCCTTTTTCACTGCACATCTTGCCAATGCAGTCACTAGGCATGATCATGATTTCAAACTCAATTACACTTCCTAGTGATTGACGCATGCGCAAAATGCTAGATGGTGTTAGGAAGTGTAATCAAGCTTATAAATCATGCTGATGTCAAGATTTAAAGTGAAAATTAGTTACATTTTTGGTCTGTTCTCACCCAAAACCAGTTTGATCGCTTCAGAATACATGCCACATTTATTGGAGCTTCAAAAGTTTGGTCACCATTCACTTGCATTATATGGACCCACAGAGCTGAGCTCTTCTAAAAATCTTTGTTTCTATTCTGCAGAAGAAAGAAAGTCATACACATCTGGGAAGGCATGAGGGTGAGTAAATGATGAGAGAATTCTCTTTTTTTGGTGAACTATTCCTCTACTATGATCAAATCTAAGCATAAGATCATCTAAGAACAGAGAATAAAGGGACAAACTCAGTAAAAGTCCACTCAGTTAACTCTAATGTTTGAGTGTCTTACCTCAGCTATGCTGCTTGAGATGTGTTGGTCCATTTTCAGCGAGTCCAGAAGATAGGATAGCAGCAGAACCTGTGGGTCTCCTCCAGTTTTACCCAGAAAACGGAGCCCAATCTCCACAGCATAAACTGCGTCACACACATCAGTGAATGAGCGCAGCATGGATCTCATGGAGCTGAGAACAGAGCCCTTTAGTGATTCCTGTCAAACAGATGGGAAAAATGAGGCTTCCATAAACAGAAAACAGTGATATTTTCTCCCCAGAACATTTACATACACTCAGGAATATTAAAGTATGTAAAAAAAAAAAAAAAAATGTGTTTGTTTGTTTGACATGTAACACTTTCAGTTGGCCCAGAAAGTCTACTGAGGCCTACCATTTTTAAGAAAACATTAAGTGAATTGTCACAAAAGAGGCTAAAAATATTACCTGAGGTATTTTGGCTCTAACTTCATTAAGGACTTCTGAAAAATTCTGATGGTGTCTTCTCAGATACTTATCAGTGTCCTGCAAGTGAGATTTTTAATTGCGATTTTTATGAGTATTTGGAAACAAATGAATCACTGCACATTAGTTTGATAGAAAGGTTTAAATGACTCACTGTTTGAATGCGTGGTTTTCCTGCAAAAAATCGTCTACTGAGCTCTCTCTCAACAGCCTGATGATCACAGGAACTCACTGTTTGCGTGCCCTTTTCTAGTGTGTAATGGCAGTTAGCTAACACCAGAGGGAGCAGCTCCCTTTCTGGGTGACACAAGGCTAGTTGACTCTCAGACAGTGCCACTAATGGTACTCTATAGTCACTGAAAGAAGAAATACAACCAATTGAAATGCCTCAATAAAATACATTTAGGCTTTATCATACAAAATCACTCTTCCAGGAACACTGTTGCAGAACAAACATTTATAAACCCCCACCTGTCTTCCTGGTGACAGAGTTTCCTGGCCTCTCGCACAAGACTGTTGTGAGTTTCAGACAGGAGATCTATGATCGCGTGGAGACATGAGCCTGGTCCATGATGACTGAGAGAGAGAAACTGCCCAGAACTGTCCTTAGTCATTGGTTTTTCACATAGTGCACGATCTAAACCCACTGAAGCTGAAATAATGAAGCAATTCAACAGATTAAAGATTGAGGTTTATTATGTTTCTGTTTTCTGTTATGTATTACTACATCAACCTTGAATTATCTGCAACAAAATAGACATGCAGCAAACATAGATTGTGAATTGAATTTTGGTGCATTACTGAAATGGTTAAATTATAATTCAAATGACATCAATTCTGTTTGGCTATATGCAACTGAGTTGCATGTGTTTTTAATGTCATTTAGTACATAAAATTACAGAAAAAATATACTGATAAATGTATGCCTTTAATGTACTGCAAGCTGCTTTGGATACCAAATAAAAAATCTCTCGCAGCTTACCATTATTAACTATTTCAATTCTGAGGTGGTTCCACACCTTCATGAAGATCTCAACTCTTTCTGACAGTATTTCCCTCTGATGACCTATTTTCAATTATAAATCAGAATACAACAATGTCATATATCTCCATAAAATTAGGGATGTGTGAGACTAGTCGACTAGTCGAATAAACGGTTCTGATGCTGCTAGTCGACACTGGAATTACTAGTCGGTTAATATTTTTCCCCATTATACAGTTCAACATTTTTACACATTTACATTTGGCTTTATATTTTTATAGAGGCTGCACTTAAATTACTGTCATATTAATGTTACACATTTTAAATATAATTAATAATACAAATATTATTGAAAAACAAAAAGAAGATAACTGGAGCAGATACAAAGTTGCATTTCATCTCAAGCTGCACGTTCTTCTTATCTTCAACTTCAACTTCACTTTTATTGTCACACAACCATATACACAAGTGCAATAGTGGGTGAAAGTCTTGGGTGCAGTTCCAAGCAACATAGCAGTCACGACACTGATGAGACATATACCACCATATATCTCTCTCACTCGTGGTGCGTGCAGGAAAATGTCCTCTCGCTAGACAAGCAAACTCAGCAAAGTTAAGAAGCAATGAAATCACTTCGGTGGTGGTACGGGAAATAATGGCTTGAAAGTCGGAAGTTTTCACATTTGAGTCTTCTTTAAATCTATGTGTGCTTATAAGTTTATTCCCCGCTGATCGGGCTTTCTCAAGTGCAGGATAGCTGCCTCAGGTGAGTCAAGTACCATTTTTCACCGGACCATGTTGACGTGTTAACTTTGCTCATCCAAAAATGTATGCTTTTGATTAAGTAGTCAGAAAATTACTGTTTTAGGCTAAGAATGTCATTTTTTTAATCTGTTGATTAAGGAGGCTATTTTCAACGAGATGCCGACTGCTTAGCGGGATAAACTAACTTTTCTTCTGTGTGCAGGTCATGTTTAGAATACATTAGGTTTATTTTAGTCTACATCACAGGACTATTTTTTCTATCCTATAGCATTTTTTTGTTTTTGTTTTTTTTACATCGTAACTGTTATTGGTTAACGTTCTTTACCAAACAGCTGTCATATTAGATCAATGGCTAATGCACGACTGCACGTCATGAAATACGAGCAACTTTTCAGCGCATTTTTTCTCTCTCGTAGATTCGGCTTAGCCTACATATTCATTATTTTCAACAATGTCCTGACTGTTTTAATATGTTAAGTAACTTTTACTTGGTGAATTCCATTTAGAATAGGCTATTTGGGTTGCGCTATTGGTCCTGCACTATTCATTCAATTGTTTTCAATAAATAAACCTGTATTCGCTAAAGGTGAATGCATGTCATGTTCCATATTTAATGTAAAATGATGATAATGCAGGTGAGCACGTCGCAGATAAATGCCCCTTTTCAGCAGAATTTAGCGTCGGATTTGGAATAGATTAAGTATTTGAAATGGGTCGCATAAACAAAATTTTTTTTTTTACTGTTTTCTGAAAGTTGGTTTAGTTTTAGACTAGTCGGCTCCAAAAGTTTCGTTTAAGCATCAATGAAATTAGTCGTTCCACACATCCCTACATAAAATGCATAACTCAATCAACTGGTTATGTCCACCAGTGAGTAGAAGCAATGACAGTCATGTTGTATGAATAAGTATGACAGACCAGCAGGAATACTATGTAGCACTGTCGTGATGGTGTGAGTCTGGGTTTCAGAGACTGGAGGCAGTACTTTCACTAGATCAGACAACAGGGCAGCAAGAGCTGGCAAATGGACCAGCTGTCTTATGCAGTGCACCTGATCAACATAAACACACACATAGAGATGCAAGTTTAGGAAAATGTTTTGAAGTTAACATGAAACATTGGCAAACATTTTATTCCATAATGTGACATATTACCAATGAATCAGGACATTCAACAAGAAAAATATAAAACAACTATGAGTATACAATTCCTAGCTTGATCTCCCTGTAAAGCGTAAACACTGTGGCACTATTAAAACATTGCTCTATCAAAGCATTACTCAAAACTAGGTCTATTAATCAATTACAATTTTTTAACTAATTAATAGCACAGTTTTCTGTGATTAATCGTGATCAATCATGACATACGGTACATCTGAACAAACATTAAAATACACAGTATTTACTTTATACTTCGTTTCAAAGAACTTGCAAGAAATTGGTTAGTCATCATTTATTTTAATTATTTAAATATGTACTTGTTAAAATGTTCAGTTTTTTGCGCATAAGGTTAATTTTCAGATTTAAATCTTTGATAAGTATATGTATGAATGCCATAAAATCACTGGACATACTGTATTTAAAAGTTGAGCAAAATCATTTGGCAAATATAGCGGATTTTTTTAATAATAGGATCAAATGGTCAGATTCAACTCATATCAAGCTTTATTGGCAAGATAAACTTAAGTGCACAGTCAATGCATTATTAGACATAAAATAATAATAAATAATAATAATAATAGATATAAAACAAATTGAATGCTGAAGTTTAAAATCTCAAAACTATTATTTTCTCTGGCTGTTGTTCAGTCTTTATCACGCACATGCTGGGTCTCTCTCGGACAGTGAGCGAGCGTTTTCGGGAGATGCGAAGAGATACGGCAGCTTGCCTGTATTTCTCCCACACCTGGCTCACCACTTGCGGCTGAAGTGTCCATTTTCCATACAGTAAATACGCACCTGTATTTATTATGCCCGAGACATAAGTAGCACGTAATGAATAAGCATGTACTGCTCCACACAATCAGATTCTCTGCTAGGATATGCAGTCGAGTCGAGCGTGTTCCCTCATGGAAATTGGGGAAAAACATTAATAAAGCTTCAGGAAATAAAAAAAAGAATACTTTATTAATTGCGTAATTTTTTTTTTTTTTTTTAACGCATTAATTTATGTAATTAATAGTTAACAGTTTAACAAATGAAAAACAATTAAAGCAATTAATGCAGTATCCATTTTTTTCAACTTCCTGAAACTTTGCTAATGTTACATTTCCCAGCCTATTCAATACATTACTCAATGTTGTGAGTTTTGGGGTGAGACTAGCTGTTTGTCCGAATAATCTTGGGGAATATTTAAATTCCATAGAAATTACACACTTCAGCTTTAAGAGAATGGTCAATATAGCAGTTCAAAATAATGCTACATCTGCTAATAATAAATAATATACCAGTGAAAGCCCTCTGTAAACTTACCTTACTGAGAAAAAGGCTAAGCAGGGGTGTTTGACTGTGATCTATTTGCTGGGAGAAACTTTCCACCGTTAGCACAGGTGAAGGGCTCCAGAAGGCAGAGTGCTGGGTGGGGCAGTTTGTGGGGAGATGAAGGAATGTTTTAGGGTCTCCCCTGAGCACCTTCATCAAGGGGCTGTCAGAGAGTCTGTTATCAGCTGCAATCAGATCCTGTGCACTACCTAAATTCTTGTTCAAATCCTGAAAACAGGCAAAGGCTCAGTTTGACCCAAGCAAAGTACATGCATTCACAGTTATGTTCTGTAATTGAATTGTCAAACTGAAAAAAGAAGTTAAACACTTAAAAATGTAGTAATGTCATTGCCTTGATCACACAATATCCTACCGAGAAACATTCATCTTTAAGAAAGATAGCACAATTGGGGGGCCTGGGTAGCTCAGCGAGTAAAGACGCTGACTACCACTCCTGGAGTCGCGAGTTCGAATCTAGGATGTGCTGAGTGACTCCAGCCAGGTCTCCTAAGCTACCAAATTGGCCCGGTTGCTAGGGAGGGTAGAGTCACATGGAGTAACCTACTTGTGGTCACTATAATGTGGTTCTCGCTCTCGGTGTGGCGCGTGGTGAGTTGAGCGTGGATACTGCGGAGAATAGCGTGAAGCCTCCACACGCGCTATGTCTCCGCGGTAACGCGCTCAACAACCCACGGGATAAGATGCGCGGATTGATGGTCTCGGATGCGGAGGCAACTGAGATTCGTCCTCCGACACCCAGATTGAGGCGAGTCACTACGCCACCACGAGGACTTTAGCGCATTGGGAATTGGGCATTCCAAAGTGGGGAGAAAAAGGGAGAAAAAAAGAATGATAGCACAAGCAAATTTTTATGCAAAAAAACAAAAACAAAAAAAAGTATAAAATATATAAGTATATATACTTTTTAAAGTATATATATAAGAATATGGGTCTATACTGAAATGACCAAACTATGGACACCTGTGTGATCATACATCCACTAAAAATGACCTTGGGGCCAGCTGGTTAAAAGTAACTGCAAAAAAGTTAGTTCTGAGAAAAGGTCTAGTGTCATTTGAATACAAATGTAACTTGGTTTGATATTTTGTTATTTAAGAAAAATCTCGCACACAATGTCCATAGAAACAATCTTCCAGGATATTTATTAAGAGGCCAAAAAAGTGCAAAAGAACGTGCAAGAACAAAACGTATATTTATTTACTTTTAAACCTAACTGTGGTATTGATATCTTCTTCTGGAGATATTGGTGGAAATTTTTGAATTAGTTTAGCATCTTTTGACCTGACAGCTCCTGCTTTAGTTCTTCCTAATGTGCGTTCTTCTACATGCTGGTTTAGAAAACAGGTTTTTATAAAAATAAGGGAAAAAAAGCAAATTCAGATTATTTTATTGGTGAGATTTCCCACATTATTATCCTGCCCGACTGAACGCTTCTGAGCCCAAGTGGTCTTGACAAGCTTTCATTGTTTTGTTTTTTTTTGCCAAATATTCACTGTCATTAATTTTATATTTTGCACGTACAAAACGTTTTCGGTGACCAAGTAAAAACTATTTATTTAATGCAAAGACATTCATAAATTTTTAAGCGTTTTTTGTGGGCCACTTTATATTCACTAGAGGTGTAACAACCAATACAATCTATATTTATACATTTGCCTCCTCCACTTTTTAGAAGAGAATCAGTCCTTTTCAAAGACTCATGAGTGAATATATCCCCCCTATTTTTCAAATGGTTCACTGCATGCGTTATGCAGTATCAAGTCTGACCTGTAAAACAGGACTGATGACTGAATTACAGACTGTACTCTCCCACTGCTCTCTGGACCTGCGTGATGACAGATCCTGGACACCACCTGGCACAGAGAAAAAGGTGTCAGTGTTTTTATATTGTATAGAAACCCACCATAGAAATCATTATAGGGGAAGTATTTTTTTGTGGTTATTCTTCAGTTGCAGTAATTTATGACTACACATTTGGCTTGCCTTTTAAAGGCTGCAACTTTTAACTGGCTTTAGTATCTTAAAAAAACAAAACAACATTTTTAACATCAACTTAGGTTTTCTGTTAAGATAATTTGTTTACACTTGTGGACAACTACTTCCATCCATATTATTTTAATGCTATAACTGAAATGTATGTGACATAGGAGAATGTTTAACATTAGTCAAATATTAATCAATATTCAGACCTGTTGTTGTTTGTAAAACCCAGTTGAGGATCAGATGCACTATGATGGCAGTGTCATCCATATTAAGATTTAAAGTCTTCCCAAGAACCTTCATGTCCTTTTCAAGATGTTGCCAGAGGAACTCATAGACATCCTTAACAGTTGGGTGGATCATAGATCTGATGCCCTGAGAAGAGTCAAGACCTTAGTTAGTAATACTTAGGTATGAATAATGCACAAATTGCATGAGTAAGAAGTTAACTTTCAGCAGAGATGGCTCCTTCAAACCATTTTACCTGCTGGTGGTGAATGGCCCCTTGCAACATGGCCAGGTGAAGACATAGGCGGAGGACACAAGATTGTGCAAGAGACAGGTTCCTGTGTGGGGCTTCAGACCGGTTTTCAGCTTCCCCCAATATATGTCCTGGTTGTGTCTGGTCTGTGATTTCATGGGCTTCAGTAAAACCTGCCACTGGGTTATAATTGTGGCCTCCTATACGCACTCCACATGTGGCACAATTTGACAAAGTCACTGGTTTACCACACTAAATAAATGGATATAAATACAAGATCACACTCAATTATTCCTTGAACATTGTATAATTTTTTATATATATAAAAATGACAGAAAAAATAAATAAATTTCTCACCTCTCCCACAAAGCATGCATGACCATTAGCACAATCTATAAGGCAGCAAAGAAAAATTATTGTGGTCAATAGTTAGAAAAAAAAAAAAGAAGAGTATTGAAGCTATTCAATCTCGCCATGGAAAGTCCCACTCACAATACATCTTTAGTTTTTTCTCTTTGAGCCACTTCTGGACCTCACTGGTGTGGTCGTCCGGCATAGTGGGTAAAAAGGCTCCCTGAGCAAATGTGGAAAAATTCATGATTATTAGTGGTGGACCACATAGGTGTTTTAATGGCAGATGCCGATACCAAAAAATATAGAGTGCAGGATGGCTGATGGCTCATGTTTTACATTTACACTTAAGACGCTTTTTTCCCAAAGTGACTTCTAATGCATTCAAGGTTTACATTTTATCAGCTTGTATGTTACCTGGGAATCAGACCCATGACTTTGGTATTGCTAGTAGCATGCTCTACCAGTTAAGCTAAAGAAACCCAGATATAATTACAAAATGATGATATGTGATATACGATTTCACATCATCAAATGAGATGTAAAACACTTATTAAACTTCATATAGTGTAGCTGCGTGTCATTAGTAGTAAACTGCAACAGCCATTTATATTTGGAATTACTTAAAGGTGAAAATAAAATTGGCAGATCGCCAATCAAATGCAAATCACTTGAATTATACCTCCTAAATGTGGCTTATTCATTACTGTAACTGAGTCCTTACTGTCATGTTCTGAGGTTGAGAGGAAATCAAGTGGAGTGGACTGAGCAGTCTGTTGCCACTGTGAAACACTACACTGGCATGCAACAGGAGCTCCAGCAGAGGGCGACGTTGAGAAGGTACACCTGCGTTGAGACTCAGGTGAGATCCTGGTCCTCCAATCTGATTGGCTAAGAGGGCAGTGCAGAGGTCTCTGACATGTCCTGATACGTTCTCTCTAATAAAGTCCTTCAAGAAGTTTATCTCCTGTTGAGATAGGAAATTAATACATGAATTAATTGCATTGGCTCACAGAAATTTAAAAACACAAAGTCTTGGTCTGCCAGTGCAGAGTGTTTTGCATGCTGTCCCCTAAAAGTTACAGTGAGCCTCTTGTGGCACCAAATGGAATTGCAAAAATAATAATCGTTTTCAAACATTTCTCCCAAACACTCCTCCTGCCCCTTTTGAAAAAATGACACACTTCACTTTTAATTCTCTCTTTGTCTAACCCACTTTTACCTGTGCTTGAGGATAGATTTCTCTTTCAGATGACATGAGACGACAGGTGACCTGTCTGAACACAGCTAGAGTCAGCAAGGCGCTTTTCAAAGAGCCTGAACTGCCCATTGCCTGAAATAAATACTTGTACTCAATTTCCAAGGAAAATATAACATCATATCATCACATGTCAAAACACATGCCATTGTCAAACATGTTCTTAATCAGACCTCTGCTATGAAGCTCTCTTATCATTAGCTGCTACCTATAATTAACCATTAGCTTTAAGACTTGTACAGTATCATATGCTTTACATTTCAAATGTTAGTCTTAAGTCTTAACCCTAAGAAGGCTTTTTTGATCACACAATATGTTTTTTGTATGTGTTGTATGTTTATTATAGCAGGAGACTCTGACCTGTAGGGCATCTTTCAGCCCATCAGTCCTGCCTTCCTGCAGTGCTTGTCCGACTCCATCTCTAAGAATCCGGTATGACTGACCACAACACAAAAACCGATCCACCTCTGCAGGAATCAACCTCTGTAGAAAGGACAAAACCACAGTGATAACTGAGCTGTCTTAACAAAAAAAAAGCCCTAAATCTTTACAAAATAAAACTTTTACAAACAAACATTACTGTATTTCTTCAGAATACTAGAACCAATGAGAACTTGTCAAAGATCATTTGTATTGGTCGTACATGAAGGCGTAGTATCTCAGCAGGGAAGATCCATTCATAATCAGCGCTGCTGATCAGCACTTGTAGACAGTCCATGCCAGCATGCCTGTTGAGCGCTCGGAGCAGATAAACTCTGTACCAGTCATGGTCACAGTACTCACACACAGCTTTTACCTGCTCCAAAAGCTTTAGCTCCACAATATCACAATTACCTGAAAGTTACCAAACATACAGAAGGTCAAAACAATTGTACAATATTTGTATAAACATAAAAAGACAATTTGCAATCTCTTCTTATCAATGGCGGTTCTAAGGGGGAGGGGGGGCTGTGCCCATGTGTCAATAAGCCTGGTCCTCCCAGTGACCCCTGTAAATTTTGGAGTGGAGAGAAGGGGATGAAGTTAGTTTTAAGTTTGTTCATTTGCTGAATATTCTCCTACTGTGCAAAATGGACTTTTTATGTATAACTTACATGTCAATTGAATGAATGCTTGGACACCGTCGATGTTTTAGTGCAGTGTGGAGAATTTTCAGATGGTCCCTTATTTACGCTAGGCAATGAAAGTGCATTACAGCATTTTCAGGCATAATTCTAAAGCTACAAGTGTTGACTGCTTCGAACACAATGTTTTATGGCTGTATAGTATATTTATTTACTTTTAAACCTAACTGTGGTATTGATATCTTCTTCTGGAGATATTGGTGGAAATTTTAGAATTAGTTTAGCATCTTTTGACCTGACAGCTCCTGCTCTTCCTAATGTGCGTTCTTCTACATGCTGGTTTAGGAAACAGGTTTTTATAAAAATAAGGGAAAAAAAGCAAATTCAGATTATTTTATTGGTGAGATTTCCCACATTATTATCCTGCCCGACTGAACGCTTCTGAGCCCAAGTGGTCTTGACAAGCTTTCATTGTTTTTTTTTTTTTTTTTGCCAAACATTCACTGTCATTAATTTTATATTTTGCACGTACAATGTTTTGGGAAGTTGGCATGTCCTGTGGTGTGAAAATGCTTTAAACAACATTTTCAAATTTTTGTATAATTATTATGCATACAGCTTTTATTAACTCTTTTATGAATACAAATTGAGATTTTACATGGAATACCATTTTACAGCAACATGGCAAAATGCCATAGAGTTTGTGGGCAAAACCAGAATGCTATGGTGTATTGACTCAAACATTTGTCATGAGCCTTTTTATTCATCATTTATACAAAATTTTGGTTGTTAAATCTTGGTTGTCATCAAAAAACTGTATTACGTTAGCAAATATAAAATAGCAAATTTTGTTACTTGTACAGAGGACATTTAAGGTATAATGCAGTTGTCCCCCTACAAAAACACCTGGCCCCAGCCTGGCCCCCCCAGTTAAAATGGTCTAGAACTGGCACTGCTTCTTTCTGTGTTCAGTTTGCTTATGCATTTGAAGAAAATTGTAATAGGGTGTCCCTTAAACTAAGTAATCATGCAGTTTGATGTGTTAGTTGTCTTTATTCTTGTGATGTTTTTGCCTTTAATCTCCCTTGAAGGTGAAGGTGTCATTTCTTTATGTTAAAATACTTCTAATATCCAAGCATAATTGCAGATGGAACTGAGGCCCCCTCACCATTTTTTTGGTCAACAGCTTTGGGCAGGATATGGGCAGCTGAGTCCAGACACATTCTGAGATGAGCCATAGACAGCAGAAACTCAGCTGGGTCATGCTGTCTGGAAGTCGTCTGTTTACGAGCCAATCGGCTGAGGAAGTTCACATTCTCCTGCAGACATCTATGATTCTCTTCCACATCAACAGCTCCATTTAATCCAGAACAGAGCAAGGAATCCTGAATAAACACACATCTGCTTTTAGACACAAATATGCAGAGCTTTAACAATAATTAAACTGGCTGCAACTGTAAATGGAAGCAATAGTGATGATTGCCTTCAATAATGAGTGAATAAGTCTTGCAAATACACCTGGGACAGGTAGAATTACAAAAGGGTGGGATTATCACACACCTGGAAACAGTTGACAAAGAGCCGATAGAGTTCAGTTCTGTCCTCCTGGTCCAGAAGCTTGCTCTCCAAGTTTTCTAAGTAGCTTTGAATATGCTTCTTCACCTGTTTGAAGCTGGAGAGATCACCTTATATCAAACTGTATCAAATCTTGATGAGAAACTTTTGAGTGTTAAGCAAAACTCTCAAAACAACTGTGAAGTCGAAAGTTCAGTACACAAAGGCAATACTGCAACTTTAAAGTTAAATACAGCATGTGAAGACACATATGAATGAATGTGTATGTACAGTACATGTATTTGTGATTGTTATTGCAGTATAACAGTAGGTACCTATATTGCAGAAGGAGTTTAGGCAGCACAGAGCGCACTACAGGGCTTTGGTCAACACACTCCAGGAAAGGTGTGAGATCTCTGGTCTTATAAACATCTCCTGTAACATATGCACATACAGAGAGTACATCATTCGTTTGTGTCCGATCTTTTCAATGAATTAGTTAATCTAGTTTACAACACCGGTGTGAATGATTTGTTCATGAATTGGGTTGATCCAGTTCTCAAGTGAAATACATAAAAGACTCAATGATCCAGTCGCAATGGTTAAACTACTCACTAGAGGGGAGGATTATCAGTGAATAATGATTACATTTCAGTCTGTGTCTTACCCAAAGCTATTCAGAAGACTTGGAATGCAGCCAGAAGCTGTTTGGACCACTTTATTATACTCATATGGTCCAATGAAAATGACCGGCCCACTTAGATTGTTTATGAATCTCTCATATTGCATATATTATCACAAGATATTGTATTAGATCTTTTTATCAACCTTTTTTTTTTTGTATTTATGATAGGTATTGTACTCCTTTTTTGAACATATTTTAAAATATATATATTTTTATTGATAGAAGGATTCATTGAACTGAGCTCATACCGGGCTAGTGGGTGCACTCTCTGCGGAAAACAAAAGATTATATAATAATTACATAATAAATTAATAACCAATTACTTGATCTGAACAAAATATCATCATTTGTCATTTTAAAGCTTAGAATCTGAATCTGGAATCCTACTAGACTTGCCACGACATCATAATTTTCACACCGATGCGGTGTTCACGTTCAAACCGACTAACACCTGTATTACCGCTGGTTGGACGCCAAGTGGCTATGGGGTAATTTTCGTTAAACAATAGCCTACACAATAACGCAAGGCAGCTTAATTTCAAACTTTGAACTTTATTTTATATTTATTTTAACAAAACATTCAAATGAAACTGAAAACAATGAAGCGCAATTAAAATGTGTGTTGTTCAACTTTTTGAAAGATCGCTTTTCAACAGCTGTGAAGGGCAACATCTCTTTGGCAATGAACCTACTTCATAGGTGCATTCTCTCCATCATGGGTTACCGGTCAGGTATTTCGTTGTCTTTTTGTGGGTTGTTGCGGGTTTAATGTTAGTGTTTTATTACCTTTCATCCCAGGACTCGGCTTCGGAAGGGTAATGACTTTGAATGTGTGTGAATAAATTTGTATTGTTCCCTCCTAGGGCTGGGCGATATGCAAGAAATATGTTCACAAAAAAAAAAAAAAAAATCACAATATCCAATTACATCACCAACCCACCGGCTGAGGGATCGGTGAATATTCTTGCTTTAGTGATTTTGCAATGAAAATTACATTATTTACTTATACTTATTTAAAAAACTAAAAACTTAAACCAAAGACATTTCTAAATTCAAATTGCACTTCAAATGAATGAAAAAGCAATTAAAATAAAGTGGTCAAAAAAATAAATAAATCATTTACCGTCATGCAAGTATCCGTCTATGACAACAGGTGGAAAATTACTAATACAAATTAAGATCTAAAAACAATTATAAATGTAAACATAATAATTATAATGATGATAATAATCACTGAAATATAAATCATGGTTCAAGGTGAACGTGTTTTTGTATTATTTTATGATTTAATCACAGATGTATAGGCTATATAAAAGTGACCCTGCAGAGTTGTTCACAACAAACTGCTCTGTGGAAATACAGCGAAATGAACTCAAAGCAACTCCCGAACTGAGATGGTCTGACATCATTTTTCCAAATTTCAGAAGACTGAAACTAAAAAAGAGTGAGAACCCTTTACATACGCGTGTTCCAAGAGACGGCACGCCTCTGAACAAACAGTGCATCAGACATGTGCATAAATGGCTTTTCTGTTATCTGTTCTTAAAAATATAATAAAGTGTGTTTCTTCAAGTAGGTGTCTGTGTGTCTAACAGCATTTCTTGTGTCATTCTGAATCCGAGACATCTTACATACTACCTTGCACATTATATTCGCAACCTGCAATTAAACATCTTCTGTCAGTGCGCATACTTTGCTGCCAGTAATTTGATATGTTGGTAAAGAACATCCGGCTTTCAATGCGTTATTTGATAATGAACCTTAATTTATCATGGGTCACAAATCTTCATTAGGCAACTATTCTTTATTTAAGGCTATTCTATTCGTTAGGCTATTGTATTGATATTGGAAGTTCCATTTATAATGTTTCCCCCTTTTACCCAGTATAAAATTTCACACCGGTGTTGTCCCTTGTACCGAGTAAAACCGGTAACACCGTACAACGTGACAACCCTAGATCCTACCAATTCTTAAAAACTGCTTTTTAATTTGCTGAAAAATAAGAACTGTTTTGTTCTCACCATTTGCAAATTTGTTTTCACAACAATTATATTCAGAGTTGGTAAAACCATAAAAAAGATGAGATAGCCATGTGTTATATATCGTTGGAAAGGTCTCAGTTCGTAGAATGCAATGAGCAAATTAGTTTCACTCAGAGGCCAAACTGCAGTGAGTTTTAGTGTATGAAATTCCCACAGACACACATAAATATAATAAACAGGAGTGTCTTTTTGTGATGTTTCTCCTTAATACTCCCTGAAACATACATATAACATAGACAATGACATAGCTTAACTTACAGCAGACTATCCCAATTCAAATGAGCCCAAACACAACATAATATGATAAGTAGATCTTTAACTATTCCTTAAAGCGTGTACATGGAAAGACAATGCATAAAAGGGCGCTCAACTCATATTATGTGTGTGTGTGCACATGTCTGAGGACTTTGTGTGTGCAAACACACATCCACATACGTGCTCATCTAAAGGATTTTATTTCTATTGGATTAAGTAAAAAAAAATTGTAAGAAAGAAAAAGTAATCCAGGTCAAAATGACCGGAACACAACATAAGGGTTAGAAGCTTGAAAACTGCAGTTCCCATTCATTGTAATTGCATGGAATAGAGTGACCAAATACACTCTTCAAAACATCCCCCTTTATGTTCTACTGACATTTCATTTGGGGTGAACTGTCCCTTTTATAAACCACACTGAAATCCCCCTACCTTGTGCTGAGATGAGGAGAGAGAAAAGCAGTTCAACCAGATCCTCTGGGGGGTCTTGTTTATCAGTCAGACAAAAGCGAGAGACCACCTCCAGGAAAAAGCTGTTACAACATTTCCTTATCTCTTTATGCTGTCTCAGGGCTAAACTGTAAAAGACACAGAATCAAACAAACATTCAACTTAAAAATGAACTACAGTAATGAAGTGAATTGTCCCTTTAATTTATGAAAATTATAAGGAACAATTTTCTTGTTTCATTCAGTGGGTATCAGAGATTACACAGAGCAGGAGTTAAACTCACTCTACATTTCTGGAGACAGTGGGCTGGTAGTTGTTGGGCAGAGATGCTCTGCACACGGGACAGTACTCAGATCCTTCTCTCTCTATGGATCTCTTCAGACAGGACAGACAGAACACATGATCACAGGGAAGAGCAGTGGGCTTTGACAGATCCGACAGGCACACTGAACACTTCACACCAAACCTGTGTAGAACGAGCACACAGAGTCAATAACCAAAGGAATTATTAGTGCTGAAAAGGAACGATATGTATGGCATCCATTAATGTACAGTCAGATGGACATTATTATGATCAACATTTGTTCTGAGCAATGTTTTCATTTTTTTCCTTAAACTGAGCCCTCCTGAACTTCTGTCCATCTATCAAAAGGGCTAAGCTCAACATAAAATTTATACTAAAGTCCTAAGAGGCTATTTTAGAACAGTTTGATTTGCAAAACCACGAAATGATGCGAAGAGAGCAAGATGTTGCTATGGACAATGGAGAAATATATAGTTTAGCGATCGTTATACAAAACTTTTTGACTGCTTAGTGTCACAACTGACCAATCAGAATCAAGTATCCCAGAAAGCTGTGTAAAAGAAATACGTTTACAGAAATACATGGTGTATTAAAAATAGTACAGACAAAAAGCAGTTTATAAAGTCATTAGTTGTATCTAGTCAAATATAATACAAATTCTAAAATAAAATAAGTAATTACAATAGCAATAGTTTTCAATAATATAAGCATACTACTATTATCAACAGTAGTACAGCTCAAGAAATTCAAGTGTACCTTAGTTCTCTGCTGATGGACTCATCGTGAAAACCATTGAGAATGCGGATGATTTGCTGAAGATTGCCTTTGCTTCTCAAATCAGGAGACTCTTCCATCAACTGTGAGAGAAGAAAAAGTATAAGCAAAGATTTTTAGGAGAATATTTCAGCTCTGTAGGTCCTATATCTTCAGAAGCGATACGACAGGTGTGGTTGAGAGATAGATTAATATTTAATTTAGTTTTACTATAAATTCTCCTCCCTGCCCAGTAGGTGGCGATATGCACGAAAAATGTGAATCGCCAAAAATAAAAGAAGAAGAATGTGAAAGTGAAAGTGGAGATTGATAGTAATAAAGGGCTTTCAACCACACCTATCATATCGCTTCTGAAGATATGGATTTAACCACTAGAGTTGTATGGATAACTTTTATGCTGCCTTTACTGTATGTCCTTTTTTAGCTTCAAAATGTTGGTCCCCATTCACTTGCATTGTGAGGACCTACAGAGCTGAAATATACTTCTAAAAATCTTTGTTTGTGTTCAGCAGAAAAAAGAAAGTCATACACATCTGGGATGGCATGTAAACATTGAATTCTCTGACAAAACCTAATAAACAGACAAGACAGGAAGTGTAAGACTCACCCCATGTAACTGGCTGCAGTGTTTCAGAGTCAGTGTTTCTATCCTCTCATCTCCTACTTTCATCTTAACTATCACCTGCTCAATGAAGGCAGCCACTAGCATCATCCCATGCCACACTGACCTAAGCGTGTAAAATAAAGTTTATCAAAATTTCTCATTACATATTAATGCACCATTATTTTACTGTGTATTTAGCATAGAATGTGTAATCATGACATCTTCTATTTTCTAATTTCTGCAACATAATCTTCATAACTCACTTTATAGTGTCCAGCTGGCTCAGACAACCAGGGCTGCAAAGGGCACAATAGCTTGGACTGAACACTCTCTCTAAACACGGCTGCAGCTGCTCAACACAATTCAAGAAGGTCTGGCACTCAGATTTTGATGTTAATGGTAGGAGCTTTGTTTCCTCAACACAGATACCAACAGCTAGAATGTCCTCACACTGTAATAAAACAACACAAAATAAAGCTCTCTTAATCCCGCAGAACATGATTTCATTTACAGTACATATAGTGGTTTGATTATACTCAGTTATATTTGGTCTGTTAGTAGTTATATTACAATATAGAAGCAGTTGAAATAGGCACTGGGATCTAAGTCACCATCGTATGTTGCATTTTGTATGCTGGTCCCCAGCATGGGATGCTGGCATCACACCACAAGGCTTCTTCGCAAGCTAACTTGGAAACTCATGCTGGTCTTATTTGGTCTTCTCAGCAAGGCTAATACACTACCATCTCCTAGTTCTCACCATATCAGGAGCTTCTTTCTTTAGTCTCGGCTGCTGGATGGTTTGTACCAGCTGGGGATTGAGCTGAAAGGCATGTGATAATGTGTCCAGGCGTGGTGCATAGATTTGGGCTGCTGCAAGGATCCATGATGGGGAAAGCTCAGGGGTTACTGACATATCTTTCTGCAGAGCATACACACAACCCCACACTGCAGTAGAGAAGACCTGTGAGCAAATGCACACACACCCACATTAGAAAATTAGAACAAATACTTTAAATTTGTGTAACAGATAAAACATTTGTGTGTATCTCACCCTTAGCTCTTCCTCAGACTGGATTTTGAATGACAGAAGTACATAGTCAGTCAGGTAGCGCTGACCCAACTCAAGTCTCTCTCCCTCTGAAAGTTTTTCGATATAGTTGCCAAGTCCACTGCTTGACACAGCACTAACAAACTGCTGAATCCTCACTTTGTTGCCTTGATCAGCGCCTGAGACAAAAAGGGACATTTCACCAAAAATGTACAATTCTATCATAAATTTCTCACCCTCTTATTGTTCCAATACTGTATTACTTTCTTCCATGGAACACAAAAGGAGATGTTCAATTTTTTGCTAAATTAATTGTTTGGTTAGAAGATGCAATGAAAGTGAATGGCACTGAGGCTGTCATTCCGCCTAACATTTTCTTCAACGGAAGAAAATAATTTGGGTTTGAAACAACATGAGTGTGAGAAAATGATGGCAACATTTTCATTTTTGGTGAACACTCTCTTTAAACATTTTAGACGCAGTTAAAAGGGAAAGCATGGAGAATACTGTTTTGCATGATTTTGCATCCTAAAGCTGCAGGGGCCGATTGCACCAGATGTGCGTAAGTTAAAACTTAGCCTAGTTGTGGCGTAAATGGGCACTAAGTCACAATTTACGCACTACTAAATATTTGAGCGTTGCACCATTAAACTTAGGTAGGACGTAACCCTACGTATAAACTAAATATTTACAGCAGACTCCGACCAGGAGTAATGGATGGAATGAAAAAGCAGACTCATTTAATGACATCAATGAGCTCATGTTTTGGTTGACAGGCATCAATCCCTTCGACATATATGATGATGTTGGCATTTACACTCGTTTACATTTACGAGAGAGATAAAAAAAAAAATTACTTTTAAACAGGTCTTCAGCATGAAACTGATCTAATGGTGCTGTTTTCAGGATTCATCGCCCGGTGTGAAGTTTCAACACATTCAAAATATATATATATATAGGATATTAAAATGAATAAATATCTATTTTTCCAGCCTGTTGTATTAGTATTTATTTATCACCCCTTATTTATTTTAGATACAGTTCCTTTATATTGTTATTTACACAGGGCAAATATGCTATTTATTAAATCTGCTTTTATTACGTATCCTATTTTAATGGGGATAAAATTTATTACAACTACGTGAACAAACAAGGTTTGAACATCAACCGTAACAAGATCAAATTGAAGCTGATGGCTTTTTAACGTGTTTGTGTACAAATTTGAAAGCTGCTTATTGGATAAATTCAGGTAAACATCATATTATGCAAATACGCATTACTTTAGAGTTAACTAGTTAAGTTAACTACTAGTTAAGTCTTGCCTTAAGAACAGGTGGTGCAACCAAATTAAGCACTGACTTAGTTACAAACTAACTAGTAGTTACTAAGCCCTTCGTGTGAACTTTACGTCCCAACTTACGTGAGAACTGCTGGTGCAACCCTACCCTGGTGTTTTACCCAAAATGTGTGTATGTGGTATCTGTTTAGCTAACTGGCCAATTGTAGCTAATCACATAAAAAATTACCTCGTATAAACTCTGATTCCTCCCACAAACTTTGGCAGATTTTTTTCATCAGCCAGCTAAAAGGAGCAGCACAAGGGTGTTCCTCTTCTCCAATAAACAGGTGACACTGCACGTTAATCTCCTGCTCTGGAGCACTAATGGTGAAAAAGCCTAATCAGTTGCAGTTAAGACATTTGAAAGCTTTTTACCTTTTATACCTTTCTGCCTCCAACAAAAATCAATGAACAGTGCAATAGAACTGTTTAAATGGCAGTTACAGCTATCACACAACAGTATTATCTTGAAGTGTCTCTATGTCAATAATGAGAGTGTTAGAACATGTTTCTCATTGGGCATTCAACACTAAACAATTGCACAGTGTTTACTAAGGTTGTAATACATTTAAAAATACCTTGCATTCTGTGAGAGTGTTAGGTCAAGGAGTTGTTGATCTTCAAAGATATCCAGCCAGAACTGGACCAGTCCCTCGCTGAGCCCTTCCCCATACAATAAATACAAATTACGGTCTCTGTCCAACACCTCTAACACTCGGGCTAGCACTGGGCTCAAAACACCTTGTAGACTACGCCACAAAGTGTGCCTAAAGACAAATACATAAAAAATGTTTTGATAAAGATAGACAGATTAGAGATAACCAACCAGTAATCCAGACTGACAGATAGATTATTTTGTATTGTTTGTCTTTTTGTTGGGTTGTTTTTTATATGTTTTATGGAGTCTGAAGTGGCATTGCAGTGTTGCAGTACCGAAGTGTTCCGCCTTCTTGTAAGGCTTCACGGTTCTTTGCCTCTTTATAAGCCCAGTCTTTTGCATTAGGAATCAGCTCCTCCCTTTGTATCATTGCAATCACCAGCCTCATTTGCAACACTTTTTGGAACCGTACTGAAAACACACAAAGAGAGACCACACTTGTAGCTGTAAACATGATATATTCTCACAATTTCTAGATTAAGCAATACTTTACAATTATACAAATTTAATAGGGTAAACAGCGTCAAAAAAAAGGTTATAAAACCAACCAACCTCCTGTTTTCCCAGGGTCATCTCCCAGAAGGCCAAACAGTATGTTCATGCGCTCCATACTCCTGGAGGTTTTTTTACCTGTGTCTCTCAGCAATGACACAGCTTTCTGGGTGCAAGATCTAATGAGGGATAAACTGTGTAGACATGCTGAATCTCCCTGCCAACCAAATACACATAGTGTTTCTGTCAAAAGGTTTGCGATTCCTTTTAATATGACCCATCTCTGCATGTTTAAACCTCTCCATGCATCTGTAAGCTTCAAAGGCATTTACCTTCTGACTTTCTGGTCTGTCCATATCCATTTCTTCAAAATCTTTGACATCTGTATAAAAAAAGATTTTTTCATATTTTGAAGGAAATGTGAGGGGTGCTTGCCCAAATAAAACTTGCTGTAACAATCATGGGTGTTCTGAGTGGTTGCTCACTGATCAAGGGTGTTCTGAGTGGTTGTTTTTATTATTGCATTATAATACCTGATTTCACTGTCTGTGAGATGAGTTTACTTATGGGTATCGCACAAAAAGCCTGTAGATCTAAGCTCATGTCATCGGAATCTCTGAGGTCATCAATATGTGCAGATAGCCAAACTCCTTAAGCAAAAAATGATTTGTTAAGAATGTTTATTTGACAATATCCTGCAAATGTTTCACCTGCCAACATAGTTCCACTTACCTCCTTGAAAGCCAGTGTACTTGTTGCCACTTGTTGTACAATGCTCCCCAATTCTGGAAAGCTTTGTGATGAACACAGTATAGAAGTTGTACTCATCTGACTTTAGGGACAAAATTTCATTCATGGTACAGTATCTGAGGGCAGAGGATTGATACATGAATGGTC
This sequence comes from Myxocyprinus asiaticus, assembly GCF_019703515.2. Lineage (NCBI taxonomy): Eukaryota > Metazoa > Chordata > Actinopteri > Cypriniformes > Catostomidae > Myxocyprinus > Myxocyprinus asiaticus. Next base: position 34,577,280 of record NC_059375.1, read on the forward strand.
ATACATGCATACTTTAATATGGCTTGACACCAAATGAAATCCACACATTTTAATGCAAGTATATTATTTAAAAATGTAGCAATATAACAACACTTTTTTTCTGAAAGTAGTTCTTAGAGATTGCTTTATTTTTTATTTTTTTCAAGCTTACAGCATCAAAGGACTTACTTTGCTGAAGCAATAAGTTCATTTTTGCACATGGACTCATCCATGTCCATCTGAACCAGGAGAATATGTAGAGAGAGCCCAGAATCTCTCAGGAAGGACCTGTTGGTTAAAAAAAAAAAGAGGTAAAACATATTTGAAATTGTGGACCATTTTATGGCTAAAGTGTAAGGTACAAATTACTAAATCAATTCACAGAAAACATCAATAATATAAACTTTGCAAGGTGTGCTTATAAATGATGTCTGAATTGTACCGTATTTTGCAGCAAAAAGAGGCTTCTGTGTCAAACTGGTGTAAAGAGAGCAGAAGAAGCCTTTCAGTGGACAAACCCAAGGCTGCGGCAATCCTTCTCACATCAGCTCCAGTGAGAAGACTGGAGAATGTTGTTATCTAACATAAATAAAATCATTCCCTTTTATGGTAGTAAACTTTCAGGATAAGACATGAAATCAAGTTCATTACAAGTGAAAATCATCAATCACCAAACTTTTGAAAAAGGATACATACATACACCGTCTACAAAAGTGAACATTACCTCTAAGAATCTGCTCTTGTCCTGATCGGTCTTGTTCAAATGGCTGTCTATCAGGTCTCGGAGAGATTTATGGCTTTGCTGATGAAAATATGTTCTCTGAAGTTTGTCTTTTTCTTGATTTCCAAATTCTGAATACTTCAGCCTCAGTATAGAGTCTGGTGTGGCACAGTTCAAGAGAATGCTTTTGGCAGTTTCAAAGGCTTCCTCTTCCTCATCCATGGTTTCAATGTACTCCATGTGCTCTCTTGCCCCGAGGTCATGAGGATTTTCATCCATTTTCACAAGCTCAGAAGCATCTCCAAGAGTGCCAGTGTTTTCAACTTCTGTGTAGTCTACCTTGCTGTCAACCTCCACTGAAGCACAGTCTCCTTCCACCTCTTCAGGGAATTTTCGCATTTCCTTATGTGACTCGGTACCAGTCATATCTTCATCTTTACCAATTACTGAGTGATAAGCTTCAATTTCCTCTCTCTTCCTGTCTATGTCCTTTTCCATGGAAGTGTTAGAGCCCTCTTCACTTGGTTCACTGACGATATCATTCTCGTACATGGGTTCAAAGTTTTTAATAGCTTTATCATGGCCCTGTTTTTGTATTTTCTCTAAAGCCTGAAGGAGTGCACTGGCACAAGCATCACCATGAAAACCAACAAAGGCATCTGATAAGCTAAAATTTGCTGCAGTAGATTCAGATTGCTGAAGTCTTGAGAACTCTTGTGTCCATTTTTTGAGTTTTTCCAAAACTCTGTGCTGCCAAGGAGTCAAATCTGTACTCCTATCAACTTTGTGTTTCTCAAGCCTGTTTTTTAGAGGAACAGGGAACCTTTTGTAGACTTTTTCCTGGTCCTCCACCACAACCAGTCTGAAGTCTCTGTGAACTCGACACTTTACTCTGTGTGAACCAAGCCCCAAGTCGACATACTGCTGTCCACTGAAGTAGACATAATATTGATTCAAAGCATCATACAGGCTCTCATACAGATTGAGGAGATTCAATAGGATCACAGTTCGGCCGGTTTCCATGCATGCCTTTATTCGACTAACATTGCGACATATCTGGGCATACTCCTGGTCTTTTGGAAATCCTGAACCAAACACAATTTCAGGGCATGTGTACTTCTGCTTCGAGAAAATATGGTGTTGGATTATATACAAGGCAGCATTGTTAGTTGTAAGCAAAAGAAGGTAGCGGCACTCTTCGTCATTGTGGCGGTCTATGTTTTGTTCAATCATTTTCAATGTACTTGGCCTTTGAACTTCTTGAACACTCGGGAAGAGGTCCCTGAAGTTATCAAGTGGATCAAAACCATCCCTTTGTCCGCTGAAGTTTCTCAACACGGCTTCTGCCAACTCACGGTCACATGGTTCTTGATCTGAATTTTTGACTGTTGCAAAAATAATTTTTACCAAGCTATAATAATCTCGGAGTCCAAAGAACTGTTCACTGTCATTTTTACAGATGTTTAGGAAGCCCTTTGCCAACTTTGGCAGGAGGTGCTTGATTTTGAGAAGAACGGTTCTGGAGGATGAGCAGATTCCTTCAGCTGTCTCTACTAAGTCTTTCTCACTTGGGTCCCAACGGGACACAAAAATGCCTCTGTTCATTTTTGCTGGGTCAAGAGCCCAGTTTGAGATTCCAACAAATCCAACCTTCATGTGTGGCTGTGGCCTCTCACTGTCTATGCATCCATCCTCTAGAAGAGGATGCAATGTCTTCAGTGGCATCTGAGGAGAGTCCTCTGCAAGTCCTATTTCATCAAGCACAACTACCGAAACATACTCATCAAAGTTCTTATCCTTTTGGAAACGTGCACAGTTCCGAAAGGTTCCAATGATGCCTTCAGGACTTGAGTGAGGGCTGCATTGGAAAGACACCATGTGAACCTCTTTGAGTTTCCTGAATAAATCACAGTGAGAGGCCTGACGCTGCATGGCATCTGCTACAACAGTCTTAGCAAGAGATTTTGAACTCCCTGGCTTGCCAACCAGAAAGAGGGGAATTCTCAACTCAATGCAGACCACCATGAGGAAAACATTCTCTTTTAAAGCCAGATTTTTAGCAATTGTTTCTCTTGTTTTAATGTTCTCAAGAAAAAAGTCTTGGCATGAAGATATTTCCTGCTCCAGTGATTCTTCGGAGTTGAATGGATGAGGAAAGCATTTACTTACAGCGGAGAGGTATGGACCTTTGTTTTCAAGTGACGGATAATAGCAAACACCCACGGCAAGCACCAAGCATTTTAAGGCCATCTGTTCCATTTCGATCAAGTAGTTATTTGGAAAAAGATGATCTCTGTGGTTGTAGAACCAGACCAGGACAGACATTGATCTCTCCACATCCCTAAGACTTACAAAGCTGCATTCATCTTTTTGACTGCGCATGTATCTTTGAGAGGCAGTCAGAACTTCTGTGATCACTTTCTGGCATGTAAGGGGCAAATCATGATCTCTAATTTGTTTTTGCACAATCTGACGAATATAAGACAGTTCAGTTGAATCACTTAACTGCCCAAAATCCCATACGAGAGGCACCATGCTTGGGGGTAAAGGGTGCACACGATACACAAGCTGTCTCATGGGAACTTTACCAAGGCGATCCTCAGTTTCCTCAGCTTTCACTCTGTATCCAAGCCCAGCTCGCTCCAAGCGATCAACCATTTCAGAGCTGTGTCTTCGGTAGGGATTGCAGGCAGCAATTATTTTCAGACCAGAATTTTTCTTCAAAGGGTAACCCTGTACAGTTTTGTCACATAGAACCTCCTTGATTGCACAGATTGCTTCAGTTGTGTTGGCTTCATCAAAAAACAAAACTGTGTCAAGTTTGAAATTTTGGCGATTGTCCAGAGCAAGTTTTTCTGCCTCTCTCACCTTTGTATAGATAGTCTCAGAAGTAGTACCTCCATGAACTTTGACTAGTTTCATGTTTTCAACATCTCTACCTTCACGTTGCAGATCACAGAGAAAGCGCACAAGCCGTGTCTTCCCACAGCCAGTTTCTCCCATGATGATCACTGGAATCTCACATCTGAATCGCATATGAATTGCCAACATCTTCATGACATTGTCAGCAGTGAGTTCATACGTACGGTCTGGATCAAACTGCCCCTTTTTCCAGCCTTTTTGAGCTCCAACAACAAAGGAAATTCTTTGTATTTTGTCTTCTCTCTCTAGTTTGTCAAAGTCCTCAGAAAGGTCAATTCTTTGCCGTTCAAGGCCTGAATACAGCTCTTGTGACATCACATTTCCCATTAACACTTTTCCACTTCGTGGATCAACTGCATTGAGAATAGTTCCACTTTTCTTCACATGAAATCCTAAGAAAGACATTGTCAAATGGTCTGCATTGAAAAAGATGTATGGGTGAGATTCATTTTCCCATCGCTTCCGAATAGTTAGTTTAGCTAGGATATCTGCCTCATCTTCATTCTCAGAGAAAAAGGAGGGGCTTTGGTCAGAGATGTCAACGGAAGGAGATGCAAAGTCTCGAGCCATATGAATCATGAATTTTACAAGGAAGCCTTTAAAGCCACTTAAATTGTCAGCAAGGAAGTCTGGATCACAAAACATGGAATCCTCACAGTCTTTAAGCTGAAGGTTAAGAAACCAAGTAAAGTGCTTCAATTCTGCCCATGATGGGTCCTTCAAGCCACAGTTTGACAAAAGATGATGAAGACAGTCAACTGGATCACCTTCCACCGACTGAGCTTGATATTTGAAACGATCCAAGTTAAAATTCCTGTTGAATCTCTGCAAGTATTGGTAAGGTCTCTGAATGTCTTCACTCATAAACTCTCCCCTATCCATCAGGGGATCTAAGGATGAATACCCCTCTCTTTTTCTCTTGATCTCCAAAGCTTTGACTTCTATAGGGGGTCTGCAGAAGATAGTAGGTAGTGCATGCATAAGCCCATGGTGTGCCTGTACACAGAAAATTTTAAATACAGGTTAGTGCCAGTATTAAACAGCTTTAAATATGAAAGGAGAAGTTTACAAAATGGAAAAGGCAAAACAAGAATTGTACCTCAGTTTGGGTCTTACTGTTGAGACTGGGACGCCGTTGAAGTGATTCAACTGCCACCAAGTGAGCTGCATTTCTCCTCCATATATTTCCCATCCTGTCACTAAGGCATCCAAGAACAAGGAATTTGAAGAGGAACTCCTCCAAACCACAACGTACCTATAGAAACAATTAATTGATTCAAAATATCTAAAATGTCAAAAATGTAGTCAATTTTATAGTTTATATAAATGCATGCTATAATATAGCAAAAAATTATAGAAAATTAACAAACATACTGCTGCAGTATCAATGTGCAACAGCACAGGATCCTGTTCTCTCAGTGGAGTCAGTCTCTGGGACAGAGTTTGGACAAATCCATCCACATCAACACAGGGCTCTATGAGTCTGATTCTTAGACAGGTTGCTGTTGGAAACTCTCTTTTGAACTGCTCAAACAGACGCTTGACATACAGTGACTTCCCTGCATCAAGAATAGGAAGAAATTGCAAAGAAAGTAGAGTATCAGAAGTGAATGTCTTGCCTGTTACTAAAACTTTCTATTTAAGATATAAAAATCCAACACATACCCACGGCTGGACGTTCAGATGCAATCATCCAGACTGAGAGTTTGCTTGGATAGACATGTGAGTGGTTGGCAAGCTCAGATGGGATATGGAAATGATGACGAAGGTAGTCTTTGCATCTTTCTGCAGATATAAACAGACCTGTCTGCACCTTATAGTTGCTGAAGAAGGAAGGAGCATATCTATCCTGGTTTACAGGACAGACCATCACTAGACAGTAATGAGGGCCAGCACTCTTTTCTAGTGTCTCAAAGCATTCCACCAGGGCCACACTAACATCATAGGTCAATGATCCTGGATTGACCAGTGAGTAAATCTTCTGATGATTGCTTGCAGTACCCTGGAATCCCAGACATCGACGAAGGAAGATCTCCACCTCCTCTTCAGTTGTCTCCTCTTGGCACATCAATACCTCATCAATTGTAGGAAGAGGATGCTCTGGGCTCTCTGTGTAAAATGACAGTGTGGCAATAATCAGTTCCGCTACAGGACACTGGATGAGGTTTGGCCTTCCCTCTTGTAGAACAGAAGGAATCTTGCGTTTGACGTACGTTTGATTCATCGCAGACAGACTGGAGAGAAACCGAGCAAGTGTTTCAACATCCACATGGTTGGTGAGGAATCTGGACATTTTCTTTTTAAATTGCATCCATAGGTCCTCCAAACATTCAGTGCCAACATCTGGTAAACTGAAGCCCATAGCCATGTCAGTATCACTGTTCTGTTCGAATTCCTCTGCCACATCACCTTCAACCATATCTTCAATTGTCTCAGTTGCAGTTTCAAAGGCCTCCATGATGTCATTTAAGGTGCAGTCTGGTTTAACAGGGGATAAAAGATGCCACATTTGTTGTGGCACAGGTTTTCTTTTGATATTGACGCTGTTGAGCCATTCGCAAAGATACACCATTTGCTCAGAAGTGTAATAATTCAGTGCATAATGCTGTGAGCGCATCTTAGATAAGAAGGTACACCAGTCTTTATGGAAGTCCTCTAGGGAGCGACACAACTTTTGAAGCTCCTCTACAACTTCACCCTGATACACAACATACTTCCTTAACAGGGAAAATCTTACATAAATGCAGGGTTGCTCTTCAGGGCTGCATGTTATCTCTGCTTCCCAGTCTCGGAAGAGCATATTACCTGCTGTGCGCAACTGCAGAAGGATCTGACCCATCCTCTGGACTCCTTCAAAAACCTACAGGATGAAAACATGGTAACTCTCTACAAAACTCACCTCCATTTCCTTAAAGTGTTGTAAATCTAGACATGCATGTGAGATGGTGAAATATGGTCTTTTATTGGGAACTTATATTATAAGACATCATATTTATTAATTATATATTCATAATTATTTGTAATGTTAAGGCTGGTGGGCAGTTGTGACAATGGACCCACTTGAGTGAACCTGTTAACTTGCTCCCTTCCATGCTCCCCTTTAGATGACATCAGCATGAGCTTATTCCGCAGCTCTAAGAGTTCATTAAGACTGTATGTCTTTTCTCCTTCGTCCTTCATCACCTTCACACAAAAGACATTGTCCAAACCTGTCTACAAACATATCACAACAAGAGTTTTAATTGGATGCTCACAAACACTCCTATTCTATAGAATGTCTGTTTAATACATTTTAATTGTTTTAAAGATACATAATGTGGAAGTAGTCAGAGCCACAGAGCATTTGTCTTTTCAACATTTAAATTTTTAAATTAGTGTCTACTCACTTTCCCAGTGAAATCCACTGGCCATCCTACATGATATACACCTCCATTGTTGATTGCTGAGGCCAGAGAAAGAGAGGACTGCTCAACGGAACCATGGGTTTCTCTTAAACCTTTTAGCCAGTCCAGCCATCGACACGAGTCCCTCTGTATACAAGGCATGTATGGAAATGTTTCATGATTGTGACTTACAAGGTTTCATTTGCATTAACAAAACATGTATTGATATTGATCAACTTTTCATTGGAAGATTAGACTCCTACAAAACAATTAATGATTATATAAAAAATTGTCTTCAACAATAAATACTACAAAGTTTAGCATCACAAACTAACCAATTTATCCAGGAGTTTCTCATCTTTGTCAACGGTGCCCCATACTTGTTTTGCACAGACAATAAACTCTTCAAATCCAGCACTGTTCAGTAGTGAGTAAAGCAAAGGGCTGTAGCCCACAACAGCAGTTTCAAAACTGGCCAGCCTATCAATGTCGGCATCATTCTCTCCAGCAGAAATTGTTGCTAGTTCCATGAAGACTTTCAGGTCCTTTAAACCTGGAGGAAATCAAAGGTAAATTGACAGAAAATTAAAGATTAAACCATTAAATATGATGACTACAGTGCATCCGGAAAGTATTCACAGCGCTTCACTTTTTCCACATTTTGTTTTGTTACAGCCTTATTCCAAAATTGATTAAATTCATTATTTTCCTTAAAATTCTACAAACAATACCCCATAACGACAACGTGAAAGGAGTTTGTTTGAAATCTTTGCAAATGTATTAAAAATAAAAAACGGGGGGAAAAAAATCACATGTACATAAGTATTCACAGCCTTTGTTCAATACTTTGTTGAAGCACCTTTGGCACCAATTACAGCCTCAAGTCTTTTTGAGTATGATGCTACAAGCTTGGCACACCTATTTTTGGGCAGTTTCTCCCATTCTTCTTTGCAGGACCTCTCAAGCTCCATCAGGTTGGATGGGGAGCGTCGGTGCACAGCCATTTTCAGATCTCTCCAGAGATGTTCAATCGGGTTCAAGTCTGGGCTCTGGCTGGGCCACTCAAGGACATTCACAGAGTTGTCCCGTAGCCACTCCTTTGTTATCTTGGCTGTGTGCTTAGGGTCGTTGTCCTGTTGGAAGATGAACCTTCGTCCCAGTCTGAGGTCCAGAGCGCTTCTGGAGCAGGTTTTCATCAAGGATGTCTCTGTACATTGCTGCATTCATCTTTCCCTCGATCCTGACTAGTCTCCCAGTTCCTGCCGCTGAAAAACATCCCCACAGCATGATGCTGCCACCACCATGCTTCACTGTAGGGAGGCCAGGTGATGAGTGGTGACTGGTTTCCTCCAGACATGACGCTTGCCATTCAGGCCAAAGAGTTCAATCTTTGTTTCTCATGGTCTGAGAGTCCTTCAGGTGCCTTTTGGCAAACTCCAGGCGGGCTGTCATGTGCCTTTTACTGAGGAGTGGCTTCCGTCTGGCCACTCTACCATACAGGTCTGATTGGTGGAGTGCTGCAGAGATGGTTGTTCTTCTGGAAGGTTCTCCTCTCTCCACAGAGAAACGCTGGAGCTCTGTCAGAGTGACCATCAGGTTCTTGATCACCTCCCTGACTAAGGCCCTTCTCCCCCGATCACTCAGTTTGGCCGGGCAGTCAGCTCTAGGAAGAGTCCTGGTGGTTCCAAACTTCTTCCATTTACGGATGATGGAGGCCACTGTGCTCATTGGGATCTTCAATGCTGCAGAAATTTTTCTGTACCCTTCCCCAGATCTGTGCCTCGATACAATCCTGTCTCGGAGGTCTACAGACAATTCCTTGGACTTCATGGCTTGGTTTGTGCTCTGACATGCACTGTTAACTGTAGTACCCTATATAGACAGGTGTGTGCCTTTCCAAATCATGTCCAATCAACTGAATTTACCACAGGTGGACTCCAATCAAGTTGTAGAAACATCTCAAGGATGATCAGTGGAAACAGGATGCACCTGAGCTCAATTTTGAGTGTCATGGCAAAGGCTGTGAATACTTATGTACATGATTTTTTTTTTCGTTTTTTATTTTTAATATATTTGCAAAGATTTCAAAACAAACTTCTTTCACGTTGTCATTATGGGGTATTGTTTGTAGAATTTTGAGGAAAATAGTGAATTTAATCCATTTTGGAATAAAGCTGTAACATAACAAAATGTGGAAAATGTGAAGTGCTGTGAATACTTTCCGGATGCACTGTATACAGTATATTTGTCCTCACATCAAAACTATAATAGACAAATACTGAAAATCTTACTTGGAATTTGGGTTTGGACCCATTTGATGAGAATATCACTGTCCAAAAATGCCTCCAAACAGGCTGTGTGCTGGCGTTTGATATCTGCCAGATTTTGCCTGGCTTTGATGAGATCATCACTCAGTGATCCCAGAGTCTTTTGTCTGAATGATTCGTCTCTCTATACATAGAAACATTAAACTTTCACAAAACTACAAAAAAACACCTACATGCTAATTTAGTGTTACAATAAAGATTGATCTCTTACCACTTGAGTCAGGCTATGTATATGGCTGAAGTCTCCTTGCAATCCCAACCTATCTTTTATTTCCAATATGACCTCAGCAGTTTCAGCAGCATGGTGAAGGCGTCTATATTCTTGAATCTGATTGAGGCGATGATCTGGCCAGTTCTCATCCAAATCCTGACTGCTTTTTAGCATAATGGCCATTAAAGTAAGCTCTTTCTTTAGCAGATTTCCTTCACCTTGGTCTCCACACCAATCCAAAGCCTGGTCCACCTCTTCAAAACAAGCTACTCCACTGGCAATCCGTTGACCAAGGTTGAGGAATTCAGAGAGACAAGGCCTCCAGATTCTGTCATGGACCTCTGTAAAGTCTAGTGAAAATGGCGGAGGACCAGGCATCATATGTTCAAGAGCTTTTGCCTTTTCTATCCATGAATATAAAAGAAGGTTACTTGCATTCACTTCATGCATCTCCCATCCCATGTCGTGCACCAGCTGATTAGCACTGTAACATAACACCCGCCTTGTGCTTGTTTTGTTGAGATCCTCTTTGGAGAAATATGTTTGCACTTCAACCAATTTGTCCAGTGCTATTGCCTGCAGATCAGTTTTGAAAATTTCTTCCAGGGAAGAAACCTCAGGTACTGTTGAGACATTTGTGTCCACAATCAAAGTAGGAAATACCAAGTTTTACTATTAGCATACCAAAAAGCAATACAAGTTATCTTAATGAATATTATCTTGCTTTAACCTCTCTCATTAAAATCTTTAGAAAGCTTAAAAAAACAAAAAGACATACGTTGCATTTTTATCATAAAGTACCTTTCTTACCATATATAACATTGGAAATCTTTCCCAGCATGTTAGTGAGAATGGTCATGTTCCTCCTATGTTCTTCAAAGACTTTCAAGTCATATTCTCTTTGGCTGAGTAGCTCTGGAACATTGATGGTGATATTCTCTTCTTTGTTGTTCTTCTTATCTAATTCAAACAGAAACAATAAAGTGAATAGCTGGTACTTAATCACGTCACAGTAAGTAATTATAAATAATAAAAACATGGAGTGCATAACACTTACACTGGTTGTACAGCTTCTCAAATTGACTCTTATCTTTAAAGATGGTCTTAAGGTGGCCCAGGGGTAAACTTCCCTGGCAAAGATTCTGAATCAGAGAACCCAAGTATGACTGACTATCTGCTATTAAATGACTAGCATCATCATTCAGCTTCCATTGATTCCATTTGTCTGTGGAAAGGAAATGTAAGTCACAGTGTTAATAAACTGTTGTTGTGGGTGAAGTGTGAAAAAATAGTTAGGATCATGAAACTTTTTAAAAGCCAGTCACTGTACCTTGAGACAAGAGGAAGTTGACTGCTGACTGAGGGTCTAGCAGTCGACCTTCATAATCCTCTCCAAAGCGAGTTGCTGACCCCACAATAATGGAGGACAATACAGGAGGTGGAATGGACTTGAAATAACGTAAAAGGTCTCCTTCCTTCTTTGCCTGAAAGCAAAAGGCAAAAAACAACAAAAAGGTACCAGGACAAGATGTATAAGAAATTAAGACATTACTAATCTACCTAATTTTCTGTTAGGAAAAAAGACAGTGAGAGGGAGTGATAAATACAAGTAAACTGCAAAACTGATAAACAGTACAGTTCTTTCAGCATTAAAGTCAATACCTTACCTGACATATGTTCATAACAGCATGCTGGCACATCTCATTGAAACAAGACTGAATGTTTGCATGACTATTTGAAATAGCTTTTGCTGTCGTCTCCAGACAGCACACCACAACCTTTTCAAAATCAGAGATCTGTGGAGCAAAACGAGGCAGGTCACATGCTTTGTGCAATTCATATACCAATATACAGTACATGCTTTTAAAATAGGGTTTATAACCTACCTGGGTCACTCTTTGTCTCAGATCTTGGTCTAATAAAGCCTTCCAGGCCTCAGAAAAGCCTGGTATTGAGCTCTCAATCCAGTAAAAATCATTCCACAACTACAATGAACAATACACAAAACCAAAAATTACTTTTACTTAATAGACTGCTTGAGTATGTGGCCTTAGGTGCATGTTATTTCTTGCTTTGTTAAAAAGTGCCAGCTACACACTTTCAAAAAAATAATTGTCTTCATATTTTGTCTTTTTTTGGTAAAATTATCTACACTTTAAAGCAGAATTACACAAATTAATAAGTCTTGTTTTTCAGGGAGATCTGGCAATTTTAAGTAGGGTTTATGATAAAAAATAAAAAAAAATACTTTTTGTGTTGGTGCGGCTATCCTTGTGAGGACTCTCCATAGACATAATGATTTTTATACTGTACGAACTATAGATTCTATCCCCTAACCTTAACCCTACCCTTAAACCTAACCCTCACAAAAAACTTTCAGCATTTTTGAATTTTTTAAGCGATTTGAATTATGGGGACACTAGAAATGTCCTCATAAGCCACATTTACAGCATAATACCCTTGTAATTACCAGTTTGTAACCTAAAAAAAATGTCCTCGTAAACCACCCAAACATGCCCACACACACACACCTTTTTGTTTCCATTGACTTTCATTGTTTGTACATTGAGATAATAATATCACAACTTCTGTATGTTTCAAGGATGCAAACTCATGAGGGGAGAAAAAGGTGAGACAATCATTGGTCCATGAGCATGTGTTCCAGGTATTTTTTATTTTATTTTTAAGAATAAGCTAAAAGCACAAATTCCAGCGATTTCAATGATTGAAGTATAGCAAATTAACTGCACAATTGTGCAGAATTAACAGCAAAAATAAAAGGTATTTTGAAAGAATGTTACTTGTTTCTGTTTCACAAATTCATTTAGTTTCATTTATTGATCAGTTCAGAGACCATCTCTGGAAATGTCACAAGGTGGCGACAAATGAGTGTCTTATGTGCTATGAGTGAGTCATTGAATCATTTTGAGTCGTTCACAAGTGAAATCTACCAAGAGACTTTATAGTGTTTAAAGGTGCACTCAGGAAGTTTTTAGCTGCCTCTTATTCATCCCAATAAAACCAGTGGTTTTGGAATCTATCCTGACACCTATCCCCATGGATGCACGAAGCTGCCGCTTCACACAGAAGTTCATCTCCATCTCATACTACACTTGTACGGACCACTTCAATGCATTAAAGGAACTTGGATTCAATCCAAAGATATGTTTGCGTGTTGTTGTGCACTGCACTGTGACCGGACTGCACACTGAGCTCTCTGGTGACTATGACTGCCTTGAATTCACGCTCCGCTCATTGCTTGATGTTGTGGTGTGTCCGTGATCTGCGGTGTGACAGTTACGGGTCATTGCAGTTTGTTTACTCTAGTAGCAACCAATTGTTTGTAAATTTTATCTTTCCAGTTGCAGTAATTCTGTTTGGACAGTCTGGTGGTTCACTCTGGACTATACTGTTGACTTGGGCTCCATTGTTGTCTTTAGTATGTATATTTTGTTTGTTGTTATATTGTTTGGTTTGCACTTTTATGTTTGAGCATTGGCCGAAAGTTGTTATTATAAGTAGTAGTAACTCTCAAGTAATCTGCATGACACAGGTTGTCATATGATGTCAACATGGCAGCGCCCATGAGGGGGCGACCTGCTCAATGTAAAATTAAACAGCTTTTATTGGGTTAGTGAGATGACTGGAGTCTTCATATCATGTGAGTGTACATAATTTTAGACATAATGTATTTCTCAAAAGTACTATTGACGTCTTTGTGTAAAACTTTTTTTAATTAGCAAAAACCTTCTGAGTGAACTTTTTAGCAGTTTGTGAACTGCTAAGCATTACTTTTCATCCAAAAAGACAACAATAATAGCCTGATAATAATATTTATGAGTTTCAATAATGTTCTTTCGTCATTTTAAAGCAGCATTCACATGACTTGCATCGAGGCGTCAACGCTCCGCTCAACACCAGAGTCAAGCGCCGCTTTTCCCTCCACATGACAAGCGTTGCAGAAAACAGCATGGAGGGGCGATTTTACGAGTTAGCCATGCAAGAAAGCAGGAGGTATGCACAATAAACATTAAGAAACATGTATTCGGAAGAGAAAGAAAAATGGAAATGGCTTTGATAGCAAAATGTAATAAGACCTTATATAAATCCTTATAATGTCTTAAGCAATCCAATCAGTTTTGGGTGAGAAAACCAAAATGTAACTCCTTTTTCAATGTACATCTTGCCATTGCAGTCTCTAGGCACAATCACGATTACACTTTCTAGTGCTTGACGTATGTGCAGAGCGCAATATGGCACTAGGAAGTGTAATCAAGCTTGAAATCATGATAGCCAAGGAGACTGATGTCAAGATGTACAGTGAAACCGACTGGATCGCTTCAGAATACATGGATTTAACCACTGGAGTCGTATTAATTAATTTTATGCTGTCATTATGTGCTTTTTGGAGCTTCAAGGTTTTGAACAACATTCACTTATTGTGAGGCCCTACAGAGCTGAGATATTCCTCTAAAAATCATAGTTTGTGTTCTGCAGAAGAAAGAACGTTATACACATTTGGAATGGCATGAGGGTGAGTAAATAATCAGAGAATTTAGATTTTTGGGTGAACCATTCCTTTAAGGTCTTAAAGTTTTCTTGGTGAATATAAATAAGTTCAATAACTGGGGTCTCTGGATGTTCGAAACAATAAGGTGATTGTAATTTGTTATTTTTGTTAATGTATCCTTTATAAATACATTAAATTAATATTTTTTACAATGTCATCTCCAAATCACCTCCGTGGAGGATGTCATGAAGTTCCAGGCCAAAAAGTTAAGCTGATGTAAATCGGTGTTAAAAATGTAAAAGGGTCAAATTAACCTGTAAATGCACTCAAGGGTTAAATGTGCTGATATACTAAACCTTTATTTCTGTAGGGTAAGACAGCTTAGACATCTGCATCAGAGGTTTGTAAAGCAGACTATTTCTCCATTTACTAAAATCCTTTTGCATGTCATTGAGCTTGGACAAAAGCTGAGTTTGCTGTAGTTCCATTTCCTCTCCACCCTGCAAGATGGAATGATTTGGTTACAAAAACACCATAGCAACCCTTAAAATGAATGACAAGAAGATCTGAAAAACACAGTACCTTTGAAAGCAGAGCATGCTGGATTTCAATCATTTTAAGCAGAAGCTGGAATGACAGCACCGTGACTCTGTATTGTGGGACAAGTCGGACAATCTTGCAAGCGCTCTTGTGAACATTTCTGCAACACTCAAGAATTAAGTCCAATGACTTAGACTCCATGATTCTGATGATTAAAAAAAAAATGGTGCATTAATAAATGGCTGGCCTATACAACAACAACAATAACAAGACTGCTAAGTAGAATGAACCCCAGGTGTAATAAACTTCATGAGTATTTTTATACCTTCCTCTTTCCTCATCAACCCTCTTCAACAAAAAGTTGAGGGTCTTTTCAGTTATCTGCAATTTTAAAAACAAACACTGGTTGGTATGAAATATAATACAAATACATAACCTCTATGACAAGTTATGTGCCCTTATACCTCCAGGTTGTTCTTTGTGTGGTTGTGATCAGTAACTTGTTCGATCTCCTTCATTCTGTACATCAGGCACTGGATCAGGTATTCAGGAATAGCTCCTGTCAATTCGGCAAACTTAGGGATGTCCTCAAAAGCCATCATGGAAAGCCAGCTGGTCAACAATGCAGGCTTATATTTGGTCAATGATAATTGATCTTGGATCAGCTGAAGCATTATCCTAGAGATTAAAGAAAAATATGGGGAATCTAATCTTTCACCTGCTATCTTGTTTCAAGTCAATCTGATATTCTGAGAATTAGAAGTGATCCTCTAAAAGTATTTAAAATGGTGGCAAACCTCCTCTTGTCAGGGTATCCTCTAATCCTCTCTCTAAACAATGAATACCACACATTTTCAAGTCCTGCCCATTCCTGCTCATCCATAGATGAGCACAGTCTATCTGACTTTGCCATTGGACTCCTTAATGCATGAAAGAGAGGAACAAGCAGCACCAGTTCCGAAATCAAATTCTGTGCACATAGGTTCATCAAACCCAACACAGTGCTGCAAAGAAAACAAAAATAAAAATTACTACTGTGGTGGCTTGAAACAAGATACTGTATGTATTCAATACAATCTATATGCAACTGTATTATAATCTGCATTAACAAATGTTCAGGTGGAAAGGTTTTGCTTTTTCTAAAGTGTGCTTAATTTACTCCACCATGGTTATTCAATAAACCACCTACACTTCCTAGCGCCATCTAGCTCTGCTCATGGGTCAAGCACTAGGAAGTGTAATCGAGCTTGAAGTCATGATCGTGCCTAGAGACTGCAATGGCAAGAAGTATCATGTATCAAAAGGAGATACATTTTGGTCTGTTCTCACCCAAAATCAATTGGATTTCTTCAGAAGACATGGATTAAACCACTGAAGTTTTATTGATTATTTTTATGCTGACTTTATGTGCTTTTTGGGGCTTCAAAGTTTTGGTAACCATTCACTTGCACTGTATAGACCTACAGAGCAGAGATATTCTTCTAAAAACCTTTGTTTGTGTTCTGCAGAAGAAAGTCATACATGTCTGGGATGGCATGAGGGTGAGAAAATTATGAAAAAAATAATAATTTTGGGGGGAACAATTCCATTAATACTTACTTTTTGATTAAAGGTTCACATGTTGATATTTCTTCAAGAGCAGAACTTTCTGAGGCAACCTGGCATAGTTTGGCCCCGGCCTTTACACTGAGATCCAGTTTACAGCCACAGTACACCTGGAACACTGAAAGTGCCAGTTCCAGAGATTTGATCCCAGCAGAGCTCTGTGAAGTTTTCCTTTCTAACTCTCCATTCAAAATGTTAATTAGTCTTGCAGAAATCAGCTCTGACACCTAAAACAAAAATGAATCCACCTACAGTACAGTACTTTTATACTGGCAAATAATTGTTTGAAAAATAAAATAAACATTATTAACATGTATATAAATTACATAAAAAGATCGCACCTACATTTAACTGAAAAGGGGCAATATCCTCTGGGAATTCCAACCGGTTCATTAGAAAACCTGTTTTGTAATGTTTTAGGTGTTCTATAAATGTCTTCTTGGCCTCATGGTTGGTTGGGTCCCATTTCAGAAACAGTCTGTCCAGTAGTACATGAGCAGAGGTCTCCCAGCCTTTGCAAATTTCTTTTTGTCTAGTCTGAAACCAAAAGTTCCTCACTTTTTCTTGAAAAGATCTTGAGCTTGAACTTATATAGCCTTCATAAAGGTGCAGTTCTTAACAGGAAATCAAAAAAAAAAAAAAAAAAGATCATGGATTATCATGCAATCTACAACAAATTACCAAAGACTGTGTATACATACAATTTTTCAATACCTTTAATGGTTTTGTCAGTAGGGATATGAGCATATCTCACTGCTATTTCTTCAATCTGCCTGTGTCGTTGCTGCACTGCATACATATATTGTAATGTACAGCCCCTTACATTGCTTTCCTCAACTGAAAATGTTGCTTCAATCAAATCGCCATCCTGATGTTGATCTCTAAGCAGCAAGACAGCAAATTACAACATATAAGGATTGTTAAATGGACCTCACAAATTTCAAATCAGTTGTCAATTTCAATGCAAGAAAGCTACTTACAGGCAATGCTCTACATTATAGGAAACAGGAAAAACAATATCTACTATATAAAGGCAAACAAATAACTTACATAAAATCTGTAATTTTTAGTTCAATGGTCTCATATTCAAGAAGCAGCAAAAGGGAGATGTGTTTGTTAAATCTGAATCTTTTGTCCAGAACTGCATATATGTAGAAAGTGAACATTTGCTGTTTGGCTGGACCTCTCACTGGGGAAGGTTTTCTGTAACCAAAATATTGTACAGTATAACATTAATCTTTTGTAATGTAAAAGTGCTGCAAAACTCAAAAGCCTGTATATTTGAATTTGAGAATATTTGTACACTTAAGCGAGTAAAAAATACAATTTACTAGCCTTTAGCCAATGACAATTCTTTCTTTAACATGTCCATAGAGGGTTGTAAATATTTAAAGGATGCATCAGAGAGGATACATTTATGCTAAACAATATAAATAAGAAATTATGGAAACAAAAACTACGCTAAACAATTTGACAAATAAAAAGTTGCTAACCTTTGAGTTTCTCTACTTTCCACTGGGCTTTCTTGCTTTGCTGCTGTCTGATTCCTCTGTTCCTTAGAGTCTTTAGTCTTACTCCCTGCTGCTGCAGCTGCATATGATTTTGGTCCTTCAGCTCCTGACTTGAGATCAGTGGCTTTCTGTGAATCTCCTGATGAATGTTTGTGCTTTGTCTGCTTATCTCCATCTTGTTCTCCATCACCATCTGACAGTTTGGTCCTCACCTCTTTTGTCTCCTTCGTAAATTCCTTAGATTCACTCCATTTTCTTTTCTTCCTCTCTATACTTTCCTCCTTTTCTCCATCACTTTCATTTTCTCTATTCCGTGGCAACGCAGTATCCACCTCCATTTTTTCCTCTTCAGGACTGTGTTCTGTCTGCTGTAACAGTTGTGTGGTCTCTGTGTTGCCACTGAACTCTGTCTGTGTCTCCTGTGTTGCTTTACTTACAGGTTCTGTCTGAGTCCCTTTGTTTTTGACTTTACTTGAGCTTGTTTGAGTCTGAACCTCTTTGCTCAGAGGCTCAGACTCTGTTGTGTCAGTGCTGTGCTGCTCATGGCTTCTGGGTCTGGCCGGGCCTTCTTCAGCATTTTTGCCTTTCGGTTGGTTCTGCGAAGGCACTTTGACTGAAGATGTGCTTCCATCTACCTTCTTCTGTGCCTTTCTTTTCTCTGCTCTCTTTCTTTTTCTTGTCATTTTCTATGTTCTCGGAGCTTGTGGCTTTCGTGGTAGTCGTGGTAACAAAAATAAAATTTATAATAAAACAGACATTTCTTAATTAAAACAAATGCTAATATTTTTATGTGACTTCTTATGAAAAGTTACCATGGTAGTACCGCTAAACAAAAGTGAGGGACTAAGGAAGCCATGAACAGTAATGTGATTTTTTTTTTTTTTTTATCTTGGTGAAAGGTTTATTTTTATTTTTTTGGTGTCTTATCACCTTCCTGAGCATACTTTTTTTTCTAGGGCAAAATTTTGTTTTCTTTGAATTTTATTTTCTCTCTCTCTCTGAATATTTTTTTCTTTCTCTGAATTTTCTATCTGAAATTGTTTTCCATATACTATAAATATATATCAATAAATCAATAGATAAAAACCACAGACATTCATTCACCTTGTAAGCATAAGATTTCATGCTTACTGATAGTGGCACCTGGTGGCCAAGGTTGCAACCACATGCTAATAGATGGCTAGCAAAAAAACAAACAAAAAAAACAAAGGACTCTATGTATGGTCACTTCCAGGTTTTGCCTCAGGGGGCCGCAGCGCCAGAAACCATTTCTTTCTACGCTGATTAATGCTGTCGAGACGACTCGGGGGAAAATTACTTTTCACACGCGTTATTTACACAAGTTTCTGCAGATGACATTGGACAACATTCATCGCACATTGAGACACGGAGCTGTTGCTCCATCCAGTAAAAGGAAAAAGGGGTTTAACAACGTGTATATTAAGATATTTCGATCACGGGGCCTGGGTAGCTCAGTGGTAAAAGACACTGGCTGCCACCCCTGGAGTTCGCTATTTCGAATCCCAGGGCATGCTCTCCTAAGCAACCAAATTGGCCTAGTTGCTAGGGAGGGTAGAGTCACATGGGGTAACCTCCTCGTTATCGCTATAATGTGGTTCATTCTCGGTGGGGCGCGTGGCGAGTTGAGCGTGGATGCCGCGGTGGATGGCGTGAAGCCTCCACACGCGCTATGTCTCTGTGGCAACGCGCTCAACAAGCCACATGATAATATGCGCGGGTTGACGGTCTCAGACATGGAGGGAACTGAGATTCGTCCTCCGCCACCCAGATTGAGGTGAATCACTACGCGACCACGAGGACTTAAAAAGCGCATTGGGCATTCCAGATTGGGTGAAAAAGGGAAAAAATCCCCCCAAAAAATATATTTTTCGATCACAATGAGAGTGAATATTCACAATGTGCTTTTATTATGAGGTGTATTTTTTGCCAGAATCTTCACTTTCCGGATAAACAGTTTGCAACACAGAGACTTTTAAGTCATGTCTGAAATCTCATCTCTTTACACTGGCCTTTGAGTCTGACAAATGAAATGTAGGATAGTATAGTGATGTAGTGATAATTTTTTAAATGTTTTAATTTATATTACTGTGAAGCACTTTGATCAACTCAAAGTGCTTCACAGTTGTTTTAAATGCTATATAAATAAAGTTGAGATTAAAGCTTAAATGCTGTGATTTAATTATATAAATATATCGTTTAGATGTGCTGCGTGGTTCACAGTAGATTAGTGCTCTGCTCTGTCATCCGATACAACATGTCGTGAATGATTCTCAATGTCTGTGGAGTTTCTAGTGGATGAGCGGTCGGATTTATTTAAAGTACGCAGCTCCTCCACACTAAGATTGCTGCCTTTAGTGGTTTAATAAATCACACTAGGACATGTCAAGATTTTAATTGGATTAATTGTCCATTTCAGTGTACAAGGAGTAACAGAGCAGGCATTCAACATAAGCCTGAGCATTTTAAAGCAGTCGTGTGTCAGTCATACTGCGCGCTGGTACCGGATAGAGTCGGTGCTCTGTACTACCGGTACTGCAGAAACACTGGTATCGTTATATCTTTTTTATTTTGGTATCGACTTGGTACTGAAGTACCGGTACTTTTGACAACACTAGTGTTAACATATACAACTTTTGAATTAGTATGCTGAAATTAACATGAACTTAGATTAATAAATGCTGTAAAGTTACTGTTCATTGTTAATTCATGTCACCTAATGCTGTTAACTAATGTTAACAACTAACCTCATTGTAAAGTGTTGCCAATTGCGTTATTGTATCATTACTTTTATTTATGAAAATTGTGGTGTGATATTACAGATTATGAATAAAAAAAATTAATCCTCAAGTTTTTTTTTTTCTTTTTTTCTCTCTCAGTAGTGCTTTACTCATGTGTAATCTCATGCTTTGACTAGTGGGAAAATATAATTTACAAAAAAAAAATCAGTACATTGTGCATTCACAGTGATGTTTCATCGCTCTGCGGATGGCGTTAAAACCTCAGCTGAGCAATGGAGCAACTGTCCCACATCGTCAACTTCTGGTGATAATTTGTGCTCTCGAAACGCATGTGTTGCTTTATTTCTCACTTGTAAATCACTGTACAATTACTGGATGTAAATACTTTGCAAACAGAGGAAGCATTACACAACGGTATAGCAGTGCTCGGCTGTTCAGCAAGCTTCAGATTGAATGTATTTACACTTTTGGAGCTAATTACTAAGAATTTTTTATACTTTTACTATACTTTAATTGTGATGATTTTGGCTCACATTTAACAAAAACCCACCAATTCACTATCTCAAAAAATTAGAATATGGTGACATGCCAATCAGCTAATCAACTCAAAACACCTGCAAAGGTTTCCTGAGCCTTCAAAATGGTCTCTCAGTTTGGTTCACTAGGCTACACAATCATGGGGAAGACTGCTGATCTGACAGTTGTCCAGAAGACAATCATTGACACCCTTCACAAAGAGGGTAAGCCACAAACATTCATTGCCAAAGAAGCTGGCTGTTCACAGAGTGCTGTATCCAAGCATGTTAACAGAAAGTTGAGTGGAAGGAAAAAGTGTGGAAGAAAAAGATGCACAACCAACCGAGAGAACCGCAGCCTTATGATTGTCAAGGAAAATCGATTCAAGAATTTGGGTGAACTTCACAAGGAATGGACTGAGGCTGGGGTCAAGGCATCAAGAGCCACCACACACAGACATGTCAAGGAATTTGGCTACAGTTGTCGTATTCCTCTTGTTAAGCCACTCCTGAACCACAGACAACGTCAAAGGCGTCTTACCTGGGCTAAGGAGAAGAAGAACTGGACTGCTGCCCAGTGGTCCAAAGTCCTCTTTTCAGATGAGAGCAAGTTTTGTATTTCATTTGGAAACCAAGGTCCTAGAGTCTGGAGGAAGGGTGGAGAAGCTCATAGCCCAAGCTGCTTGAAGTCCAGTGTTAAGTTTCCACAGTCTGTGATGATTTGGGGTGCAATTTCATCTGCTGGTGTAGGTCCATTGTGTTTTTTGAAAACCAAAGTCACTGCACCCGTTTACCAAGAAATTTTGGAGCACTTCATGCTTTCTTCTGCTGAACAGCTTTTTAAAGATGCTGATTTCATTTTCCAGCAGGATTTGGCACCTGCCCACACTGCCAAAAGCACCAAAAGTTGGTTAAATGACCATGGTGTTGGTGTGCTTGACTGGCCAGCAAACTCACCAGACCTGAACCCCATAGAGAATCTATGGGGTATTGTCAAGAGGAAAATGAGAAACAAGAGACCAAAAAATGCAGATGAGCTGAAGGCCACTGTCAAAGAAACCTGGGCTTCCATACCACCTCAGCAGTGCCACAAACTGATCACCTCCATGCCACACCGAATTGAGGCAGTAATTAAAGCAAAAGGAGCCCCTACCAAGTATTGAGTACATATACAGTAAATGAACATACTTTCCAGAAGGCCAACAATTCACTAAAAATGTTTTTTTTATTGGTCTTATGATGTATTCTAATTTTTTGAGATAGTGAATTGGTGGGTTTTTGTTAAATGTGAGCTAAAATTATCACAATTAAAAGAACCAAAGACTTAAACTACTTCAGTCTGTGTGCATTGAATTTATTTAATACACGAGTTTCACAATTTGAGTTGAATTACTGAAATAAATGAACTTTTCCACGACATTCTAATTTATTGAGATGCACCTGTATATCACATGTACATAAGTATTCACGGCCTTTGCTCAATACTTTGTTGAAGCACCTTTGGCACCAATTACAGCCTCAAGTCTTTTTGAGTATGATGCTACAAGCTTGGCACACCTATTTTTGGGCAGTTTCTCCCATTCTTCTTTGCAGGACCTCTCAAGCTTCATCAGGTTGGATGGGGAGTGTCGGTGCACGGCCATTTTCAGATCTCTCCAGAGATGTTCAATCAGGTTCAAGTCTGGGCTCTGGTTGGGCCACTCAAGGACATTCACAGAGTTGTCCCGGAGCCACTCCTTTGTTATCTTGGTGGTGTGCTTAGGGTCGTTGTCCTGTTGGAAGATGAACCTTCGTCCCTGTCTGAGGTCCAGAGCGCTCTGGAGCACGTTTTCATCAAGGATGTCTCTGTACATTGCTGCATTCATCTTTCCCTCAATCCTGACTAGTCTCCCAGTTCCTGCCGCTGAAAAACCATCCCCACAACATGATGCTGCCACCACCATGCTTCACTGCAGGGATGGTATTGGCCAGGTGATGAGCGGTGCCTGGTTTCCTCCAGACATGACGCTTGCCATTCAGGCCAAAGAGTTCAATCTTTGTTTCTCATGGTCTGAGAGTCCTTCAGGTGCCTTTTGGCAAACTCCAGGCAGGCTGTCATGTGCCTTTTACTGAGGAGTGGCTTCTGTCTGGCCACTCTACCATACAGGCCTGATTGGTGGAGTGCTGCAGGGATGGTGGTTCTTCTGGAAGTTTCTCCTCTCTCCACAGAGAAATGTTGGAACTCTGTCAGAGTGACCATCGGGTTCTTGGTCACCTCCCTGACTAAAGCCCTTCTCCCCCGATCGCTCAGTTTGGCCAGATCTAGGAAGAGTCCTGGTGGTTCCAAACTTCTTCCATTTACAGATGATGGAGGCCACTGTGCTCATTGGGACCTTCAATGCTGCAGAAATCTTTCTGTACCCTTCCTCAGATCTGTGCCTGAATACAATTCCTTAGACTTCATGGCTTGGTTTGTGCTCTAACATGCATTGTTAACTGTGGGACCTTATATAGACAGGTGTGTGCCTTTCCAAATCATGTCCAATCAACTGAATTTACCACAGGTGGACTCCAATCAAGTTGTAGAAACATCTCAAGGATGATCAGTGGAAACAGGATGCACCTGAGCTCAATTTTGAGTGTCATGGCAAATCTGTGAATACTTATGTACATGTGTTTTTTATTTTTAATAAATTTGCAAAGATTTCAAACAAACTTCTTTCACATTGTCATTATGGGATATTGTTTGTAGAATTTTGAGGAAAATAATGAATTTAATCCATTTTGGAATAAGGCTGTAACATAACAAAATGTGGAAAAAGTGAAGCACTGTGAATACTTTCCGGATGCACTGTATGTATATATATATATATATATATATATATATATATATATATATATATATATATATATATATATATATATATACACTATATTGCCAAAAGTATTCACTCACCCATCCAAATAATTGAATTCAGGTGTTCCAATCACTTCCATGGCCACAGGTGTATAAAATGAAGCACCTAGGCATGCAGACTGCTTCTACAAACATTTGTGAAAGAATGGGCCGCTCTCAGGAGCTCAGTGAATTCCAGAGTGGTACTGTGATAGGATGCCACCTGTGCAACAAGTCCAGTCCTGAAATTTCCTTGCTACTAAATATTCCACAGTCAACAGTCAGTGGTATCATAACAAAGTGGAAGTGATTGGGAATGACAGCAACTCAGCCACGAAGTGGTAGGCCACGTAAAATGACAGAGCGGGGTCAGCAGATGCTGAGGCGCATAGTGCGCAGAGGTTGCCAACTTTCTGCAGAGTCAATCGCTACAAACCTCCAAAGTTCATGTGGCCTTCAGATTAGCTCAAGAACAGTGCGTAGAGAGCTTCATGGAATGGGTTTCCATGGCCGAGCAGCTGCATCCAAGCCATACATCACCAAGTGCAATGCAAAGCGTCGGATGCAGTGGTGTAAAGCACGCCACCACTGGACTCTAGAGCAGTGGAGACGCGTTCTCTGGAGTGACGAATCACGCTTCTCCATCTGGCAATCTGATGGACGAGTCTGGGTTTGGCGGTTGCCAGGAGAACGGTACTTGTCTGACTGCATTGTGCCAACTGTGAAGTTTGGTGGAGGGGGGATTATGGTGTGGGGTTGTTTTTCAGGAGCTGGGCTTGGCCCCTTAGTTCCAGTGAAAGGAACTCTGAATGCTTCAGCATACCAAGAGATTTTGGACAATTCCATGCTTCCAAATTTGTGGGAACAGTTTGGGGATGGCCCCTTCCTGTTCCAACATGACTGTGCACCAGTGCACAAAGCAAGGTCCATAAAGACATGGATGAGCGAGTTTGGTGTGGAAGAACTTGACTGGCCTGCACAGAGTCCTGACCTCAACCCGACAGAGCACCTTTGGGATGAATTAGAGCAAAGACTGCGAGCCAGGCCTTCTCGTCCAACATCAGTGTCTGACCTCACAAATGCGCTTCTGGAAGAATGGTCAAAAATTCCCATAAACACACTCCTAAACCTTGTGGAAAGCCTTCCCAGAAGAGTTGAAGCTGTTATAGCTGCAAAGGGTGGGCCGACGTCATATTAAACCCTATGGATTAAGAATGGGATGTCACTTAAGTTCATATGCGTCTAAAGGCAGATGAGCGAATACTTTTGGCAATATAGTGTATTTTAGAAAAAAAAAAAACTTTCAGAGAGAGAAAACAAATTTAGAGAGGACAAAAAAACAGAGGAAAAAAATGTTATCAGAGAGAAAAAAAATTTTTCACAAAGTTTCAAGAATAAAGTCATAGTACTGTGAGAGCACCCTCAATTGCAGACCAGGGCAAACTGCTGTCTGCGGGTCGATTTATCATGAACGTTTTTTATTAGATCTTTCATTTATCTGGCTTTGGGACCTATCGTGCATCCACAAGCTTTTAATATGCTCAGGGTTTCCAGATAATAGATGCAACACCCCAATCAGAGATTTATACTTTCACAAATTGGAAATATTTCACCTTATGTCATACTTAATTTATGCAATCTGGCAACCATACATGCGAGTGCACGTGCTTTCTCTCCGCAAAAAAACAAACAAACAACAACTTAGTGCACAATAGTGCTCGGAGGGGACACGCGAGTAAAACCAAGTGAGAGAGAAATATATTTATTCTTTGTGTTATTTGTAAAATGCTGAAGTCCCTCACACCTGTATGTGAATGTTACTCTGGCAGTAATCATTTATCAGTGTCATGCAGCCTGTTTTATTCAGTAGTGTGCTGAATGGGGTGCCAAACATCGACAAGACCCACATCATGACCCATGAGCATGTAAACAGGTTGATAATGTTCTGAGAATAAAACAAGTAAACGGGTCCACTTTGCAGTCAACATTAAAATAAGCTTTTAGAATCTCTTCCCTGAATATTTGTTTACTTTTAAACCAGACTCCTGATGTAGAGTGTTAAAATGAATACTAAATTACCATTGCATTGAAGTATGGTAAAATAATCAATTAATAATTTTATTCAGCCATTATTCAGTTTTACTAACACATGACAGAAAGTATAGCAACTTCAAGCAATCACAGAATGGTCCCATCAGTATACACTTCAGAAAATTGTGCATCATTCACTGAGTGCATGTCTGAGCTTAAAAGATAAAACTATGCACAACTTTTTATCTTCTCTGTTCCATGTTATACTTAATGGCTGATGTGGCCCCAGTACCAAAATAATTGCACACCCCGGCTCAACTGAATATGTAAGACTAATACTGTAAATTGGCAAGCAGATTTTCTTGAATACCAGCAAACACACAAAAATCCTTGCATTTTAGGAATGCATAAAATGCTGCATCCAAATATATAAACGTGTATGATTTTGCAAATCAGTATGTCCTAATCTGCAGGTGCAGAATTTTGCTGACATTTTCAGCGACAGATCATGGGGGTAAAAAACCCTGAAGCAATAAATGTTTTGTGCATTAAAAAAACAAACTTTTCTTTACGTTGTTTAAGTAGCATTTAAACATGATTTAATCTATTAAAAAGTTTGTAATTATGATACATCTCCACTTTATACAGAGCACCCCCACTATTTTCAGAAGCACCCTCAGTGATTTTGATCTGGAACCGGGCCCGGCATTATCACAGCAACTTAATTAATGCAAGAAATGGATGTGGCGCATTTAGTTAAATCATACTTTAGGACAGGTGCTTGGTCCTTTGGCGCATCAGCACAGAGTTATTATTAGTATTCGGACACCGCAGCAGTTATGTAAATTAATTTTAATTGATTCAGGAGAAAGAGCCAGACAGACAGACAGAAAATCTGACAACAACTTGACAACAAAGTTGCACAGCCGATTTTATCTCCTTGGTTAGTGCTGTTTACTGTATGTGAAGCCCCAGACTGTCCATTTTGCTGTTGTCCACCACATCACTTTGATGTTACTTTTCTTACGACTTCAATCTCAACATTTTGAATGTAATTTCATAATGATGCACCTTTATTCTCATAATGCTGACTTCATTTTGTTTTATGTGGCACTAAAACGGCATTGTAGGAAGCCACTAATTAGACACCTAAAAAAATTTCACCTTGCGGTCCAGGGCTTTCGTATTTTAATAAATATGTTAAAGGTGCAATATGTAAACATTTTCATATAATATTCGCCTTTTTTTTGCCAGTGTGTGAATGGCTTGTAACGCATCTTAAAAAATGAGCCCTTCCCGGACTTCCTAGGTTGCCTATTAAAGCCTGTAGACTGATTATCATGCGAAGTGAGCGGGTCACTTTTGCTGGGAAAATCCAAAGGATGTGACATTTATGCGTGTTCCCGAGAGCCGTCAACCATCTACTCTCTACCCTCTCCTCGCTGGGCATTACAGGAACTGTGCTCGACTGGTTTAATTCCTATCTCTCAGGTAGGTCCTTCAAGGTAGCCTAGAGAGGTGAGGTATCCAAGCCACATCAGCTACTTACTGGGGTACCTCAGGGATCAGTGCTTGGGCCACTTCTCTTCTCTATATACACAACATCACTGTGACCCATTATTCAGGCACATGGTTTCTTTTACCACTGCTATGCTGATGACATGCAACTCTACTTGTCTTTCCAGCCCAACGACACCACAGTGACTGCTCGAATTTCCGCCTGCCTGGCGGAAATCTCGGCCTGGATGAAGGAGCACCACCTGCAACTCAACCCAGCCAAGACTGAACTCCTTGTCTTTCCAGCCAACCCTGCTATTGAACACAACATCACCGTGCAGCTGGGTGCAACTACAGTAACGCCTTCCAAATCGGTCAGAAATCTAGGGGTAACCATCAACAACAGACTAAATTTCACAGACCACATCTCAAAGACTGCAAGATCATGTAGATTTACACTCTACAATATCAGGAAGATAAGACCCTTCCTCTCTGAACATGCCACACAACTGCTTGTCCAGTCACTTGTCATAACTAGACTGGACTGCTGTAACGCTCTCATTGCAGGCCTCCCTGCATGTGCAATTAGACCCCTGCAAATGATCCAGAATGCAGCAGCACATCTGGTCTTTAATGAACCAAAGAGAGCACATGTTACACCACTCCTTGTCTCTCTCCACTGGCTGTCGGTTGATGCACGTATCAAATTCAAGGCTCTGATGCTGGCATACAGAACAGTCACTGGGTCTGCTCCAGCATACCTAAAATAATTTATGCAGAGTTACGCACCCACTAGAAGCCTGCGGTTGGCTAAGGAACGTCGCCTTGTTGTACCAACACAAAGAGGCACCAAAACACTTTCCCGGACTTTCAGCTTCATCATACCACGTTGGTGGAACGACCTTCCCAACTCCATCCGTGAAGCTGACTCACTCTGTCTTCAAAAAACGACTAAAAACACATCTTTTCCATGAGCACTTAACCAGTCATTGAGAGAGAGAGAGAAAAAAAATTCCTGTTGCACTTTATTCTGTTTTGAATACTATTATGATGCTAGTGATACTTTGTAATACAGCACTTTTTCATACCACTGTCTCCTAAGATGATTCGCTTATGTTTTCCTCTTTTGTAAGTCGCTTTGGATAAAAGAGTCTGCCAAATGAATAAATGTAAATGTATATCCACACTTTGTTTTAGCCCTGTTCCAGCACTGGAGAGTCAAATATAATATACAGTCTCAAAGTTTGTAGTAAAACAATCATAACTGGAATTTTAATTATGCTGCCTCATCTGTCAGCATGACCTTCAGTCTCTTTGTACATTACGTCATTGTTTTGGCTGATGCTGGGCCCTATGGAGTGTGTGCACAATCACGAGCAACATGTAGCTAGCTGCAGTTCACTTAACGGCCACAGGTGTCATTAATAACAAGGGATTCTGAATCTTACATACTGCACCTTTAAGGATACAATTTGTCCTGATAATGAAATAGCTATTACAGTTTGTTTTATACAAAGCATATTCATATTGATCTAATTATGGTAATGAGGAGCCATCAATGATTTTACCTGTTACTTTGGTTTTACTGCAAATACCACAGTTAAAATATGGTTCCTATGCATTAACTATGGTAAATCAGAGAATATTATGTGATTAAATAATAAAAATGACGGTCTACCGATATTTATAGTAATAGTTTTTAATCAAAATTACAACTCATAACCTTAACTCGACTTCCTTAACCATCTCTTCTACACCCGTAAACAACTTCACTTCCTCGCAGATTCAAGTTTCCTTTTTCCAGAATGATACTCAGGGGATTTTAAAGTGTGTATCAAATATATTTGAATGACAAATTAAACTGCTACAAAATTAAAAGATACATCATCGTTATATGTTTAAGGACATTAAATGAATCATAAACCAGATAATATTAAGATATATATATATATATATATATATATATATATATATATATATATATATATATATATATATATATATATTAATAAATATATCGTGCCATACCTGCAATGATTCTTCACACTGTCAAAAAGATGACAGATTTGTTTTAGAGACTCACTCTTTGGACAGCTGGACAGTCATCTTCAGCTGTCAGTAAACAGAAATAATGTTCCACCTCTCTTTTGGCTTTTTAACATTAGCAAGTTTACTTCCGGTTTCGTTTTACCAGCTGGTTTCTGCAGACTGGCTCTTGTCTCACTTACGTGTTTGTGGTGCGAATTTTCAAATCCAGACACAGTAAACAGACTTGGCTCATTCATATTTATTAGACCATGCTGACGTTTGATAGCCGGGTAAGAAAATATTTCAAAAACATTATTTAGCACTTAAATATAAAGTTGTCGGTAACACTTTAGAACAAGGTTCTATTTTTTAATAGAACATACAGTATGTTTTCTTCAGCAATGTTTACGTTTACGGAAGCACATTAATACATAATACAAAAATTGATTGCTAAAAATGTACCCTAAAAAATAAATACTGAGACATTAAAGGAGACTTTCAAATTTCACATTTAATTTTCAAAGTTTTACACTGTTACCAACAGAGTTCGTGTACAATTGTTTATGTTAAAGTTGCTTAAAAAAAGATAATTCTCCATTAAGTGTAAAAACAAATGGTGGTGGCATAGAGGGTTATAATCATGGATTGGATGTTTGCTTCAGTTTACATTAGACAAAATTTTAGATATTTACTTGCACAGAGAAAAGGCTCCTTTTTCTAACAATTTTAGAAGTGTGTACAGAACCTTTTTTTCATTAGCATTCAACTTGGATATGGCCTTCACACACGCCATTCTCCTAAAAGGGGAACAAGAAACAAATAACCTTTTAAAACATTGAAACATAACTATGAGACCAGCTATACTACTTACTACTAGTGACATATTGATCCGGACCTCACTCGTGGCATGCCTGATAGTGAAACAGTTAAAGATCTAAAACATCAGAATATTATTATGAGTAAAACTTGAACATTTAAAGGGGATAGTTCACTACAAATGAAATTTACTCACCCTCATGTTGTTCAAACCCATAACATTCCTTCATCTATGAAACACATAAGGAATGTTACTCAAAAATGTTCTTCAAGAGCAGAAATTTTTGAGGCAACCCGGCATAGCTTGGTACAGGCCTTTACACCGAGATCCAGATTACAGCTGCAGTACATCTGGACTGACAGCCTCTGTCACCGTTCACTTTCTTTGTATGGGAAAAAAGATGCATCAAAAGTAAATGGTGACTGAGGCTATCAGTCCCCAACATTCTGCCTTTTGTTTTCCATGGAAGAAGGAATACAGGTTTAGAACAATGTGAGGGTGAGTAAATTATGACAGAATTGTATTTTTTGGGTGAACTATCCTTTTAACACTGAGCAAAACATTTTAGTTTTGTGTACAGTTAACATCCCTATCCTCAACCTTCTCTCTTTTGTTCTCCTCATCTTTTTCTTTACAGGATTCCACGATCTCAAAGAACTCCCTCTCTGCAAGGGCCAGCAGTTCCTCTTCGTTCTCCTCCCCATCATCCACTTTTCCCCCATCTACTTTGCTCTGCTCAGAGAGGCTGCGTTCCTTCAGACACATCTCCCTTTGCTTAGCTTCCAGAATCTTCCCTCGCTTGGTCTCACGTTCAAACAGCTGCAATCAAGGTGAACACATTTTTTGGGGGGGAGGGAGGCATTAAACTTTAATTTTCCAGCCATTGATTTTTTTTTTAACAGTATACTTGAATGTGAGAAAACTAAAAAGTAAATGTTTTTGCACATGCGATGGTGTGTTTTTGTCTCACCTCTGTGACCAGGCTCTTCTCGTTCCTCTGCAGTGTGCACAGACCTGGAGTCATCTCTAGCATTGTGACTGTTCCAAGCCGAGATCCACAGCCCAGGAAACGGCCTTTATCTTGCACCCGGATGCTGTACATAGCTTCATAACAAACCTGTTAGAAAAAACACAAACATAAATAGAAGATGTGAATATTTCTTAAAACAGATAACAATTAGATGCTTGAATATGAGAAGTTTCAGGATGAGAGGAGAGTTCTCTTTCATCATCTCATGTTCGAGATCCACCTATGGGAAGGGCATCCGCACCTGACCACTGCAGAAGCATCCATTTGCACCAAGTCTAGCTAGACAGACAGAAACTCGTGTCCTATGCCAGGTAGGACCCACACCTTTTCTGGGTGCATTTAAGGACCTGCATGTGCTGCTGTTCCTCAGTTGACATTCGCTTCTCATGACCTCTGTTTACACTCTCAGCTCGGTTGGATTATTGAACATTCACTATTTGTCTACAGGAGGACACACCGTTAAGATCGGCCTCCGCCAGACGTGACTGTCTTGCTTCAGCCAGGTTAGCTGTGTTTTATTTGCTGCAAGCCGCCCACGCTCGCTTCCTACTACTCAGGCTGCCCGTCTTTCTCCCTCACCTTTTTCCCCTGCTCCACGGCTGCCCACCACAGATTTTATTGAGTTTTTCTCTACTATGGCGCTTTCTAAACCCACGGTTACCCCCGTGCCTGCCCGGCCACGTGTGGCACCCTCATCGCCGCCATTGACCCTCATCCTTTCTTTGTCGTTTGCATGGGACTCAAACATGCAGAGGAGGCTCTAGAATTCCCACGAAAATTGTAGCCACTGCCTGGTGCTCCCCAAAAAACTCAGGTGCCGGAGGCTCAAAGTGGCCACTACACAGTGCGCCAACCTCAAACTTTACGACTCTGAAGGTGGAAATGGTGATGACGACGATGCACTCCCAGGGGCCTCCCGGGGCACGGCCTCTCTCAGCTGGGCTGAACAATGTGACCCTGCGTTCCCCATGGACATTTTCTCAGGCGATCCCTCTTTCACCAACGAGCCGGCCGGTTCTGGTGATGAGGACGATGCGGCCCTTCTCAAGGGAGGATGAGGAGGCCATCCCGTCTTCCCTGACTCCCCAGGCTAGCGTCCCTGCAGCTTTACCCCAATCCGTTCCCATTGAATTTTGTGAGCGAGTGGCCGCTCGCCTCAGTATCGAATGGCCGGCCCTACAAAATGCCTCTGAACAAGAGAGGGACATGTACGACGGGAAACTCCTGGGACCCTCTCCTGGCCCAAGAAAACAACTCCTTCCTGTCCTCCCTGAGTGTGCTAAGCACATGAGGCATTGTTTGCTTTCACCGTGGCCAAGAAACTCCCCAACCCTACCTCCTCAGACTCTAAACGGAAACGGCCGGCCTGATGCACGGCCACAGGGGGCTTTGAGTCCAGGTTCTCGGGCCACCAGCCCCCCGGACTCCAGTTCTGTCCTCCAAGGTTTCCTGTTCAAAAAAAGGAGCTTTTCTTCTCTTGGTGGGGCCAGCCTTTCACAATTCAAGGAGGGGGCGAAAGTGCAATATCGCACATGTCTCAGATTACAGGGTCTTATGGCATCAGCTATTTTGCCTTTGGGCCTTCTGAGAATGATGGCATTCATGAAGTGGGTTTCATCCCTCCATTTCAGCCCATTTCTGACACTCCGTTACGGTGACGCGCTTGTGCACAGCAGCCCTGTGCCACTGAAGGAGCACAGATTTTTACACACGTGGGACCCCCCTGGGGGCAGTTATGTTGCGAAAAGTGGTAATGACAGACGCGTCCTTAACAGGGTGGGGAGCCACTCAGGAGGGCAGAATGGTGAATGGTTCGTGGCCAAGCGAACTCCATTCAGCCCACATAAATTATTTGGAGCTCATGACTGTATGGAAAGCTCTGAATCATTTCCCGCCCCGTGTTGGGCCTCATGTATTCAGATAGAAGACAAAGGCAGGCCTAACACAGTCGTAAAAACATAACTCAAGCCCCCACATTCCAAGTTGTAAATCTTACTGATAAAAATCGCGCCAAAATCAAACAAAGGGAGTCCAAAACAGACTACAAATCCCATGAAGCCTTGCTCTCAACTCCTATTGGATGAGGCACACAACAGAACGCACCTCAAACCATGACATCATCAGGAGTTGAAATACCTCTGAAATACTTTCGGGATTTGCTTCCAGCAACTTTGCTTGCAGTGTGTGGACGCAGTTCAATGCTGCTCTCATGTGCAGCCTCGTGGCACAAGGAAGTAACGTCCGACTTGAAACTGTAGCCATACAATCTCCATCTCGCTGTTGAGGACGAGTTGAGATTACTCTGTGTTCAACCGAACACTCTAACGGATCCGAAGGAGACCGCCAAGCAATTCGCATCTTCATCCGTTTGCCTACAGAAGTGAAGAGATTAAAGATTTCTCTTCCATCTTCAATCAAATCGACATTTCTGAGTTCTCCGCCAGCCCGCCGAGAATCAACAGCCGTACCGCCCGCCGATAGAGCGAGGAAACGGCCTCCCGTCATCACCCGAGCCTCAAG
This sequence comes from Myxocyprinus asiaticus, assembly GCF_019703515.2. Lineage (NCBI taxonomy): Eukaryota > Metazoa > Chordata > Actinopteri > Cypriniformes > Catostomidae > Myxocyprinus > Myxocyprinus asiaticus. The sequence continues at coordinate 34,611,061 of NC_059375.1, forward strand.
GAACCGGGTCAGAGTTAAAGGACGGAGGAAAACACATTCTACCTGTGTCCTCATGCGATTCAAGTAAGAGGTTTACGTCTGGGCAGAGATAGAATATTATAGTGTGCTATTCTTGTGTTTCAAGGTTTTTGCTTGTACAGTTTACGGACCGCCATGTTCACTCATTATTAATACTCAGGGTATTAATTATCACGATTTTGTTTTGCTTTATTGTGGTCCAACCAAATTGGACTGTTGTGCAATTTCGCCATCGACGGTGAGACAGGTAAACTGAGTTCATCCATTAAATAGTCAAAGTACGCGGGACTGTTTACGAGCCGTCCACCGCGTCTCTGAGCGATGAACTAACAGCTGCTTTCTCTCCCACGATCGCGAAATCGGCTTTAGGGCTGTCACTTCTCTCTCTCTCTCGTACTAACCACACACACACACACATGCAGGCACATGACCCCTCACAAACATTCTGGCACACATTTTGGCTCGTAGATAGCTTAAATGCTAAAGCCCAGCTTTGTCCCTAAGCTATCGTACAAGCGGTTACACGCGGTAACTGGTAGACGCCAGTCGCCATTGACTGGTTTCTCTCCGCCCCCATTCGTGGTCATATTCCCTGGCCTGGAAGTCTCGCGTGACATACTCTCCACGAGAGTCACGTCCGCCATTTTGTGCACGTCCCTCCTTACACACACACACACACTGTCACACACACACCTTATGTGTTATAGTATTATTTTTATTTCCATATCTAATCATATCACTGTTTAGTTTGTAGTTGTAAGTCGGAAGTTTATTGACTGCATTGTATTAATTATTAATTGATATTGCTGCATAAATAAACTTTGTTTATATTACAAAGAGAAGTGTTTTGGTTTGTTTCGCATATGCCTGTGTCATGCTAATGGGATGTCAGTGCTCGGATTCAAACCTTCATTCATTGTTTTTTTTCCTGAAAATCGATATTCTTCGGATGTCGATTTTCCTAAGAAAACAATCTAATATTGAGACTGTTTTACTATTTGGTTATTAGTCCCTGATTTCAGGGTGGTGCCCCGTCAATGTTAATCCTTATTAATATTCTATTGATTTTTGATAATTGATAATTATCTTTGATGATTGTTGAATTTGAATGATCAATAAGCTAGTGTTAATTTTAATTAATGTTTCATCGATGTTAACAATTAACGATTATCTTTGATAATTGTTGATTTAAAGGATTAAAAAAAGCTAACATTGATTCTCAGCAATGTTCTATTGATTTTACATTTACTACATTTACTCGAGCCCCATATGAGGTTTTAATGAGTTAGATTCAATTAATTAATTTAAATATTAATTAATAACTAAAGAAATAATTATTTCTGATAGTAGCACTGATCTAACAACCAGTAAAGCCCTACACCCGCTTGCAGGGACATCATGTGCTCATTCGCTGCGACAACATCACAGCAGTGGCACAAATAAATCGCCAAGGAGGCATGTGCTCTCCCAAGGTTCACGCTCTAGCTCACAGGCTTTTAGTGTGGAGCAGGCTGCACTTCCTGTTGTTACGTGCAACCCATGTTCCAGGCATTTTGAACAGGGGCACAGACCTTCTGTCGAGGGGGAACCCACTCTATGCAGACTGGCACCTCCACCCTCAGATAGTGGGCATGCTGTGGGAGAGATTCAGTCAGGCAACCTTAGATCTCTTCATCTTGCGCGAACACACCCATCCTATGTTCTTCTCGCTAAAGGACGAGGACGCACCCCTCGGCGTGGACACACTAGCCCATCCGTGGCCCAAAGTGCTGCTCTATGCATTTCTTCCCTTGTGCCTGATAGCCCCCACCATGGCCAGGGTGAGAGAGCATAGCCTGTCCCTCATTTTGATAGCACCCAGGTGGCCCAAGGCACCGTGTCTGGCAGAGATAATTCCTTTTTTGCATGCCCAGCCATGGCCCCTCCCGTTACGCACAGACCTCCTGTCTCAAGCGAACAGGGAGATTTACCACCCTCACATGGACAGGGTGGCTCTCTGGGCTTGGCCCGTGAGAGGGCAAACTTGAACATGATGGGGCTCCCCCCACGTGTGGTTGCCACTATACAGAATGCTAGGGCCCCTTCCACAAGCTCCCTATATGACTGTAAAAGGCGAGTGTTTGAAAGATGGTGTAATGGGCACCGTTCCACATCTTATCAGTGTTCAGACTCTGATATTTTGTGTTTTTTACAAAACCTTATGGATAATGGCAAGTCTTTTTCCACTATTAAGGTCTACCTGGTGGCTATTTCCGCTTGCCATGTTGGGTTTGGCAGCACAGCGGTGGGGCAGCACCACCTCATTCGTAGATTTATGAAGGGTGCCCGCTGTTCACTCCCAGTTACTAGGAAAACTGTTCCTGAGTGGGACCTCTCTATGGTGCTGGAGGCTCTATCTCAACAGCCTTTTGAGCCCCTGGGAAGCATTTCCCTAAAACTGATGTCTTTTAAGACAGTTTGCTCCTGGCCTTGGCATCTGCTAAATGTGTCAGTGATCTGCATGCACTCTCTGTTCATTCCTCGTGCACTAAATTCTCTCTTAGTGGGGATAAGGTTTTTATTAGGCCCAACCCGGCCTTTATGCCTAAATGCTTCCCTGCTTTCACCTGTGAGGTAATGGAGCTTTCCGCTTTTCACCCTCCTCCGTTCTCCTCTGCGGAGGATCAGAGGCTGAATGCTCTGTGTCCTGTGTGTGCCCTTCAGTTGTACATGGATAGGACCAGTACTTTTCGGAACTTTGCACTTCTGCCTGTGTACCATTCTCACTTTTGTGCTTCAGGGTTATCAGGCACATGATTATGGGACGTGACAAGCACCGCCTCTCTGAGGTGACTGCCCCCTGGCTTACAGGGCTTCACTGTGAGTGTATTGGGCAATCAGGGAGCTGTCCATATCTCCCAGAGGTGGATCTCGAACATGAGATGATGAAAGAGAACAATAGGTTACTATTCGTAACCCCGGTTCTCTGAAACATAGAGTGGAGAGATCCACCAAACTTGCCCCACTTGCTGCACGAGAAGCGGATATACTTACTGAGGAACAGCAGCACGTGCAGGTCCTTATATGCACCCAGGTAAGGGGCGGGCCCAACCTGGCATAGGACACGTGCTTCTGTCTGTCTAGCCAGACTTGGTGCGATTGGATGCTTCTGTAAAGGTCAGGTACGGATGCCCTTCCCATAGGTTGATCTCTCCCCTCGATGTTTCAGAGAACCGGGTTACGAATAGTAACCTATTGACAGTATTTAGGACCAACTTTGAGGCTGAGAGTGGGTTTTTTCTGGTTAAGCAGCAGGTCCCATGCATCCAGTGTGCCATCCATCTTCACCGTGTAGAAGACTGAGGGTCTGACTGGGCTCCAACAGCCATCTAACAGAGAGGCCTTGTGATACCTGTAGTAAGAGATTAGAAATACTGGCACCTGTGCAAGCAGTTAAACCAATCAGTGGGCGTTTTCAAACCATTGAGATTCCCTACTTTCATTGGTTAGTTTAGAAACTCCCATCCTGATTTCTACATAAAATACATAAAATGTAACCCTTAGAGGTGAAGTGTATAATTTATGTGCCACTACTGCCACCAAACAAAATTTCAAAGTTTCCAAGCAGGTTTCCCCAAACACTGCCCCCCTCGAGAGCTTGTTGATTTGAAATTGAGAACTTTTACACTAAATATTTATACTTGTAAAATGAAATTTACACTCACAGCCCTAAAGTTGAATGCTGCAATCTGCACTCACAGACAATAATCCAAAACCTGTGTTTTGAATTCAAAGTTGCAGACAAATAGTCACAAATGTGTAAAATGATGTTCATTTAAATACAACGACAGACACAAGCTTGTATTGCATATTTACTTTTGTACTTTAATTCAGTTTTGCAGTACAACATCAAATCGGCAATAACAACCTCTCAAATCTGCAATTGCAACTTCAAATCTTTCTGCCTTGACTTTTGCAAACAACTTTAAGACTTATATCTCTGCAGAACAAAAATGGGCTTTTCCCAATCAGTGGGCGTTTTCAAACCATTGAGATTCCCTACTTTCATTGGTTAGTTTAGAAACTCCCATCCTGATTTGGAAACGCCCACTGATTTCTACACTGAGATAACCTACTTTCATTGGATAGTTTAGAAACACTCATCCCGGTTTGAAAATGCCCCCAGATTTGTAAACACCCATTACTGTTCTGCAGAGACCTATACTTGACAACTTTTATGAAAAACCTGTAGCAAAACTCACTTGTGCACTTGTAAATCAAGATTTGGGAGAACAGACTACCGGTGCTGGACATGGGCGGTGCCAATTAAGTCATGACCAATCACAAGAGCTGGAACAAATGAGGCCGGACCAATCAAAATGGATCATAGTACTTACTTGATGGCTATCTACTTTGTATAGAATTCAGTGTAAGTTATAATTAATCTATTTTCCTGCTGTACCTGAGTTAGATATATAGAAATGTGCATTTTCTGGTGTTTTTAGTATTCGCTCAATTCCTTTATTTAGATGTCAACATGTGATTTAAATTTAAGTGCACATGTAATCAACAAATAATCTTGATTAAAGCAAGTAATCCTGGTCAGGTAATTATATATCTTAATAAGTTCTAAATTATATATCTTATTCTTAAGGTGTCAAGGTGTACTTTCTTAGTGCTTGATTTTAAGGATTGATTAGCTTGGACCGTTTGATAAAACAGTTTAGAGAGACACTGGAGCAAACGTACACCTTAAGTATGGAGGTGCAAGTTAGGACAAAAACTTTCAAAAGAAAAATATATAGCTGCACACTCTCTTACAAGTTTATTTTTGAAAAATAAATAAAAAAGAAACTTGTAAGAGAGTGTGCCGTTATATATTTTTCTTTTGATAAAACAGTTTAAACATACCTTTAACTAGAACTAAGAAATGAATTACTGTCATGTAAAAGACATTTAAAATGACCTGAGTTTTATTCTTAATGGATAAATATATGAACAGAGTCTCATTTCAAACAAGAATGCACTCTGTTTACAATATTATCTTTATTTCACAAGTGGGTTTCTTCCAATAATTACAGTAGCATTGCAATTCATCTAAGCAAGTACTGTATGACTTCTTTAGATGTAACATTAGCTTGCTAATTTGCAACAGTGCAATATCAGTTGCAACATCAAAGTAGAAATATAAGGGAAACGACTAACTGAAATAAAAATAATGAAATAATAAAGGCATGATTTTAATCTTCTGTAGATAGTCAGCAAGCGTGATTAATATAGTTAACCATTCATGTGAAAATGAGGAGAATTTTTGGAAAGAATAACACAAGTTGTTGTGCATTTTACACGTAAACATTTTTAATAATACAGAAGATGATTCAGAAAATGACTGAAATATAGCATAATGCTGCACTCTGACAATTTAAGGATTTGCCAGCTATCGTGTCTCTGGTGTTATCAATAATTCACTGTATTCAATAATTTTATCTGTTGGAACAGTTCTCTAGTGATAACTGAGATTTTCTTACTTCACTCTTATACCTTTTGATACCTAACCTATATTTCATGTTTTCATGGAAATATGGAACTTGTGGCATATGACAGCTGGCTGGATTGTTGCGTCCCATGTAGTTTTACTGAATGCAAACAACCTGCAGAAACATTTCTTCAGAGAATTCTCTCATTGCCATCCTTAGACAATACATGTGCAGTCTGTCGGTGCTGAGTTCTGCATTGATCAGCATGATCAAATAGTCTCATTTGATTTGTTACATGATCAATTCACTATTAATAATTTAATTGACAAGTTATTAAACTATCCTGCCACTGCATCAGCCAGCCATTGCCAGCACTGGACTTGTTTTGCTTACAAAAACGGCACTGGCACTGTTGCGTGACATCATCGCATTCTGAGATGATCTGTTTAGATTGGTCCGGCATCAGTCATTCCAGCTCTTGGGATTGGTAACGACTTCATTGGCCCCACCCAGCACCAGTAGTCTGTTATCTCAAATCTTGATTTACAACTGCACAAGTGAGTTTTGCTACAGGTTTTTTGCAAAAGTCAAGGCGGGAAGATTTGAAGTTGCAGTGGCAGATTTGAGAGGTTGTAACTGCGAAAATGATGTACAAAAGTAAATATGCAATACAAGTTTGTGTCTGTTGTATTTATATGAACGTCATTTTACACATTTGTGACTATTTGTCTGCAACTTTGAATTCAAAACACAGGTTGTGGATTATTGTCTGTAAGTGCAGATTGCATTCAACTTCAGATTTCACATTGGGGCTGTGAGTTTAAATTTCATTTTACAAGTACAAATATTTATTGTCCAAGTTCTCAAATTCAAATCTACAAGCTCTCGATTTTTGCAACAGATTAACCTTCATACTAGTCCCTCCCCAAACTCATGCCACTGGCTGAGCCAATGTTGCCATGTCAGGCTGGTAAGGAATTCTCAAACAAACAGAGCAATATTTTGATAGCGCCACAAAGCGCTTTTATTTTTTTAAATCAACCTATTGGATTACTTTGCGTAATAAGGAGGAGAAAGTTTTTAAAATGTAAAAAATTACATCACCTTTAAGGCACAAATGCAAAAAGCCAAAACTGATTATCTAAATTCATAATTTAATTGTGTGCTCCTTTGTTCACATGCTTTAATTACTTTCTGCTGTGCCAGAGACTATTTAGTCCGAGACAGACCACTTCTGTTAAAATGAATGGGAGAAATTTGAACACCTAACCGGTGTAGAAAAGGAAGTCCCGCCTTACAGTTAAAAGAGCCAATCACCTTTTAGATATAGACATCGCCTGTCAGTCAACTCGGGGAGGCGCATGCACATGAGCTGAACAAGCCTGAAAACTAGAGTTTTTTGTGTGATCTGAGCTTAAAAAAAAAAAAAACCTCACACACACAATTATGATACCATTGTTGTCAGATTTTACTCCTGATTTAAATATGTTCTTTGATAATAATCTTGACCAACAGTTTTGGAGATTTCAGACTTTGCCAGTTCAACTTTGTGCTCCAAAGATGGTCGCCGAGTAAACTGACTTGCCTTGAAAGAGATTTTGGCTTTGTCCATTTAAATTTAAGACATGTAGATTGCACATGCACATAGTCAAGTATAACCCATATGAGTGCTGTGAATGCTGGTCTATCATTACTTCAAAACTACTCAGAGGTTCTTACTTAGTAGACATGATGGATGACCCCTTGATGTCCTCTGACCAGATGCGAGCAGTCCAGTCAGCCACTGTCAGGAAGCACTTAGGATAGAAGGGGTTCCTCTGCAGAGCGTAAATGGGGCCATGGTGGCTGCTGTATATGCAGGCAATCTTGTCAGCTGGGGTTAGTGCCTTGAGATTGCATGTGACCACAAGACCCTGCTCTGTGCCAACCATGAACTTAGTGGGCTTGTGAAATCAAAAACAATAGATTTTTAAGTTCTCAGTGTTACCACAAAAAAATTTCTTGCAATGGAGTTTTTATTTTTTTTTTCATAGACAAATTCATTTTTAACAATAATTTATAAATCTTAAAAGACAGACATACCATGAAGAAAGAAAATGTTTTTATAAGAATAATATAGAAATGTATTACAGTATTTGGGACCTATAATGTGTTGGAAAATTTCAGTAAAGTTATTTTCTGAGGTATCGTTATGTTCTTGTCGTTTCAAGGGTTAATAAATGTATGAACAAACAGTTACCTGTCTTAACATTGCATACAAGCGCTTAACTCCATTTGCGGAGAGTGTGACAAAGCACATAACATTAGTCTACCTATAAACCTAATGAGTCATTACAAAAAACGTGTAAAAGTGTACTGCATCCGGTTGTGTTTTTATGTAAGGGGGTCTATAATTTATTAGCCAACTATTTTTTCACTCACATTCATCTCCACAAAATCCATGGGATGATGGTATTCAGGTTTGAAATGCTCCTTGCGTGAGACGATTTTTTTGACACACCTTACAAACTGTGTAACCATCACCAACATTTTAAATACCCAAAGAATTCCCACACTATGAACTACAATCTCTTGGGTGGGGGAAATAGAGGTTCAAGCTCTGACAATCGCTGTGCAGCGCTCTCTGAGTGAAAGAGGAATTTATTTATTGTTGTAAATGTAGGCAATTGTTTCTTAATTGAACTGATGGAAACATTAATTCCTTTACTTGAATTTAAGGAAAAATGTTACTAGGGTATAATCCAGAGAACAATTTTTCTGGAATTCTGGCTCCGGCATGCGTTTATAAAGAAGGCTCCTCTGCAAATTTTCCAGAAAATTCACAACATCAAAGTCCAGTGTGAATGCAACTAGAGAAAGTGGGCGGGCACTGTTGTGATTACCTTAAGTCCTGACTCAGTTAAAAGAGCCAATCGCCTTTTTCATAGAGGCATCTGTTTGTTTAAAATGTGCACGCGCGTAAGGATGACCAGCCAAAAATACAGTTTTTAGAGTGATTTAAGCAATGATGATACTGTTGTTGTCAAGTCATTTTTATTTGTATAGCCAAGCGCCTTAGTCAGCTTTACAGAAAATCATGCATTAACAGAAAATGAAACTGTAATATCTATAAAGTCTTAGAGCCATCATTGTGTAGTTTCATTAAATACGATTGTGAATTGTATATAAAAATAAGTAATTAAGTAATAATTGTATTTAGAAACCCAGTGAGCAAGCCAAAGGCGACTGTGGCAAGGAACACAAAACTCCATAAGATGTTGGTTAATGGAGAAAAATAACCTTGGGAGGAACCAGGCTCACTGTGGGGCCAGTTCCCCTCTGGCTAACAGCATGAATATAATGCCAATATTACTTAAATATGTGTAGTGCAAGTCATGGTTTAAAATTATTAAACTAAGTAAGTGTTAAACAAAGATTTTGACATAAGTTGGAAGACATCGGCTGCATTTAGTCATCATCAGACACGTAGCAGTGGAGTCCAACACCAAGCAGGAATGGAGCTGTATCTGGCCGGTTCTGGTGACCTCGGGATAGGAGTTCCGAGGTTGAGACAGGGGTACAAATAGAATAATATTAGCATAGATGCCATTCAATTTTTTGCAGAGTTATAGATCATGGTCAATGTTTCTGGTTCTGGCAGACCTAACTAAAGCAACCTAATTGTGAGTTGATGGATAAATTAGGTGTACGCCTGGCTAAATAGATGAGTCTTCAATCTAGTGTGTCTGCATCCCGAACAGTGTTAGGGAGACTATTCCATAGTTTAGGAACCAAATAGGAAAAGGATTTACTTCCTTTTGAGGATTTTTATATTTTAGGATCTATTAACAGGCCAGAATTTAGCGATTGTAATGAACATGATGGAATATAGCATGGTAGAAGGTCACTTAAGTACTGTGGAGCTAGGCCATTCAAAGTTTTGTATGTAGTTAACAGAATTTTCAAATTAATACGAAATTTAACAGGTAGCCAATGTAACGACGATAAAATGGGGCTAATATGATCATATTTCTTGGTTCTAGTCAGCACTCTGGCTTCTGCATTTTGAACCAGTTGAAGTTTATTTATTGAACTTGCTTTACATCCTCCCAGTAATGCATTACAATAATCTAGTCTTGAGGTCATGAACGCATGAATACGTTTTTCGGCATCAGCACCAGAGAGCATGTGTCGAAACTTAGCAATATTTCTTAGGTGGAAGAATGCTGTTCTATAAACATTGGAAATTTGATTTTCAAAGGACAGATTGGTATCAAATATAACACCTAAGTTCTTCGCTGTTGAAGACAATGTAACATTACATCCATCGAGAGTCAAATTATATTTTAGCGGCTTATTTTTAGAGGTTTTTGGTCCAATAATTAGTTCCTCTGTTTTGTCGGAATTGAGTCCAATCCAATCTTTGATTTCATTGATACACTCTGCTAATTTGGAGAATTGTGAAATTTCATCTGGTTTCAAAGAAATATAAAGATGGGTATCATAGGCATAACAGTGGAAACTTATTCCACGATTCCTGATAATATCTCCCAGGGGAAGCATATATAAGGAGAAAAGCAGAGGCCCTAAACGGATCCCTGTAGCACTTCATACTTAACTTTTGTTTGATTTGACAATTCCTCATTACATAGACACAGTGGTAGCGGTCTGCTAAATAGGACCTAAGCTATGCTAATGGGAGTCCACAAATGCCAACATAATTTTCTAGCCTATTCAAGAGAATGTCGTGATCTATCGTGTCGAAGTCAACACTAAGATCTAAAAGTACTAGAAGAGAAATGCAGCCGCGATCAGATGATAAGAGCAAGTCATTTGTAACTCTGATAAGTGAAGTCTCTGTACTGTGGTGGGGCCTAAATCCTGTCTGAAATTGTTCATATATATTATTTCACTGTAGAAATTAACATAGCTGGGAGGACACTACCTTTTCTAGTTTTTTTGACACAAAGGAGATTTGAAATCTGTCTATAATTAGCCAGTTCTCCAAGTTGTGGCTTCTTAATAAGCGGTTTGATAACTGCCATTTTAAAGTTTCTTGTGACATGTCCTAAGGAGAGCGAGCAGTTAATAATATTAAGAAGAGGTTCTGAGATTACAGGGAATACCTTTTAAGAGCTTAGTTGGTATTGGATCTAACATACATGTTGTGGCTTTTGATGTTTTGATAAGTTTTGTTAGCTCTTCATGTCCTATGACAGCGAAGGATTGAAGTTGGACGTGAGGAAAATTATGAGACAGTGTTTTCTGAGGTACTGTGATAGATGATTGCATAATGCCAATTTTATTTCTGATTATTTACATTTTATCAGTAAAGAAAATCATGAAGTCATTACTATTGTGCTGCGACGGAATATCTGGTTCAGTCAAGGCTTTTTTCCTAACCAATTTAGCCAAAGTACTGAATAAACACCTAGGATTGTTGTGGTTATTTTCTATGAGTTTGCTAAAATATGCTGACCTGGCAGCTTTTAGTGCCTGTCTGTAGCTACAGACACTATCCATCCATGCACTGTGAAATACCTCTAATTTTGTATTCTTTCACTTGCGCACCATTTTCTGAGCTGCTCTCTTGAGAGGATGAGTGTGATCATTGTACCATAGTGCAGGGCTTTTTCTTTAATTTTCTTTAATCGAAGGGGGGTGACACTATCAAGAGTGCTAGAGAAGACTGTACTTATATTTTCTGTTATTTCATCAAGTTCTTCTAGACTTTGGGGCTTAGTAAGTGTATGAGTTAGATCTGGAAGATTATTAGTGAAGCTATCTTTTGTGGTCGAAAGAATAGTTCTACCTGAAAGATAGTGTGGTGTAGATTGAGTAAAGTAGCTGATTGCAGCTAACAAGGTAATGATCTGAGATGTCATCGCTTTGCGGTAGAATTTCTATAGTATCAACATCAACTCCATATGACAGAATTAAATCTAGAGTAAGATTACGATGAGTTGGTCCTGTCACATTTTGTCTAACTCCAAGAGAGTTGAGAATATTGATAAATGCTAATCCCAATGTGTCATTTTCATTATCTATGTGAATGTTGAAGTCACCAACAATTAAAGCTCTATCTACAGTAACTATTAGATCTGATTTGAAAATGTGCAAATTCACCAAGGAAATCAGAATAAGGCCCGGGTGATCTATATACTGTAGCTAGGGCAAAAGACAACATACAAAAACGTTTTTTTATTTATATCTGACAGTATCACATTAAGCATTATCACTTAAACTTATATCCTGTCCTCTGAGTAACACCAAAAATGTCACTGTAAATTCTAGCAACACCTCCTCCTCGACCCTTCCGACAAGGCTCATTATTATAACAATAACCTGGGGCAGTAGATGCATTTAAACTAATATATTCATCCCGTTTAAGCCAGGTTTCAGTCAAACAGAGCACATCCAATCTATGATCTGTAATAATTTCATTTACAATTAGTGCTTTGGTTGAAAGAGATCTAATGTTTAGTAGCCCTACCTTTATATGATGTTTATCTTCAAAAAAAAATTTTTTTTTCAAGTTTGACCTTAATCAAATTTTTTTGGTGGGGGGTGTTTTTGGTAGTTTGGGAAACAGACACAGTCTCTATATGATATCTAGGTGATACAGTCTCTATGTGTTGTAGTTTATGTGACCTGTGTGACGTCTCAAGGAAGCTAGCAGACGTTCGGATTAGTCAGTTTGTCTGCTTCCTTACCTGGGCCCCAATTAGTCAAATACTATCACTATTGAGACTATGAGCCAAATTACTAGAGAGAAGAGTGGCACCTTCCCTGGAGGGATGGTGTCCGTCTCTCTTTAGCAGGTCAGGTCTACCCCAAAAACTCTTCCAATTGTCTATGAATCCTATGCTATTCTCCAGACACCACTCAGACATCCAGCCGTTCAGTGACACTAATCTACTATAAACCTCATCACCACAATAAGCAGGGAGGGGGCCCGAGCATATCACACACCTGTTTAACATTATCTTTAGTGATCTCTGTCTGGCGAAGCCGGACATCGTTAGTGCCGACATGAATAACAATTTTAGAAAATCTGCATTTAGCATTAGCAAGCACTTGTAAATTTGATTTGATGTCAGATGCCCGAGCCTCCAAAATGCATTTAACAATGGTGGCTGGAGTCTCTATTTCCACGTTCCTTACAATAGAGTCACCAATAACAAGGGCTCTTTCAACATGATTCTCAGTTGGTGCATAAGTGGGGAGAATCGATTGGAAATCCTACCAGGAACAGAAGAGTGGTGTCGCTTTGCTGAGCGAGTATGCCGCCGAGACGTCACCCAAATGCCCTGCTGCAGGAGCTCTTCAGCCGGAACCAAAGTGTGTGTGTTGCTTTCTGTACTACCCGCATACGAAACAGTATCTACAGGCTTCTCTTTCTCACTGACTTCCACTAGCGTTCGGATGCGTGTCTCTAACTCATTAAACTTCTCTGTCAGCCTGACTAATTCCTTACATTTATCACATTTGAATCCCTCACTGCTGACGGAAGAAGCTACAGTAAACATGTGACATGCAATGCAGGAAGCAATAACATGAACGGGTGCCATGACTTACCGCAATTGTTTGTTGTTGTTGTTGGTTGTTCCTGAACGGCGAGGGTTTGAGATCGATGTGAATCCCTCACGCAATTGTTTGTTGTTATGGTTGATCTTGACAAGCGGTGCTTTGAGATCGATGCAGTAATCCGTGTAACACAGAGGAGAAAACTGGTGTGCGCTGTAAAATGCACGCAGTTTAATCACGATAAAAATAGAAAGCGCATGCAAGTGGAAAATGCACGCAGTTGAATCGCGATAAGAGAATAATGCGGGGGAACCCGATGCACGCTGAAAAATGGCAGATATTAAAGATTAAAAGCTGAAAACAGATAGATAAGCAATGCTAAAAAAAGCTAGCAGGCTACAAACACAGACTCGAGCTAGGTGCCAGCAGCAACAGGAACAGGAAGTGAGTCTGTGTTTGTAGCCTGCTAGCTTTGTCAGATTGTATTGCTGATTTGAAATATATTATTAAAACATAATCTGGACAACTAGTTTTGGAGATTTTGGTCTTTCCCCATTCAAGTAGATAGAAGCTGTACTTGTATGACTTTTGCCTACGTAGAACATTGCTGCCCTGAGGCTTTCCAATATGTCTACCGAGTGAAGTGACATGTCTTAAATGGACTTTGAATCAATCTTACCATAGTTGTCTCAAAATCCATTGAGATTGCACCAAGGGCATCCTCAAGGTTCCCCTTCTTATTAGGATCCAGCACGAGTCTCTCGATGGGCTTACTCATGTTACGAATGTCCCACCACAGTACCTGGTGTCAAATGCGTGAGTGCTTCTTTAAGATTACAATATTTTATACTTTATAAAGTTTTAATAAAGGTTCATTTGCATAGGGTGCAAGGCAAAGCTCTAATCTAGTTTAAAGTTTGCTGTGTTTATTTGATAGTTTTGCACTGTTGTGTCACTGCATACAAACCTGGCCATCTGTAGAAGCTGAGAATGTGTCCCCTGTCGAATGCAGCCAGATGACTTTGTACACTGGGTTTCTATGGCTGTGCTCAATGGCTGACATCTCTACTGGCTGGCTGCCGCTCCGTGTGTCCCAATAGACTGGAAATTAGGCAAAAGACAGAGTGGTAATGTACAAGTTTACAAACACATGCTTAATCATAGTTTGAAAAGTCTCTATGCCTTTACATAAAGATATCTACTGATGCCACTTCAAACTACGTACCAATATAATCATTGCATTCTATTCCATACCAAAGGCTATTAGTCCGGCCATAAGACCTAAAGATTGTCTGAGCTTAACAAAAGGAATTTAAAGAGGCACATCTGGCTTATACTCTATAACAAAGCAGTTCAGACATGGAAGAAAGTACTTTTCCATTAACCACAGAGGTCCTCAGGATATTAAACCCACCAATTTGACCGTTGTAGCTTCCTCCAACAAGGATGTGAGAATCTTTGGGGTTGTACTCCAGACAAACAAGCGGAGATACAGGTTTCAGAGTCATCTCTGGTTTACAGGGGTTTTCTAAAGGGACAAAAAAAAAATCTTTATTTAATACTTTTGTTCTTGTCAATAGTGTCACATGCTGCAGTTGCATGTGTGCAATGTGGTTAAAAAGTGATTTGATTTGTAAAAGTCCAATATTACAAAATAGACTGTGTACCAATGTCCCAAATGTAGGAGTCGAAGCTCATGTCTTTGGGTGCTCTCTGAAACTCCAGGCAAGAGTACGCAACAGCAAGCTTATGGTTACTATTTGGATGCCAGGACAAACAGGTGGCTGTGCGCTTCACTTTATTTGGGTCTCTAGAGAAAACCACAGTGCAGAGATTGGAACAGATAAGTTGGAAATTCAGGTTACAGGACAATGCCCACATTCCCAGATAATGTATGTCTGGGAATGTATTCATACTACTCATCTGCATACCTAAAGAACATACTTTTTTAGCAGCAGAGAAGTTTATTTTTCATCAGATGCAGTACATACACTCTCTGAGCACTTTATTAGGAACACCGGTACCTACTTATTCATGCAATTATCTAGTCATATAATCATGTGGCAGCAGTGCGGTGCATAAAATCATGCAGATACAGGTCAGGAGCTTCAGTTAATGTTCACATCAACCATCAGAATGTGGAAAAAATGTGATCTCAGTAATTTTGACTGTGGTAAAATTGATGGTGCCAGATGGGCTGGTTTGAGTATTTCTATAACTCCTGATCTCCTGGGATTTTCACGCACAACAGTCTCAAGAGTTTACTCAGAATGGTGCCAAAATCAAAAAACATCTAGTGAGCCTTGTTGATGAGAGAGGTCAATGGAGAATGGCCAGACAGGTTGGAGCTGACAGAAGGGCTACAGTAACTCAGGTAACCACTCAGTATAACTGTAGTGAGCAGAATAGCATCTCAGAATACACAACACGTAGAATCTTGAGGCGGATGGGCTACAACAGCAGAAGACCTAGTCAGGTTCCACTTCTGTCAGCCAAGAACAGAAAGCTGAGGCAGCAGTGGCCACAGGCTCACCAAAACTGGACAGTTGAAGACTGGGAAAACATAGCCTTGTCTGATGAACCTCGATTTCTTCTGAGGCACTAAGGGCAGAAATTGTCACCAACAGCATGAATCCATGGACCCAACCTGTCTTTTGTCAACAGTCCTGGCTGATGGCGGTGGTGTAATGGTGTGGGGAATGTTTCCTTGGCACACTTTGGGTCTGTTAATATCAATTAATTATCGTTTGAATGCCACAGCCTATTTGAGTATTATTGCTGACCATGTGCATCCCTTCATGACCACAATTTACCCATCTTCTAATGGCTACTTCCAGCACAATATTACACCATGTCACAGAGCAAAAGTCATCTCAAACTGGTTTCATGAACATGACAATGAGTTCATTGCTCTTCTGTGGCCTTCCCAGTCACCAGATCTGAATCCAATAAAACACATTTGGGATGTGGTAGAACTGGCAAATCTGCATAAATTGCACGATGCAATCATGTCTGCATGGACCAGAATCTCAAAGGAATGTTTCCAACATCTTGAAGAATTCATGCCACAAAGAATTGAGGTTGTTTTGAGAGCCCAGTATTAGTGTTAGTATTACCCAGTATTAGTATAGTGTTCCTAATAAAGTTCTCAGTGAGTGTACTCTGACAGTACTCCATTTCGGACATAGCAACGGTCCCAAAGCAGCTTTACTTTACAGAAAGTGGATTTTTTTATTTTTTTTATAGTGCCTTATATATCCCTCAGTAAGCAAGCTAAAAGCAACCATGGCACAGAAAAATGTCTTAAGATGTTAAATAGATGAGATAGAAACCTTGGGAGGAACCAGTTCTTATCTGGGGAAGACACCATTAACATTTTCTGTTTTGTTATTTTCAGAATGTTAAGAATATTGTTGGAATGTTTTAAAATGCATTCACTTAATTTGGACAACTATAAAATAAGCTTTATTTACTGCCCAAATCATGCCTATGTTGGTAGTCCTAATGTGTTCTAATGAGTGTGCTCACCTGAAGACATTGATGAACTTAGCTGTTGGCTGTTCTTCCGTTTCCTCAACGACCTCTTCATCCTCAAAATACTCTTGGTAGATGTCAGTGGCATTGTTCTGCTTAATACAGTGATCGATGAGCTGCGGTGGGCAGGAAGACAAGACTGAGACTCAGAATCAGCAGTTTATGAATTCTGCTGAGGACACACTGAGTCAGGTTTAGTGAGCAGTTGTTCTGAGAGATATGTCGATGAAGATTGAATCCTAAACCAACATCTGCTCAACCCCCTCATCTCCCTTTTTCTAATAGAGATTAATCACATGAGAATGAAAATTCTGTCATTCATGTATTTTTTTATTTATTTTTTTTACACAGACTTTTCTCATTCAAGGAGCACAAAATGAGATATTAGTCAGAATGTTCACCTTTCTCAGTCACCATTCACTTTCATTGTATGGAAAAAGATGCATTGAGAGTGAATGGCAACTGAGGCTAACATTCTGCCCTTTTGTGTTTCATGGAAGAAAGAAAGTCATGTGGATTTGGAATGATATGAGGGTGAGAAAATGATGACATAATTTTTTATTTTTGGGCAAACAACTATTATTTTTAACTTGACAAACTTTATTAAATTAGTCAAAACTGTGTGCTTCTAGGGGGAAAAGTCAATACACAACAGATTTAAATTATAAGCCCATTTAATTTCACAGTGCCTGTACTGATATAATGCTTGTGTTTATCGTGTAAGACACTCACACTTGAAAGATGCTGGATAGTGTTCTGATAATGCTCATCCTTCTCCACCTTCTTTTTGTAGCGGTTTGTCACATCCATGTTCTCTGAGTTGACACTTTTTGGCCACCCCCCCTCAACATGGTTTATTCCTTGTGACACAGATTCCATGCTGTTTGTGTTCACCTGAAAAGGTCAAGTATTTTATAGTAGACAGAATGATTGACACAACTTCTGTCAAGTCACTTTACATTTCCACATTACATATAACAACTTTCATTATTACACAGCTATTACATTACTTGATTCTAATTGGTCAATCTAAGCATTTTGCTGTCAAATATTTTTGTAAAATGACCACTTAACTGTATAATTTACTGTTGTCCTAGGCAACCAATTTCCTACATAGCTCAATATTTAATGGCAATTTATTTATTTATTAGCTCAGTAGCTGTGTAATATGCTTCACGTCAGGGTCAGGGTTTGTGATAATAACTGGCTGATTGTACATTAATCTTTACTTAATAAGTCATTAAAAGACATTATATAATACTTAATAGACCAATAGTGTACATTGTAATATTTATAGGAAAATATACCTCTACTTGAATGTACAATAGTTAATGATCTGTTAAGAAAAATGTATAAATCTTTATTAATTTTGTTAATGACAGTAATTACAAAGTCACCCATGGGGTAAGCCAAAACAGTCTCGGAAGGAAATTGGTACTTTAATTCACCAAAGTGGCATTCAACTGATCACAAAGTATAGTTAGGACACTACTGATGTAAAAAAAAAAAAACAGCACCATCATTTGAAAAAAGTAATTTTTGATCAAATCTAGACAGGCCTCATTTCCAGCAGCCATCACTCCAACACCTTATCCTTGAGTTTGAGAAATAGACGCCTCACATGTCCTCAGCTGACAGCTTCATTGAATTTTACCCGCTCAACACCAGTTTCATGTACAACAGTTAAGAGAAGACTCAGGGGTGCAGGCCTTATGGGAAGAATTGCAAAGAAAAAGCCACTTTTGAAACAGAAAAACAAAGAGAAAAGGTTAGAGTGGGCAAAGAAACAGACATTGGACAACAGATAATTGGAAAAGAGTGTTATGGATCTTAACCCCACTGAGCTTTTGTGGGATCAGCTAGACTGTAAGGTGCGTGAGAAGTGCCCGAGAAAACAGCCACATCTATGGCAAGTGCTACAGGAAGCGTGGGGTGAAATGTCACCCGAGTATCTGGACAAACTGACAGCTAGAATGCCAAGGATCTGCAAAGCTGACATTGCTGCACATGGAGGATTTTTGGATGAGAACACTTTGAAGTAGTTTAATAATAATTTTTCACGTTATTAAAGTCCTCACTATACATTGTGATCAGTTGAATGCCACTTTGGTAAATAAAAGTACCAATTTCTTTCCATAAGAGCAAAATCTGTACATTATTCCAAACTTTTGGCCACCAGTGTATGGCTCACTGCTGATCACATAATTTGTTGTTTGTCTTACCTCATGCTCAGACATTTTCTGTGAGCACTGTGTGCCAACAATACATAGATCCTCCTCAATAAAGTTGGCCTCCAATGAGGGATTAGGCGGAATGTCCACATGAAGCACAGCACTTTCTGAAAAGTTACACGGGTGGCCAAACTCACAGCACTTTTTTGTGTACACGTACATAATCTCCATTTTGAATGCTGAAGGTGAAAACAGTGGGAGAAGAAGGTGTCAATCATAACCAGTCAAAAGGTTGTACACTTTCAAATGAATTATGCTCCTCGTGGTCTTAAATACCTTTTGATCTAAAGGTTTATGCTTACATGCTTGAAATAAGTTTTGTACACTGCATATATGGGAATTCCTTCAATAATAGCAAGCATCCTATGTAATATAGGCAAAGGGTGGCAACTTCAAAGAAGCTAATATTTAAGATAGTTTAGATTTTTTAATATTTTTAGTGACTTCATTACTCCCATATTTGGAGTTGTTATTGCATAGTTTTACTTTTTATTTTAAAATGTGGAAAATAGTACAGAAAAAGACTTTTGACTTATGAACATGCAGTGTTTAACCCTATGCTAGCAGCAATAAACTGTCCAAGTAAACATCAGGAAACCAAATTATTTAGGTCTTTGAATCAGAAAATTATCATGAAATTGTTTGATTGAACAGTTTAGACTAAAAAAAGATGTAAAATATAAACCAACCAAAAGTCGTTTGTAAGGACGTTTGTGTGATTCACATGTAAACAAATACATTTCATAGTAGTCTAATCAATTCAGTGTATGATACAATTCTGTCTTTGCAAAGTGGGATGGTAATGACTAGTATATACCTATGTATTTGATAGGCGTTCTCTTTTTTTTAACCAAAATAAGTGAAATCGCGTAGTAGTGAGAATCAATGAATTGATAGTTGGTTTTCGCTCTCCATTTGACTGCAGTTCGACAATAGAGCCACTAGAGAGCACTAATAGTGACCGCTAAACACTCCTAAAAGAGTAACAGATAATAGGCACGTCATTCAGCTCATTCAGCACAACTGCTAAACTTTACTTTACAGATAATTTCATCCTTATGTATGCGATATATATTCGATTTTTTTTAAACATTATACTTTTAAAGATATTTAAGTTTTATGTTTGAATGTCTACTGTTTACTTACCTTGACAGAATGTTCAGTATTCAAAATGTAACTGACAGCGATGACATCATCACAATGTTTGAATACTAAATAATGATTGGTCTACATTACACAATATTAACATACCTTCCATAGTCTGGTAGCACTGTGCTGTGATCATTCAGAAGGAGGTCTTTGACTTGGGTCATATGATGGCATAATTTAATTTTTAAGCTTTCTTCTGACATCTGTAATGTGTGTATTAGTAAATTTAATTTTTATTTTTAACATTTAAATTAATTAAAAACTATTTCATAATATGAATTTATGAAACTACTTTTATAAGTCACTCATGGCAAGAAAGTACATACTTTTTATTGTATATGTCTCATGTAGTATTTTACCTTCAAGTTTGTAATCCCAATCTGCATTCTGTCTGCTGCTCCTCTGAGCGCCTCCCAGAGAATGAACAAAAGTAACGGCAGGAGACAAATCATTCCTTTTTCAATATAAAAATGTTTATTACATTTTGTTTGACTGTTTGCATAGACTGAACAGATAAAACAAAGGACAAATCCAAGATTGACATTATTAACATTATGGAATTGTACAGCTAAAAATGGAATCAGATGCAGTGGGGTCCAAAATTTTGAGACAAATAAAATAAAAATATTAAAAATTGTATTAGCATACCAATTTGAGTGAAAAGTGAAAATAAAAAAGTAATATGATTTTTAGTCTATCCAAGGAAATCTGGTCACTGGTTAACGGTCACAAATTTGCTCGAGTGACCTATAAATGGGGCAGAATTTTTATGATTTTAGAATTTTTCAATGTGGTCTTATATTATACCCCACTGTACACTGGCAGCCAAAAGTTTGGAATAATGTACAGATTTTGCTCTTATGGAAAGAAATTGGTACTTTTATTCACCAAAGTGGAATTCAACTGATCACAATGTATAGTCAGGACATTAATAATGTGAAAAATTACTATTACAATTTGAAAAAAATAATTCTACTTCAAAGGGCTCTCATCAAAAAATCCTCCACGTGCAGCAATGACAGCTTTGCAGATCCGGCATTCTAGCTGCCAGTTTGTCCAGATACTCCGGTGACATTTCACCCCACACTTCCTGTAGCACTTGCCATAGATGTGGCTGTCTTGTCGGGCACTTCTCACGCACCTTACAGTCTAGCTGATCCCACAAAAGCTCAATGGGGTTAAGATCCATAACACTCTTTTCCAATGATCTGTTGTCCAATGTCTGTGTTTCTTTGCCCACTCTAACCTTTTCTTTTTCATTTTCTGTTTCAGAAGTGGCTTTTTCTTTGCAATTCTTCCCATAAGGCCTGCACCCCTGAGTCTTCTCTTTACTGTTGTTCATGAAACTGGTGTTGAGCGGGTAGAATTCAATGAAGCTGTCAGCTGAGGACATGTGAGGCATCTATTTCTCAAACTAGAGACTCTGATGTACTTATCCTCTTGTTTAGTTGTACATCTGTCCTTCCACATCTCTTTCTGTCCTTGTTAGAGCCAGTTGTCCTTTGTCTTTGAAGACTGTAGTGTCACCTTTGTATGAAATCTTCAGTTTTTGCCAATTTCAAGCATTGTATAGCCTTCCTTCCTCAAAACAATGACTGACTGATGAGTTTAGAGAAAGCGGTTTCTTTTTTGCCATTTTTGACCTAATATTGACCTTAAGACATGCCCGTTCATTGCATACTGTGGCAACTCAAAAACAAACACAAAGACAATGTTAAGCTTCATATAATGAACCAAATAGCTTTTAACTGTGTTTGATATAATGGCAAGTGATTTTCTAGTACCAAATTAGCAACTTAGCATGATTACTCAAGGATAAGGTGTTGGAGTGATGGCTGCTGGAAATGGGATCTGTCTAGATTTGATCAAAAATGACTTTTTTCAAATAGTGATGGTGCTGTTTTTTACATCAGTAATGTCCTGACTATACTTTGTGATCAGTTGAATGCCACTTTGGTGAATTGAAGTACCAATTTCCTTCCAAAACAGCAAAATCTGTACATTATTCCAAACTTTTAGCTGCCAGTGTACATACTGAACTAAAAAGGATGAACACCACCCATGAATACTGAAACATATACTCAGCAAAAAAAAAAAAAAAAAAAAAAAAAAAAGTAACATCCTCTCACTTTCAACTGTTTTTATTTTCAGCAAACTTAACGTGTAAATATTTGTATGAACAGAAAAAGATTCAACAACCAAGACATAAACTGAACAAGTTTCACAGACACGTGACTAACAGAAATGGAAAAATGTGTCCCTGAACAAAGGGGGGTCAAAAGTAACGGTCAGTATCTGGTGTGGCCACCAGCTGCATTAAGTACTGCAGTGCATCTCTGCCTCAGACTGCACCAGATTTGCCAGTTCTTGCTGTGAGATGTTACCCCCACTCTTCCACCAAGGCACTTGCAAGTTCCCGGACATTTCTGGGGGGAATGGCCCTAGCCTTCACCCTCTGATCCAACAGGTCCCAGACATGCTCAATAGGATTGAGATCCAGGCTCTTCGCTGGCTATGGCAGAACACAGACATTCCTGTCTTGCAGGAAATCACACACAGAACGAGCAGTATGGCTGGTGGCATTGTCATGCTGGAGGGTCATGTCAGGATGAGCCTGTTGGAAGGGTATCACATGGGGGAGGAGGATGTCTTCCCTGTAACACAGTGTTGAGATTGCCTGCAATGACAACAAGCTCAGTCCGATGATGCTGTGACACACCACCCAGACCATGACGGACCCTCCACCTCCAAATCGATCCCGCTCCAGAGTACAGGCCTCGGTGTAACGCTTATTCCTTCGACGATAAACGAGAGTCCAACCATCACCCCTGGTGAGACAAAACCATGACTCGTCAGTGAAGAGCACTTTTTGCCAGTCCTGTCTGGTCCAGCGAAGGTGGGTTTGTGCCCATAGGCAACATTGTTGCCGGGGATGTCTGGTAAGGACCTGCCTTACAACAGGCCTACAAGCCCTCAGTCCAGCCTCTCTCAGCCTATTGCGGACAGTCTGAGCACTGATGGAGGAACTGTGCATTCCTGGTGTAACTCGGGCAGTTGTTGCTGCCATCCTGTATCCGTCCCACAGGTGTGATATTCGGATGTACCGATCTTGTGCAGGTGTTGTTACACATGGTCTGCTACAGCGAGGACAATCGGCTGTCCTTCCTCTCCTTGTAGCGCTGTCTTAGGCGTCTCACAGTATGGACATTGCAATTTATTGCCCTGGCCACATCTGCAGTCCTCATGCCTCAGGCACGTTCACGCAGATAAGCAGGGACCCTGGGCATCCTTTTGTTGTTTTTCAGTCAGTAGAAAGGTCTCTTTAGTGTCC
Source organism: Myxocyprinus asiaticus (assembly GCF_019703515.2). Classification (NCBI taxonomy): domain Eukaryota; kingdom Metazoa; phylum Chordata; class Actinopteri; order Cypriniformes; family Catostomidae; genus Myxocyprinus; species Myxocyprinus asiaticus. The sequence continues at coordinate 34,634,286 of NC_059375.1, forward strand.
TAAGTTTTTATAACTGTAACCTTAATTGCCTACCATCTGTAAGCTGTTAGTGTCTTACACAGGTGCATGTTCATTAATTGTTTATGGTTCATTGAACAAGCATGGAAAACATTGTTTAAACCCTTTACAATAAAGATCTGTAAAGTTATTTGAATTTTTACAAAATTATCTTTAAAATACAGTGTCCTGAAAAAGGGACGTTTCTTTTTTTTTTTTTTGCTGAGTTTATATTGTGTACACATGAATGTTTCGAGTTATATTAGCATAACATTTCAATTTTGCAAAAAAGTGCTTACCTGAGAGAGGGCAGATATATGAAGTAACATCCAAAATAAATACCCTGAATATTATCAAAATGTTCCTTGCTGGATTTTATAACTATCATCAGCAAAAATAAACAGATGGACATAATTTGTATACATTTTTGAAAAAATGTATCACTAGACTAGACCTGCTGGAGTAAGTGAATGAGCATTTGTTAAAAATGGTTGGCTATTACAAATATACACTCACTGAGCACTTTATTAGGAACACTCTGGTCCTAATAAAATGCCCAATGTGGCCTTCTGCTGTTGTAGCCCATCTGCCCCAAGATTCAACATGTTGTGCATTCTGAAATACTATTCTGCTCACTATCATTGTACTGAGTGGTTATCTGAGTTACCGTAGCCTTCCTGTCAGCTTAAACCAGTCTGGCCATTCTCCATTGACCTCTCTCATCAACAAGGTGTTTCCGTACGCAGAACTGCTGCTTACTGACCCGTATCTGCATGATTTTATGCATAGCACTGCTGCCACAATTGGCTGATTAGATAATCGCATGAATAAGTAGTTGTACAGGTGTTCCTAATAAAGTGCTCAGTGAGTGTATAACCTATTTTCACTGATGTAGGTGTGTCCACACACATTCACATTTTAAGCCATACTGACAGTGACAACATGCCAGTCACCTCTTTTAAAAACCAAGAGTTCAAAAGTAAAAAAACAAAAAAAGTATAGAAGTCCTAAGAGGTTCTGGTAAGATGTGTTTGATGTTGACAGTTCACTCTTACCTCATCATTTCAGCAACTCATATGCCACACATATGTGGGCTGGAGGTGAAACTTCAGGTGCTTTTCTAAAACCCTAGCTTTTAAAATTGAACAGAAACACTCAAACAACAACCACAAAACATATGAATTTATAGAATGTACAGTTTGCTGCGCTCAAGAAAAAAAAAAAAAAAAAGAAAAAGAAAAAAAAATGTCTGCAGGTTGTACAGTTTACTTAAAATGTACTACACCAACATAATTCTAGAACATTTAGTCACAATTTGATTTCATTGCATTCTATCCAATTAAATTAGTAAAAAAATAATTTTACTTACTCCATTTGAGTTTGGATTACTTAAGTACTTTTAACATTGATGAAACTGGGCAGGAGATTTCCATTTCCCAGTATACTTTGCATGGTCTAAATGTAAATTATGTAAACAGTGTAAATTAAGTGTAATTTTATGAATTTTTGAGCAAAACAAGAATAGGAGATTTGTTAATGTTCTGTTATATTGGTATTTAAAAAGCGTGTCTGTTAGGCTAGAGTTTTGGGGGTAACCATTGTGGTGAAGAATGGCACTTGTGCATAGGTTGAGGATTGACTTTCACGTTCAAGTGGTTTAATTTGAGTGCTGCTTAGCTCTATAAGCAACTGGTATCAAATTGGCAGTGCAACGGTTTCACTGTCATTTGCTCACCTGGTATACATAGGAGTGGTGGTGGTGTAGTGGACTAAACCACATAACTGGTAATCAGAAGGTTGCCAGTTCGATCCCCACAGCCATCACCATTGTGTCCTTGAGCAAAGCACTTAACTCCAGGTTGCTCTGGGGGGATTGTCCCTGTAATAGGTGCACTGTTAATCGCTTTGGATAAAAGTGTCTGCCAAATGAATAAATGTAAATATATTAATGATTAATCATATAAATTAAGTTGGACCAACATAAGAAAACTAAATATTTGTGTTTGACTAAATAAAGTTGAGTTAAAAATACTATAGTACATTGATTTGAACTAATGTATCTATGCTGGCTCAATGAAAATGACAATCTGAATGAACAAAATTAAATTGCTTATAAAATCTCTCAAATTCAATTAAGGATAATGACTGACAAAAGTGTTTAGGGTCTTGTATCAGCCTAAACAGGTTTATTTTGCGAGAATTACTGGCTAACTGTATATTATGCACCTTATCACATGGTTAACAAATAGAAAAGCACATATTTGCATGAAATGCTCATTTGAATGAATAATATTTCATTATGGGAGAAGAAAGAGACCACGGAGTTACGTGAGGTTTGAAAAAACAAAACTAGCACAACTATGTAAAAAAACAGTTGAGGTAAAAAAAACAACAAAAAAAAAACATAACAAATCAATGGTCCATTATGCAGTTTAGTGGCCATTGTACAAAAATATTTGACTGCAGAATTCCACGATTGACCAATTAGAATAAAGTATTTCAGACAGCAGTGTAATAAAAATTATTTGTTTTTGTAAAACAAAGGGACCAACAACTTGTTATTCTGGACAGAAACTTCCCCTAGAGGTTTTACTGTTGTTATGGCCTTTGCTCACAATTATGCCAATAAATAATTGGTTTCAGTGATTTGTGGTATTGTGGTTTTTTGATGATAAGGTAGAGGAGCACTGTCCATAAATTACCTATAGTAAAAGCTGTAGGTATAATAACAGACATACATCTCCACCAAGAAGAACCTCTATTTTATGAGAGCTTCCAAAAACCTGAATACAACCATGTGTGCTGTCTGCATAATGACTTCAAGGTCCCACTAAATGTATGGGATATGTAAAGCCCTTGAAATGTGTCTACAGTAATACGCCAAACTGCACAGTGCCCCAATCTGGTCTTTCCCAATATGGATATAAATCAGGCAGAAAATTGCTTCTTTTGTTGAATGATAAGCATTACCACACATTATCTTTTGTAATGGACAACAAAATCAGTAAAAAGACAAGACTACTGTATCCAAAGGAATCCGTTTTTTTTGTTGAACTATTCTCTTTGTATATAAACCTCCAAAACCAGTTGACAGCATAGAAGTCAGGGCATCTTGAGTGACAATGAGTTGTAAGCACAGCTATCTGTAGCTCAGAGAAAAATTATCTTTGTATAATCTCACACCAAACTCCTAGACATTTTAACTTCAAAACAAAACCCAGATTAAGAGAAAAATTTAGATCAACGTGAACCCACTTAAGCGAGCTAACATTTTTAATGTCTGAGACAGAAATAATGGTTGGGTCAGAGAAATGGGAAACACTAAAATTAATAATAATAATAAATAAATAAATAAATCACTGCAATGTAAACATCTAGATCACTTTATTTCAGAAGGCTGAAATTCTCCAAAATGCATACTTAAGAGTTTGTGTCTTTGGGCTGGTTTTTAAAACACTTAAAATCTGGACCAAATGAAACTGTCAAAAGGTGACAGTTCTGGTCTTAAGAAGAATGCATCCGTTACACTCCACAAACCACAAATCTTCACCAAGCAAGATCTATGAAGCTGGTTTACAAAATAGTCATCTCTTATTCAGAAATTGACAAAATCCAAGGCAAATATGTAAATCAAGAGGACTCAAGTTTCGAATGGTCCTTTTATATCGGTTCTGTTCATTCCCCATCAATCAACCTATTTCTTGGCAAGGTGTGAGATTCACTGGGCCGACAAGTGAATTTTAAGAGATGGCCCTGACAGAACCCTTTGAAAACTCTGGGGCTGAAGAGTGGAAAAAAACTCTCCATAATTCAAATCTGGACTTGCGCCAGGGGAAATGGATCATGAAAGGGGAATGACAGTGTAATGGTGCAGAAAAGTGTACCAGCACTAAAGGTGAGTAGCTACAGTTTTCGCAAAGCAAACGTAAACCAATCCACTTTCAAAGCATAGCTTCTTAAGCCTTCTGAGGTCAAAGGTCAAATTACAATTTTGATAAGGAACTACTCTCTGGATCTGCGCCAAAACCAGACATTCAGATTTCAATTAAGAACAAACACTAAAACACTCACCACCCAAAAAGTGAATAATTGTAAAAAATTAATTCAAGAAAATAGTATGGACATTAAGAAAGTGTTCTGAACTTGCAACACTACTGTTGAGGATCAAAGAAATCAGGGCGATGTGAATGGATGAGTGCAGTGGACCATCTTTGTGTTTTTTGTTTTGGTGTAAATGTGTATGTGAACAAACGCGCTAAACGTATTTCCGGAAAATGGGATTGAACTTGCTTTCTCGCAACATGTAACTAGCTTAAAAAAAAAAAAAAAAAAACTTAATTTGAAATTAAATAACAGCATTATTAGATCTCTGTTTATTATTTACACAACATCCTCAGTGAGAGTTGGGAGGGAAAAAATAAATTGATCATGTTTTACCAATGGCGCCGAAAAGTTACATTGGACCGCAAAGGAAGATGTGTTGGGTGGGAGGAGCTTTGCCCAAGTGCTTTACCTAAATAGAAGTCCCAGAATGCACTGGTCTCACACAGAGTGTGCTACAAGGGTACAACCCATCATCTTCGGCCACCAATCATCAAAATGACGCAGCTCACGGCATTTGATTGGGCACGTATTCGAGCACGCACCGGCATCTGCATTTAGATCCGACACAGTCAGTGAGGGAGGGGAGTTAAGGATTAGGCATACTAAAATGGCAGGAATACAGGGAAGCACGCCCACTCTCACTGCTGTTCCTGGTGGGATGTGTGGTGCAGCCCTAATCTGTGGGGTTATTAGCTGCGGGGCAAACTACACATCTCGCAGTGCTCAGTGCCGGGCTGGTTCATGAAGGTGCAGTGGAGGCAGGACCACACGGCCGAAGAGGATTGTGGGAGAGTTGGGCCGCCCATGGCGTAATCCAGGGATCCAGACTGTTGCCCACCCACTGTGCCTGAGATAAAGAATTAAAAATCAGTCTTTGATCATATTGCATTGAAATGGAGAATTTCTCCACAAAATCCTTTAAATAGTGAAAATTTTGCCTTTTTAAAAGGGACATAAAAAATAAATAAATAAATAAATAAATAAAAAACTGGTGGATCTGTAAGCCCGAGAACTTAATGGCATTAATGCCTTGACCGATTAAACTCTAAATCGCTAAGATAATGGCTCTAGCAACTGGATGAGAGCTACTGTGTTTGAAAAAAATAATAATCATAATTTAGTCACTGGGATGGGCTCTTGTCGTCTCATCAAGTGACCAATAACCTTCTTACACTGAAGAACTGTCAACTAGATCTCTGAAATCTGATCCAAACATTTCACACAAAGTCACATAGCCCAAATGCCGATGGTATTCCATGGTGATTGTCACCAAGCGTTTTTTTCTCCTCCACTTCAATCTGCAAGCTCGAGAACTCCTTTAAACACCTTCAACTTTCAAATGAGTCAAATTATCAGTCTAGGCATGAATCCTTGAACCTTAAACTACTCACTGCAGAGCTGCTCGATGGTGGCCCACTGCTCAGATTTCTTCCATGTCTGAGCCAGTTCCTCATTGGATGTCTTTACTGCATCCAGAAGAAGCCCAATGCTGTCCTGCAGACAAGAGAGAGAAGAGGGTGACTGTCAGTTTTGTACAAGAAAGAAGTGCAAACCCCAAAGTTTTTCCCGGAGGAGGGGAAAAAGCTGTTGAAGTGTTGCTTAATATATTAAATTGCGTGGGAGCACATGTAGCAGTGTGCCATTCTCTTCTTTATGATTTATGACCTTTTCTGACTGTGCACCTGCCCTCATTTAAAAAAAAAAAACACACACACACACAACAACAACAAATAATTTATCAAATCATAATCATTTGTCTACTCAGGAATTAGAGGCCTCATTTAAAAATAAATAAACACAGTCTACTATCACGCTAGGGGTGGGCGTTATGACCTTATATCACTATACGAGTCATTTTATAGCACGATAACGTTATACACTGGTGGCCAAAAGTTTGGAATAATGTACAGTTTTTGCGGTTTCGGAAGGAAATTGGTACTTTAATTCACAAAAATGGCATTCAACTGATCACAATGTATAGTCAGGACATCACTGATGTAAAAAACAGCACCATCACTATTTGAAAAAAGTCATTTTTGATCAAATCTAGATAGGCCCCATTTCCAGCAGCCATCACTCCAACACCTTATCCTTGAGTAAACATGCTAAATTGCTAATTTGGTACTAGAAAATCACTTGCCATTATATCAAACACTGCTGAAAGCTATTTGGTTCATTAAATTAAGCTTATCATTGTCTTTTGTGTTTGTTTTTGAGTTGCCACAGTATGCAATAGACTGGCATGTCTTAAGGTCAATATTATGTCAAAAATGGCAAAAAAGAAACAGCTTTCTCTAGAAACTCATCAATCAATTATTGTTTTGAAGAATGAAGGCTATACAATGCTTGAAATTGCCAAAACAACTGAAGATTTCATACAAAGGTATACACTACAGTCTTCAAAGACAAAGGACAACTGGCTCTAACAAGGACAGAAAGAGATGTGGAAGGCCAGATGTACAACTAAACAAGAGGATAAGTACAACAGAGTCTCTAGTTTGAGAAATAGACGCCTCACATGTCCTCAGCTGACAGCTTCATTGAATTCTATCCGCTCAACACCAGTTTCATGAACAACAGTAAAGAGAAGACTCAGGGGTGCAGGCCTTATGGGAAGAATTGCAAAGAAAAAGCCACTTTTGAAACAGAAAAACAAAAAGAAAAGGTTAGAGTGGGCAAAGAAACACAGACGTTAGACAACAGATAATTGGAAAAGAGTGTTATGGATCTTAACCCCACTGAGCTTTTGTGGGATCAGCTAGACTGTAAGATGCGTGAGAAGTGCCCGACAAGACAGCCACATCTATAGCAAGTGCTACAGGAAGTGTGGGGTGAAATGTCTCCTGAGTTTCTGGACAATCTAACAGCTAGAATGCCGGATCTGCAAAGCTGTCATTGCTGCACGTGGAGGATTTTTTGATGAGAACACTTAGTAGTAGTTTAAGACGTTCTGAATTTTTTTTTCAAATTGTAATGGTAATTTTTCACGTTATTAATGTCCTCACTATACATTGTGATCAGTTGAATGCCACTTTGAATAAAAATACCAATTTCTTTCCATAAGGGCAAAATCTGTACATTATTCCAAACATTTGGCTGCCAGTGTATATCACAACATAGTAATTTGTTTTGGAAAATCAATAAAAATTAGTTAATATAAATAACCACATTGTACTGCCTATTTTATATGATCCAGATTGAATTAAAATTCAGATATTTTTCTCTTAATTTGAACTTGAAAATATTGTTTTTGTTGTTGACCAATATTATTATGATAAACTTCCCTCAAGATCTTCCCAAAGAAATGCAAGCAAATAATGCAAAAGTAAAAAATAAAACAAATCCAAACACTTGCAGAAAATATTCAAAATTATGTAAACACTTCTTGCAGAAAATTAATATTAAATAAATAAACACTGAATTAAGGCAGAGCACATCTTTTGGCTTCATTAGTATCCTTTTTGTGCTTCATTTGAGGAGGTAAAATAGATTGTTGTATGATGCTTGTAACAAGCTCCTCTTCATTTTCTTGACTTGTTTGAATCTGCTTGGGCAGTCGGCAACATTTTTTTTGAATGCCATAAAAACCCCATCCATGTTTCTTCAATTCTCTCAGTCTCACGTGAAGCCCTGCCCACTGATGGATAAGCCCAAGCTGCGCACATGGATATTTACATATTGCGATATACACAATATAGCTAAATCTCTATCGATTGACACTTTATATCGTCACCAGAGATATATCGTCATATCGCCCCAGCCATACATCACGCTTTAACTTTATTGTTGATGTACACATGGAGGGCACATATTTAGCACGAAAGAGGTACAATTAAGCAATAAGGTGCGAGAAGCCATGTTTTACAACTGTACAGAAGGGGCAGTCTGGTCGAATGCAAATAAAAACTAGCATGTGTAACCCTTACTGGTTACACATGGGTGTGGGGCATGTGTTAATACTGAGAAGATAAAATCAGTTTCAAATCAGCAATAGAAAATATTATCTTCTGGGTGAGGTAACTTTTACACACTCAGTCTAGGTTTGAATAAGGAGGGTTAAGAAATAATACAGACCAGTGATTTAAATTATAACAGGCTTTTATTCAAAGGCTTCTCTTTAACTCTTTGAAGAAGTAACTCACGCAAGTCTTCAATGACAGGTAAGACAATACAATAAAAATGAGGTAAGTTGTGCAATAAGCAAGTGAATGAATGAATAATTAATAAATAGAATAAATAGTCAAATAAATAAAATCAATAAATATCAATGGTCTTACAAATAAATACAAATTTTCCCCCCTTGTTTCCTTTTTCCCTTTCAAGGTTAAAATCAGTTTTTTTTTTTTAGGATCCTTTTCACTTTTAGGTTTAAATGTAATTTGTTACAGTTTTAATTTCTCCTTTTTATCAAAATAATCTTTGTATTTTCCCATTTCTCATAATGATCTCCTTTTCAATCTCCTTTGCTGACTGATCATATACAAAATCTAACCATCATTCATCAACAGAAAAAAAAATAATTCTAGGTATGTTCTAGTGTTACACAGCATGTGCAGTACCTATTATAGATTTGAGATAGAAGCGCATGTTCAATAATTCAATACTGCAATTCATATTAATATTATTGATACTATTCATACTGAATTTAACAGGGGGTTACACATGGAACAACTTTTAGGAACCAAAAAAGAATGTCGGTGGCCGGTTCATAAGGGTGTGTGATATGTGTGAATATATACAATGAAAAACTGACCTGTAAGGGCATGACCTCATTGGTGACAAGAAAGAGAAGCAGGTGGAAGTCCGAGACGATGTCCAGGAAGGTTGAGGAGGAAGTACACTGGGAAAGATATGTTGCTAAGCTGTGGAAGTCCTGCACATGCAAAAACAAACTCATTATGTGAACATTTCATGAATAGTGTATTTCTGGAGGTGCAACACCACTTAGACCATGACAAATATTAGAATGTTATTAAAGACAGTAAACAAAGCAAGGCTGATTCATGTTTTCAAACAGAAGCAGAGAGCCATCTGCAGATATGAGATGGATTGAAAAACAGTGAGATGCGTGTACCTGAGTCTCTCCCAGAGCATCTCTGTTTTCAATGGGGAAGCGGAGAGTGGAGGAAAAGGTGAAAACTGGGTCTTTTGGGAAAGTTGTTGTGATCTGAAACACAGAGAGTCAAACAGCAATGAGAAACATGAGACTGGACTGAACTAAATGTATTGTAATGCCATGTACTGTAATCTACTTTTTTGTATGTATTAGTTTGGTCATTTACAAATACATACACTAAAGTGAGTGTGTAACAAGGAGTCAATTACTCACGTCAATGATCAAGTACTCCACTGGTAGCGGTCGAGCTAAATATGTGATGTCATTGCCGAATTTGTCTTTATCCTGGAAGAAAGAGATTAGAAAAGTGAAAACATTATACCATTTTGAGAACATTCATTCGACAGAAGTTGATTTAAAACTGTTTATGCCCAAAGAAACAGAAATAGAAGCTTTGGCGCAACAAAGACACGAGCCACCTGGAACTGTGTGACTGCATTATATATTACAGAGATATGCATATCATGCAGCCTACGCATTGTGCAACATGCTGTGCGAGTGATTAGTAGTTAAGTGTCAGTTCTGTACCTTATAAAAGACATCAGGTACGTATTGCTCTGTGCTGGACTCTTTGGCATAACCCAGTTCAGGAGCATCTCTGCAGGGCAGTAGACACTCATCCCTCACCAGAGCCATGCACTGATTGGACACCTGGTATCCTTCAAAGTGCACCTGGTTATCAGGACCACCTGTCAACACATACAGAATACTTAGGCCACATTCACACTAAAATGTTTTTGTGTGAGAAAGCATTAATTTTGGCCTTCCGTCCACACCGAGACTGCGTTTTTGTCCAGCGAAAACTGAGCTTTCCGAAAACACTCTCCCAAGTGGCACGTTGTAGTGTGGATAGAAAAACGGATATATTCGAAATGATGACGTATTTGTCGTCATGTGATCCATTCAACCCAAAACAATCAAGATGGTGGTCCATGTGTTAGCTGCTATCCACTTTGATAACGTTGTTAAAGATAAAATGTTATTTTTTGTACAATCTTCATATTGCAGTCCTTCAAAAGCGACGAGATGTTTATTTGGAATTGTTCGGTGGCGGAACATGAGGGCAGTTATGTTTCAGACCGTACATGGAAATGACTCAGAGCCACGCTTCTTAAGTTTTTCTCCCATGCGCAGTATGTATATTTAAGCATTTTCAGATGTTTCAGTGTGGACGAGGAACTTTTGGAAAATGTAAAAAAAAAAAAATAAAAAAAAAAGCAATTTCATTTCAAATGTATCTGGATTAATGTGGACGTAGCCTAAAGCAACCGCTGCACCTCCACTCGTTTCAAAAAGTAGGCATAAACTTTATGGTTTTGTGAGGCAACAGTCCAAAGTTCTGAATTCCTTTAGCACTTAACCTGCTAACAGTACAAAAAAAAACAAAAAAAAAACCCATACATTTGACACAGCCAAATGTAGTTTATACCCACACAGGATTAAGACACAGCTGTAAATCTTGCGCAAAAGAGGAAGCCGTGTACCTGTTGCAACCACTGTGACAAACTTGGATCCAAAATGGCCATCTGGGGAAAGCCGACATGGGTTGGCATGTTGGTTCTGGAAGTGTCCAGCTGTAATGCACTCCTCTGCACTCAGGTAGTGTGTGTCCTGGACAGGGGACACATGTCCTTCTGTCAATCATGATCTTAGGATCCACTATGTAGTCAGTCAAAGGGGCAACTCCCCAGTAATGTTTGTAAAATTTACCTGGTTTCTGCTGTAGCGGACAGTGCCTATCCTGGTGTCCTCTGACAGCAGATCTGTAAAAATCCACCCCACCTGAAAAAAACAACAGCCAATTCTACTAACCAAAAACAGCTTTAGATTTTCTTCGGGACAAATCTACATTTGGAAGCTGGTGCACTTCCATACAGAAATGTAGGCCACAAATGATCAGTCCACTTCCGTCACCATCACCAGAAAGTAACATAAGGAAGTATAGAGGTGCAAAGGGAGGGAAACTCTATCAGAGAGTCTTATGGATGGATGGCTAGACACGATTTGCCCTGACAGAAGGTCTACGCTAAAGGTGTCTAGTCTCTCTCCGCTTTAACTGCACAGATAAATAAATCTCATCGGTATTTGTATCCATGCTACTCATTTGAGCTTTTTTTTTTTTTTTTAATGGTGCAGTGGGTAAAATCAAGTTCAAATGACCTCAAGCTGCTTTTTTGGGTACTGCAAATTGACAGCATCAGATTGGAGTCATTTAGGTTGTTGGTGCTAATGAGACACCTGTGAATGTGTTGTGCTCATGTGCTCTCTCCTTTGCAGACTTAACCATTTCAAATCCTGTTTTCTGTTAAGATGCATGTAATGTTCTATTTCTTTCATGCATTTTTTATTTTATTTTTTTACTTATCCCGGACAAGCCCCCATTTTTATGAGGTATGGAAAAGGTCTCTCACCTTCCGTAGGCCCAACTTGGCAGCAATCTCCTCAACTGCTTCTGCCTTGGGATCCTCAATCAGCTCAAGACTGTTCTGGGTTCCAATCTGAGTCACAGCACAAAGGAGGGAAGAGGGGAAAATATAGACATGGCCAGTGGGTTTTAGTCCCATACACTCATTAGTTACAAATTAGTGAAGAAATAATATAATACAGTACGACTTTATTAATCACTGAGAGACATTTTAGATGAAACATGGACAGGGGGCTCTGATATTCTTTCTATCATTGATCAATTTATCCATCATTGGTTTAAGGCACACAAACATCAGCTGTATGCTCAATATCCTTGACCACTGTTCTTCACAGAAGGCCAAAGTTCTTTTTCTTAAAAGTTTATTTCTTAAAACACTTCTTAGAAGTTAGCATACTACTGTCCTCTTGTGTTTGTTTAATACTAGTGCAGCTCAGAGTCACTCAGTTAACATGAAAATGGATTCCACGCTACTGCAGTATTTGATGTAATGTAAAGGATGTTGAGACACTAGCCAGTCAGACCCAAGTCTCTCACCTGAGGTGGTTCATAAATGGCGGCCACCTCTGCACGGATACCAAGAGGGATGTCTTTATGCTCGGTGTAGCGTCCATACAAGTAACCCATCCGCTGGTTACCCGTCTTTCTCCAAAAGTCAAGAAAACGGTCAGCAATGGTGTGGTTCTCGAACATGATGTTGTCCACGTGTCGATATTTCTGCAACACAGATTTTTTAGTAGTTCCAACACACAAAAAGACAAAGACAGGAATACAATACTGCCCTTCAGGGAGTTCTCATTTACTCGCTTGAGCTGGAACAGAATAGGAGGGCTTGTTTTTAGGGCAAGAAATTGATTTCATGACAGTTTGTCTGCATGTAATGCAAGAGCAAGGTGAAAGAGAAGATGCTTAAGATACAGACTGAGAGTAGCTGACTACCTGTCTGTTCAGGGTGATGGCGCTGGGTTGGCACTTGGTACAGATGCCCTCTGGCCAGGGCGGATGCCCTTCGCAGCCAGACTTAATCTTACAGCTGATGTTCTCGAGTGCCACAAACTTCCCTCTAACAAAGAATATAACATGATTAATGACATTGTCCACATGGTCTTATTTAGGTTAAAGAAGAGAGTTCCAAGAAACACTTACTTGTCTGCGCCGCCAGTGAGTTTCCGTATGTAGGCATGAAAGGACATGTGCTTGACTGGCGGGTCGAGGTGGTTCAAATAGTCTTCATCAAAAGGCTATTAAAACAATTAATATATTTAGAACAGGGAGATGAAACAGCAAAAGTGTATTATCAGATTTATTTACAGTGTTTTAATAGAATAGTTCACCCAAAAGAAAGCGATTATTTCCTCATCCCAGTGTCGTTCCAAACCTCTATGCCTTTATTTATTTTATTATAATGAGATTTCAGAGCTTCGGCAGAGGGGAGGATAATCAATGAATAATGACAGTCTAATCAGTTTCTTGCACAAAGCTATCGTATGGCTTCAGGTCACTTGGAATACAGCAAATATTAGGAGTGGGCAATATGACCAAAATCTTATATCCCGATTTGAATCATTTTGTCACAATGAAGATACAGTAAAAAAAAAAAATCTGTAAAAAAAAAAATAATAATAATAATAGGTTTATTCATTATATAACCATATTGTAGTGTCTATTTTTGGATAATCCAGTCAGTGAATTAAATACTTTATGAATGAAAACTACATCCTCTTTTATAATTTTCTCTTTATTTGGAACTTGAAAAAAATAAAGTAAAAAATTAAAAATAAAAACTTGGTTTTAAATCAGCCTTACCATAATGCTAAATCACATTATGCCAAATTTCAGTCTGATATGTTGTTGACCTAAGTTATTTAAAAAAAAAAAAAAAAAGCAATAATAAGAAAATAATAACCAAGTAAAGAAAACATGGCCGGTTTGTATCCTAATATCTAACATCATTCGAACTGAATTTTAGTAAGGAGGATGATGTTATGTTTAAAAACATCCAGGGGGGCCTGGGTAGCTCAGTGTTAAAATACACTGGCCTGGAGTTCGCTTCGAATCCCAGGGCGTGCTGAGTGACTCCAGCCAGGTCTCCTAAGCAACCAAATTGGCCCGGTTGCTAGGGAAGGTAGAGTCACATGGGGTAACCTCCTCATGGTCGCTATAATGTGGTTAGTTCTCGGTGGGGCGCGTGGTGAGTTGAGCGCGGATGCCGTGAAGCCTCCACACGAACTATGTCTCTGTGGTAATGCGCTCCGTGATGGTCTCAGACACAGAGGCAACTGGGATTCATTCTCCACCACCCGGATTGAGGCGAATCACTACGCGACCACGAGGACTTAAAAGCACACTGGGAACTGGGCATTCCAAATTGGGTGAATAAGGGGAAAAATCCCCTCCAAAAAAAAATAAAAACATAAAAACATCCTTTATTTTGGTGCATTACAATTTTGCAGTTGTTTTCCTGCTCAGTGGTGGTTAGAATTTTGGGCTGTCTAGCCATTTGAGATGTTCGACTTCCTTCATAGCGCTTTAAGGTAAAAGAAAAAAAACTCTTGCATCCTCCAGGGATAGTGTGCGTGACAATCACGTGAAACACAGATGTGCTTGACAGATGAGAAGCTTATTTAGCACTTATGAAGCGCAGAATGCAAGAAGAGTGTCACTGAATTTGCAAAATTTCAATTCTCCCAGTCTCTCGTGAAGCCCTGCCCACGTTTCTCCAATTCTCCCAGTCTCTTGTGAAGCCCTGCCCACTGATAGATATGCACACCTCACGCACATGGATATTTACATATTGCGATGTACACGATTTGGCAAAATCTCTATCGATTGACACTTTATATCGTCGCCTCAATATAAATCATAACGCCCAGCCCTAGCACATATCTAACACAATACAAATAATATGAAAGACTTTTATGGTGCTTTTTTTTTGTTTTGTTTTTTGGAGCTTGACAGATCTGGTCACTATGAGCTATCATTGTATGGAAAAATTCTCCTTTGGTGTTCCATGGAAACATACAAGTTTTAAAGTCCATAAGAAGAATTCTCATTTTTAGGTGAGCTATTCCTTTAACCAGTGTTGTGAAGACTCCCTAAGGTGCACATCTAGGTTAGACCCATATTCCTATCAGTGATGGAATTCTTGCGTTCCGAGGGCAGGATCAGAAGTTCTTACTTCCAAAGGTACGCAGTGCACACATTTCCCCATGGGACCATGCCGGCACCTGAGAAACAATGATAATGAATGCCTCGCATCAGAAATATTAAACACATTCCCTTTAAACTGTTCACATAAAGTCTCTATTAAGGACTCCGCAGCTCTTATAGAGATGAATTATTCAACAGGCTGAATAATGCAATGGCTCTGTTGTAAAGCATAGTAGAAAAATAACTTTGCCTGGGAGCACTAGGTTATAAATACAAAAAAGATAAACATTTCTTGTGTGAAAAGTGAAGGTGTTGAAAGAGAGGAAGACTCACAGCTGTGGGTCTCTGTTTCTGTAGATCTTTCCCTCCTGTTTGGACAGATACTGGTCAATGTCGTCTTCTGGGATCTGTGGTGCAGAGTGTGAGCGGGATAAGGAAGATGATGAGGATGAGGAAGAAGGGAAGGACGGGAAGGAAGAAGACGTGTGAGGCTGAGCAGTGTCCATATTCTCACTGGAGAGTCCAGCTGAGGATGGGAAGAGGAAAAGCATGTCGCCATGCCTAAAAGACAAAATACAAACAACTCAGTGAGAACCATCACATTTAGTGTTTAACGCACAGTTAAACATAAAAAAACCCCCGATCTCTCTCAACTGCACACTTACTTGATTTTCAGTAAACTGAGGGCCTTGTTCTGTGACAGAATTTCTCCAGTCTTGTTCCGGTTCAGGTAGATAGAGAAGCCATTTGAACTGAAGCCAAACTCCTTGGCAACCTGGTTGAAAGATAAAGATACATCACATTGTTCCAGTTTATTCGATTTTGTAGGACAAAATGAGCAACAAATGTAAGGCAAGCAAATTGTTCAAGAAGTCACCAAAGCTGCATCCAAATATGCAGACTTCCCCACTATATAGAATGCCAAAAACAGTTTGTCGATGTAGTGGTACGTCCAAATCCTCATTATTTATAAAAGTGTAAGCGAGAAATATCTGGATGACCTACTATTTCCAGCGAGATTCTGAAATGTGCATCGACTTCACACTTTACTATCCCATACACCCACGGGGAGCTTCAAACAATCCAACTAAACGCTGGATAAAAAAATTAACAAAAAATGGTGGAGAACCGCAAGTCTGACGGTAAGTGCTATTTACATTTACATTTATGCATTTGGCAGACGCTTTTATCCAAAGTGACTTACAGTGCCCTTATTACAGGGACAATCCCCCTGGAGCAACCTGGAGATAAGTGCCTTGCTCAAGGACACAACAGTGGTGGCTGTGGGGATTAAACCAACAACCTTTTGCTTACCAGTTAAGTGCTTTAGTCCACTACGCCACCACCACTTATACCAAGAACGTTGTTCCTTGTTCTTAAATAGTGCTGTCTTAACAAAATCAGAGTAGATTATTTTCGCGGTTGGGCCATATAATTGGGTCACGGGACAATGTCCACATTTCAGGATGAAGTATGTCCAAAATTCATACTACTCACCTGCATTCTAAAAGAAAGTACTTTTTACTGGCTGAGAAGTGCATTGTTCATCAAATGCAGAAAATATTCCGACAGTACATGATTTCTTTCTTTCTGTTCCTGGAACATTTTATAAAGGTAACATGCCACTTAAGGCCATGCAATATTGTGACTATACTCAATACAGTATGGCCTCACGTACCTTATTGCTGAATTCAGCAACACTCTTTCATGATCAGGTGGATCCACTAATAAGATAATAGAGGGAAGTACTCATGGTTTTGAGTGCAGTCTCAGAACCAGCTCCGATTGAGAGAAAGTCCATTAGACACAAACATCAGGCAATCAGACACCCAGTAGAAGCCCAATATCAATGCTAATCCAATCAGCAAAAGCTTTTACTGGTTGCTTATGGTGCTACATCCTAAATGTAACCTTACAGTGTAATGTACCAGCCTGGAGATGGATGCACATAGGCTATAACTCACCTCCAAGCACCAGATCAGGAATATGCCACCATCTACTGACATCACACCAAAGGCATTAATACAAAAGATGCATGATCGCTTGGAGGTCATAGCTTCAACGTCTGTCTCTTTTCTCTTTGCCTTATAATGCTGAAATCATATGGGGAGACGGTCTCCATTGATCGGCAGCTTACTCTCTGCCCTCCCACAGTGAGACATTAATCATTAATGAGCCCTGCGGTGTCTACATCAGGAAAACACTAAACCTCTGCCTGTCTCAAAACAGCCTGCAGCATCTTGAAATATCCAATACAAACATTGAAAATCATAAATGATAATTTTCTAACCCTACATTTATATAATAATGATTACTACTTATTAAAAGTTATTAAGATCATGAAAGAAATGATTAAATTGCCCCAAACAAACTATTTTAAAGAGTTTATTTAGATGGACTTACATACTTCATAAAAACCTTTCTTCTAGTGTGCAGTAAAAGGATTTGTTCACCCAAAAATGAAAATTATGTCATCATTTACTCACCCTCATGTCGTTCCAAAACTATATGACGTTCTTTAAATAACATTGATGCTGCTCTTTTATCAATCCAATGAAAGTGAATGGTGACTGAGGCTGTCAGTCACTAACATTCTGCTTAACTATCTCCCTTTTGAGTTTCACAGTGAACTGAGCCTTTAAATGATCACAATCTTAGTGTTCACCCATAGAGTTCTGAATCATTTTTGTCATGTGAATGGGTGCACAATTTATAGCTTCTGTCGGAGGACAGCAAGTACCCTTCCAATCGAATGCTGCACCAAAGCAGCTATGTGTGTCACTACAGCACACACCTGCAAGATTGTGCAGCGTATGTAAACAGGTCTCCGTTTTCAGAGCTGCCTCATTAATAAATTAACATTCAGCACTCAGCAGGAGTAAGAGTCTGTGCAGCCGCTATGTAATGACTCATAGATCTGTTGTTGTGCATTAGTTGTGACGTGTTATTCTCAGGTTCATAGTCAGGCTATGAATGTAACAGTTGCATAAGTGCAGAGGAATGGCATTGGATGCTATTTATGGTGAGGATAGTAACACCTACTCTCTCATAATTATAGGGGAGGGTGAGCAAATGAATTGGGAGTAGGGCTGAGCATTATATCAAATATTTTCATGTAATAAAATGTTTTAGTAAAAGATTTATGTAAATTTGGCAATTTATTACTATATATTGCTATAGTGGTGCATATAGACCTCAGTGAAGATGATAAATATATGATTAATTCTTGTGTGCATTTTATGAAAGGCAGTGTGGAAAACATTGATTATTTTAAACGGGGCAGCTGTGGCCCAGGTGGTAGAGCGGGTTGGCGGTTCGATTCCCGGCCCACATGACTCCACATGCCGAAGTGTCCTTGGGCAAGACACTGAACCCCCAAGTTGCTCCCAAAGGCAGGCTAACGCCTTGCATGGCAGCTCTGCCATCATTGGTGTCTGAGTGAATGGGTGAATGAGTCACAGTGTAAAGCACTTTGGAACTGCTAAGGTTAAAAAAGGTGCAGTGTAAGTGCAGACTATTTACCATTTTAAACCAGACTTTAACTTGGGCTGGGTATCGTCTGGCACCTTACGATGCGATACGTATTGCAATACACATGTCACGACTCAATATATTGTGGTACATCACGAAATCATAATTTAATTTGATTACGAATCAATTCCAATTCATTTGTGTATATTTCAGTTATAAACTGATGTCAGATGAAGAGCATGCAGCTTGAAACATCACGTTTTTGTCTCTTGGTGAGCTCATTAAATTGATTTGGAAGTAACAGTGTGGCAATTTTGTTGTTTTTACATGATATGAATACACAAATAGTGTAATATAAATATCAATACATGGTTCTCAAGTGTTGATACAATATCATGAGAAAAAGTATCGCGATATATCAATATTTGATTGTATCGACACAGCCCTAACTTGAACTGTATTTTACTTTTTGCATTAATAACCATCTTGGCAACAATGGCTGTTAGGTTAAAGTAATAGTTCCTCCAATTAAAAAAACAAAAACATTTCAAACAATTTCAAATAAATTACGTAAACAGACAGATATCGAAAATCGTCAAATGGCTGAAACATATTAAGAGTAAAAGGTGATAATGGACTAACATCATTCAGTTATATGTGAGCAGGAAAATAAGGGCACAGTGTAGGGAAGATAAAGGTTAAGCTAAAAGTTAATGTAGCGCAAAACAGTCACTAAGGGCAAAGTGGGTGTGTGTTTATTCTTTTCACCTTCTTGAGGAAAGCTGCAGCCGTCTCGCGCTTTGTTGATGGTATTTTTTTCATTCCCTCTGGAGACTGGACACGGATGATCTGTCAATGAATAAACATAAGGGAAGAGACATTTAAGCTTAATGCAACAGGTATGTTGTTTCTTGAAACAGATCTAGTGCAGAACTTAATTACTTGACAATCCGATTACAGAAGTAACAAGTATTGACCTAGAATAAAATTACAAACCAGTTCTGACACTTCCAATAACAACCTATGAGAGCACAACAATTAATCAGGTCCATTCAGTTACTAACACAGTAAGAACAGAGTATTATAATCAGCAGTAGATTCACCTACCAGATATAACACTGAGGGGATAACAGCTGAGAACCCTACAAGCTTCTCTTTTCAAAAGAATATATCTTCATATCTCACATAAAGCAATATTGTCATATACCAACTATTAACGAAAGTCAAATTCAACATCTAGACTTTAACAAGCAGCTGGCATTAACTAACACTGACTCATGCAGTACTGTCTGTGCCATGCCAAATAAAGTCAATCTCAGCCGTCTTAATAAAGCACAGCAGTAAATCACAAGATAAATGAGCCAGATCAGTCTTAAAGACACATATAAACATCGATTTGAGTGTTTAATGTGTTTCTGGGGGGGTTTAACTGAGTCTGGTCATTAGCATCATGCTAACAATTCTGCTGCCTCATCACTGGATGACAGACTTAACTAAAACTCTCTTCATACATGCACTAAACAGTCACTTACTATATTTTCTCCCATGTTGATGGGGTGAACCGTCCCTCTTGGTGTCGCTGAAATGAGAGTTCAAGTGTTTTTATGTCGCTGTTTATGTGATGTGATCTGCTCGGATCCGTGCAGCGATGCCAAACTCACAGAACCGGTGCTACATGTAAATGAGTCCGCGCTGTGACGGGATCCTGTTTAAAGTGACCGGACAGAAACAAGGTAGTTGTTCTGTTCCTGTATAGCTTAAAGGAATATTCCGGGTTCAATACAAGTTAAGCTCAATCGACAGCATTTGTGAGATAAATTGTTTACCACAAAAATACATTTAGTCTTGCCTCTCCTTTTCTTTAAAAAAGGTAAAACTCTGGGTTCCAGTGAGGCACTTACAATGGAAGTGAATGGTGCCGATCCGTAAACGTTAAAATACTCACTGTTTCAAAAGTATAGCCACAAGTCATAAACAATATGCGTGTTAACATGGTTTTAGTGTGATAAAATCGCTTACTAACCTTGTCTGTGTAGGTAACAACTTCGTTGCCATGACGATGTAATGTCAACAAACCATAAAACCCTAAAATGACTGGGGAAAAAATGTAAACGTCTTTACAGCTGATACATACATGAGATACATACATGAGTTTTAACAGAATAATTAATATAAGTGATTTTATAAATGTATAAGCTTCACATTTCTGCCTTTAAAACCTCCCAAAACTGGCCCCATTCACTTCGATTGAAAGTGACTCACTGTAACCTCGATTTTTTTGCTTTTTTTAAAGAAAATGAGGGACAATTCGAAATTACTTTTTGTGGTAATCAACATTATGCCACAAATGCTGTCGATTGAGCTTAACTTGTATTGAACCCGGAATATTCCTTTAATTTTATTTCATGACATTAAATGAGATTCTTGTAGTTGCTAAGGCATCTTTTTTCTTCTTTTTTTCTTTTTGTGGTTTATTTATTTAAAATTTATCAATGTAATTTATTTTCATTTCTTTAATTTTATCAATATAATTTATTTTAATTTATAAAATTATATATATATATATATATATATATATATATATATATATATATATATATATATATATATATATAAATAATATGATGAATCGTGTCTGTTTTATATATATTTTGAATGCGCTGCATGTATGGACACACTGTTATGCTAACGCTAATTTCTCTAAAAAAAATAAAACACACCGCATTAAAGGGATTGTTCACCCTAAAATTAAAATTCATTTACTCACCCTCATGTATTTCCAAAACAACTTTCTTAAGTCTATAACTTTATTTCTTCCGAGGAACACAAAAGTATGTTCGGCAGAATGTTAGCCTCAGTCACCATCCACTTTCATTGTATCTTTTCCCTGTACAATGAAAGAAAATGGTGACTGGGAGCAACCTACCTGTCATCTTCAATAATCATTTTTATTGAAATTTAAGAGTGTGGCAGGGTGAGCAAGAGACAGACACAGTGGGTGTGGCGTCAAGCCCCGGAGAGGCATTTATTGGAAACAGTAATAAACGTAAAATGTCCAAAAGTGGTAATAAAGTGTCCAAGGGGGAATAGTGTTCATAATAAAGGGGGAATTTGGCATCCTCGCGGTGAACGGGGCTCCGTGAAAGGGGCGGGGTAGTGTCCATAGGATAGCCCAGGCACAGGCTGGGTCAGTCGGCCGCTCACTCTCCCCTCCAAAGCCACGGCGCGTGGGGCGGCGGCATCATTGGCGGCCTGTCTTCCCAGGCCCGCGGCAAGCGTAAGAGGAAGGCGGCCCGGCAGTGACGCCGCCGCCCCACGCGCCGTGGACCTTGGAGGGGAGCGTGAGCGGCCGACTTTATCATCCCTTTTGGACATTTTTACGTTTATTTCTGTTTCCAATAAATGCCTCTCCGAGGCTTGACGCCACACCACTGTGTCTGTCTCTTGCTCACCCTGCCACAGAGTGTAAAACACACCGTTCCTTTTTTCTCTTTTTTTCCAAGCTTTATTTTGATCTCATCCTGTAGAGAGAAAACATCTCTTCAGTCACTGATGTTTTCAAGAGTCAACCCTCAAACATAGAGACACGAGCAGCCTGAAACCATTTACTGCAAAATACAGTCCAAACATCACAGCAGAATTTCACACCGAGCTTGAGGTTTTAGGGCATATAATGTAATATTTGTAAAGGATCTGGGCGAAAATGAACATATATATTCATGCTTGTGCAAACCATTACTTTGACTGTTCCTTTTAAAATGTAGAGTTTACTTTGAATCTATTTATTTTGGATCCTTTCTTGACTGTGGTGGGAAAGTGGCCTTTTCTATTACAATTCATTAAATTTGATTGAAAACATGAAATGTAACTGAAGGATGGATGAATGAATGAATGAATGTCCATAACTAAACAAACACAAGTGCCACAAAATTAATGGTGAAAGAGCATGCAATGAAGAAACAGTCAAATTATTGGCTTTAAATTCAATAAAAAATAAATCTATAAAATACAGGACATTTAAATGAAGCTATATAAGATTACATAAAATTATAATGAATAATATTATACAATGAAATATACAAATGGAAAGAAATGCATTAAATAGAAATGAGAAGTAAAATGAGGGACATGATGATGACATAATGATAATAAGATATGATGATGATGATGATGAAGGATGAAATAGCACAAACTGACAGCCCAATACTGCTTCCAAATCAAACACAGTCACCAAACCAAAAATGAATGCTAGTGTTACAATCATAATTCAGGGTGTGATTTATACCCTATTATCTGTATGTGAGTGTTAACTATCCACTAACCTGGATGTTGGGTTTGCATGCATTGAATTGCATGCATTAGGAACAACAACAGCGTGCTTGACCAAAAATAGTGCTAACAAGACAAGCAATTTTTTACAGTAAATCAAGCATTTTTCACTAAACGGATCATTAAGTTACACCAAATGCACAGAAATAAAAAAGTAGAAGATGGTAGAAAGGCTGAAACTTCTTTAAGGATCTGCAGTTATCTTTTAGTCACCTGAGTTACAGTTTTGGGGATTGCTCTAAATGTAGCATCTCTGCCAAATTACTCTCAATGTCGGCCAGCATGGTGTGTCATCTCTACAGGACTTAGATATTTTCTTATGAACTCGGCGAAGGTGGATAGAGGAGGCACCGAGGCGCGTGAAATGAGAAGTCAGGCATTTCACGGGTATGACATTTGTTTTTACTCACTCTGAGGCTGTGTTGCTTGGGTAAGTTTCATGTTCCAAAAGAAAAGAGGGAGGAAGAGTAGAAAAAAGAAGAATAGAGCACACAAAAGGTAAGAGTTACAGTGTGTCTGAAAACTGAACCCAATCTGACAGGATACTGAGCAAAATATAGATTTGAATTTGTTCTAGTATAAGACATGGAAAATGTACTCTGACTGCAAGAAAGAGAAACCGGAAGGACGTATGGTCAGATTTACAATTTTTGGTGAGTGTTTTTCCATTTTTATAAATGTTGCTGTTTTGTTTTGTTTATTCTGTTATAAAAGTAGGAATGGTCCTCTTGGAACCGATGGCAGGTGGTTTGTAGCACATGACAGGAAGGGGTCTAAATTGCACAGAGGATGATGGGACAGTGGTGGGCTCAGATGATGCCATACTGAGCCAACTCGTGAAGTTCCAGATGGTTGAAGGCCTCCCAGGGGCAGATGACAGTGATGTCTGCAAGAAAAAGCACAGCAATGTGAGTTCTGTGAAATGAAATGAACCATTAATCTAAGGGTTAACCCAAGCTGCTTGAAGGCTACAGTAGGTCTGGCTAATCATAGTGAAGTCATACATGTCATATAGGATGTTGGATGATGCCTAGTGCGAGAGGCTTGTCTGGCATACACTGTCTGATCGGTCTAATCATTTAAGACAAGGGCAGCCTAGAATAGGTGGTAGATCACTTTGGCAGAATTGGGACAGCAAAACACGTAGGAGAAATGCAGATAAAACTTACCAGTGCCTAAACCTTCCATGCCAGGGATGTCATCTCCGAAACTGTAAAAAAATAAAAATAATAATAATAAATATAGACTATGGGGTTCTTTACTCAATTAGAAAGAATGCTTCACTTAATTTGTAATTTTTTTTGTTCCAAAAAAAACGTTCTTTGTTCAAATTTAGAAACTTTTTGGCACAAAGTTGTTCTATAGGCCAAAACTGAATAACTAAATGAATAACACTGTATAGGCTTTATTAAATAATACTTTAATGTATTATGGCTATGGTTATTTCAAATTCTTCTATTAATAAAGTATCTATTGATACGGCCTATTTTAATTCATATAAACATGAAATGATGTGGCAATAAAATAAAAACTATAATCCCATGTTTGGAACCCCATAAAGGTTATATTCAGAACCTTTAAAAAGTAGAAAACATTGAGAGGTTCTATATAAAGGCTATATATAGAAAATGTAAAAGGGTTCTATATAGAACGTTTGCTTTTAAGAGTGGTCAGTGGTAAATACGCTAGCTACAACCCCTGGAGTTCGCTAGTTCGCTAGTTCCCTAGTTTGAATCCCAGGGCGTGCTGAGTGACTCCAGCCAGGTCTCCTAAGCAACCATATTGGCCTGGTTGCTAGGGAGGGTAGAGTCACATGGGGTAACCTCCTCATGATCACTATAATGTGGTTCGTTCTCGGTGGGCCGTGTGGTGAGTTGAGCGTGGTTACCGTGAAAGCCTGCGTGAAGCCTCCACATGCGCTATGTCTCTGTGGCAACATGCTCAACAAGATGCGCGGGTTGACGATCTCAGACGCGGAGGCAACTGAGATCACTCCGCCACCCGGACTGAAGCGAATCACTACGCGACCACGAGGACTTAAAAGCACATTGGGAATTGGGCATTCCAAATTGGGAGAAAAAGGGGAAAAATCCAAAAAAATAAAAAAATTCTGCGTGAAGCCTGCGTGAAGCCTCCACACGCGCTATGTCTCCATGGCAACGTGCTCAATAAGATGCGCGGGTTGACGATCTCAGACGCGGAGGCAACTGAGATCACTCCGCCACCCGGACTGAGGCGAATCACTACGCAACCACGAGGACTTAAAAGCACATTGGGAATTGGGCATTCCAAATTGGGAGAAAAAGGGGAAAAAATAAAAAAATAAATACATTGTGTATGATTGAGTGTATGTTGAATATAGGTTGAATTCTATATTATTATTGTAACCAGTATTATTGTAGAAAACATTAAAAGGTTCTATATAGAACCTTTTCTTTTAAGAGTGTATGATATAATTCTATAACATTATTTTTACCAGTATTATTGTATATAGAAAACGTTAAAAGGTTCTATCCACAGTTTTCCTGAGCAACCACTTTATGGCGCCATGATGATTCTAATTGCCTGTTTTTTGTTTCTGGTCTCGTGACGCAATGTAAAAACTACCGAAACGAGGGATTTAGACAGAGAACAACCACCATTTATTTCAGGCTCAACTTGCTGTTGTTAGCTATCATAACAACTCAAAGTAGTCTGCACACACTGTCAATAAAAAACGGTCATCTGAACTCTGTGAAGTATCGGCACTACACAGCCAATTATTATTATTATTATTAGTATTGTTTTTATATACCATTTTTGCAAATGTAATACTCTAAACATCACATTACACGCTAAGAATATATGGCGATGGGAGTGAAAACACTGGAGACCAGAAATTGAATTTGAACAGTCAAATCGCGGAACACTTCCGAATTCAAGAAAAAGGTAGATATAAGCTGTGTCTCGTTTCGAAGGCTGCATGCTTGGTAGGACGTGTCCTTTGAAGGCTGCAGTATACTGAGCATCCTCCTTTAAACAAGCCTCATTTAAAGGTGCAATATGTAACATTTTTCATGTAATATTCGCCTTTTATTTGCCAATGTGTGAACGGCTTGTGACGCAACTTAAAAAATGAGCCCTTCCCGGACTTCCTAGGTTGCCTATTAAAGCCTGTAGACTGAATTTTATGTGAAGGGAGCGGGTCGCTTTTGCCGGTAAAATCCAAAGGATGTGACGTTTATGCGCGCTCCCGAGAGCCTTGCCTCAGTGCTTCTCTTCCGCTATTCAACAGCGACAACTGTCTGCAACACTAAGTAACGTTATCTTAGAGATGGAATCCAGCAAACGTCCGGCTCCCAGCACAACACGGACTCCTACACAAACTCAGAGTAAGCCAAAAAAAAAAAAAAAAACACATCCAAACACATTTTGGGGATCAAAACCGACCCTGAATTGTCGTTCTTCTTATTGGACAGGTAAGCTTACATAACTGCAAAGCATGTGAAATATAGTGCCATAAGGATTGATATGTGTAATTTTAGCTAACTTGATCTTGCCTGCTAACGCTGACGAATTGCAAGCTACCTTGCTTCGCAACTTTCAAATAATTTCAGCGATCTTCTCTTTATACTAAAAGTCAGATTAATGTCAATGTTAATCTGTAATTATTCAGCAAGTTAAACTACAATAACACATGAAATGAATGCTAGACAATGTTCAAGATAATGCTAAAAGCTCCATTCAGTAGTGTAACGTAAATTGGTTATACAGAAAATGTATATAAAAAATAGCGCATCGATATATCAAAATGACAGTTGTGATGGAATCACATCAATACTGAATTGTATCAACATATTTATAATGTACAGACTATTTTATAAACAGCTACTGTCATCATCCACCAAATTTAGCTAACAACTATTGATAAAGCTGGCTAGCTAGCTAACGCCGATATAGGCTATCGTATAAATGCAGTCAATGTATCATGCAAAGAAAAGTGATTACTTCAAACTACAGTCTCGCATAGTCAGACCTATATCCACACTTTGTTTTAGCCCTGTTCCAGCACTGGAGAGTCAAATATAAAATGCAGTCTCAAAGTTTGTGGTAAAACAATCATAACTGTGTAATTTTAATTATGCTACCTCATCTGTCAGCATGATGCCGGTGAATCAAGTTCAGCCTCTTTGTACGTTACGTCATTGTTTTGGTCGATGCTCGCTCCTGTCCCTATGTAGTGTGTGCACAATCACGAGCAACTGGTAGCTGGCTGCAGTTCACTTAATGGCCACAGGTGTCATTAATAACAAGGGATTCTGAATCTTACATACTGCACCTTTAAACGAGAGGGTCTTCATAGGTCAAACTGAAACAGAACTTATGGTTGCTATGACAGCACGTCACTCTTTAACAAGCGCCAGCACTTTGTGTGAGAAGGGAACAAAGTCCCTCTGGAAGGGAATGTATGAAGTAAATTTTAGGAGAATTATAATGATGTAAAGAGAAAATAAAATAGATTTTACAAGTGTACTTTTAGTCTAATACTTTATTTTAATTATATACTAATATAATTATACATATTATATACTCTGCACCCATCTACTGAGGTACTTTTTCTTTAAGAGTGTATAGAATTCTATAATATTATTGTAACCAGTATTATTGGAGATAGAAACTTTAAAAGGTTCCATATGAAACCTTTTCTTTTAAGAGTGTACAGAGTTCTATAATATTATTGTAACCAGTATTATTATATTTAGAAAACATTAAAAGGTTCTATATAGAACCTTTTCTTTTAAGAGTGTATGCTAGAATTCTATAATATTATTGTAACCAGTATTATTGTATATAGAAAATGTTAAAAGGTTCTACAGTATATAGAACCTTTTCTTTTAAGATTGTATGATAGAATACTACTATATTATTTAGAACCTTTAAAAAGTAGAAAATGTTAAGAGGTTCTATATAAAGGTTATTTATATAAAATGTTAAAAGGTTCTATATAGAACCTTTTTTTTTGTTTTTGTTTTTAGAGTGTATGATAGAATTCCATAATGTTATTGTTACTAGTATTATAGTAAATGTCTGCATGGTAACACTTTCCATCCATTTGTTAACATTAGTTAAAAAGATGAGTTAACATGAACCAATAATGAACAATACTTTTACAGCATTTATTAATCTTGATTAATGTTAATTTCAGCATATAGCAATGCATTTTTTAAATCAAAAGTTTTATATGTTAATATTAGTTAATGCACTATGAACTAACTTGAACTAACATTTTATTTTTATTATCTAGAATAAACAAAGATTAATAAATGCTGTAAAATATATTGTTCATTTTTAGTTTATGATACCTAATGTATTAACTAATGTTAATGAATGGAACCTTATTGTAAAGTGTGTAGATAACCACAAAGCCATTATCATAAAATCATGGAAACCAGTCTGTGATCAGTTCAGTGTTTAGTTTCCACACTTCAAACTTACCCTTGCACACCCTTCTTTGGTGGCTTGCTCTTGAACTGACGAGTCTGCCTCTGCTTGAACTTGGGCGGTCCTTTGCGTGGCGTTGCAGGGCCACCGGTGACACGGGTGGCTGACTTCATCTCTGGTTTGGGGGGCTCAAGATTCATGGCTTTTCGTTTCTATCGGTCACTTCTCTTTGTATTTGCTCTCCGTGATGTAGTGCTTCAGTCTGATGTAAATAAGAAAGACTGGAGTGAGTTTATGGCCCACAACCAATGACATATTGATTATTCTATAAATGGGAGTTGGCACCAATCAATAGAGTGCTGCAAAAGAGAATTGGAAATAATGGCTCCCCACCAGGTATACAATAAATAAAAGCTGTATTTAATACATTTTCAATTACACATGATGCCAGGTTGTTAATTGCAGGGCTAAACTGGCACCCTAAGAAACAGCCATAGGCTACTGTATGCATAATTAACATCTATGACAGCCACAGGACTTCATATCTTCCAGTCACCTCAGACTGAGAGAACTGTATCCATAATCCTCTTACTGATGAGTAATGCTCAAATCCAGATACATTTCTGCTCCAATTAAATGTTTAGCATGGCCCGTGCTCCCAGAAATGAGCTCAGGTAATGGGTAGGGTGACCCATTTTGTGTAATCCAGGGCTTGGATTAATAAATGTCCCCTGTCCCATCCAATAGTGGCAATCTGCACTTGGGTTAATCTTATTAGAGCAAGGATAACACCAAATTTGCTGAGCCAACTAAAGATACAAGTCAAAAATTTGACCTTCAGGTATATTCCTCAACCACAAACAGGAATAGTGTTACAATTATGTCAGCTGTTTGTTTTCTGTTTAATCAACATTGTGAATAAGCGTTTTTGGAAGAGAAATTACAGCAATGAATTCTATCAAAATGTTATTATATTTTATTAATAAAATAAGTGTAATGTTTCATATGCATATAATGCAGTTGTATTTAATAATAGAAGTTCAAAATGAATATTCAAAGCCTTTAATTAATGAATGTTAATAATAATAATTAATAATAATAATACTGTAATTGAGTCTTAATAAAATCACTCTGCAGGAAATTCGACACAATAAATGTAAAAAATCCACTTATCATGAAATAGTTAGACAGAAAGTTTTATATTTTAGAGATATATTATATGAAAGGATGCACAGTTCTTTCCTACATGTCTATGCTAATTTCTCTCGTATCACTCTTGTCTCTTTCTTCTTGCATAATGAAATAATTTCAACTCATAACAAGTTCTTATACATTTACTTATTTGGTAAGGAGCCATGTAATAAGCAAGATAATAAACAGTCAGCTGGTTATTAATAACATACACCCCTTCAGGGTCATACAAGACCCCAATGCATATTATTGCTTTCACATTTACTTTATGAAACTTGTCTACTGAGAGCCCACTGTTGCATCTGAGCATTATACAGCATTAAGACCACATGACGTTGTATCTTTTTATTATTATTACTAAATTATTATTAAAAATATGAGCAACCCATTGCATATTGCATGATTCCATTCTTTTACTTACCGATTTATTGATTGACAGGCTGATGAATGGGTGCAGTTGCAGAACTGTTCAATGTGTCTATCTCCTGTGGAGGAGTAGATGTAAATGCTAGGCTTTCTTTAGGAGTGATGCTGGGAAGATAGGTCTTTTATACTTTCTGGCCCCCTCAGAAGATTAGAAGGGAGACGTCTCCCTCCCCTGATCCCCTTGACTACAGACTATGTTTAGTGGGGCATGTGTTTTGTGTAGCACCATGTGCATGTAACAACTTGTTTTGATTATAACCTATTGCTATATTTATGTCCTATTGTTGTGGAACATAAAATTATCAACGATGGGCAAATATACTGTGTATATGGGCCTAGAATGTTTTCAAGGGTAATTTGTACAATTTTTCAAAAATTTTAAAAAGCTGTGACCTGTTGCCATAATAATGCAGTCAGATCTTCTGTTTCTTTCTCTCATATTATGCATAGCATTTATGCATACAGTGGCATAACTATTCATATTTAATATTTAAAAAATCATCAATGTTGTTTTTAATTTTACTCTTTTAGAATGTAGAATGCTTGAAGAATTTTGTTTGTATTTACCAGTTATCATATTTACTGTATACAAAAGAAAACAAAGAAATGTGACTAACAGGAATGTTTCTAGAATGATTATAGAATATGCTATTTGTATATAATGCTTGGCACAGGATTTGCTGATGTTATACATAATATCACAATGAAAATATCCAGAATCCTGGATTGCACCATGTGTTTGAGAGTTGGGAAGTCTTCTAGGGTTTGTTTGTTCTGCAATCATTGTAATGCAACAGGCCCACATCTGTGGGGGTCTGTTACATTACCCTGTAGACTTCATTATCGACTCATCCTCAGACTTTAGCATTCTTAGAGATCGACTTCGGCTTATGCTCCACTTTGGATTTCTCAGAGACTGCCTTCAGAACATCACAAAAACAATTACTTTTGAAGGTCCTTGATTAAAGATTGGAGGTTTAAATTAATTGATTGCGTGGTCTAGATCTGTAGTCAGGATTACTTTGCTTCATTAGGGTATCTGGCCATCAGTATCGC
The DNA here is from genome assembly GCF_019703515.2 of Myxocyprinus asiaticus. Lineage (NCBI taxonomy): Eukaryota > Metazoa > Chordata > Actinopteri > Cypriniformes > Catostomidae > Myxocyprinus > Myxocyprinus asiaticus. Next base: position 34,664,972 of record NC_059375.1, read on the forward strand.
TCTATTGGTAATGAGATTTTTTGTTATTGACAAGTAGTTGTCAGTTCAGTGATGGTATGAAATGATTTTGATATAATCTGATTAGGATTAACAAGAGTTCAATGACTTGTTTGTTGTGCATTATTGTGGGTGGGTAGAAGTAGTTATTTTTCGACCATAGATCATAAAATTTGGCATAAAAATTGCAGCAAGTAACAAAAACAATTTCCACATCGACAGTTTGTCATAATTGTTATATCATATATGGTATAATATCTTTGTAGCAGGAAGAATTAAAGTGTCAATATCTGATTTAGTGGTCATTGGGTATTCATAATTCTAATGCTGCCTGTGGGTCAGAATTTACCCCCCGACCGCATCAGAAGGTCGTGGGATCGAACGTGCCCCTCACTCTGTCTGTAGTTAATGAGATATGAACACTAAGAGACACAAGGGAGGAACTCAATCAATGATACAAAGCCAGTGGGTTACTGTGGTCAAACTCAATTTGAGAGATAACTGTAATGCCAGTGACAGACAGCAAAGCCCAAACAATAAAAACGTTACCAGACTATTCTATTATATATATATATATATATATATATATATATATTAACGCAATTAATGCAGTATCCGTTTTTTTTTCACTTCCTGAAACTTCACTAATATTTTTTTCCCAATTCCTGTGGCTAAAATTGGCATATATACATTTCCAGGAGGTCCACACTCGACTCGACTGCATATCCTAGTTCAGAAACTGATTATGTTGAGCAGTGCATGCTAATTTATTACGTGAAGCACATGTCCTGGGCATAACAAACACAGTAGCCAAATTACAGAAAATGGAGACTTCTCCCGCAAGTGGTGAGCCAGGTGTGGGAGAGATACGGGCAAGCTGACAGATCTCTTCGCATCACCAGAAAACGCACACTCACTATTTTTTGAACCATTGTCAAGAGCGAAACCATGCAAGAGAGACCCAGCATGTGCATGATAGAGACTGAACAGCAGCAAAATAAAATAACAGTTTTGAGTTTTAATCTTCAGTAAATTAAACTTCAATCTTCAGTTTGTTATATATCTGTATGTAGTGTCTTATAGTGGATTGACAATGTACAATGTAATGAAACATCAGAAGATTTCGCATTGCTTTTAATTAATATATACACTACCGGTCAAAAGTTTTGAAACACTTACTCATTCTTTATTATAATTTTTTAGAATAATAGTAAAGTCATCAAAACTATGGAATAACATAAATGGAACTATGGGAATTATGTTGTGACTAAAAATCCAAAATAAATTAAAACTGTGTTATATTTTAGCATCTTCAAAGTAGTCACCCTTTGCCTAGAATTTGCAGACATGTACTCGTGACATTTTCACAACCAACTTCTTGAGGTATCACCCTGGGATGCTTTTTAAACAGTATTGAAGGAGTTCCCATCTATGTTGGGCACTTATTGGCTGCTTTTCTTTATTATTTGGTCCAAGTCATCAATTTCAAAAACTTTTCTTTTCTTTTCTTTTCTTATTAAATTTCAGTTATCACTAATTTCAAACATTTAAGCATACGCCTTCAGATCAAAAGATTTTTAAGATCGTGAGTTTTAATTTCAGTCAAATGTTTCAAAAGTTTTGACTGGTAGTATATATATATATATATATATATATATATATATATATATATATATATATATATATATATATATATATATATATAGTATATATAAAACATAAGAGAATAATATGGATATGCAATATATTTATATCTATATATAAGTATATATATACAAGTATATATATGTATATACAGTGCAAGGATGCAAAGAAACATTCAAGATAATGTCATTGAAAGGCCCATATTGATTGAAGACTGATCTAAATATTGGATGGGAAGTGTCCTGCTTTAATTTATTTAAAGAGGAACAGAAAACTCAAACTTTACTGTCATTAATGACCTCCATGAATCTGTACGTACTGACTGTCATCTGTAAATCTTATCCACATAATATCTAACCACGATTTACGTCATTCATCACAAATCCTTCAAGCAGCTGGATCATAGACCTGCTCCCTAGCCTCAGCCCAGCACGCAGCATCAAGCCCTCATATGCTGACTCACGGGTACACAGATCAGGATGACTGTCGTCAGTGAAGCCATTCAAGTGCTGGCCAATGCCATGAACAGTCTATGCTAGGCAACCCTGGTGGCTATTCATAAAGCCAGCCAATGTGGGCTCCAATGCCACAAGAGATGATCAAACAGGAAAATGATGACGACTCTTATGCCATTCAAATCAGCATTTGGGTATTGCCAGAAAGACTTACAGTACATATTGTAGCATCATTGGTTGGAAAACTTTGGATGTAGATCAAATAAAAAAACATTGCATTAAATTGGAAAACAGATTTTGACTAGTGGACTCAGACTTTTGAAACACACTGTGTTTTGTAAAAGTAACACCCTCATATGAAACCACACTTTTATTTTATACTTCTATATGAGTGACAAGCATTAAGAAGAATTGGAGATTAATTGGATGGGTATTCCATGTCAATTTTACATATTGTTTTGGTGATTACTGTGTAACTAAAATCTTGAAAGATGTTTGCTCTTTTTTTAAGCCAAATTTATAAAGATGCAAAAAGAACAACTTTTACATTAAGCCTTATTTTAATTAATACAAACCATGATTTTCATCACCAAAATTCATCTCAGACATCTCAGTCTTTATAAATACAACAATAAATAAGTGATATATAGGAAATTGTGTGCTTTCTCTTCATCTGCAAATGTATCAAACATATTTATAATTACATCTTATAACATTTAATAACATTTGTTTTAGCATCATTGTAACATCTCAGTTCACTCTTTAAGTAATGAAAAAAAAAAAAATATTCTCCAGATAACAAGGTCTTATCATGGGAGTAGTCTGACATTTGTCTTTTCTGTAGTCAAGTGATACTGAACATGTTCTTATGTCCTTGAAAATTTACAATTCTGTTTAAACAAACTTTCATATATATTTCCATTAAAATAACTGTGTTACATTATGTGAAGATGCTAAAACATAGCCAACATGTAATGAAATTTAATACAGCATATAATCAAATAAAGCAGTTTTTAAGACAAATAAAATGAAATGGAATTCTGCATCCAGGCAACAGCAATGCAAATTCAATCATATGAATCAAGGTCTGCTGACCGTCACCTTGAGCCCATATTCTGACAAGTGTTATTATTGTTAATGAAAATAAAACTAAAACTAAATCAATTTTTTTTTTCATTAACTGAAATAAAAACTGAAATGACTGGAAAAACGGAAACTAAAAACGTTTTCATAACTCCAAAACTAACTAAAATAAAATAAATATGACAATGAATTTAGTTTTTCATACACAGTAGGCATATATTATCAAATCTGAAACATTTACAATCTACCTTAATTAAAAATGAAAATGCCACTAGATAGAGGTAACACAAGACTGCTCCTAGAAACTTAATGACATTGGACATTTTAAATTAAACCAGTAAAATCTCAACTAAAACTAACAAAGTGTGAAAAATTATGAAAACTAAAATGAAATGACAGACTAAATAAAACATTCAAAACTATAATAAACCTGATGTGTTCTCAAATTCACTGTAATGTGAATAAAATATCTTAAATGATCCAGTATTTATATATCATGGTAGTATTTGCTGTACTGCCTTTATGCTGATTTTAATGTAAAACTAATTGTATTTAAGTAACTTTTTACTTTAATACAGTAAATAATACTGTAGTATTCAGATTTGATAATAATAAGGAAAAAAACTAAAAAAGTAAAATGTACTAAAGCATTATGGTAATTAGAATTTTGCAGTCAGTGTGCTTAATTGACATAAAAATAATGTCACAATGAAAAAATGCTAAAAATAGGCAGAATTGTCTTTAGGCAAAAGATCATTTCTTTTGTTTTCTCTTTTTGTTCTTTTTTTATTTATTTTGGGGTGAAATATGACCCTGTTTTTTCACAGGCTTCATAAGTTTCAACCAAAAAAATTCACCCATGTGCTAGTTGTGCACAAATATCTTAATTTCTGCAACAAAACACTGATTTAGAATTCACTATGTCCACTATCATCAATACTTCTTCAGTAGTTTGATCTCCATTTTAAGATAAGCCTTCAAGTTGTCATCGAGAACATTCTCCTCAATGGCTGCCAGAGCTCTGTCTCCACCATCACTGTAATATTTCAACAGCTTTTCAGCATATTCGATCCACACGCAGTTATGACAACCGCTCATGCAACAGCAGGTGGGGGGAGATGGAGGACCCTGTTCTGCTGGTTCTGAGACATTCTGTGTCTGGTCCACACAGTTGAATGGGGATGAAGACTCTGGGGTCGAACATTGCAATCTATAGGCAGTGTAGTGAAAAGCCTTGCTCTGAGAGAGTACAGTCAAATGATGGGGTCTGCTCTTGATGAGGGCCATGTAGGAGGTGCAAAGCTGTGTAAACAAACACATTTATGGTTAATGTGTGTACATGTAGGGTGGACTACTGGCTTGAAAGTGCAATATATGCATGGTATATATACTATGGTTTTATGGTATTTTGGTGGACACTATTACCATACTATATACATATACACTGGCAGCCAAAAGTCTGGAATAATGTACAGATTTTGATGTTTCTGAAGGAAACTGGTACTTTAATCCACCAAAGTGGCATTCAACTGATCACAATGTATAGTCAGGACACTACTGATGTAAAAAACAGCACCATCACTATTTGAAAAAAGTCATTTTTGATCAAATCTAGACAGGCCCCATTTCCAGCAGCCATCACTCCAACACCTTATCCTTGAGTTATCATGCTAAATTGGTACTAGAAAATCACTTGCCATTATATCAAACACTGCTGAAAGCCATTTGGTTCGTTAAATGAAGCTTAACATTGTCTTTGTGTTTGTTTTTGAGTTGCCACAGTATGCGATGGACTGGCATGTCTTAAGGTCAATATTAGGTCAAAAATGGCAAAAAAAGAAACAACTTTCTCTAGAAATTCGTCAGTCAATCATTGTTTTGAGGAATGAAGGCTATACAATGCTTGAAATTGCCAAAAAACTGAAGATTTCATACAAAGGTGTACACTACTGTCTTCAAAGACAAAGGACAACTGGCTCTAACAAGGACAGAAAGAGATGTGGAAGGCCAGATGTACAACTAAACAAGAGGATATGTCCATCAGAGTCTCAAGTTTGAGAAATAGATGTCTCACATGTCCTCAGCTGACAGCTTCATTGAACTCTACCCGCTCAACACCAGTTTCATGTACAACAGTAAAGAGAAGACTCAGGGGTGCATACCTTATGGGAAGAATTTCAAAGAAAAAGCCACTTTTGAAACAGAAAAACAAAAAGAAAAGGTTAGAGTGGGCAAAGAAACACAGACATTGGACAACAGATCACTGGAAAAGAGTGTTATGGATCTTAACCCCACTGAGCTTTTGTGGTATCAGCTAGACTGTAAGGTGCGTGAGAAGTGCCCGACAAGACAGTCACATCTATGGCAAGTGCTACAGGAAGCGTGGGGTGAAATGTCACCTGAGTATCTGGACAAACTGACAGCTAGAATGCCAAGGATCTGCAAAGCTGACATTGTTGAACATGGAGGATTTTTTTTTTCAAATTGTAATAGTAATTTTTTTATGTTATTAATGTCCTGACTATACATTGTGATCAGCTGAATGTCACTTTGGTGAATAAAAGTACCAATTTCTTTCCATTAGAGCAAAATCTGTACATTGTTCCAAACGTTTGCCAGCCAGTGTATCTCGGGTTTCACAACACAAGGTATGCAAACCTTGTATATTTTCATTTAATTTTTTGTTGTATTTAAAGCTTTTTAATGTATATATATATATATATATATATATATATATATATATATATATATATATATATATATATATATTTAAAGCATTTAAGCTTAAAGTAACCCTTTCAAGTGAAGGAAAATTAAGAAAAATGTACTAAACGATTCGGGCAAATTAGCCGAAGAAAATGTGACTTTAGCTGAAAGGTGAGTAGTTTGCATCCATGCAACACCTAAATACACTTTCACTTATAAAATCTAATAAATTCATTTAAAATTGTAACATGAACTGAGCAGTTATGCTTAAAATAACCTACTCGCTTTAATATCATATATTAATTTGTAAGCACGCCTCATTTAGCGATTTTCTTCTTCAGATAACACTATTGCTTGCATTTTGGTTCATGTTTTTATTTATCGTTTACAAAATACAAACCCACCCTCTGCAAACGTGAAGGCATCTCCGGAGTATCTCACAGCTCAGACGGCTTCTCTGCCAAGCGGCATGTTTTCCATATATTAAAAAGTATATTTGCTAAAACATAACATAAATCTATTAAATACATAACCGACACTGTGCGCGTCCATATTTGAGTCATGTGTGCCCTCTCTTGTGAGTGACGGACCATTCCACGCCAGTGAACCAATCAGAGTAAAGAGAGAAAATTATGTGAGCCAATTAGAATTTGAGAGCTCTCAGGGGGCAGGGACTAAGAATTGCGCAATCAGCCTGTACTACCGAATATCTCCAATAGATATCAGTAATGTACTTCAATGCTGCACGTCATGGAAAATCTGAAAGCAGAAAGCTTATTTAAAGCTACACTATGTAACTTTTTTTGGTTAAAAACAACAAAATGTTATTAATGATAGAGTGCAACAAAAATCCATCTTCCAAACCATGTCTTTACTTTACCCAAATACACTTTGATAAACCTATAATAATTATTTATATTTTAGAGCTGTCAGGACGGATTTCGCGGGAAATTGCATACATACGTCATTCGCCTGTGCGTGTTGACGTCATATCCGTACACAGAGAAAAGAAGATCCGGCTACTGTAGCGCGTGTGTGGGAGTAGCGTGAACCTGAAAGTTTGTTGTCACAATGAACGAGAAAAACTGACCATGGCTCATTCAAAACCGCTAACCTCCGGGGAATCACCGGTTGTAAAAACAAAGAAACCCCGAACAGAGCAGAGTCTACAAGCAAAAAGGGAAAGCGACAGAGTCCGTAATAAAACCTGAATCAACATCGGCTTGGCTTTTCAGAGGTGGCAACAACTCCGAGACCTGAAAGGATTTAAAAGCGACCCAGAGATGGCTTTTTTCTTACTCAACAGGTAAGATATTTTATTGATATGGTTTATGTATAGTTGTGTAATCACACACACACACACACACACACACACACACACACACACACACACACACACACACACACACATGTCTGAGTGTGTGTAGTGAAATACAATAATTATACTGTAATCTGTGCAGAACTTTTCACTTGCTAGAACACGTGTGTATTTTTCTTTATAACGGCAATCATTTATATAAATAAATCCTTTAGTCCTAGGCTTGCCAAGGACATGTGAGTCTTGAAATTATGTTGACCACTGATTGGTAACATTAGCAATCTATAAATTAGTTACTACCGTGGTCTATTTGGCTAGAATGTCATGCAGTTATAAAAATTTTACAACGTTTGACCTTATCAGACTAGCAATCATTATGTCTAATGTTAACGAACTTTGCCTAACTTTTGTAACGTCATTTATTTCACAACATAAATGATTCCAATAAGTCAAAACAACAGCATAAGATATGGCACTTACCTGCAAAGATGACATGTTTTCGGATATCCGTCTTTTCCTTTCTTTCGTTATTTATTTGTCAGTTCGCTCTGATTAGATGTCCTGTATCCAGTGTACACTGGTGCCTCGAACCACATTCATCCGCACAGAGCATAGCCGAACCACAACCAAAACAATGTCCATCTGCAAGACACATGCAGTTTTATTTTTTTAACCACTAGAGAGCCAAAAGTTACATAGTGTAGCTTTAACATTGCTGAATGAACTCACACAACATTTGATGATATATCTTCACATTGCAAAAAACAGTTCCATGTAAATAGTCCATTTACTCACAAATCAATTGCTGTTTTAATGAACAGCAATGATTTAAACAACATATAATGAAATAAATACAACGTATATATTATAGTGAGATATAGTATGTATTATGTGAATAGAATTAATGCAAAATGTAAAAATGTGACTAGTAAACTGTATTATTGTGCATTATTCTGCCTATTAGTAATACTGTAATGTAGAAATCAGAAGCCTAAATAACGGGCAACATTGTGACAAGTCTACCATAATTTTGTCCCTATTCCCAACTCTAAAGTTTTATTTAGCTGTTTTTATCTTTTGGTTATCAGTTGTCCATACATTATAATTAATTTAATGATGAACCACATTGCTTTCACAGGAAATTAGCATTAAGCATAAACTCTCTATCATCGAGGGAGTAAATTATACAAGTTTATAATTTTTTAAAAACTGCTGTTTCTGTTGGCGTGGCTGTACTTTTTAAGCAAGGATGCCCCAGTTTTATGGTCAGCCAGGTGAAATATCAGATGCATGTGATCATTAGATCATTCCCACAGGACTGTGTGTTTTAGAGGCACGTCCATAGAAACAGAACACAAGGCACCACTGAGACCTACAAAAATTCTGTAGGCACGGAAACCATTCATTTTTAGTATTTACACTACCAGTACATTTTTGACACACCTATTTATTCTATATAGTACTAACTTCATAATGTTCTATGTGATATTTTAGAATATATAATACTCAATATAATATTAACTTATATATTATTATATATATATATATATATATATATATATATATATATATATATATATATATATATATATATATATATATATATACACTACTGGTCAAAAGTTTTGAAACACTTACTCATTGTTTATTATAATTTTTTAGAATAATAGTAAAGTCATCAAAACTATGGAATAACATAAATGGAACTATGGGAATTATGTTGTGACTAAACAAAATCCAAAATAAATCAAAACTGTGTTATATTTTAGCATCTTCAAAGTAGTCACCCTTTGCCTAGAATTTGCAGACATGTACTCTTGACATTTTCTCAACCAACTTCTTGAGGTATCACCCTGGGATGGTTTTTAAACAGTATTGAAGGAGTTCCCATCTATGTTGGGCACTTATTGGCTGCTTTTCTTTATTATTTGATCTATGTCATCAATTTCAAAACTTTTTTTTAAATTAAATTTTAGTTTGATAATGAAATAAACTAATATGGTGGCACAATTATATTTTTGTCTACAAAACTCATTTCAAATATTTAAGCATACGCCTTCAGATCAAAAGATTTTTAAGATCATGAGAAACATTTCAGTCAAGTGTTTCAAAAGTTTTGACCGGTAGTGTATATAAAATCACAGTTATAATTAATTAATTATTATGAATTAATTTAATATACAGTATATATTTGTTATCTTTTGATCTGAAGGCATATGCTTAAATGTTTGAAATTAGTTTTGTAGACAAAAATATAATTGTGCCACATATTAATTTATTTCATTATAAAACTAAAATTTAATTAAAAAAATAAAAGTTTTTGAAATTGATGACTTGGACCAAATAATAAAGAAAAGCAGCCAATAAGTGCCCAACATAGATGGGAACTCCTTCAGTACTGTTTAAAAAGCATCCCAGGGTGATACCTCAAGAAGTTGGTTGAGAAAATGTCAAGAGTACATGTCTGCAAATTCTAGGCAAAGGGTGACTACTTTGAAGATGCTAAAATATAACACAGTTTTGATTTATTTTGGATTTTGTTTAGTCACAACATAATTCCCATAGTTCCATTTATGTTATTCCATAGTTTTGATGACTTTACTATTATTCTAAAAAATTATAATAAACAATGAGTGTTTCAAAACTTTTGACCAGCAGTGTATGTATGTATATATATATATATATATATATATATATATATATATATATATATATATATATATATATATTATAATATATAAGTTAATATTATATTGAGTATTATATATTCTAAAATATCACATAGAACATTATGAAGTTAGTACTATATAGAATAAATAGGTGTGTCAAAAATGTACTGGTAGTGTAAATACTAAAAATGAATGGTTTCCGTGCCTACAGAATTTTTGTAGGTCTCAGTGGTGCCTTGTGTTCTGTTTCTATGGACGTGCCCCTAAAACACACAGTCCTGTGGGAATGATCTAATTGTATTCGGTAATACAACAGGATATTTTAAAGTTTGTCTTTGCTAATTTAAGTTATATTTATTATCATTCTTGATACCGATACTGATGACTCAGATGAAGTTTCAAGCGCTCCCATGAACAAACCTTTATTATTCTTGGGAGAAAACAAGGCTTGGTTTCTCAGTGATTAAGTCTGGAACAAGGCATGCCTTTGAAATGATTAGCTGAGAATATATTTAAATGTAGGACTACTTAAAGGGAGGTATTTTTCCATTCTTGGGACATGTTTACTCATGTTTTAAAAACTGTGAACACAATGTGATATCAAAAGTAATTGTTAAAAGGCAGCTATACTGTAACCTGACAAGCAAACCTGAAAAATTATGCAATGCCATTATGTCATATCAAAATACATTCTGCTTCCAAGTTTACATTGTCCTCAGTGATATCCTTATCATTATTATGGAGACAGTCATGTAAACTTCTGGGGTCTTGTCAGTCACAGGTGTGTCTGATACACAACACTATCAGTTTAGAGACTAGTGTGGTGTGGATAGAGCTATCTGCACTGTATGAGCTTAGTCATTCCATTTAGACAGTAACAGAATGACATGCAATTTTGAGTAAAATGCTATTTTGAGCTAGAATTTGTTAGAAGCTTGGTTCTTTGAAAGGTTGTGTATTCTTTGTGGTTTGTGCTTGTGGAAATGTTTTCATGGCCATGATGCTGGAAAAACAACAAGCAAATAAAATCAGCCTGAGCTGATCTTAGCTGGTTTCAGATGGTTAAAGTAACTGGTCTCCCAGCCTGAAAGTTGCCCAGTAAAACCAGCATCATAAACCAGCCTAAACAGCTTGGTCAGGCGGAAGACCTTAGGCTGGTTTAAGCTGTATTTTCCTGATGGTTAGGAACACAATGTTTTAAACAGAACTACTGTATGTTTACATATGACATTTATTCATGCCTTGTTATCAGTGTGCACAATAAAGTATGTAAAACAGAGAACAAATATGAATGTGAATATGAATATGAATGTGAATATGCCCCCCCCCATACCCCTGAGAGAGCTTTTCTGACTGTGAATCAGTAACTATGTATGGCTTGTGAGTCTGTCCTCAGTTTGAGAGGAGGAAAGGTCCTTGAACACACTTTCATACACACACATACACATACCCACATGCACAAGTGCACAGACAAATGCAAATGCCCACATACACACACATTCAGCTGGATTTCTTTCAAATGAGTTGCCATGACAGCCATGGATTCTCTGTCTCCCTTGGACAAATAGGTTGGACGTTTCCAACTATGACTAATATAAAAACAAGGCATTAGAAGGTTTTGTTAACAGAGAGTCACGCGTACAAAAACATAAGAGTCTCATTCGTTCAGCCCCAAATCAGACTAAGAGGAATGGGGCATTGTAAATACATTAATCCCATCGATTGAAATGCTCTTTGCAGCACAATAAGCTCTGGCATACTTTCTGACAATGTCTGCACATTCCTGACCCTAAATGCTTTAATGCCTGCCCCTGCTCTGCTACTGAACTGCCTGTAATTGAAACAGTCCCAAAGAAAATACAAAAATTATATATGCCTGCATAAGAGATCAACAGATGAAATTAAAGCATTTTGTTCCAGATTAGACCTAAAAAAAAAAAAACGCAATATTTTTAATTCATCCCTTTACGTAAATAAATTCTGGTAGTATCACTGAGTGTCAGTGTGCTTTTTATTAAATATTAATAACCCATTAAATATCTCTTTTTGAACATGTTTTGTGCTAACTTTATTACTTTCAAAATGCATTTGGGTTGAATGTTACGGTGTTGAAGATTGCTGCACAAACATCTAATAATTGCCTCAACTGAGAAATATCATTGCACCACCGCACATCATTTACAGTCTGTATTCTTATCATTTTAATCTTTTTAGTAAAAAATAAAAAATAAATAAAAAATAAAAATAATCTCTATGATTGTTCCTCATAACAGAGCTAAAGTATTGACCTTAACAAGGCCAATATAAGTGTAATTAACCATAATGATATTCTAATAAAGACTGTAAGAGAAGATGTGATCAAAAATGTTTTATGATTGATGTCACTTCCTTAAAGATGTCAGAAAGAACATGTCACGAGATAACAGGGCTGAACAGAAAGTGCAGGGAAAAAGACAAATTCAAAGCATTTTAGGAAATAAAAAACTACACAGACAGTGAAATAATCATATTCCAATAAAGCAAAATTCAGTAGAATCTACTGTAAACCCTAATAAGTTGAGTTTACTTGAAAAAGTTTAGTAAACTTGTTCCCTCAATATAACTATAATGATTATAATACAATAAAGGTGTCTCTCAAAACGTGTTGTCAAGTTCACCTAATGTGATATTCACAGAGTGGATTTAGCCATTAAAGTTAGCTAAGTGCAAGTAGATGTAACTCAGATTTGCTATTAAAATATCAAAACGGCTCAAATTTGATAGAAAATTATGACTGATTCTAGATGATTCGTTACTGTAAATAAATTTGATTCCCCCAGGAGCGTACATAAAACTGCACTTGAGCTATGCACAATCACATCCAGTCTAATTACAATCAAGAGAAATTACTTATCACGGATTCTTGAGGTAAGGGACAATTTTTTTTTAAATCAGAGTTTATATATATATATATATATATATATATATATATATATATATATATATATATATACACTAAATTAATATAAAAAGGATATATCTGTAGACAAGGTCTCAGCTAGTTTTTTATGGAAAATATAATTAAACATTTACTTTATGTTTTGTTAGATAACTTACAGATCCCTACCTTTGAATTTGTTGCATTTTTAAACACTTTGTTTGGCAGTTTAACATTGTGACCTCTTGCTGAGGACAGGTTAAGTTACATGTGCTTCCAAGTATAGAGCATGCATTTTAAAAAAATTCGAAAAAAATTATTGTAAAATATATGTAATACATGCCCTGAATATACACATTTCCTTTAGACTGAACTTTTTCAGTATTTCTATTATTATGAATTTCTTGATTTTTAACAAAAAGAGGACTTTTATATGTAGGACATGTTTTGTCCTTTATCTCAAGAATCAGTGAAATACAGAACAGGGTTCAACTTAACCAAAGGGAACACTGATCACTCTAATGGTGACTCACACAAAACAATTTACAATAAAACAACATCAATATTACTCAAAAGAGCCAAAGCCCTCCACAAATTCTTAATAACAACCATTTAAATGCCCCTATGAGTTCCTTTTGACCCAGCAAACCCAGTTTGACTTATGATTCCAAACCTTGACATTGAAGTAATGTTTAATTAAGACAACTTGATTGTTTCAGTGATAACAACATTAGGGATTTCAGTATATATATATATATATAAATGCACCACATTTTGTTTGATTTATGCTTAAAATAAACAAACAAACAAACAAAAAACAAACTATTTGACAGTGGGGTAAGAAAACTAAACTCAATTCAGAATATATTCTCCAAGCCCAAGTCCTAATTTCCTGTGCAGTTTTGCTTTTCAAGTAATTTTCCCTTATTTAAAAATGTTTAGATTTTTACTGGAAAACTAAATTAGCTGCTTTAAGGAATATTCTGGATTCAATACAAGTTAAGCTCAATCGACAGCATTTGTGGCATAATGTTGACTACCACAAAAAGTATAATCGAGGTTACAGTGAGTCACTTTCAGTCGAAGTGAATGAGGCTAACTTTTGGAGGGTTTAAAGGCAGAAATGTGAAGCTTATTATTTTATAAAAGTACTTGCATTAATTCTTCTGTTAAAAATCATGAATTATTAGAGCTGTAAAGTTGTTTAAATCGTAATTTTTCAGTCATTTTAGTATTTTAGTTTTTTTTAAATCGTCATGACAATGAAATTGTAAAATTGGCTACAACTACACAGAAAAGGGTAGTAAGCGATTTTAAAAATCATCTTAACACGCATATTGTTTATGTCTTGTGACTATACTTTTGAATCAGTGAGTATTTTAAAGTTTACGGATTGGCTCCATTCAATTGAACATTGGGGGTTGTAGCGTGAAGCATTTACCCATGTTTCCATTGATTGTGGTATAAATAATGGGGGGGGGGGGGGGGGGTGGTATTTTGTGTCATAAACTGGTGAGATTCGATACACTCTGATCCATAACTATTCTAGGAAGACAATATGTCAAAGAATTCAAAATCCTCAGGCTCTGGAGACATTAAAAGACACTTATGTGCTCAACGCCCCTCCAGAGGCCTCGAGCCAGGGAGTCGATTTGTCCGGAAAAGTGAAGGAAATTTGGCAAGAATTGTTGAACATGTCAGCAATGCTCACGAAGGTCATTGCTGACTTGGAGGATCTTGCTGCAATACGTTGATCGATCATGGGCATGGAGATGAAATTCACTAAGGTGGTTACAAGAGTGGGAGATGTTGAGAAACGGATCGATTATCTGGAGTCATCGGAGAGGGAATTAGCTGCTAATCCGCTAGCAACCAAGGTGGATTTGGAGCACATCTGGGAGAAGTTGGAGGATTTGGAGAATCGGAATAACATCCGAATTGTTGGAATTCCTGAGGGCAAAGAAGGTTGGGATATGGTGAAATTCCTGGACGGGCTCTTTCGTTGAAGGAGAAAGGCCCCGATCAATTCTGGCCAAATTTCTGAGATCATCCGATAAAGATCTTGTGTTACGTGAGGCGAGGAGTAAAGGAAGGCTTTCTTGGAAGAACCACAGCATTTTCTTGTTCCCAGAGTTGCGAATTCGACAAGAGAGAAACATGATTGATTCAAGGAATGCAAGAAACTCTTACATCAACAGAAGGTCGCTTTTGCACTGATGTTCCTGGCCAAATTGAGAATAGATACTAAGGATGGCCGTAAAGTATTAACATGTCCCCAGCAAGCAATGTCCTTCATAAAGTCAATGGACTGAGTAAGTTATTTTGTGGTTCTCACATTGCAGCCAAGTGACCCGACTCACTGAACATCCACTTGATGGTCTGAGGAAGCTGACCACCTTTTTTGTTTCTTTTTATGCTGGTTCTGCTTAGTGGCTGGAGTTTGTTTTATATAGCAGCACTCCTTCGGGAGAGTGTTGGGGATGAATCTGCACGTTCTTTGTGCTTATGCCTCCTATTGGTTGGAGTTTTTTTTGTGGAGTATTTCTTTCAGGACATTGGAGTGATTGGGTAATTTGTTGCACTCATGTAGCAGTTGAATGGGCCGGCTCACTGAACATTCGTTTGGTCCTCCCGGCCAAATACAGTGGCCATTCAAAATAGTTCTACTGCTAATCCAGCCCTCATCAACCCCTCCAATTTCCAGGCAAGAACCAGCACTCTCAACACATTCTACTCTTCTTCCTTCTGTTTCTCCATTTAATGCTAATCCTTTATATGGAGCTGACACTTGCGTGAGGATGCCTCCGCAAACTGTCACTCCCCTCCCCCTCCCTATTCAACCTACTGCATCTAAGCAAAGAGTGGACCCTAGCGTGAGGCTACCTCCGCAAATGGTCCTGCCCCCCCCCCCCACCCTTCCACTCCACTTCACTACATACCACTCTTCTCCCTTCTTCATACATTTCTTTCTAATGCTTTTCACGAAACGGACCCTAGCATGAGGCTGCCTCCGCAAACGGTCCCGCTCCCCCCCCCCTTTACACTTCACCTCAGATGTTTACGGTGCTATTCATAGCTCAAGGATGCCTCTCCAAAAGGTCTCACTGCACCTTTTTTCCCACCCCACCCACCTTCCTCCCGCACCAACCTGTACCAGCCATGCCGAAGACCCGTCAGCAAGGAGGCATCCTGTTCAGCCTCCCTCTCCCTTTCCCTACCCTACCTTCCCTTCTACCTTTGTTCCAGATTTTTCCATCTTCTCCATATTCTCTTTCATCTCTCACCTCCATAATAACAAATCAATTCAGCCAGGAACAATCAAAGTCTAACTCAGCAGCGTACATTTCTTCTTTAAACTCATCCACGGCCAACAATGCCCTACCATTACAAAGATATCTCTCCTTATCAAGGGTTTACAAAAAATGAATCCCACCCATCCCAACACCAGACAACCACTAACCATCGACATCCTAAGCAAATGCCTTGCTACTCTTCGCTCCGGTTTATTATCCTCCAACAAAACAAGATCCCAAGATGCTATGTTCAGTGTGTCTTTCTTCGGCTTCCTCAGAGTCTCAGAACTCACCATCAACTCCACTTTCAACTCGGCCATCCATCCAACTTTCTCCAACCTTCAATTTTTAAACCATGATACAATCCGTTTCAACATCAAACAGAGTAAAACCGATCAATTGAAATGCAGACATTCAGTTCTCATTTTCAATCTACCAACCCCCATTCAGCCATACCAGTCCCTGGCATTTTTTCTACTCCAGAGAAAATCTCAAATCACCTCTCCGCTCTACCCTCTATTTGTCGACGACACAAACCTCCCCGCGTCTAGACATTGGTTTCAAAAGAATCTAAAAATCATCCTCAACAGATCCGGCATTCCTAACAAACATTTCTCCTCCCATTCCTTCGTATAAGGGCTGCTAGTACAGCCACCCAGAAAGGTTTATCTGAACACCAAATTAAAATGCTCAGTCAGTGGTCATCCCACACCTTCGAAACTTACATTCAATCCAACCTCCACCACATCAGACAAGCACACCAAATACTCGCATCTTTTAGGCTCAGGCCACACCTCCCTACTATTACGCACCTTGCCCCTAACCTAGCACCGCTGGGCTCGTATCTATCTGGATGCAGTGAGGGCCCTCCCGTTCAAGTGCGTGTGAGCTACCATGCCTGGCATGGACTCTCCCATTTGAATCGCCGTGTGGGCCCTCCCGACCAGATGCAACGTGGGCTGTCCCATATTAATTGCACTCTCCCGCTTGATCGCAGAGTGAGCTTTCCCATTTATATATCAGGTGCTCTCCCGTTCGAATCGCAGTGTGTGCCCTTCATTCAGGCACCATGGGGGCCCTCCCCTTCTGAATCGCAGTGTGATCCTTCATGTTCTCGACCATGGAGGATCTCCCGTTCGGATCGCAGTGTGGGCCCTCCTATCTGAACAGCAGACTGGAGGTAGCAGGATTTGTTTGTCCCCCGAGCGCAGTGGGCCCTCGTTCTCCTTATGCGATACAGGCCCTCGCGTCAGAAGGATTGTAGCTCTGTGTTTTATCTATATACCATAGGCTCCACCTTTCTGATGCTGGGAGGTTTTGCTTCGGATGTCATTCGGCCTGTTCCACTGAGGATGTACTCCAGCTCTACTACTTTAAACCCTCCAGTCCAAACGCTGCTCCCGCAGAAGCAATTTCAGTGTGTCACTGCTGTGACAGTGCTCACTCACAACTCTTGGTCGATAAACGCAGCGTTGAGATGCGTCCCACCGCTAAGCTTCCGAAATCCTAATGCAGCTCCCACGAGCTTCCCGCCTTTCACACTGCCACAGTAGAAGCTCAATTACAGCTTTTGTTGCAAATGCATCGCTGGGACACGCTTTCCAATAGCAGCTCCCGCTGGAACCACTTTCAAAATTATACTGCCGCAGCAGTACCCCTCTCATAGCTCCACATGGTGGACAGAGTAGGGAGATGTCGGTCCAGCCTAAGCAGCAGCAGCGCCTGCTCACGACTTCAGATCGTTAAACACAGCGGTGAGATGCGTTAGCCTTTTACGCAATTACGTTAGATATTTACGCAACCCCAGCTGACACTGCCACTGCAGTACTCGCTCCTGTATACAAATAGAAAAATGCAGAGTAGTGCGTCCCAGCATTAAACTCCATAAAGCTCCCCTGCAAATGGCAGCTCCCGCAATAGCTACCTCCAACGCCAGTGTGCAACAGTGCCCCGCTCACAGCTCCCGCAGAAACTAGGCAACCACCATCCCTCACCATATATCTTCATCCCTTTCAATTCTCTCCTTTTGGGGGGCTCTTCCGTACTACCAAGACAAATAATCATCTACATCAATTCAACCTCCAAGCATCCAATCCCTTTACTTTCAACTTGCTGTCCTAAACTCCTTCTGCATTTTTTGGGGGGTACTTCAGAGCTCGAGTTGAAGCTGCTTCCTTGAGCCCCTCCACCGTGGACAGCAAGCCAAATAAGTTTAACCATAATAGCTTAACGATTATATGGGCAAACAAACTCGTGAAATTTGTGTTTACTTGTACTGAACCCGGAATATTCCTTTAAGAGAATGTATCTTGTACTGTAATCTATGTAAATAAAGTTCTAGTTTCCAGTGAGAAGCCATTTACATTTTCTGGACTAATACAGCGAGACAGGCTCACTCTATTACACCTGCTGAGCTGAGCCAGCACACTAGACAAACACCTGGAACTCTCTGGGGTTCACTTCCTGCTGTGTGGCATCCTGTTTCTATGCTTAGTCATTACACTTGATGCCACACACACACACACTTCTCCATGTGTCAACAGTTGTTCAGCAGTTCTGAGAAGTTGAAAATTGTCTGCACTGTAAATGCTTTATTTATAGCTCTCCACACTCCACTTAAATGCACACTTGAAATGGCTCTTCATAGCAAAAAACGTAATTAATTGTATTTCTCTGTATTGACTTCATGTGAAAGGAATGGCTCATCTGACTATTTACCTGAGGGTGAGTAAATATTGAAAAATAATCATTTTTGGATGAACAAATGGCTCCACTGTGTATACAAGTGAACATTTGCATTGTACACAGCTTTGTTGAGCATTCTATTTGTGTTGTGTCACTCACTCCCAGAATCCAGAGGTGGGTTAGATGTGTTTGTGTGTGTAAGGGTCCTTCAGATGTCCTTGGCTTCTGTCCTGTCAAACCTGTGGAGGAACATTAACCTGGTTTCACACAGGTCCAGCTTTGTCCAGCTCACACAAAGACAGCACTGTTCCCCACCCTCACCATCAGGCTGGCTGAGACAGTCACAGAATGACACCTTTGTGACAGGTTGAGCTACTCTTCTATCTTGTCCAGGAGTGGAGGACAGCTGCTCATGATGAATTGGAAATGTTGAAAGTATTGGGTCTAATGAAAAAAAAAAAAGCTTTTATTTTATCTGTTGATCTCTCATGCAAACATATACAAATCATACAGACTTTCAACTCTGGGAACTTTGGAAAAAAGTTATTTAAATGTGAAGTGTGTAATTTCTGAACCCATAGTGTCACCAAACGGAATTGCAAAAATAATTGTTTTCAAACAGGTTTCAAACAGGTTTTCTGAACACATATAGTACCGCCCCAAACACACACACCACTGGTTGAGCCAAAGTTTCTGTGTCGGGCTGGTTGGGATGCTCAAACAAACATAGCAATGTTTTACTAGTGCCACAGTACATAAAAGTGCCTATAAATGGCTTTTTTATATATTTTAACATAAAATAACACACGGCACTTTTAAACATACTGTAAAATCATGGATTTATTGCATCTAATTTGTTGTATAGCCTGTTTTAGAGTGTGAATCATATTCAGATGAAGTTACAGCCAATAATAATAATTGCGCAACAGCTTCCTGTGTCATGAGGCTGTTGTGTGTAATGAAAAGTCACAAGGTACAACAAATTTAATCCCAGCAGGGATACTGCAAGGGCAACCAGGCAAACAAGGCCTTGGAGTCATGAGAACGGTCCAATTAAGACCAAATGAAGAGCCAGTCAACCCTTTCGGGAATATCAACATTCGCCTTAAAACTTTTGGGGATGCCTTCCTTTTAGATACAGAGAGATTGAAAGATAAATCTATGACACTTAATGCAAATATGATGCAAAATAGGGCTTGGAATTCTGGAAGCCAAAGTCAAATCAGTGAAAAGAGGTGCTCAGTCTTTAGTTCTTTGTACACCTCAGAAGAGCAATCTAAGTTCGGTGTACTGTTCTTTTTTAGATTTATTTTATATGAGGTTCATAATTTTGTTTACAGGGTCACAAAAATTGTCTGAATGCAATTTAAAACTATCATACAGTAGGGGCAAGGTAGTTTGGCTCCAAATGTTGGTTAATGGTTAATAGTATGGCTGTCGATTAAATCTATTTTTTTTTTTTATCTAATATAATTTCTAATAAATCTATAATTTTTAATTATTTAAAATTAATAACATGGTATGATGATTAATTAATAAAATTAATCGCAATTAATCACATATGTAAATATTTGCTGAGAAAGCCCTTCATATAACAATAATTCAGTATATAATGATTCAATAATTATAAATACTTATATTTTAATAAATAGTAGTTTTTTGATAAGTATTTTTTATGCATATTTGTTATTTCAAATATTTGTATTAATCCTAAAATTTAAATATTAAAAATAAAATTGTAATTGTTTGTGTTATAATCGGGCTATACTTTATTATAAGTATATATAGATAACATCTATATAATAAATATAATAATATATTTTTATAATCATAACTATAATATCATGATATTTATTGTAATTATATTTATTATAATTATAACTATAATAATTATAATGATAATTTTGTTATAATTCAAATTATAATTACATAGAATTATAATAGTTCAATATTTTTATTTCTAATAGCTTATTGTTAGCTATTTCTACCTTATCTAAAAATGACCTTATCTATTAGAATTAGTGTTATCTAATCTACCTTATCTATTAAAATTAGTGTTATTTAATCTACCTTATCTATTTAAATTAGTTTTGCTGGTGTAACCTATTGTATTTGGGGTCTATTCAAATGAAGTTATGTATAGCCAAATATTTTTGATTGGAATAAAACCAGTTAGTTGTGACCACGTGAAGCAAAATTTTTAGGTTAACATACAATAACATTAATGGCAGACATCTGATGTATTTAAAACTAACTTTGTGTATTACTTTAAATAATAGTAATTGTTTATATAACATTTTATAATTCTAATATGTGCCTTTATTGCTTTAAATAAAGCAATGGGATACCAGTCTGTACCTTATTTGTGCAGTGTCCTATAAGCTTTTGCAATTGTGAGAATAAAAGTTTAGCACAATATTTAGAAAGTAATTTTCTACAAAGGAAGTATTGTATTAGACCGTGCCTTGGGAAAACAGCATTGTTTGTCCTACACTGGATGATTTGCCTATGTTTGCCTAAGATGTGCTGTACTATTGGAATATAGTAGCATATTCGAATAGTATATCGGTGACCCTTAAACTTCCTTGTAATGCTGTTTAAAGTGATTGTTTTAAAGGCAATGAATAAGTTCCGACTATGATAATTAACAGTTACCAATATTTAAGTCTTACTGCAACATAAATAAAAACTCCTGCTCAAGAACTGCCAATGTTTCTTCTGCATTAGACACTTACCTGACGAAAGCTATTTCAAAAAGAAAAGTGGTAGGGACAAATTTGGCCAAGACAAAAAGTGGTAGGGACATGTCCCACCCGTCCCACCCATAAATGACGCCCCTGAAGAGAGCACATCTTCAACATTTCCAGAAAAGAATAGCAGGAAAAAATGACCATGGCTTGGTTTATTCAGAATATGCTGATTATAATGTATATTCAAGTAGCTGTAAAGCACGTAAACCTTTTTAGAATAATGGCTTAACCAGAATATAGCCATCAGAGACCCATTGCAATGTTTGTATAAAGTTCAATTAAATTACACATATTATATAAAAATTGTATAAAAAAAAAAGACACATAACAGTAGCCGACACTCTGAACTGTATCACAAAAACAGTTTTTGAAGGGGAAAAATAGCATATTGAATGTCACAGCTTGCTAATGTCACCCAAACTAATTATGCTTAAAAAAATCAAGGTTTTTAAAATCATTGGCTTTATATAAATCACTTTCAAGGAGGAAAAAGTATACATATAATTAATATCAATGCTTGGGTCTCTGCGGATTAGCCTAATATAAAAATTATGCATCATTGACAGTGAAGGTGTCCTGATCACTGACAGGTGAGTTATGAAATCATCAAGATCAGCCTGTCTTGGTTTTAAGTTGTTATAGTGAGTGTTTCTTATCTCCTTTCAATCAGTGCAGGCTGCCAGACTGTGGTAATTTACATAAGAAATATATGTTGCATAATTCAGCTCAGCTGCAGCTCTGTTTAGTGGGCGGAAATGAGGAAAAATAATACAGTAGGTCCATTACACCTACTCGTTCATTTCATGCACCAAATGTCCTCTTAAAATGGAATACCAATCAGTGCCAAACATAATTTACAATCTTGATGTAGAAAAGATACTTACGTCCCAAGGACTGGTCAATATATATGCTTATACACCCAGGACACTTTGTTCTCAATATGATCATATTACCTATAGATTCAGCATCTAGATTTTACAGGCAGTGTTTAACATTTGATACATGGTCGGGACAGGCAGCCAATAGATGAACTTGTATCTGTGATCAGAGACAGTCTAGAAAATGCACGCATCCTAAATAATGTTCTGTCCCAGAGAGAAGGTAGTTTATTGTGACTGTATCATAGGATGGGCTCTTGCAATTACAGCAGTGTAAAATATAAGATATACTGTATATGCATGTTGGTGAGTTGTGTGAACATGAGAAATGACCAGAATACTAATTGTTAGGAAGAAAGTTTAAGGGAATTTTTAAGATGGGCTGTTGACTTGTTACACAGTCCCTTAATTAAAATGCTATTAAATAAACTCAGCAAAAAAGAAACATCCTCTTACTTTCAACTGCTTTTATTTTCAGCAAACTTAAGATGTGTAAATACAGGTGCATCTCAATAAATTAGAATGTCGTGGAAAAGTTCATTTATTTCAGTACTTCAACTCAAATTGTGAAACTCGTGTATTAAATAAATTCAATGCACACAGACTGAAGTAGTTTAAGTCTTTGGTTCTTTTAATTGTGATGATTTTGGCTCACATTTAATGAAAACCCACCAATTCACTATCTCAAAAAATTAGAATACATCGTAAGACCAATAAAAAAACATTTTTAGTGAATTGTTGGCCTTCTGGAAAGTATGTTCATTTACTGTATATGTACTCAATACTTGGTAGGGGCTCCTTTTGCTTTAATTACTGCCTCAATTCGGCGTGGCACGGAGGTGATCAGTTTGTGGCACTGCTGAGGTGGTATGGAAGCCCAGGTTTCTTTGACAGTGGCCTTCAGCTCATCTGCATTTTTTGGTCTCTTGTTTCTCATTTTCCTCTTGACAATACCCCATAGATTCTCTATGGGGTTCAGGTCTGGTGAGTTTGCTGGCCAGTCAAGCACACCAACACCATGGTCATTTAACCAACTTTTGGTGCTTTTGGCAGTGTGGGCAGGTGCCAAATCCTGCTGGAAAATGAAATCAGCATCTTTCAGCAAAAGGAAGCATGAAGTGCTCCAAAATTTCTTGGTAAATGGGTGCAGTGACTTTGGTTTTCAAAAAACACAATGGACCAACACCAGCAGATGACACTGCACCCCAAATCATCACAGACTGTGGAAACTTAACACTGGACGTCAAGCAACTTGGGCTATGAGCTTCTCCACCCTTCCTCCAGACTCTAGGACCTTGGTTTCCAAATGAAATACAAAACTTGCTCTCATCTGAAAAGAGGACTTTTGACCACTGGGCAACAGTCCAGTTCTTCTTCTCCTTAGCCCAGGTAAGATGCCAGGAGTGGCATAACAAGAGGAATACGACAACTGTAGCCAAATTCCTTGACACGTCTGTGTGTGGTGGCTCTTGATGCCTTGACCCCAGCCTCAGTCCATTCCTTGTGAAGTTCACCCAAATTCTTGAATCGATTTTGCTTGACAATCCTCATAAGGCTGCGGTTCTCTCGGTTGGTTGTGCATCTTTTTCTTCCATACTTTTTCCTTCCACTCAACTTTCTGTTAACATGCTTGGATACAGCACTCTGTGAACAGCCAGCTTCTTTGGCAATGAATGTTTGTGGCTTACCCTCCTTGTGAAGGGTGTCAATGATTGTCTTCTGGACAACTGTCAGATCAGCAGTCTTCCCCATGATTGTGTAGCCTAGTGAACCAAACTGAGAGACCATTTTGAAGGCTCAGGAAACCTTTGCAGGTGTTTTGAGTTGATTAGCTGATTGGCATGTCACCATATTCTAATTTTTTGAGATAGTGAATTGGTGGGTTTTTGTTAAATGTGAGCCAAAATCATCACAATTAAAAGAACCAAAGACTTAAACTACTTCAGTCTGTGTTCACTGAATTTATTTAATACACGAGTTTCACAATTTGAGTTGAATTACTGAAATAAATGAACTTTTCCACGACATTCTAATTTATTGAGATGCACCTGTATTTGTATGAACAGAAAAAGATTCAACAACTAAGACATAAACTGAACAAGTTTCACAGACATATGACTAACAGAAATTGAATAATGGGGGGGGGGAGTCAAAATCAAAAGTAACAGTCAGTATCTGGTGTGGCCACCAGCTGCATTAAGTACTACAGTGCATCTCCTCCTCATGGACTGCACCAGATTTGCCAGTTCTTACTGTGAGATATTACCCCACTCTTCCACCAAGGCACTTGCAAGTTCCCGGACATTCCAGGGGGAATGGCCCTAGCCCTCACCCTCCTATCCAACAGGTCCCAGACGTGCTCAATGGGATTGAGATCCGGGCTCTTCGCTGGCCATGGCAGAACACTGACATTCCTGTCTTGCAGGAAATCACGCACAGAACGAGCAGTATGGCTGGTGGCATTGTCATGCTGGAGGGTCATGTCAGGATGAGCCTGCAGGAAGAGTACCACATGAGGGAGGAGGATGTCTTCCCTGTAACGTGCAGCGTTGAGATTGCCTGCAATGACAACATGGTCAGTCCGATGATGCTGTGACACACCGCCCCAGATCATGACGGACCCTCCACCTCCAAATCGATCCCGCTTCAGAGTACAGGCCTCGGTGTAACGCTCATTCCTTCGACGATAAACGAGAGTCCGACCATCACCCCTGGTGAGACAAAACCGCGACTCGTCAGTGAAGAGCACTTTTTGCCAGTCCTGTCTGGTCCAGCGAAGGTGGGATTGTGCCCATAGGTGACATTGTTGCGGTGATGTCTGGTAAGGACCTGCCTTACAACAGGCCCACAAGCCCTCAGTCCAGCCTCTCTCAGCCTATTGCGGACAGTCTGAGCACTGATGGAGGAACTGTGCGTTCCTGGTGTAACTTGGGCATTTGTTGTTGCCATCCTGTACCTGTCCTGCAGGTGTGATATTCGGATGTACCGATCCTGTGCAGGTGTTGTTACACGTGGTCTACCACTGCAAGGAGGATCAGCTGTCCTTCCTGTCTCCCTGTAGCACTGTCTTAGGTGTCTCACAGTACGGACATTGCAATTTATTGCCGACACATCTGCAGTCCTCATGCCTCCATGCAGCATGCCTAAGGCACGTTCACGCAGATGAGCAGGGACCCTGGGCATCTTTCTTTTAGTGTTTTTCAGAGTCAGTAGAAAGGTCTCTTTAGTGTCCTAAGTTTTTATAACTGTGACCTTAATTGCCTACCGTCTGTAACCTGTTAGTGTCTTACACAGGTGCATGTCCATTAATTGTTTATGGTTCATTGATCAAGCATGGAAAACATTGTTTAAACCCTTTACAATAAAGATCTGTAAAGCTATTTGGATTTTTACAAAATTATCTTTAAAATACAGTGCCCTGAAAAAGGGACGTACAGTCTCATTGTAAAGATATGGAATCATAAGATATGGTTTAAATGGTTATTAGGGTTTGGGGGTAAACTTCATAAAAACCTCGTTCAAAACCTGCTGTTGAGGTTTTGGTCTTGGTTAAGGATTGGACTTTGTGGTTAGGTTTAGGTTTTAGTAAGGGGTTAAACTTAGGAAACATTTTAATAACATTGTTCGTTGGTTCATTTAATTTTCTCCATGGGAGTAAAAGTTGTAAATTTTTGTACAAGCCAGCTCATACGATTTCAGCATTTTGTACAAACTATTATTACGACTTGTAATAAGACTGGGTTTAAAAATGCAAGTACATCTGGAATTTCATGATGAAGATTGTGTTTGTTTTTATCAATTAGCCTATAAACGTTCTTGATATCCCTCAATTATCATCATCATTCAGTTTGGGTCATAGTATGGAAATATAGCCTTACTATGTCCCTAGTGTTGAATAGAAGATAAAAATCTATTTAAATGAATAATTATTTTGATAAAATTAATAATAATAATAATAAAAATAAAATAAATCTCAGGTTATACCTTTGAGGTCTGTTGTCTCAGAAGATGACACTTAACATGACACTATGATTCATAGGCAAAACATAGTTAATTTAAAATAGTCTCCAAAGCTTCCTTGAGTAAAATGTCTACAAAGCAGGTAGGGTGAATAGAAGTGCACTGAATTTTGGTTCCACTTTATATTAGGTGTCTTTAACTACTATGTACTTAAGCATTTGATACAATGTACTTATTATGTACACATTTGTTGTTGCATTGTATTTACATTTAAAGTACATGCATTTAATTACATTTGTAGTTTCACTGTTAACCTTATCTCTAACCATAGGTAACCTTAACCTAACCCTTACCCTAACCCTAACTCTACCTGTACCTCAGCCTCAGTAGCAGCAAATGTGAATCTTGTGAGAATTTTGCAGGACAACATGTAGTTACACAGTAAATACATGATATTGTATATATTTTAATGATAATACATAGTAAAGACAGTTAATATAAAGTGTGACCGATTTATTTTTGTTTTTTTGTGGTGAAGTAAATATAGCAGAAATGATTAAGTACTTTCTACACTGAATTAATTAAAACATGAACTTGAAATTGTTAAGTAAATTCTACATTTGTCTTCAATTCAAGCATGTAAAAACAAATACTCTAGATTATAGGTAAATCTTATTCATGATTGTTTTTTGTTTTTTTACAATGCGTTATTATGTACCAATCCCAATGCAGAAAACCTTATCAGATTTCTTTGCTAATTTGAGTAAATTTCACTGGTAAACTAAATTTTACTTTTCGAAGTTGGTGTTCCCAGCATGCTTGAATAATTAATGAGTATTCATGGTTTCACTGTTTGTAAGTTTATTTACACAGTTTTTACGGTTGATTTTGTTATTGTCTACTTAAAATTAACCATTCATGATCAGAAAAAAATATCTGTGTTTTGTGCACCAAGTGTTGAGGCCTGCATGCACAGCTCTGTATCTTGTTACAATTGCCAGTCATGCAAGCATGCAATAAACTTCCCTGTGGAAGGCTTACATATATCATGTAGAACATGATTAAAAATGTTTTGCACCATTATTTCTTGAAAAGCCTGCATTATTGTATAAGGGTGTCACAGCTATTCCAATATAAGGTTGCTAAACAAGTGGTTTAGCTTTCTTTCTCAAAAAGCTACCTGATATTTGAATTTATGTAACACACTTGCATACACTACAAACTGGCTTTTGCCAAGTAATTGAACAGTGCTGTTCCAATAATTTACAATAGCCCAATAAAGTTTTCACAGCCCTAACACAATCGTCTTCATTGTAGGGTGACCGCCTCAACTTTTTTATTTTACTTATTTTATGTTAGGTATCTCCTGTGCTTTGGTCATGTGTTGATGTAATGGTCACCTTCAACAACGCTCCACAAGGAACTTTGTAGCTCAGTATTACATATTGAAAAACTTATCAGTGGTATATGTAAATCTCATCACTGGTTACAGAGGAGTGAATTTTCCATCTGACAAACTTCCCTTAGGGAAGTTGTCCTCAAGATGTCCCTTTGACCAGGTCAGATATTAAATTAATACATTTCCTTTTATATTGAATTTAATTTGAGTTTAATTAATTTGCTGAAATTTCAACATGTACATTAATAAGCAGAACATTCGATTTGCAAACAGTTTGAAAAATGTTGCAATGAAATCACGGCGCATTTCATGGTGCAAGTTTAACAGAGTACATTTCACACTGACAATAAATACAAGGTCGAAAAAACAATGGAATAATCATTGTTTCTTTTTTTAAACTGATGTTGCACTAAATGATTGTGATTGCACATTATTATTAACATTTTATATATTTAAATTAAGGCTTGTGTATATGTATGGTGTCACTACACCTAATTTTAGTGTTTATACAAGTGATAGAAGCAGCATTTCTCCTTATACAGGTTGAGTAACAGTAAATAAAAGCCAATTTATTTTACAGTCTTTTGATGGTCTGTGCTTTTTTTTTTTGTCTTAGTAAACACAGCTGGTAGCATTGCTGTAGTAGTCTATACAATCACTGGTGTCTGAACAAAATTTTTTTTAATGTGTTCCATGAATAAAGAAGCCACACACTGTGACGGCTTTAACTGTTCAACACGGTCATCATGAGATAACTCGACACACTGTCTGTCAGTGGAGCAAACTGACAAATCATTTGCCAGCTACTCAAGTTCGTGCCAGTTGGCCCATGCAGCCGAGCACAGCAATGGAAATAAATCACAAAATCTTAATTAGAAACACCAGAAAAAAAGCAAAAAAATGCTGCCTTCAGCTGATCACTGGGGTCTTCTGTGGAAATTTCCCTACGGTGAGAAAAGAGGACACATCAGTTTAAATCTGTCTCAAATATCATGACAAATTATGTTTTAAAGGAATAATTCACCCAAAAATGAAAATTCTGTCATCATTTACTCTCATGTTATTCCAAACCTGTCTGACTTTCTTTCTACAGTAGAACACAAAAGCAATGTTGAAGAATATCCAAGCTGTGCTTTTCCATACACTGAATATAAATGGTGATGAGGGGCTGTCAAACTCCAAAAAATGACAAAAATCACAATGCTAATATAGTCCATATGACTTGAGCACTATATTTCAAGTGTTCTGAAGCCATAAAATAACTTTATGTGATGAAAATACAGAAATTTAAGTTAGTTAAGACTGTTAATCTTCGCCACCGCCGCTACAGCTCTCAAATCTTATTATGTACATTCAAATATGGTGCTTTAAAACGTGTCACACCAGGGTTGACATTAGAGCTATACCTTTGTATGTTGGAGGGGAAGACCTAAAGTGAATTACGACTTCAATTTCAGTCTGTTTCTCTCACAAAGCTATTGTATGTCTTCAGATGACTAGGAATATACTGCATAAGTTGTATGGACTACTCTTATGATACTTTTATGGTGCTTTTTGTCATTTTTCGAGTTTGACAGCCTTTCAATGTATGGAAAAGAGCAGCACAAACATTCTGCCTAACATCTCCTTTTGCGCTTGATGGAAGATAGAAAATTATTTGGGTTTAAAATGAATTGAGGGGGATTAAATGATGACAATGTACATTTTGGGGTGAACTGTTCCTTTACTAAATTAATGTTTTAAAAAATATATTTTTTCCAACAGTGACACATCAAAACATGCCATTAGTGGGAATAAGAGGACATATGTGTGTTCTGTGACAGAAAGGTAAGACAAAACTGAAATTAAATGATTTTTGAAAAAGACGGAAAACATACAGTTCAATTTATTAGATCTGATTTCTTCTTCCACCCCCTCACACCTTCCAAAAAAAAAAAATCAAGTACACAATAATGATTAATGAACAACAATCAAAATCAAACAAAGACAAAACTCTTAATGTGGCCTTTAAGTTCCACCATCCCAGAA
Source organism: Myxocyprinus asiaticus (assembly GCF_019703515.2). Lineage (NCBI taxonomy): Eukaryota > Metazoa > Chordata > Actinopteri > Cypriniformes > Catostomidae > Myxocyprinus > Myxocyprinus asiaticus. The sequence goes on from NC_059375.1 coordinate 34,694,754, forward strand.
AGATGATTACAGTGTCACCAAGAGCATTCTAGAAATGAAAGCAAATCTTGTGAGAGTGAATGGCAAGGCAAAGAGAGCAAAGAATTTCCCACAGCAATTTGTAATAGAGAGAGCCAATAAAGCGAGAGGCGCCAGAAGACCGAGGCATTCGAGAAGAAAATTTCAGGGTCAGGTACTTACTCTTGAATGATGACAAAGGGAAATATTTTTTTGTGCGCGTTTATACAACAAGCCTAATTTTCATTGTCAATGTAAATTGTATGAACAGCTTGACAAATGTGCTTGTGGGTGAATCTTACAAACATTGTGCAGGTAACATTTCACGGTCCTATATGGTTAGGTTATGCAAAATAAGAATAATGAATATAATTATGGATATGATTATATATTTAGAATATATAATTATACACCAATCAGCCACAACATTAAAACCACCTGCCAAATATTGTGTAGGTCCCCCTTGTGCAGCCAAAACAGCGCCAACCCACATCTCAGAATAGCATTCTGAGATGATATTCTTCTCATCACAATTGTACAGAGTGGTTATCTGAGTTACTGTAGACTTTGTCAGTTTGAACCAGTCTGGCCATTCTCTGTTGACCTCTCTCAACAACAAGGCATTTCCATCCGCAGAACTGCCGCTCACTGAATGTTTTTTGTTTTTGGCACCATTTGGAGTAAATTCTAGAGACTGTTGTGTGTGAAAATCCCAGGAGATCAGCAGTTACAGAAATACTCAAACCAGCCCGTCTGGCACCAACATTCATCCAGTGATTATCTAATCAGCCAATCATGTGGCAGCAGTGCAGTACATAAAACCATGCAGATACGGGTCAGGAGCTTCAGTTAATGTTCACATCAACCATCAGAATGGGGAAAAATGTGATCTCAGTGATTTGGACCGTGGCATGATTGTTGGTGCCAGACGGGCTGGTACGAGTATTTCTGTAACTGCTGGTCTCCTGGGATTTTCACACACAACGGTCTCTAGAATTTACTCAGAATGGTGCCAAAAACAAAAAGCATCCAGTGAGGGGCGGTTTTGTGGATGGAAATGCCTTACTGATGAGAGAGGTTATCAGAGAATGGCCAGCCTGGTTCGAACTAACAAAGTCTATGGTAACTCAGATAACCGCTCTGTACAATTGTGGTTAGAAGAATATAATCTCAGAATGCTATTCTGAGATGCAGGTTGGTGCTGTTTTGGCGGCACAAGGGGGACCTACACAATATTAGGCAGGTGGTTTTATTGTAACGGCTGATCAATGTATTTAGGACTGTGAAGATATTACACTGACAATTCACACTCAAATTCTCTTCATTGTAATGCATCTGGGTGCTTAACTCTTAGTGTTAACAATGTACAGTAAATATATATTGCACAACAGTAATGAGTTTTATATGTATTACAGTAATAAGAGAATGGGGGGGCTTACTTGTCATGAAAATATTGTCACAATGCAAATGCATTTTTTAAGGTATATATTATTTCTTAATTTATTTTGGGGTGAAATACAACATGTTCCACATATATCATGTTGAATTGGTCAAACAGCGGTCACAATGAAATAGACCAAAGCTCTGCATGCATACTGAAAGAGAGGATTAACCACAGATGAAAGTGAAAAGGCAATAGACAGACCGGAGAGACCCAAAGCAGAGAAACACTATAATGCTCTCCACGTACATTTGAATATATTTGTCTCATATCATCAAGTTGTGATGAGGGGCTGGTGCGACCGCTCTGGGCTGTGGGGGATGTGCCTGTGGACGCTCGTGGAATTATATTGCCATGTGATTCCCCCTGTTGCTGAAGCCAGAAACACAGGTCGAAATAAATGTGGCAATGTCCACAGGTGAACACACAAAAGCATGAACAATGTTCACAACATTGAAAGCAAGATGTACATGCAGTAGTTTTGTTTTTGTGGAACTTGGAAAATGTGTGATTTTTACTTTATTTTTGTTTGTGGCCAGTGACCACAAGACTTGGTGGTTGTATGCATAGTCAAAACAGTAGTAAAATACAGTATGTGCACTCACATTCCCCACTCCTTTGGTGATGATGGCTAGCTCTGTTGGCTGGTACACACAACTTCGGAACTGGCCATTATAGCCACTGTATGGGGACACAGGCTTATTACCTGAGAACATAACATGTTATAAACAATATTATTAAAGTGTTAAAAAATATTTATGAATGTTTCTTTAGTTTTTTAGAGGGGAGACTCTTATAACGTCACGATCGATAGTGGGAACAGGCAATTATATAAAGAGAGAAGGCAAATGGGATCGGGACATGACACAGGGCAGGTTGGGAATCGAGAACCAAAAACTAATCAATGTCTAAAATTAAAGAGCACCTATGATGGTTTTTAAACGTGCCTAATTTTGTTTTAAAGGTCTCATACAATAGATTTACATGCATCCAAAGTCAAAAGACACTTTAATTTGCTCATAATTTAAATTGCAGCATTACCTTTTTTTCCCAGTGTCAAAAACGACTCGTTCAATGATCCGTTCTAAAGGATTCATTCTAAACTCCTCCTTTCAGAGAGCCTACTCTGCTCTGATTGGTCAGATGTCCCAGTCTGTTGTGATTGGTCTACTGCTTAATGTAGTGTTTGAGGGCGAGTCAAAGCTGTTCGCAAGCAGCCAGTGAAGACCAGAGGCGGGTTTTTTTTTACCAAATTATGTAGGTTAGTACAGGAAGTTAGTCTGGAATTACTGGAATTAAATGGAGTCAATAACTCCATTTGTCATGCACTTTGATTTTTGAAACTTTGCAGCTATATAACACACTACTGAAAGGTAATATTTGAAAAACCATAATAGGTGCTCTTTAAATGTGAAAATAACTCTCTCAGACACAATAAAACTTGATATAATTACATCAAAACATAGTGTGATGGTTAGTAGTAGAGAGATTTATAGTCTAACAAGGGGACCAGGAAATTTGTAAAAATGTATTCTAGCAGAAAGTTTGAGTTATGACATCTTGTGTATTGTTTATAATTACTTTTGTATTTGATATTGATTTGATTTTATAATTAACAATCATAGTTGTTCAGATTGACAATTTATTTAACTGAATCAACTGTTGTATTTGACGCAAATGGACGACACACTGTTTTTTTATGTTTAGAGAAAAATAACCCCATTAAAGACAAATAATTGTCACTAAAAATAAATCCTGACCTCCAAAAATCTGCTAATAACATACTGGAGGCAAAGAGCAACAATAAAATTCCAAATGTTGTTAAGGCCAAGATGGATCTCAAAAGTAGTGTCATCTGTCATAATGATAATGTAAGATATGGATTTCTTTTATCATAATGTCTTAAAAATCACCTCAAATTATCTTGAACACCAGATATGCAAGACTATAAACCATATGACAAGTTGTTGTTTTGTCATTTAGATTTGATAAGGTTGGACTAATGCAGTCAGATAGCAATGCCCTCTGTGAAATACCAAACACTGATGATACTGTTGCCACACCTCGGTCTCCGTGGAGACATGCTAATGTAAACACACGCTCCAGGGTCTCTACTGAGAGCCAGAAAGGAGTAGTATGTAATCATACTCATGCCAGGTTGGGAAAGTATGTCTTCCATTTCGCCCTGGGTATTTACTCGTGAAGTATGGTTTCTGTACATTCACACACACACACACACCCTTTTCAATATAACGAGTGCTGATATGAGGAAGGCAGTCCAAGTCTTCAAAGCATTCCTTTTACTGAACAAAACCACAATAGCTATGCAAATATTGATGGACATGAGTAAAATGTCAGACATTACGGTAAGCTATTGATAGGTGATTCAATACATGCAACAGTTCTTTGAGTCAGCTATTGGTTGAGTAAATATGGTTGGATATTGTTGATTTACGGAAAATGGAAAAGTTTTGAACCAGTATTACAGAGTACATACGGTTATATAAAATTTTGGTTACCCAGGTTATATTCATGGGCATCAAAAGGCAGCAAAGATATTTGCATGTTTGGCTGGAGGAAACAGAAGCAAACAGGTGCAGAGAGAGAGAGAGAGAGAGAGAGAGAGAGAGAGAGAGAGAGAGAGAGAGAGAGAGAGAGAGGGGCAGGGATGGACAGATACAAAAAAAAAGTTAAAAAGACGGAGGAAGGGAGAGAGTGAAAGAGAGAGAGTGAGAGAGAGAGAGAGAAAAAAGAAGAAACATTGAAAAGAGGAAGAGAGGACAGAGGAACACTGTGCACTATGTGTTACGGTCAGATATATGTCTGGAGCGGATTCAAGCATCAGCATATCAAATTCAGGAGTGTAAGCAGCAGTTATTGGTGAAATTCAGCCCCATTTCCAGCATGGTCTGTTGCTTTGTCCTCTCTCAATGTCACACGGATCCTCTATTCTGAGAATATGTTAACACATGCAGATATATTGTGTTTCAGATCTATTACCCACATTTATTTTCAATCCGTAAATTCTGGGGCAATATTTAAAAAAAAATTATATTGTACTTTTATTTTTCTCTTTTACTTTTTATTAATATATTGTATACTAATTTCTACTTTATTAGTTTTATTTGTTGCTGAAGAGGCAAGTCATGGCATGAACTACTATAAAGGTGCAAGGTTACATAACTGTACTGCATAACAGTACTCCACTCACCCCTCCTTTAAAAAAAGCAGCAGCAAAAATCGAGGTTACAGTGAGTCACTTACAAGGTAAGTAAATGGGGCCAATTTTTAGAGGGTTTAAAAGGCAGAAATGTGAAGCTAATAATTTTATAAAGCACTAACATTTATTCTTCTATTAAAACTTGTGTATTACTTGAGCTGTGAGGTTGTTTACATTTTTGTTTTTACGGTCGTTTTAGGTTTTACGGCGTTACGTCATCATGGCAACGAAGTTGTAAAATTGTAAATAACTTTACACAGAAAAGGTTAGGAAGTGATTTTATAAAACTAAAATGATATTAATACGCATATTGTTTTTGACTTATGTAATGTTTACGGATTGGCCCCATTCACTTCCACTGTAAGCGCCTTACTATAACTGTGATTCGTGCTTTTTTTTTTTTTTTTAAAGAAAAAGAGGGACGAGCCCAAATTAATTTTTGTGGTAATCAACATTATGCCACAAATGCTGTCAATTGAGTCTACATTGTTTTGAACCCAGAATATACATTTAAAGATTTTATTACCCTGATTTCGCACTGCATGTAAACACCTTTACTGGGGTTCTTACCGGCTTATCCAATGCGCGAATGTCTACGTTTTGACGTCAAATCTCATGCAAGTTCCTTGCGTTATCGTTTTTTTAATAAGCTGATTTTTGGTAGTTATCAAAGTATTGGTGTGCATGTAAATGCACTCATTGTTTCCCAGAGTTAAAAAAATCTACCTTTTACTAGCCTTTTCAATGGTATATGCCACTTATGTGATTTTTTTCCCCCACATATGTGGCATGCATGAAATGCATCACAGACAAACTAACAATCAAACTAAAATAAGCTCTTATAGTTTCTGCCTCCAATACTGTCCAACTTAAATTGATACTGATAATTTAGACAAAAACAAATAGTAAAATTAAATAGTAGTTTGCAGTATGATACCTTCAAAGCAAATATGCTACACATTTGAGGAATATAAAGTAAAACATAAGCTTTAAGTAGTTACCTGCGTTGGGCTCATCCATAGAGAAGGCCTTATTTTCCACGTATATGCTTTGTATGCTTTGCTCCTTCAGAATGTTCTCGTACCCTCTACTGGGGTACAGATTTTCCTCAACAGCTGAATCTTTATCTTCATCACTCAGGCTGCACACCGCTGGTATCGTTTGTAGCAGAACAAAAACCCACGCGTTTGACACCAGTGCAATTGCCAAAGTGGGGTCATCCCATGTCGGCCCTCCATGCTTTGGGTTCCCGTACAGATACATGACAATCCATGCCACCCAGATGCCCACTGAAAACAGTCCTGTGACCAGGATGAGGGCTCCATCCTTGTGCCAACGCTTGTGCTTACCAGTCAATATTGGTATGGATGCGATCACAACTGCTAAGAGTAGATTCAGCACATATATGAGAGCCATAACGAAATCCTGATTGTCAATGTTACAGGAAACAGTCTTTTCAGGAGTCAGATTTCCAGTAGCATTCGTGTTCGTGGGGTACCGTACAATTGTAATGATAAGCCATTCAGTGTTGATGATAACTTCCATCAGCCAGAGGCCCAGGGCCCCCAAGCACCACACCCAACCTCGGGGCCCCGAGTTTCTCCTGGCCAGTATGTTCAACCTCACGGCTTGCATTAGGAGGCAGGAGAAGCATCCGGCAAACAATACGCCAAACAGAAAGCGTCGGGTCGCACATGTGGCAAAGTTCTTCCCCACAATGAAGGCAAACGTGAGGGCAAATAGTCCAAACGTGAAGATCAGGAACCCTGCATGTAGCCCCATTGAACTGAGCCATTTCCTATCAGTGATGAAGGGAAGGCTGGCCAGCAGAACGATCATAAGAATGAGAGTGGCTACCAAACCAGCAGCTGCAAACGCCTCTACTACAACACCCCAGACTGCGCTCAGGTCACAGAGGTTGAAATACAGCGAGTCAACATCAGTGCCACAGCCCCTGGGGATCGATGTCTGTGCCTGTGATCCAGGCAAGAAGCAAACGGCAATGAAAAGTGAAAGATAACGATGGGATTTGGAGATGAGATCATCCATGGTTTCCTGCTCCTAAGAATCAAGATAGAAAAGCAAGAATGAGCGATTATAAGAGTTACACCAAGAAACTTTTGACTGCTCTTCATGACTCTGACTCCATATCCTCCCCTTACACACCCAGGGAGGGAGTGACAATGTCAAAACGTCACTTCAGGCTCTACCAGGCTGCCCAGCCCTGGCCATTAGGTTTGCTCTCTGAGAGCAGAGATTAGTCATTTACAAAAGGAATTTCTACACTTGGAAGCTTATCCAATTCTGTTTGTTAATCTTTTACTTTTAACAAAACTTTTAAAGAATATAGATATTTTCCAGTTCCAGCTTCGAAACCTTGAGGAAACTAGAGTTATTAGGTAGTAAAAATAAATGGCAAATACACCCCTTTAGAGTGGATGAACAATTTGAAGCATCTTGGAGGCGAATTTCATTTTCTTTTACATGTTAGTTCACACACAAACACCAAGTAATCAAGTTTACTCTTAAAGGGACAGTTCACCCCCTCATCATTTAATCAGTCATTTAATCAAGCTCAGGTCGTTCCAAACCTGAATTACTTTCTTCTGTAGAACACAAAAGGAGATGTTAGGCTGAATGTTAGGTACTGACAACCTCAGTCACCATTCACTTTCATTTTATGGAATAAAGTTACTAGTTACTGAGGCTAAAATTTAGCTCAACATCTCCTTTTGTGTCCCACAGAAAAAAGTCATACGAATTTAAAACCACATGAAATGGAGTAAATGATGACATAATTTTTGGGTGAACTATCATCCAGGAAAAGTTTTGGGGAAATCTGCCAACCAATGGATTACTTATAGTTGTCTCTGCATATTAAAGGAAAGTTTCTGGGTTCAATAGAAGCTCAGTTGACAGCATTCAACACTGTTGACTCGTCCCTCATTTATTTAATAATAAAAAAAAATGAATAAAGCAAAAGAGCAAATCCCCTAGTATACTTTATACAAAATCAAAGAACGAAAAGGTGTGATGTTATTTCGAACAAATTCGAGCCAAAACTATAGTGTTTTTGAGTTTGTTTCGGTGGTTCGTTACAACTCGCCAGTGAAAACTTTGTACCGGCTGCTAAACACCATCATACTGCCATTGGTCCATGTCATTGGTAGGTGTGACCTGTTAAGATTAGTCAACATGAACACACCAGGGTTATTAGTCAGCTGGTGCGAACTTGCATACTTCTGTCCGATTATTCGTGTAGAGACATTTTCCAAGAACATTTCATGTCATTTTTTTGTTTAATTAGTCTACAAAAGGAATCAAATCTACTCAAATACTCTTAAGTGCCCATTTACTCTGTTGTTTGATATGCTGGTTCACTGATGTGCCATCTGCAGCAGAAAGCCATTGACAAATTTACATTAGAAATGCCTCTAATCATCATACTTTTGTCTGTATTCTACCCATTAACACTTTTTTATACACCCATCTTTGCAGTAGTTTCAGTGTCATTATGTACTACCATAACAGAGTAACACTGGTGCATTTTATGGCCACTATAGCATGTTAACCCATTAGCGACATGAATGCAGAATGTAAACATGACAAATTACACATTATCAACTACATATATTACTTTAAATCATCATCAAGTGGTTAAAACAGCTTCTTTTACCGATCTCATATGAATTCTGCTCATAGAATGAGGCATGAAGTCATTGATAACACATTTTAATGTCACATTAATTAAGGTTTTACATGTAGTCTTGTGCATCCTCATATTTAAATGCTCCTCTAAACGCCTCCCCTAGCGGCGTGGCCGGTGTCTGAATGTTTGCAAACAGTATACCGTTGCTCAGCTGTTTTGAACTTCTTTTTGGCTTTGAGTGAAGAACAAGAGGAACTTCGCAGTGAGTACACCGGGGCCTTAAGGCACAATGGAAGTGAATGGGGCCAGTCTATAAACATTAAAATACACACCGTTTCAAAAGCATAGCCACACGACGAAAACATAAATATGTTAACATGATTTTAGTGTGTTAAAATCTCTGTTCTACATGATTTTAGCTTTATTAAATCTCTTACAGTGTTTCCATGCGTTGCATTGTAATGGCAGCGTAATACTGTAATAATGGATAAAACTTTAAACTGATAAGGTAAGCGATTTTATCACAATAAAATCATGTTAACACATATAACGATTACGTCTTGTGGCTATACTATATAACATTCCATATTTTAACATTTATGGACTGGCCCTTTTCACTTCTATTGTAAGTGCCTTCCTGTAATCACAATTTTTGCTTCATTGTTTGTGGTAATCAACATTATGCCACAAATGTCAATTGATCTTGTATTGAACCCTTGAAACTGGGACAGGAGAAGTGCTTTAACACTGAAACAATTACACACTTCAATTTACAATGGTCAGACCTTGCTTTTCATTAAGGGATGAAGTAAAATACAAATATGGTCCAATCTGGAAAATCCCTGTACTGAGTATATAAGTATGAGTACCTAAAATAAACACACGTCATTCTCCTCTGTATCTGGTTTATTGCCCAATTTGTCATTTCCGATAGCCCTGTTAGTAAGAAAGGTATATATATATATAAAAACGAACAACGCCTTCAAAGATAACCACAATGAATCTGATCCCACTGACAATCCTCATAACAACAGGAAATGAGACTGTTACCTGGTGATGTCCCTGTTCCTTTTTAACAGGTTATGCCTGTTTGTTCACATTACACTGATTTCATTACTTAATCAATACTTCCCTCACTTATCGGAGTATACTCTTTCCGAAACCGCTATAGTACAGTTTGTTCTTGACTGAAGCTAGTTGTTTTCATTTCAGAGGGATAAAAGATTTAAATTCCACTCAAATGGCGGCTGCAATTAAAAAGCTTTCAACATAATATTCACAAAGCGGAACTTGAATGTTTGAATCTAATGAGACTTCCTGCACTGAAAGAACTTTGGCGTTCTTTGTATATCAACACATTAGAGCAGGCACACAGAAGCTGAACAAGCTTGCTGGATTTCTGGGCATCAAGGCCTTTAAATAAACAATGTCAAGGTCTGTGTTGTTTACCTGAAGGATTGGTGAAACTAACTCTCTCAAGGGGTTTCTTTTAATGTTATAGCTTCAGCTAATGTCCAGCATAGTTTTGGGGGAATTTCTGTGAAGTTTGTGTGTGTTTACACTGTAAAGTGTCTTATTAAATTCTAAACGTTAAATGTGAATTCATAAAACATTCATGAGCAGACTGAAAATCTGTGCAAATCCAGCGGAATGTTAATCGTCGCTTTCAGTTCATCATCGGGAAAATTTATTTATGAAAGGTTTAACGGCTTACAAATTATTTTTTTGGGTTGTTTTCAAGCCAACATAGTAACGCACTTTCTGCAATAGTGCCAGTGAGGACTGTTTGTATTTGTTTTTAACACTTAGTTCTGGAAATCCATCATTTATAATCCATAATTACAAGAGATACAAGAGATTTAGACAGTTAATCAGCATTTAAAACTTCAGCATTACCAGTATGATTGATGCGCCATTTTTTTTTTTTTAATAAGACAAAGGTGACAATGAGCAAATTCAACAGATAAGGCAGGACTTCCCAACATGTTATCTAATCAAGGATACCTCAATATCTGTTTACAGTCACAACTGGTTGTAATATAATGACATAATTCTATTTAGTGTGATGGAAAAAGGATTTTGTTGTAGAAGACAATTTTAACAATTTCCATTTTTTATATTTATGCTGGGTAGAAAAATAAAATATATACAACCAACTTGTGTGTGTGTGCGTTTTCTTTCTTTCTTTTTTTTTTTTTTTTTTTTGACTAATGGAAATAAAATAAATAAACAGAAGTAAAAAAAGACAAATGTAAAAAGTAATATGCTAATTTGGAAGGAGCCATTGCAGGGTAGCCAAAAATGTCCACTTCTCTGGGTAGGCCTATAAATGTGTTGCAGACTGAACAACAAAAATAAATGTATGAATATTGAAGAAAAAAAAAATTATGTTGAAGTATTTGGTGTGTAGAAGATAAACTGAACAACTAAACCCTGTGTAATATCTGGCACCTGAAATTCAAATCAGTCTGTGTTGAAACCAGTTCTACACTGTTCAGTTCCTCATGTAAAGTGTAGGTCTAAACTTGCATCTAATTTTCCACATTATTCTCCGTCTTTGGAAATTTCCTTTAGACACAATCTTTAATATTAATTGACTGAATCTAGTTTATACTGCATATTTCCTTGAAAACACATACAATCAAGCATATAACATATAGTGGAGCTATACTACACACAATAATAGTATTAAATAAGAAATGTTTATAATAACGTAAACATTTAAGTTTTCTCACGTAAATCCACAAATTTAAACTAATTTTTGACATACAGTCGTTTGAGCCAATCACATAATCTAATCCGTTATGACGCACCAATCAGATCGCAGCAGAGGCGGACCTTTGTGTCTCTGTGACAGACGGGGCGGCTCACCTGAGCAGGTGAACAAAGATTTCCTTCATTAGTCCATAAAAATAACGGGATTATTTGACAGATAACGCAGAATTTGAACAGATTAATATTATTTTACATACAGACGTTTGCTCTTGGTCAAAACAAATCTCAAATAAAACACGTCACTAACCAGTCTTCTGATATTTACACCAGTTACATGTACCAACAAAACACAATGGAATATTTGGTAGGCTCTATGGATCCGAATACAAATAAACATGCATTTAGTATCCCACAGTAAGATAAATCACGAAACCAAACCATTAGTGATTTTAAGCTATTTAAAGTGGAAACCCGATTACAAAAAAAAGAATAGACTCACGTTTTGCAATGAGGGGTAGATACGGTGTCGTTTCTATGTCAGTCTTTGGTATATGAGCACAATTTACCCGTTCCAGCAAGTGTATGAAAACATATTAGACATCGCGACGCCAAACGTGCCAGAGAGGTGAGGTATTAAACCCTGAATAAACAACAATGTTCCCTTTGTTTTCCAGCCAAACAGACCTTCGAAAAGCTTCGAGGACAGACACTCTGCGAGTTTTGATTGCTCTCAGCCTTCACTGATGTGACTCAAACTCTCAGTTTCTTGCGCGCGTGCACGCTCACACACTCCAGTCTGCACGTCCTTCTGGATCGCGCCTGCTGTCACTGTCGCGAGCGCGCCTGCTTTCACTAGGCCATTCTGGAAAAACAGACGGAGGAAAAAAGCAACATAGTGGCACCTCAGTGTTAATGGTGGAGAGTAAGTGCTTTGTCATCAGCATTATGAAACGGACATAATCTGAAATTATGAAACCCTAACCATAACCCATAATCTATCTATCTATCTATCTATATTACAAGACCCATTACAAAGTAGTAATCAGAGGCCACAAGGCTGCATAACTCCAGCCTTCACAGGTAAATTTGACAACTGCCATGTTTCTTGTTCTTCGTATGGTTCACAGCCTGAACAAAAATGAGAAGACAATCTGGACTTTTGAAAGAATGCGGGCAGAATAGCAAAACAAATGCAATCAAGTCTTTCCATGCTTTGATGGTCTCTTTAAAAGTATGCTCCCACTCATATATATGCTTGAAACACAATACACTTCCATTTCTATAATATTACATATCGTTACCACTTCATTGTTTTGATGTAAAAGTGTCATCAACATTTCATGTTTACAACAAGTAGTTCAGTAAGAAACAGTTCAACACTTCTCACCTTGTGGGAAACATGACTTTGTGTGTCTACATTGCCATCTAGTGGCAAATCATTATTGAAAGTGACTGCTATCCACCCTGTAGTAGTAGTAGTAGTAGTAGTAGTAGTAGTAGTAGTAGTGTTTGTTAAAGGAATAGTTCACCCCAAAATAAAAGTTATCTCATAATTTACTGAAAATTCTCTCATCGTTTACTCACCCTCATACCATCCCAGATATGTACGACTTTCTTTCTTCTGCTGAACACAAAGTTTTTTAAAAGAACATCTCAGTTCATAGGCTACAATACAAGTGAATTGTGACCAAAACTTTGAAGCTCCAAAAAGCACATAAAGGCAGCATAAAAGTAATCCATAAGACTCCAGTTGTTTAATCCATGTCTTCTGAAGCGATCCGATCGGTTTTGGGTGAGAACAGTTACTACATTTCCACTATAAATCTTGACAGCTGCAGTCTCCATGGTGATCATGATTTAAAACTCAATTACGCTTCCTAGCACCATCTAGCGCTCTGCGCAAGCGTCAATCACTTGGAAGTGTAATCAAGCACGAAATCATGATCATGCAAGAGATTGCAATGGCAAGATGTAGAGTAAAAAATGTGTTACATTTTGGTCTGTTTTCACGCCAAAATCAATTGAATCCCTTAAAAAAAGGTCTTATGGATTACTTTTATGCTGCCTTTATGTGCTTTTTGGAGCTTAAAAGTTTTGATCACCATTCACTTGCATTGTACTGTATGGACCTACAGAGCTGAGATTTACTTCTAAAAATCTTTGTTTGTGCTCTGCAGAAGAAAGACAGACATACACATCTGGATGAGTGTGAGTAAATTATGAAAGAGTTTTCTTTTTGGGTGAACTATTCCTTTAAGACAAGCATTCTATTGCTCATACTTAGGGTTAGGGATTTTATTAAACCTCTGACCCTAAGTATTAAACTTTGGTGGGGAACTCATCTACTTTTTGGGGTTTGGGTTCTGTGTAAATTAATTACTATTTGGATGTACAGTATGTGTTCTCCCTCCTCATGTAAATTAGATTTTGTGATGATCATGTATGTAATAGTTCTCAGTGGCCCACTCCTAATAACCATTTTATAATTTATAGCAGTTATCACAAGAAATATTCAACATGGTTGCACATGCAGAAACTCGATGTTCTGTGCATTGCTGCATATATGTTATGCTGCAAAAACCAGTGTGAAAATGTGAGCTTGCTGTTGCAGTTTTACTGCTGCTCTGGTTATGTGCTGCTGTTGCATGCAATGTGAAACAGGCCTTACTCTGGTGCTATTGTGTATGATTTATACCTTTTTGGCCGACACTCTGATTAAGATATGCTTAAGGAAGAGAGTTAGCAGATTCCGTTCATTGTTGGGGTGTGAACTTATTCTCCTGAAATAACAGGATAGTGTAGCTGCAAGTCTTGATGCTGCAGAGTGTGTGTATGACAGCAAGTGAGAAAGAAAGAAAAAGTAAGTGAGAGAAAGTGATTGTGTCCTGGAATTACTTGAGCACTGCAACTAAAAGGCCTGATTTCTGAATGTTTCAAGTGCTTTTATTTCTATAGAACTCAAGACACAAATAGGTTCTCACAGACATTTAATTTCCGATCAGTATGATCAAAACAACAGTTATCAGTGCGCATGTTCAGTTACACAAAATGAAGTAAAGCTTGCGTGTCACAATACTGCATAACCATGAATTACAACGCAACTCCTTAAAGGTGAAGCATCATGCAAGTGCCACATGCTATTTTGTTTTTGGGATATTTGTAAAGTTTAACACTGTTACACAACATTGCAGAGAAACATTATTAGAGATGCAACTTTAAACTAGTGCAATGAGATGAAGTGGATCTTGCTTTATTATACATGTGAAATACTGTATGACTACAAGGCTGAATGTATCACAATTATCACAGACAAATTCTGTACTCTTTAAATTATGAACTAGGGAAGCATCACAAGTTTTGATTTACGATTGTTTTGCATTCGTAATACATTTTTATTTCATCCATTAATCTGCTGTAGAACATTTATAACACCTTTAAAATCATTGGTCAGCAAAACTGACCATATTTACTTTCTTAATACATGTTTCTGGTCCTATTGTACACAAATCCTTAGTGCACATTATTCTAAAGAAAACAAAATTGTCTTCATAATCTTCCATCAAAAAGCCTGCCTGTCAAATGACATTACTTTGCGACTAATGGTACCCAAACCACTTAACTTTCAACCAAAGTATAGGAACACCCACTTTTAGAGATCCAATCAATTCCAAATGGATAAAATCAAGTAATCTCCTGATTCACATTGGAAATATGTAACTTTACGCAATTAAAAAAAAAAAAAAAAACGCCTTCTAACATCGTATTAGTTCTTTATTTAAGTGTAAGATGTATTCATTTGGTGGTACAGTCTTCATTTAGCATGCAAAGGGAAAGATAAAGACGTTCAAAACCAGATCAAATGTATAATTAGTTTGGGCATGATTTCACCTTTGGTTGCATATGTAATTTCACACTGACTTTAACAGATAATGTTGGAAAATGGATGTCTGACTCATCTGTTCTAGCAGGTCATTATCAGCTCTTCGGATAAAGCTGGCCTCAAACAGAGCAGGTTCTCTATTGTCTTAAGTATATAGACTCACTCTTATGCTGTCAGTCTTTTGCCCACATTAAGGTTTAAATGATAGATGTGCTTTCTTCTCAGGCATCTGTGTTTGTGAGGCAGCAGGGGACTTTTTCAAAGAGACTACATCTGATAACACATACAGGGCCAGAGGCTCCCTTTCACCATAGAGAAGGGGGAGAGAGAGGGCAAGAGAAAGAGAGCTAGAAAGAAAAAAAAGGAAAGAGAGAGAGGATGCAAAATTGGGTGCTGAGAAACACAAGTGCACTAAAAGGACAAGAGATGAGAAGAGTTCATAACCGAAGCTCAAGCTGCTTCTGAACGCAAGCAAACTGAGTGCATGTGTTTTTGTAGAACAAACTGCAGTAAAGCAAGACCATGTTAGTTGTTCTGACTCTCGTTTGTAATTTACTAGCATTATTAAATTAAAACTTGCTTTTAATGTACCTTTTAGCTAAAAGTATGCTTCATTAAATCATTAGTCAAAAAATGCCATCAAAACACATTTAGTTAAAGCAATGTTATCATAGAAAAATCAAGGACTGATTTAATTGATTTTTACAATCTTATTCCCTTCATTTCCCCCTTCCCATCAGATTTATTTAAATTAAACGAATTATTTAATGGAAAATGGATGCACATACTTTAAAAGTGAAAAGACTGTATAAATTGGCAAGTGTGTAGGTGAAAACCTCAAGAATGCAGCCATTTAATCTCAAATTTTCCATTTAGATTGAGCTCTTGTAGTTAAAGATGTAATCGGTTCTCTTTAAGTATATACTGGCAAGTGCTGTGTGATATCTGATCATATAATTGAGTCACACAATTGACTTTAGTGGGGCAGAAAAATTCTGGTGATTCTGGTAGATTCTAACACGTGGAAATTTTTGTTGTTTGCACGAGTGAGTGTGAGTGAGTGTGTGTCTTTGCTCAGCGGACCTTGAGCTCTTGGGATTGGTCTGTTTGTACAGTGGTGTCTTCAGTCGATGTGTTCCCACATCCAACCCCCTTTTAAAGCCCCATTCAGTAGCCATGCACTGAAAATAAACAGCTAAGCCAGCGACTGCACTTTGCTCACCAGGGTTAAAAAGCTTGACCATCTCACTCTGCTACATTTAACTGGCTCTGAACGGGTTTAATTTAGTCATGCAAAATAACCTACAGCTGCGAGAAGGGTCTGGACCAGAACATTATGTAACCATGTCTTTCTCTTGTTTGATGAGAAAATGAAATGCTTGAGTAATTACATGTGTTTTCTCATATGGAATATTACTGAAGACATATGCCATATAAAAAAGTTTTAAAGGGAGGAATAATGCAGGAATAATTCAGAAATGTTTAGGATCGTAAATTAATCAATGATAACAGAATAAAAGACCATTAATTAAACATCACTGTAAATGTTCAGAGATTTACCTGCAGCATGAGTAACATTTATAAAAACACTAAATACATGACACATTTTCTTACAATATCAAAATATCACATTTTAAATGGATACTTTAAAGTACCCAAAAATGGAAATTCTGTCATGATTTACTCACCCTCATGTTGTTCCAAACCAACTCAGTCTCACGGCGAAATCGTCAGGATTCGTACGACTTTTCTAAATTTGCCAAATTCGTATGATATCGTGCGACTGCACTCGTTTGAATTCCTATGACTTTCACTACAGCCAATGACATCGCTGGACATCGTTTCCATCTAATACGTGACAATTACTTGCTTCTGTCACACACAACAGCTTTCTATCATGTTTACACACTCTACTGATTGGTTAAGTTTAGATAAGGGGTTTGGGCATAATATTAATAAGCATGTCCTTAACGCCTCGTGCGCGGAACTCGCGGTTTCTTCTGCATTAGACATCCGGGAATTTGCATGTGATGAAGTCATATTAGTTTATGCGAACAACATCATGCAAGACCATACGAAATAGCCAACTCGTATAACTATGTACGAATTTTCATGAGATCGGGTTGTTCCAAACCAACATGAGTTTCTTTCTTCTAAGGAACACAAAAGGTTTGATGTTTGAATGGATTTGAATGGATGTAGATGCAAATAATTTTGAGAGCTACTGTCAAGGGCAAGATTTTCGGTGAATATCGACTTAAATTTCAGTCCATTTATCATACAAATCTATCATATGGCTTTAGAAGACTTGGAATATAGTCAAAAGTCAAATGGACCACTTTTTTTGTCATTTGTGAGGTTGACAGCACTTTTCCAGATTCACTCTATATGATTTATATTTAATTTCACCTTTTGTGTTCCACAGAATAAAGAAAGTCATGCAGGTTTGGAACAACATGAGAGTGAGTAAATAATTTGATGATGACAGAATTTAAATTTTGGATGTACTATTTCTTTAAAGGATAGCCATTTATGGAAAATAACATAACAGTACTAATTCGATGAGCCAAATATCTTTGTTTCATGAATATGGTCTGTTTTCTTTACTCTGCAGAAGACAGACAATAAATAACACAGATATTTACATCAGTATAAAAACACAGTTTTTACTGGAGTGGAATAGTTATGTCCTTGAGATGGTGGAACAGTTAATTGGAAGATGTCCATGATGTACTGAAAAATCACTTTTGTCTTATGAGCAAGACTGTTTGTCTGACCAGTGGCAGATGGTTTGGAAAACCTGTTTTGAAACTGTTTTTTTTTTTTTTTGCAATTCCATTTGTTGCCACTAGTGGTACAGAAATTACACATTTTAAAAAGGGATAGTTAACCCAAAAAAATGAAAATTATGTCATTATTTACTTACCCTCACGTTGTTCCAAACCATATGACTTCTTTCTTCCATTGAACACAAAAGGAAATGTTAGGCAGACTGTTAGGGACTAAGGCTACATCCATATTAATCTGGATACATTTGAAAATGCTTTTTTCATTTTCGAAACGCTGTCCGTCCACATTGCCGTTTTCAAGCGTTTTCCAAAAGTTCCTCATCCACAATGAAACATACAGTATGAAAACGCTTAAATCCCCTTACTGCACATGCACATTCTGCATAAAATTTCCATTCCATGTACGTTCTGAAATGCAATTGTCTTCATGTTCCGTCGCCGGACAGCAATTCCAAATGAACTTTCCATCGCCTTTGAAGGAATGCAGTGTGAAGGTTGAAGCTGGCAGAACAACAGCGCTACAACATGGGCGGCCATTTTGGGTTGAATGGATCACATGACTGCGTCAAATGACAAAAATATGTCATAGTTTTCAGATATTTTCGTTTTCCCTGTCCACACTACAATGCATCGACAGCGTTTTCAAATGTATCCACTAGGGAGAGCATTTTCGAAAAGCTCAGTTTTTGCTAGACAAAAATGCCATCTCAGTGTTGACGGAAGGGCAAAACGGCATGAAAAACATGCGTTTTCAAACGAAAACATATTAGTGTGGACATGGCCTAAAAGCCTGTCACTGTATGGAAAAAGATGCAATGAAATTGATTGGTGACTGAGGCTAACATTCTGCCTAACATCATTTGTGTTCAGTGGAAGAAAGAAATTCATACAGTACAGGTTTGGATCAACAGAATGACAGAATTTTCAATTTTGGGTGAACTCTCCCTTTAAATCAGAGGTCTGAGGTGGATTACATGGTGATGTGTGCACTTTTGGATGAGAGAGGAGTGACCTCTCTCTGAGAACGTTTGGTGCCACTGGAAATAGAGGATGTGGAGGCATTGGCAGGGGTGTGCTGGTGATGTAGGGGCCGGCGTGGGTGCAACGGTCCCTCCCGAAACAACAAGACGTTCCTAACTGCTGCTCTGAAGGGCTTACTGACAAAACAGTACAGAAAGAAATTCACAGCAGTGTTTAGCATGGCTAGCATGTTGGCTAGGTCGTACGCTAGATGCACACGCCAGTCTTTGTACACTGATGTCACATAGAGATGGTAGAGCACCACTCCGGTGCGAGGTGCCCACAGTATGGCAAACACCGAACTCACTGCCAACAGCATAGCTGTGGTTTTGCCCAGTTTGCCTGGCACTGCCAGATGCTGCCCACTCTTGTCATGGCACATTTGATTCCGCTGTCTCTTCCGAAGCCTTAGGATGATCAAGGAGTTTAGCACCAAGAAGATGCTGCATGGAAGAAAGTAGATAATAGTCACATGGGTCCAGATCAAGGCAGTATCCAAGTTGTTTGGCAGGCGGCTGACCCTCCACATGTCTGACCACCAGAAGAATGGCACGCCAGATGCAAGTGCTAAGGTGATTACCACTGCAATGATTCGCCAGGCCCGTGCTGGGTAGCTGATTTGTCTGTGAAGGAGTGGGTGGCACAAAGCAACGTAGCGGTCGACTGTGAGCGGTACCGTGGCCCAGATAGAGGCGTGGTTAGCGGCAAACTCAAGCATGCTGACCGAGCGGAGCAGTAGCACAGGAACATCTCGGTGAAACACGGCTGTTTCGAGCAGGAAGCCCACGAAGATGATAAAGAGCTGGCTGAGAATGTCCGAGCCGGTTAAAGCAAGAAGATAGACGTACAGAGCCTTCTGAGTACGAGCAGCCAGCCGGGAAAGAGCAACCAATGTCAGGATGTTCACTGGAAAAAGAGAATTGGAATTAGAAGGAATAAGAGTATATATATATATACACCACCGGTCAAAAGTTTTGAAACACTTGACTGAAATGTTTCTCATGATCTTAAAAATCTTTTGATCTGAAGGCGTATGCTTAAATGTTTGAAAGTAGTTTTGAAGACAGAAATATAATTGTGCCACCATATTAATTTATTTCATTATAAAACTAAAATTTAATAATAAAAAAAAGTTTTTGAAATTGATGACTTGGACCAAATAATAAAGAAAAGCAGCCAATAAGTGCCCAACGTAGATGGGAACTCCTTCAGTACTGTTTAAAAAGCATCCCGGGGTGATATTTCAAGAAGTTGGTTGAGAAAATGTCAAGAGTACATTTCTGCAAATTCTAGGTGAATTCAAAGGTGAAGATGACTTTGAAGATGCTAAAATATAACACAGTTTTGATTTATTTTGGATTTTGTTTAGTCACAACATAATTCCCATAGTTCCATTTATGTTATTCCATAGTTTTGATGACTTTACTATTATTCTAAAATGTGAAAAAAATTATAATAAAGAATGAGTAAGTGTTTCAAAACTTTTGACCGGTAGTGTGTGTGTATATATATATATATATATATATATATATAATTTCAATTACCATAATTTTCCACCACAGAATTCTATTAAACACAATATCACACAGAATCTGAGGTGCGTTGGAAATGACATTGTGGTGCAAATGACAAAAATTACCCAAATCTCCTGTAATGCATGTTAATACACTGTTGGACATTGTTAGTAGACAAATATATATATATATATATATATATATATATATATATATATATATATATATATATATATATATATATATTTGAGAGTGTGAACCTGGTTGACCAAGGAAGTCTGGCTGATTAACCTTGTAAGGAAACCTGTTGGGGACACCAGCACCCAATGTTGGTGACCAGCATCCAAAACACAACATATCCTGATGTTTTGAACAGGGATGTTATAAACTGAGCTGGAGTGAGGCCAGAAAAGGGAGGAATAGAGAAGAGAAAAGAGACATTGAGGGCAGGGAGGGAGTAGAAACAGCAGGATTGATGGGAAGTGAAATATTTTGGGTCAAATTTAGAAAACATGCCAGGTCCTGGGACATTTGCCCTCATTTTCCATAAAGAAAATTATAAACTCAAGCTAAATTTGTGATTCTTTTGCTTGTTGACAAGACAGGATATAAGTACTGTAAATTTTAAGCGTTTAAAACAAAAAGATTTATATACTGCAACTATTTAGGGAAAATATGGTCTAGACACTCGTCTCCATTACAGAGGGGATGGTGGAATGACACTGGGCAAAAATTTTTTATATAAAGGGATAGTTCACCCAAAAATGAACATTTACTCCCCCTCATGTCGTTCCAAACCCTAATGACTTTCTATCTTACTTGGAAAACAAAGGGAGATGTTAGGCAGAATGAAAGAAATTCACTTTCACTGTATGGAAAAAAAGATGCAATGAAAGTGAATGGTGACTGAGAACATTTCTGCCTAACGCCCATTCTGCCTTTGTGTTTCACAAAAGACCGAAAGTCTTACAGGTTTGGGACAAAAAGAGGGTGAATAATTGGTGACAGAATTTTCATATTTGTGTGAAATATCCCAAAATTCTGTTATCATTTCCTCACCTTCATGTAGTTCCAAGGCCATATGCTGTTATTTTTCCATCAAATTTTAAAGGCGAAATTTTTATTTTATTTTTATATATGTATTAATATTTTTATTGAGGTTTTTTTTTTTTTTTTGTTTTGTTTTTTTTTACATTTTAACAAGGAACAAATAAAATACAAACAATCAGAATTATCAAAGTATAATCAATACACCAAACAGAGGGGAAAATAAAAATAAATAAATACAAATAACTAAACATATGTAAGGGATGCGAAGACAAAGAAGAAGGAGAAGATAAAAAAAGATTACAGTGCTTTAACAAGTAATATAAGGGATGCCAGTGAGGCTTTAAACTACAATCATACAAATCCTCTTATTAAGATGGAAGCAATGTCAAGTCCTATATATGACAAAAAGGGGTCTCAAATTTTGCGAAATATTGCATCCTTATCATGAACCCTACATGTCAAATAATCTAGAGACACATATTCAAGAATAATCCTATAACACATCTTAGCAGTCAGAGCTTTGTCCGAAATCCACTGCAAAATACATTTTCTGGCACAAAAAGTGAGAATATTAAAGAGCGTTGTCTTGTGTATAGTAAGATCCAAAGAATAAGATATTCCTTGTAAATAATATGCAGGGTCTGGAACCAAGGAGACCTCCAATATCTTGTTCATCTCTTCAGTAACTTTACACCAGAACCTTTGAATCTTATGACAAAACCAGAAGCAGTGGGTAAGATTCCCTATTTCTGTTTTGCCTTTAGAACACAGATGGGAGAGATCAGCCCTAAACCTACTGCGTTGGGCAGGAGATAAGTACGCTCTATGAAGAATTTTAAGCTGGATTGCTCTCACTCCATGACCAACACTCAGAGACTTTGCATTCCTCCAGGCCATGTCCCATTCATCGTCAGAAACTGTAATATCAAGTTCTTTCTCCCAGATTGTTTTAAGACAATGTGTAGATATATTTTTAGTCATAGACAGAATATTATAAAAATGACTTATAGATGCATCTGACTGAGTCTCAAAAAGCTGTTCTTCAAGTTTTGATGAACTCACATGAGATAGAAGTGAAATGTCCTTCTGAATAAAGTTCTTTAATTGTAGGAAGCGAAAGAAATCTCTACCATCTAGATCACATTTTTGAGAGATCTGACCAAAGGACATAAGAGTAGGGCCCTCAAAAAGGCCCTTCAAATTAGTGAGACCTTTAGAAGCACAATATTGAAATCGCATATCAGTCATGCCTGGAGGAAAATCTGGGTTCTTGCATACTGAGCTAAAGACTGATGTTACGGATGACCTGCCCTCAATTCGTCGTATGGATTGCCATGCCCTGACTGTGTTCAGAGTAATGGGATTTGTACACACTGTTTGAACCTTCTTAAAATTTTAAAGAAAAAGCACATTTTTGAGTGGGATCTGTAATTGGGTGGATTCTATATCTAGCCAAAGTGAGTCTGGGTCCTCAGCTATCCATGTATTTATATATTGCAGGTGGGTGCTAAGCTGATATGTTTTGATGTCTGGGAGACCCAACCCCCCCTGTCTCCCGGAAGACGTAATATATTCATTCGAAGACAGGGTCTTTTCTTTGCCCATATGAATTAACTAAACCATCTGTCCACCTCTTTCACCGTTTTCTGTGAGAAGAGTATTGGAATCATCTGAATTGGATACAATAATCTAGGTAAGATTCATTCATTTTTAAAAGGGCAATACGCCCTATCCATGAAATAGGAAGCATATTCTATCTTTCCAAATCAAGTTTGATATGGCTGAGAAGAGGAGTAAAATTTAAATTAAACATCTGATTGAACTTAGGTGATATATGTATACCCAGGTATACAAAACCTGACGGAGACCACTTAAATGGGAAGGGCACTGATGATGTATGAGCGCCTTCCAAACTACCCAATGGCATGGCCTCAGATTTACCTAAATTAATCTTATAACCAGAAAAAATGCTAAATTGCGTAACAACATCAATAAGAGTACTTGTTGAAACCTCTGGCCTGGTTAAGAAAATAAGAATGTCATCAGCATAAAGAGTCATTTTATGTTGCCTATTGGCTACATTAAAACCATGTATTTCGGGATTAGTCCTGATTGCTTCGGCCAGAGGCTCAATTATTAACGCGAACAAAAGGGGCGAGAGTGGACAACCCTGACGCGTTCCCCTATTAATCCAAAAACTATCAGAGCGCAGATCATTTGTTAAAACAGCTGCTAAATGGTTCGTGTATAATAATTTGACCCAATTAATGAAATTGTCACCCAACCCGAATTTTGACAATGTATAAAAAAGGCAAGGCCATTCGACACTATCGAACGCTTTTTCTGCATCCATAGAAATCACAAGACTGCCCACTTTAAGCTGCTGTGAGAGCTGAAGGACATTTAACAGTCTACGCATATTATTAGTGGAATTACGACCTCTAATAAAGCCTGTTTGATCATTATTAATAAGATGGGGTAATAAGCCTTCTAACCTAGTTGCAAGGATTTCAGACAAGATCTTAAAGTCAGTGTTTAAAAGAGATATTGGCCTGTAGGAGGCGCAATCTTCAGGTGATTTCCCTTTTTTTTTAATAATAAAGCAATTTTTGCTTCCTGAAGAGAGGGTGAGAGGGTACCTTTTTCCAGGGAATAATTAAACATTTCTAGGAGCGGGTCAGCTAAGATTTCCCTAAATTCTTTATAAAATTCGTTACCCAAACCATCCTGTCCTGGGGTTTTGCCCGTCTGCAGTCCCTTAAAGACTGACAATACTTCCTCTTTCGA
Source organism: Myxocyprinus asiaticus (assembly GCF_019703515.2). NCBI lineage: Eukaryota > Metazoa > Chordata > Actinopteri > Cypriniformes > Catostomidae > Myxocyprinus > Myxocyprinus asiaticus. The sequence goes on from NC_059375.1 coordinate 34,718,816, forward strand.
GATAGGATTATTAAGGTCTGTTTGTTGTTCAGCACTTAAGGAAGCAAGATTTATTTTAGCAAAGAAAACATCCATAAGATTTGTTGATCCTCCCGAAGTCTCAGATTCATCTACATTTTCAAAAAACTTTACAAAGCTTTTATTAATAATTGAAGTATTAGAGGGATGCCCTAACTGGTCTTTTATTGACAAAATTGTTTGAGTCTGCCTTTTTCTTAATAAGGTGTGCTTGATATTTCCCTGCCTTGTCACCATGTTCATAAAGCCTTTGTTTAGCAAATCTAATCCTCTTCTCAGCCTGTCCCACAAACAAAGAACTTAAAGATGAACGTAAAGCAATCATTTCTTTCAGTCTATCTGAATTTGGGTTCTGAGAGTATTCAGCTTCCGTTCTTTTAATTTTAACCTCCAAAATTACTCTCTGTTCTGCCTGTTTTCTCTTTTTATTAAATGTTTATGAGATTATCAAGCCCCTTGAAAAGGCGTTTATTGTTCACACAAAAGAGATTTATCACTTGTAGAAGGGCCATTAATAGTAAGAAATACTTGAAATTCTGAGACAAAATAAAATGTAAAATACTATCCTTAAAAATTAAAGGGTTAAGTCACCAATGCTTAGCTTGAACCGAATGATCACGGGGCTTCAATGCAAAAAAAACAAAAAAACAGGTGCATGGTCTGAAATGATGATATTACCAATTGAGCTGCCTTCTATAGAGTGCAGTATTTGTTTAGGGGCAAAAAAATAATCTATTCTCGTATGGCAAGAATGCTGTTTAGAGAAAAAGGTAAATTCTTTATCAGCTGGATGTTGGACTCGCCACACATCCACAAAGCCCAAATCCTCACATAATGAATTAATAAATTTAGCTTGAAAAAAGGGGGCTGAAGTGCCAGTGCGCAACTTGTCTATAACAGGATTCAAATGACAATTAAAATCTCCACCCACTAACAAGCAGTCCACTTTACATTCTAGCAGCTTAGCAAACGCATTGGTTATAACATCACATGAATGACCAGGGGGGAAGTACATATTCATAATAGCTATTTCTTCCCCAGACATTACCCCCTTCACAATCACAAATTGACCACCTCTGTCTTGAATACAGTTTGTCATCTGAAACGACAGTGACTTCTTAAACAAGATGGCCACTCCTTGACTCCTTGATGAAAAGGACGAGAAGAAGACGTTACCAAAACCCAGCTTTTGTAGCTTAAAGTGTTCCTTATCATCGAGATAAGGAACACCTACTGAGTACCTACTGACATCTTTGACTATAACAGGAATAAATAAAAAGCACCTCAAAAATATCCCTTATAAAACAACGCATTCCCAAATACGTCTAAAGTAAACTGAAAAGGAGTAATAATAGAAAAACAAAACACAGAACTATAATAAAAATAAAAAAAATTATAAAAAAATAAAGTCCATGCGCTATATATTCTGATATTACTGTATATGATAACTCCTTTTTTGGAGCTGGTCTTGAAAGAGTTGAGTGAAGATTCTTCAAACACACCATATGGGTTTAAAATGACATGGGTTAAGTAAATAATGACAGAATTTCATTTTTGTGTGAACTATTCCTTGAAGCTTAAGATTTGTTACTATTGTATGGTGATATTTTTAGCTCATCTCATTATTCACTCAAAAGCTAGTAAATTGATTTAAATTGGCTGTTGTGAATGCCAAGCATCTGCCTCTCAGTCTGAACTTGTTTATAGCAGCAGTGTAAGGGTGGCCTTCAAACGAATCAGTAATGAATTGTTAGTTTATGTAGGGATTGATTTATTGATTGACTTTCTTCTCCTCGAGCAGCTTACGTGCCAGCCTCTCCTGAGATGAGTGTTTTTAAATGTTTGTGACTTATTGATTTCTCGTCTGGTCTGATATGTGTCTTACTAAATAATTCTACAGTACCACCACCTTCCTCCATCAAAGGACAAAAGGTAAGGAAGACCTAATTTCCCTTGTGCCAAAAATCTACATTTCAAATATGGAACCGTGTATGATCCATGGCCAATTTTCCAGTAACATAGTTTTTTTAGGGGATGTTTATAGGTGATGTCTGTCATTTTTTCAATGTTACAATACTTTCTCCTATCCCAGCTTAATATGCAGAAATGATTAAGTAAGGCATTCATAGTTTGATTTCTCAGAAAACTGCAAACAGTGTGGGTTTATGGTGCTATCAAAACATCCCAACCAGCTGACAGAGCAACCCAGGTTCCCACGGACATGGAAAACCTTGAAATGTCAGGGAATTTTGAAATTGAGATTTCCAGGCCAGAACAAAGCATGAATATTAAAGGGATAGTTCACCCCAAAATGAAAATTCTCTCATCATTTACTCACTCTCATGCCATTCCATATGTGTATGACTTTCTTTCTTCTGCAGAACAGAAGCAAATATTGTTAGAAGAATATTTCAGCTCTGTAGGTCCATACAATGCAAGTGAATGGTGACCAAAACTTTGAAGTGCCAAAAAGCACATTTTAGCAACATAAAAGTAATCCATATGACCCCAGAGTTTTATTCCATGTCTTCTGAAGCTATCCAATTGGTTTGGGGGCGAGTACAGACCAAAATGTAACTCTTTTTTCACTGTACATCTTGCCATTGCAGTCTCTAGGCATGATCATGATTTCAAGCTTGATTACACTTCTTAGTGCTTGACTCATGCACAGAGCGCAAGATGGAGGTAAGAAGTGTAATCTAGCTTGAAATCATGATCGCCATGGAGACTGCAGATGATAGTGAAAAAGGAGTTATATTTAGGTCTGTTTTCACCCAAAATTGTCTGGATAGCTTCAGAAGACATGGATTAAACCACCGGAGTTTTAAGGACTACTGCTGCTGTATGCTGCCTTTATGTGCTTTTTGGAGCTTCAAAGTTTTGGTCACTATTCACTTGCATTGTATGGACCTACAGAGCAGAGAATTTTCATTTTTGGGTAAACTATTCCTTTAATTAAATTTGTAAAAAGTCATGAAAATTTCTATAGTGAATATAATTTATTTTAGTTATGCTCAGTTCTAAATATTATGTTGAAAAAAAATGCTGTTTGCGAGTACAATCTCTAAAACATGATTTTTAAAATGATTTTTAGAATGTTCATAAAGGTCATGGAAATTCATTGGAAAGTTGTGGGCACCCTGAGCAATATTGAACTTACCAATCATGTGAATTTACAGCAGGACTTTAAGTTTTTGTCCAATGGAAGATGAGGGGAGAGGAGAGGGTGTAATCAGAAAACCTGTTTGATAACTGTCATTGTTTTTGCAGTTCTGTTTGGTGACACTAGTGGTGCAGAAACTTCACCTTTAACCCTTGTACTCTGTTCATTTCGGGTGCATACTCTTATTATTTTATCTCCTAAAACAATTAATGTGTGTGCATTAGGGGCTAACTGCCGCCGTCTACTGGATGGTTATTTTTTTATTATTATTACTAATTATTATTAAAATGACCTGAAATTACAACTATAACCAGCAGATTGCATTTGTTTGGTTGTAGCAAAAAAAGATTTTTAGTTATATGTATTTGTATATACGTATATTTAGACATTATCAAAAATCTCTATTTTTGTCAAAGTTTAGCAATCCTCGGTTTTATCGTCTCATCCATTAATTTCATATGTGGGGTCAAATTTGACCCTGAACACAATGAGTGTGAGTATTTTTGTCACACCACCACTCCACCACAATCCAGCCCAATTTTATTTATTTTTTATTTTTTATTTTTTTGTGTGTATGTAGATAGCAAATGTAGGAAAAGTCACCATACCTCATGCTACTGAGATCAAGGAAACCATGTTTATTAAAGAAGCAAAGTTTAGAAGGGGTCATTTTTGACCCCAACACTATATGAGGATTATAGTGCAGAGTCATTCCTGTGAATCTGTAGTTGCATCTGGACTTTTTCTCATCTTGTGCTACGCAGCTTTTTTATACCCATGAAAGCTCCTGAATATATCCTAATTGAACCATGTTTATAGGTATTAAAATTTGAATCTTGTACAAATCTCGTACCTGGCACTCCTACACACAAGAGAGCACTGTAGTAGATGACAGGGATGTAAGCCAGCACACACTCTGACCTCTCCTCAGCGCTCCGTTCATCTTCCTGGTGGCCGGGCGCTGTGCCATTGTGCCAGTCAATCATGGCCTCTGAGTTCCTTTTTTTACAAGAAAGAGAACAGGAAGAAAATATTTAAACTTCTCACTTGTGTCCAAATACTATGACTTAAAACTTATGTCACTCTGAACAGTAACTGAAATCAAGGTAAAATAAGCTTTTTGTGTGATGAGTTTGTTTACAGCATCAACTTTGCCGTCTGGAATTAATTTTTTTAATAGATGCAGTTGTTACTGTCTTTCATATCCGAACTGTGCATGAACAAATGATAGAATGAAATATCACCCAGCCCGATTAATTGGCCTTTTTATTATTATTATTATTTTTATTTTTTATTTTTATTTTTTTCAATTATTATCAGTCGACCACTAGAACAGAACCGTATTTAGCCCAAACAGGACTGCCACTTTATTCTGCTGCTGTGTGAATTCAGCCCATTCAGCAGTACAGAATGAAGCTGTAGTGTTTTCAGCATTGAATTTTACTATGCATTGGTCTTCTAAAGAGGTCATTGTGTTAATGACAGAGGCAGGTTAACAACAGTCAATTAGAACAGATGGAACGAGATCAAAACACTCTTCCATCCTCCCTGGTTTACTCTTATCTTTCCTCTCTCTAGCTTTCTTTCTGTTTAATCTTGATGTCACCTCTGCTTACTATAACTTGTCACCCCTGCCAAACATATTTATTTGCTTTTAACACCTGACCCAGTGAAGAAAGCAGAAATAATTGCTTTGCTCCATATGTTTCCTTTTAGCTCATGACATCATCTGGTTTTATGAACAACTTCTCTTGCTAATGTGTTTTGGAGTTGATCGGAGGTTGTTACATTTTTAATACAGAATAAAAAAGGTTAATTGTACATTTTGCATTTGTAGTATGCATTTGTTGTTAGTGACCACAACAGTGTGCTCTGGAGCCATTGAAATTGAACTGGTATGTTTAAAAGCCATTCATTCTTTCCTCCTGGCAAACAGACAATATGAGAGGGTTTATGTTGTGGAACATGATTGCCTCCTATGATGGGCTGCTTCATCAAGTATCTTGCTTAGGTGGACAAAGTCACACTGTGGGGGAGAATTGTAAAAGGCAGGAATGATTGGTCTGCTGTCACCTTATAATGACTTAATCTTTGCCTTACTAGGGAGTTCAGTTTGGAACACAGGCTGAGAGCAATTATGGAGCTCTTCTTTTTCCATATTTGCAGTTTTATTTGTGTTTTTATCATCATCATCATCATTTTTTTATTTTATTTTTTTTTTTATGTAAGAAAATGTGGTTTCATTAAATGACAAACAAATACATTTTTGTACTGCTGGTGGTTCTGATGTAATTTAGCACCTATGGAAATAATGCAGAATAGGGAACACTGTACATAAATGGCACTTTCCTATGTACAGGTACAAAATAGGGCTTGAAACAGTTTCAGCAAAGAGTCAGTGAAATGAGGTGCTTATGAAGACCTGTCTGAATACAGTTTAATAATCCGATTTTAGTGATTTAATACATTTTTTGGCATTAAACATAAAATAAACATAAAATCTTAATATTAAATAAAAATAAATATGATGAAATACATTTATACTTTATAAACTTTGATTTCATGCAATTATATTTTATCTTATATAAACAAATTATCACTATTATATTAGAAAAGATTATCCAACACAGTTGTTTTTTTTTTTTTTTTTTTTTTTTTTTTTTGGGATTTGTGCATTTATTTGTTTTAAAATAAAATGATGGGACACCAATTAGTAGTGGAAAGTGCCAAAAAGTAAAATCCTCTAAATTACAAAAATCTGTTCACAATGCGTCTAGACTACTTTCTGTAAGCTGTTTGTCTCATTGCAAGGATGCAAGAAGCATCTTTGGTAATTTGCACTTCCAGCGAAGCATAATCCCATTAACAGAGACTGTTTATTTACCATAGTAATAAATGTTGTAATGAAACTTTTATGAGTGTTTGTGACTTACAGTATTGCTTTATAGCAGTTTTAATACAGAAGCTGTAGTGGATAATAAAAGATGAATCTTTAACCACAGGTGAATGTGTGCTAGGCTACAGAAGAGAGGCTATTCCTGAAAGGAGCTTGTATGTGTATATAAAGGTCTTGTGAGTGTTGATGTGGCACTTGTTTTCTGAATTTGAGCAGAATGTTTGAGGGATATCAATAAAATGCTGCCTTGTAAACACTGTATATTGCAATTTCCTCTCCATACCAAGAGACTGATTTTGAATGGTTTCAAGAAATTTATAAAATCCAGTCAATGTGTATACAGTATGTTCTCCAGGGGTATAGATCTTTCAAAAGGGAACTTGTTCCCATGCATTAGACATGCCTGTTTTAGCAAAGCCTTTAATATATCCACATTTCCTGGGGGAAATCTTCTTTCTTAGTGGCAAACAACTTTTTCTTCATCTAAAATAACATTTTACATAGATATGTTGGATACAAGACCATAACATTTTAATTAGGGGGTGAAAACAACTGGCCTTGCACTTATATAGTCCTCATATGCAATCAGAGCTTGAATCCAAGGCTAAGAAATTAAAAAGTTCCCATCTATAGGCTAACATGTAGAATCAGGGTCTTAAAAAGATTAATTTGGAATAACTCATACAATCTATTTAAGATCAAAGCATCATTTTTTAAGCTTATAGCATGGCCTAAATTAGTATATGAATACCAAACAGCAATGTTTTTCATTACTGCCCTAGTTCACATGTGAACCACGCAAGCGGCCTACATCTGTTTAAACAGAGAATCAGTGCCTTGAGCATTAAAGCACAAGTATGGCCAGTAAAAAATAATGTTTTCACTGAATGATGCACTATGGCTCTGTTTAAACAATCCAATGAGAAATTACCCCTGTGCTGTAGTAGTGATTTGCATGTATCATTAATGCCCAACTGTACACTCACAGTGCAGTAAAAAATCTATATTGTCACCATTGATAACAGAAATGTCAGCTGGTTTGACTGTGTGGTCTGGCCTATATAGCCCTGTTGCCTCACCAAACTAAATTTTTAAATCACCCAAGAAAATGTGAGTGATGCTTGTGCTTGCCAAGGGTGACGTGCACTAAAAACCTAATAAGTTGACTTTAGACAATTGATTGAGTAATGGCAACTCCAAAACTTGCGTAATTGTAAGTTAAGTGTAAGCACTTAACTTGGTGTTAAGATATAATGAACTTAACTATTTAAATAAAGACAACTAGATGCAAGTAGAATAAACTCAGATTTGTTATTTAAATATTGTTGATTCTACTTAATAATTTTTATTGAATTGACTCAAATTTAGATCATACTGTAAAGAAGATTATAACCGATTCTAGGTGAATCATAAAATAAACTTAAAAGGTGCACTCATTAATTTTTTTCCTCATTAAAAAAAGTTTAACTCCTAAAGACATGAATTGTAATTTTGCAATATATGTAGGAAATCATGAACACTCACATTAAAATGAAGACTCCAGTCATATCAGTAACCTTATAAAAGCTGTTTTATTCTACATGGAGAGGGTCCGCACATGGGGGCTGCCATGTTAGAATCACACAAACAGCCGAATACTACTCGCTTAATCTCAGTAACCGTCCTGTTATTTGACACTTTCATTTACCGATTAAAGTAATCATGGCTGACTGTGAATACTACATTTCTACAATGGCATCTTAAACTGAAAACTATTGAATTTTAAATTATGCTGAATCAAAGCCGCTAGGTGTCAGTGTAAGTCCAAGATGACACAAAGACAAAAGCTACTGAGTGCACCTTTAATTCTCTACAGAAATGCATATATGCCTGTACGTAATTTGCACATGCACAAGGATAGAGTTAACAGGGTCCTACATGACCAAAGGCGACACAGATCACTTAAAAGTGTGTGCAAAAAGTAAGAAATTAATTAATAATACTACAAAAGAGCTAAAACCTCTATAAATTCTTAATATAAACTATTTAAATGCCTCCATACATTCCCTTTGTCAAAGGAAACATAATTAAATATTTCAAGCACAAGGGATTATAGGTATTCCCTATAGCCTCAGTTTTGTGCTCAATCGTTTGAGTTATTAACACCTAAAGGTGCTGTAATCAAATTTAGCAGTTCTAAAATTTCGACAAACTGAGCTGTTGGACTAGCCACACCCCTTTTCCCAAAACCCCACACTCAACAGATACCATATTATCTTTTTTGACACCGACACTAGCAGAAACGGTTGTCAAAAACAACAGCAGCAAGAGCGCCCTCAACTGACAACTGTTATGAGCAACATGGCATAAAAATGGCATTATGCCTCAATATTTCGCTGCAATTACAATACTAAAAGAATGTGCAAAATGATTGATAGGCAGAAAACGTCATTGTCCGTGACCTGCGGACACTTTTTTGTTTGCCGTTTGTTGAGTCTAGAGCTGTCACAGAAACCGGTGAGATATCTCAGGACACTTATTTATTTCATTAATTTCTCTCAGTAGTAACATTTTTTGCATACCTTTCCATGAAAAAAATAGCTTAAAGCACCTTTAAAATCTTAAGTCTATGGATTTTTAAGATAAATAAGTTCAAGGAGCATACTAGATATTTGAGTTGTGAGCCCAAAACTTGACATTTCAAATAATGTTTAATTAAGACAACTTGATATTTCCAGTAATGACAACATTAGGGTTTACAGTGTGGGTGGTTGCCAGGATGTTGCTATGCAGTTACTAAAGGTTTCTTAGTGGTTGCCAGAGTGTTCTGGGTGATTGCTAGCTGGCTGCTTACACTGTAAACCTGAGGGTATTACTGACAAATATAGTTTGAGCCAGGTGTACTCAAAATTTCTCTAAATGTTAATCTGACACACACACACACACACACACACACACACAAAAAGTGGTACAGAGTCAAAACTTGATAAGCCACATTAACTTAAAATTAAATAAAAAATTTAGTAAGTGAATGTGACTATTAGCAAACTTTTAATTAATTCTAACTTCTGTTTTTTGAGTATTAATAACATGTTTTTGTCAGTGAATTATACAACTATAAGTTTGTAAGTTGATTTTATTAGACATAACTTAAAAAAATTACAACATAAAAAAGTTTGAATTTGTAAGTCATCTTAACTTTTGCTTCTGTTTGAGTAGTTTTAAATGAATTAGTTCTGCTAATTGTACATAAAATATTATCTTTTGAAACTATAGTTATTTAGTCATCATGCACACAGTTATTTTGTTCTCTTTACAAAAGCATTTTAATTTTAAAGTATTTATAATTACATGTTTTCTGTGATATTGACATTAACCTGATTTATCTTAGAAATTGTTCCTTTTGTTGACCAGTTCTGAAATTGTTTAAATCAGTATGTTGTTTTATATTTTTTGTATACAAAAAATACTTTTGTATCAGGAAATCAAAACTAATATTAAGTACATTTAACTCTAAAGTAGGGATCAGTAAACAAGAATGTTTGAGTTAATGAAGCAAAATTTAAAAAGTGCAATGTACTTAAAAAACTCTACTTACTTGCTAATTATTTTAGTTTCAATGGGCAACAAAGAAATCAGACGATACAATGAAACCAACAAACCGGGTCATGACCTGGTTTTGGGATCAAGGTTACATTAGCCTTATATAATGAAGGCGGTAGTCTAGAAACATCTTTTGAATAATTTACAGTATCATACGAAGAAGGGGAAATTTCATCACAATTTTTTTAAATAAAATTCTATGCTGAAACCATCCGGACTCAGAGCTTTATTATTGGAAAAAGAGGATATGGCTGAGATGATCTCCTCCAAGTTTATATCAGCATCTAACATCTCCACAGCCTCATCCGAGAGCTTGGGAAAATTCAATCCAGAAAAATATTTGTTAATGATCTCAGGTTTCATTTTACATGGCAACTGATTGATTTATTTGGGGTTTGTCAGTACTCCATCAGTTGATGATCTAATACTATGTATGGCCCGTGAAGCTTGAATCTGTCTTAATTGTCGAGACAATAACTGTCACGGAATGCAGAGAATGACAGAGGCTCAGGACCCAAACACAGAGTGAAAAATATGTTTATTTAATACACAATAAAACACAAAAATCCAACATAAAACTCCAACAAGGGGGAAAAACGAATTTTAAAAAAACTACCTGATGCACCCACATCAATAACAGACAAACATGGAGCACGAGTGTCTGGATCCCGACACAGACCGAAACCGAACCGGACAGGAAGTCAGGATCCAGACGCCATGCTTCCGACATGAAACAATTTGTGAGAGTAAGTTTATGTGTCTCTTGAAGGAAACATATATCTTCCTTTAGTAATCTTAAGTGTGCATACACCTTCCCCCATTTCACCGGGCTATTTAATCCCCGTACATTCCAGCTGACTAATCTTACAACTCCATCACCGTGTTTATGTGAATCAACTGACATAAGATACCGTCACCAATAATGATGACCATTGCCAAACCATGTTATCAAAGAGGCATGGATAGAGAACTGTATGATGCACTGAACCGCCCCCAAAAAAAGACATATAAAACCCTCCCCTGGTCCCACTACTAACACCCCGTATCCATCACAGAACCAAGAACCTAATGTTAACGCTAGAAACAAAAAACATTGCATAAGCTTGCATACTTTCCTCAAACCGAAATGTCTGTCACTGCTCCGCTTGAATTAGTGACAAAATATTTAGAATAGTCCTCACCGAAAAATTATTGAAGTCCCACTCAGTTTCATAGTGTTCTGTCAGATCTGACACACATGAATCCAGGGCATACTCCACGACAACTACACCGAATCCTCACGTTGCTCAATGATCCGTTCCGATACCCAATCCTTCATTCTTTGGCTGAGAAAGTCGTTTGCTTTGGTTGGTGTGTCGAAGGTAATGGTGTGATCGCCAACGGTGACAATAAACCTGGCTGGGTGCCGAAATCCGTATCTTATGTTCCTTTTTTTGTACTTTTCCTTTATGCCATTGAAGAGCTGCCGTTGCCTCATCACTGCCGACGTTAAGTCAGCGAAGATAAAAACCCGGCAGCCATCATACTGTCGTGGACACTTCTCCCTTGCCAGCCATTGTATTTGCTCTTTTGTTCTGTAGTGATGTAGTCAAACAATGATGGGCCTGGGTTTACCATCCTTAATTGGTTTAGAACTTCGGTGAGCTCTATCAATCTGTAAGGGTTTATCAAAGTGCTCTTTTCCCAGTATCTCTGGAAATAGATTGGCCACGAAGTCGATTGGTCTACCACTTTCCATTTTCTCCTTGATGTCAACAATTCTCAAATTCTGCCTGCAAGAACATGCCTCCAATTTATTGATTTTAGCTTGCTGATTTTTTGAATTAGTTGCCAAACTGTGGCACAATCTCTCAAGTTCCTCGATGTAACTTTCATGTGATTTCGAGGCTTCCTCAGTTGTCGCTACATGGGTGTTAATGTCAGACAGTTCAGCTTTCAAACTTGGTATGGACACATTAAATTCAGCAAACCTTTTATCCACCGTGTGATTCAGAGCGCTAATAGATGCCAAAACGTCATCTGTAGTTGCTGAACTTGCCATATGTTGACTTGCTTGGCCGCCATTAGCTTCTCCAGTGTCCACTGTTTTACCGAACATTCGTGTCGCCTCCTCCAGCCCCTTTTCATTTAGTTTTCCTTTCCCTGGCTTCATCATATTACTAACGGATTTTAAGATCTATATTGTGCTGGGTTTATAAAATGAAATTAAGTGAAAAGGTGATGTTTAATTATAACGGGCAGCGGGGCCCCCACAACACACGTCTAGTCCATTGCACAACCGAAACCCCTCTAGAAATGATAGATGATAGAAATGGCTGCGGTTCATGCTTCAGTGTAAATCAATGGGATTTTCTCATCCATTTAATCGCCCCTCAGACGAAAATCCAATCACACACCTCTTCTCAACATGCATGATTTGAGGTATCATTCATGTCCATGTACAAATGTAATACTTTGGGTCAGAAGTTTGTTCAATTCTCTAACCCCAAGTGAGCAATAGCCTACTAATAGTGATGCTTGCCTTCACAAGCATCACAAACAATTGGTGTCATTAAAACCAAAAATGGCCATTGTTTTGCAGTTTGGGATGCACAGAGTGTCAGTGTGTAGGGTTTCAACTCTTTCTCCCTGAACGCTTTGCTCTAATGAACACTCTCAATTATTCATATTGGGCCGGTACACCTGAGACAATATTATGAGCTCAAGGACAACAGTATAGCAATACATATCAGAACTCGCAGAGGAAAGAGTGTATATTTAGTTGTTGTTTAAAAAGAGGAAAATATGATGCAAAGGAGAGAGAAGTGGAGGAACAGACTGTGTATTTCCAAAAACGTTAGCACAGCCTTTTTAGAACACAAGTATAATGGATTTCTTGACTTCCAGATCTGACCTCTGGATATCCTATAGTTCTCTGAGCAAATGTTCAGATGATATAATGCAGAGGACAGACCCAAAACATCAAGTTACTGACTTGTGTTCAAAACAAATTACCCTGGTTAACTGCATTTTTAAAAAGCTGTTTGGTCAGAAGATATATATAAAAAATGGAGAGAGCACATTCTACATTCTTAGGGTAACTGACCGTTTTTGAAATACTTTTTGGAAATTTACATGTCCTGTGGTGTGACATGATATACTCCATCAAAACTATTTTAAACAGCATTTAACAGGATCTCATATTACAGTAATTGTGAGACTTAATGGAATATTTGTACTTATTCAAGATCAAAAGGTGTAACAGAAGTTATATTATATGTTGTGATTCTAAAAGTTTCAGTGCATCTTTTGTCAAACAAGTATTGAATGCACTAAAATGAAAGTACAACATTTATAGCTTTTTCTTATATTCATAACTTCAATTGATGCTCACTTATAAAAATAAAGTTATCCATCAAGGTATAGCCAAACAGTTACAATGACACAGGTAGACTGATAGCTTGAGTTGAAAGAGGTTTCCTTACCCTCACAGATTGCTGCAGGTCCCCATCCGTGGATTCTAAACACAGATCCAGCAGTCCAAACCACCGATGCCCAGCCACTGAGCCCTTGAGCAGGACAGGGAGGAAGAGTAGAGGTCTTTGAATATCAGACACATCACTGCAATCAGAGTGGGTTCTGGAGGAAGTTATGGAAGGAGTTAAAGCGAGAGAGAGAGAGAGAGAGAGAGAGAGGGAGAGAGGGAGAGGGGGAGAGAGGAAGGGAGGGGTAAAGCAAAGAGTGAGAATTCCATTTCATAGGGAGGATTTTGGTAAATGAGTGAAGCACAGAGAGAGAAGGTGAGAGAAAGTCGGAATGAGGGATATGGAGGTGTTTCTTTCACTGGGAGGTCAGTATAGCGCAAAGACACATGAGGAAGGGGGTGTATAATTTCACACAGCGATACCTTCAGACCCAGGGGACCTCTTATCTGCTGTGTGTGTCCTTTGTAGAGCTCTTCATTCTGGCTGTGATCTAAAACTAAAATATAGCCTCTATGATCCTTTCAAGCTTAAACCATTATGATCAATTACTATTTTTACATTTCCTGCAGAAAATGTGAGTTGTGCTTCTCTGTGCAAAACCTGTGTTGTGGGTGGTTGCTAGGGTGATACTATGTGGTTGTTAAGGTCTTTTGAGTGGTCATCAGTGTGTTGCTATGTCATTGCTAGGTGGTTGCCAAGGTGTACTAAGTGGTTGCCTACTGGACTTAGTTAAAAAAAGTCCACCCAACTATGCCACAAGTTGATTGTTTATGGGATTTTTCATCACTTTTACCATCTGCATAATACGGTGGCCCAGGGGTGTAGAGCACAACAAAATTAGCAAAGCAAATAAAAGATGAAACACAATGGAAATAAACCACAGCACAAATAAATTAAGCCACAACACTATGGAAAACCCAAAACACTATAAATTTAAACCACAACACAGCAAAATTAAGCCACAACATAAAAGAAGAGCCACAGCACAATGAAATTAAACCATAACACAATGAAATTAAGCCACAACACAACAAAATTAAGACACAACACAACAACATTAAGCCACAACACAATGGAAAGGCCACAGCACAGTGGAAATAAGCCACAACATAATGAAATTAAGCCACAACACAATGAAATTAAGCCACAACATAACAAAATTAAGCCAGAACACTATGGAAATAAGCCACAACATGACAAAATTAAGCCTTTTCTTTTTTGATAATTTATGTGTTGTGGCTTTTTCGTTGTGTTGTGGCTTAATTTTTTTGTTTTTTGGCTTAATTTCGGTGTGTTTTCAGCTTTTATTTGCTTTGCTCATTTTGTTGTGTTGTTCACCCCTGAGCCACAGTAGAAAAAAGACAATTAGAAAAGAAATATTACACTTTTCCTCAACAAATTGCACAATTGTAGGTATCATTTATCTCTGCAGCACAAACAGTGTAGAATGAGGTACGCACTGAAGTAAAGGCTGCCAGATCTCATAGAAAAAATAAATGTGACTGCGGTGACACTATCGCAAAATGATATTACTGTTTACACGTATTACGGCAACTCAGAGGTACAAATGTGAGTAGTGCTAAAAGTGAGTTAAATGTTCTAAAATTATGTTTTTAATTTTAACGTGCTATCAGGTTTTAAATGAGCAAAACCTACCTCCCAGCCCTAAACCTTAAACCTAAATTTAACCAGTTGTGTCATAAAAAGCAAATGTGTAATGAAAAATGCAACAAAGTCATTTTGTGGCGCATCTATGACACTTTTGGCTAACGTGTCGACTCACATGCTCTTCAGGACTCATACCCCAGTCCTTTGCATCAGTTGATGATTCTATGAGACTAGGTTGCATTTAGTCAAGTCAAGTCATTTTTATTTGTATAGAAATTAACCTTTAAATACATTTTATTTACAGGAATTCATACTGTATTGTCTGTAATGTATTAAATGTCCCCAGTGAACAGCTTTATTGAGAATCATGCCTTAATGTTTTTGCCTTTAAGCCCCCCAGTGAGCAATTCAAAGGCAACTGTGGCAAGGAACAAATACTCCATAAGAATTTAGTTAGAGGAGAAGAAACTTTGGGAGAAACCATGCTCAGCTGGGGGAGCCAGTTGAATATAATGGCAATATTAGTTAGCTATGCATAATACAAGTGTGCAAAGTGTGTTTAGGGGTTTATTCAAGTATGAGCAATATGGTTATGCGTAAGGCAAGTTTCATTAACTGCATGGGAATTTCACCAAACACTCATAGATATTCGGGTCTTCAGAGACCCGGCACTTTTATCTATCAAAAATGGATCTACAAAATGCCCAGATAGTGTAAAATGTTCGAAATATTTGAAAATAATAAAATAAAATATATCTTGATATATTTTGATGTTTCATTTTTCATATATCAAATAGAAAATGCAACAAATCAGGACAAATCTAGAACAGGATTCATTACTTTCACACTGAAATTTCATGAGAAACAACTGGCTGTCAAACACATATTGAGCTACATAACACATAATCTACACATAAGATACACATACATATTTTCTCAGGAAATTATCAAGTCCAAATAGATGTACAACTTATACATAATTTTAATAGTAAACTCAAATGACAATAGTCATATCATACTGTTCATGTGTTACACTTGCTAACGTTACTTCCATGTTGTTTCTTCATCAAATAGCAATGCCAAATGTAAATCTTGAGAGTAAAAATAGCATGAATATTATGTATGTGTACACACATATGGAATACTCATAATTCACCATTGTTGTTAATTCATTGTTGTACAGAAAATCAACATAATTTAGTATTTATTTGTATGAATATAGTACTAATTTATCTTGTAATAAACAAAGAAATAGATATAATGTGATAGTAAACTTGTATAGATATGAAATAATAATACAAATTCAAATTTATATATATAAATTGTTGCAATTTTGGCTTTTTTGTTGTTGTTGTTGTTGTTGTTGTTGTTGTTGTTGTTACACTCTTTATAAGAGATAGATTGAGGAATACTAAAGAGAAGTGGGCACAACTCCAAAAAATGGATGAGGTACAAGGGGTGAAATGAGGTCCGTGGTCTCTAAAGACCTGAGGTATGCATTTAAGGGTTGATGATAAAAATGCACTCTCTATAGTACAAGATTTACAATTTACTGCCAAATTAATATTGTGAGTGTACAAAACTTATAGATCTAAATACTGCACATTCTGGCTGAACCTTCATCCCCATCTGACCATATGAAGCTCTCCAATGGAGCACAATATCACATCTCCAGATGGATGGAACAAAAAGTACATGCACACCATCTGGACACAGGAGGAAAGAAAGTGAGCAAGGTACTTGAAGAGTGATCACTGAGTGTTCGTTCTGATGAATGGTCTCTCAAATGGCCTTGCATCACAGCAGAGGATTGGCCAAGCAGAAAATGAACTGTGTAAACACTCTCTGTCATTGGTTGTGTCAGCAGTGGGGTTGTGTGATTTTAAATGTATTAAAGTTAGTGTAGACATGATGATACACTAACAGAATTATTTCTTACTTTATAACAAATATCATCTCAATATTAAACAGTTTGATTACCACAGACTATTTAATTGCCTATTTTGAATTTAATTAATTAAACTATGTTGGGGATTTCTCTTATAGAATAGAATAGAATAGAATAGAATAGAATAGAATATGTTTGAAAATATTAATATATTCTGACAAAAACACAAAATAAAAGTAGAATAAAAGGCAGCACTCATTTTTTGCACTAGACACAAATTTAGTTTTGTTTTACAGCATTTTCCCTTTTTATTCCATTGACCCTGAAACAATGTCCCCTAGTGCAAGAGCATTTTATGATTATAAATTATGCATCAAAGGGCTTGTTCTGACTGCAGAGCTCCACTATCTGCCTAATGTTGTCACACTAGCCTTATCATAACATTTAAGATTCCAAAGACACTCCAATAAAGAGTTTCACATCTTCTTTAAAAATAATACAGGGCGTCAAGCAGCTTTGTTTGGTCTTAACTTGGAATCCATGTTTAGATGTGTGTACTCAGAGTCCATAGCACCCTATGTGTGAGTTTTGGGGATTATTCAACACAGGCCTATTCTTTTAGTTCCTGAAAAAAAAAAAAAAAAAAAACATAGTTCCACTTTACACAAGAGCCACTCCTGTGATTTAAAAACAGGTTATTTCCACTATATCCACTCTGCATGCTTCACTTTGCTTTTATCTGTAGCTTATCTTTGTTTTGAGCACTTAGAGGAGAAAAATTAATTCACACAATGAGGAAGAAAAATTGGCAACACAAACTCTTAGTTGAAGCACTTACATTGAGGTGCTCTTTTGTTCCATCTAAACAGATTAATTCATAACATCACATAATGTGATTGCTATGAGCAGGATACACTAAGGATTACATTATTAATGTAAATTTAATTATCTGCAATTTCTGAGG
Source organism: Myxocyprinus asiaticus (assembly GCF_019703515.2). NCBI lineage: Eukaryota > Metazoa > Chordata > Actinopteri > Cypriniformes > Catostomidae > Myxocyprinus > Myxocyprinus asiaticus. The sequence goes on from NC_059375.1 coordinate 34,736,399, forward strand.
CATGTGGGGGAGATGAAGGCAGAGAAAGAAAGATAAAAGGAAAATAGACAGATGAATGAGTGGAGAGATCTGATGCAAATGAGTGATGAATAGAGGAACAAAAATATAGAAGCCCTTTTCCTAAGGAATAATGGATTCTTAATGCTGTCATTGTTTTAGCAGAAAATGGGGTTTGCAATGCAATTTTCTGCATAATAATTGCAATTTAAGTGCTGCACTAATGACAAGACTGCCCTCTAGTGACAATTGTGTTTCAGGTGTACTTGATTCAAGTACACATTATTCATTTTGTTTGTTTTTGTTGATAACTTTCAAAGTCACATGCACAAGAATATAAAGTAAAACAGATATACTTTAATACAATACCAGCAAAAAATAAGTTAGAAATCAAATCAACTGACTATTAATACACATAGCAAAAGACATCGTCTGTTAATTTGTACTGGGCAGCCCTTCCAACATGCTGTCATCATGGTTAATTAAAATGCTTATAAAAGACTTGTAGATATCTGTGCTCCAATTCAAAGGCAGTAGATACATACAGTACTGCATTATGAGATGCCAAGTGGGTTAAATATAGAGTCCTATGGAGAGAGAGAGAGAGAGAGAGAGAGAGAGAGAGAGAGAGAGAGAGAGAGAGAGAGAGAGAGAGAGAGAGAGAGAGAGAGAGAGCTAGAGAGGTCAAATGAGACATACAGGGTCACAGTTTCACTCACTGTGACATCCTTATCAGCAATGATCAATAAAACTGCAGGCCAACCAGACTGGCCACCTCTTTAATGAGTGGCACAGCTGACTGGAGTATAAATTAGCAAGTTACATCTGTATTTAAAAAAGAAGCTTCTGGTTACATCATATCAATAGCTAAAAAGATAAGGATTCAAGGTATGATTTTTAAAGGTACATATATATAACACACCACAGTGTGGATGTTAACAATATCATACTTGTCAATGGCTGTTGTTCCTTTGCCTGAAGATGAAAAGTGCTTAATTACATTAATCACTCATAGTTACTGTGCTAACACCCTACAATAATGTTGACCGTTCCCAGAACAAGCCAATGAAACAATACAAACATGTTTTTAAGCTGTTTTTAAGTGTAGTTTAAAAATCTATGTTGTTGGTAAACTCTTTATATAATCTGTTTTCTTTAAGATTAAATTTGATTTTGTTTCATTTATTTCATTTTACATATAGATTTTATTTTATTTAGTTATCGTATTGTACAACATTTTTATGTTTTATTTAATTGCATTTTAAATAAAAATGTTTCATTGTAGAACTGTTAATAATTTCTTCACAGCTTTATAGAAAGGTGCTATACAAATAAAGTAATTTAATAATAATAATAATTACTTGTAATAATAATGATAACATTAATATTTTTGATCAAAATGTTTATTATTATATACATTATTTATATACTATTATATACTAAGTAAATATTACTTAGTATTTACTAAGCATAATTACTTAGTAAATACTTAGTACTTAGTAAATAATAATAGTAGTAATAATAATAATAGTAATCATCATCATAATAATAATATAGTATTAATAGTAGTAACAACAGTAATACAATTATTATTATTATTATTATTATTAAACATTAAGTGTGGAATAGGTTAAAAGCACATGGATAAAATGCTATCTTGATTGCCATTGAATAGACTTCAGCCCTTTCATCAGGTCTGGTAAACTTTGAACATGCTTTGTCCCAATTAAAATCCAATCAATTTTTATATACACACGACCGAATGTTTTAGGATGTAGCCCTGAGAGGAATCCATTCACAGCAATCAGTTTAGATCAGGCTCACATTTTGCCTGTTAAGAGCCTTAGGGTTTCTCCAAGTAAATGATTTACCCAAATATTACTCAGAAGTTTATTTCCCTCTCACACATGCACACAACACACACTCATAGACATTCACACACTTACAGTACATAAACACACACATATATTTTCCCTCTCTTGCCTTGTCATGCAGCCAAGGTTCAGTCTCTCTCAGCACATTTTCGCCGCTCCTTGGCAGTAAACAAGTGACATAACCCCTAACTACAGTCTCTCCAGCAGGAGTGGATGTCCTTACATTCAAGGAGAGAAATAGACTCTCCAATCCTTCTTTTGACCCTGAGTGTAGACTGCATGTAATATGATCCAATTGTGCAGGCTCTCAGTCTGGCTGAGTGACTACTTAACATAAAAATACAATGTACAAGGGTCCCAAAAACTGTTGGGTGTCATGTTTTGACATTCCTATTAGTAGAATTACACACTGATTATTTACAGCATGGTGACATGCTATAAAATGATCCAGAGAACCGATAAGGAGATACTCATGAGTTCATTTCAACTTATTACATCTAATTAGTGATGATTACTAAGGTAAGCATCATCACGACTATTGCTTACTTAGGGTACTAGTTGCGCTAAGGATCTGAATGATATCTCAAATTGCGTGGCTTATTAAAAATACGTTTATTGTTTCTTATCTAAGTGATTAGACCTGGCGGACAAGAAAACTGGCACAAAAATCACTTAAAGGTGCACTCAGTAACTTTTGTCTTTGTGTCATCTTGGCCTTACACTGACACCTAGTGGCTTGGATGCAACATCATTTAAAATCAATAGTTTTCAGTTTCAGATGCCATTGTAGAAATTTAGTATTCACAGTCAGCCATGATTACTTTAATCAATGAATGAAAGTGTCAAATAACAGGACAGTTTCTGAGATTAAGCGAGTAGTATTCGGCTGGTCATGTGATTCTAATATGGCAGCCCCCATGTGCAGACCCTCTCCATGTAGAATAAAACAGCTTTTATAAGGTTACTGATATGACTGGAGTCTTCATTTTAATGTGAGTGTTCATGATTCCCAACATATATTGCAAAATTACAATTCATGTCTTTAGGAGTTAAACTTTTTTAAACAGAATACCCAAGCAACTGCATAACAACACCCGAAACCATCCTCAACACACCAGCATCGTTTACTATTCATGAAATCATGCATCCATTCATGTATGCAAATGCCTTTGCATAAACACACATGCCAAAACACAATTGCAGCTCTGTTACAATTCCATTCCAACACAATTACTGTTCATGATTAGAATTCCATGGCACACTCCACTCAAAAGCTGAGGCCTTCTCTGGATTTATGCCATGCAACACTGAAAAAGAGAAAAGTCAAAATCAAAGCCGTTGTCATGGCAACTGGCGTTCCTGCCCACACAAACGAATTCCCTACCCCACATAGGTTCCACTGATCGATAGGATATTGTGAGGGTGGAACTAACCCAAAACAACCACTAACCTACATACCATTCATGTACCATAGGCTATATGCCATATAAAGTGGTCCGACAGAGCATCCATCATCCACTGAAGAGGAGGAGCAGCAGGAAACAGAATAAAGACAATTCATTTAAGGAAGAGTAGAGGGTAGAAAGAGATAAAAAAAAAAAAAAAAAGAAGGAAAATACAGAGAAGAGTCCACTATCAGACTATCAGACGAGGAAAGATGGATTATTTGTTGGAGAATGGGCTGCTTGCTCAGGTCTACCTGCCGTTCTTGCTGTTGGCCGGCTGGTCCCATGTGCAACCTGTTCATGGAGGTAAGTGGACCTCTCCTGCTCCCTTGCCCAGATGACAGAGACAATGTTTGGGCATAGTGTCAGAAGTAGAGAGGTGGTGCATGGAGATGTTTGGAACTCTAACAGGGCAACGGTACATAAAGTCCCTTATATTAAAGGAATTAAGGAGTCTGGATTCAAAGCAAGCCTGGAGTGGGTAATATTGCATGTTAAGAGACCATAAGATTTTTATCTGTCAGTTGTTAATGAGCAAAACTTTATTTAAAGTGAAAGGATAATTCACCCAGAATTGAACATTCTTGTAGTTCCAAATCTGTATGACTTTCTGTCTTCCATGGAAGACAAAAGGACATGTTAAGCAGAATTAAAGGCTCAGTCAACATTCACTTTCATTGTTTGAAAAAAGATTAAAAGGAAGTAATTGGTAACTGAGACTAACTTGCTGCATAACATCTTCTTTTGTGTTCAACAGAAGAAAGAAAGAAGTGCTAGAAATGCCAAAGTCATAGGTTTGATACTCAGGGAAAACAAACATACTGAGATACATTTTTCTTTTAATGCATTATAAGTTTCTTTGGATAACCTCATCTGCATAAATGAACAAATTAAATGGAACATACCTAAACATGTCTAATTAAATGAAAAAGTAATCTACTATCAAGCCTTTCCTTTGGTTCCTATTTTTATGTTGTATTATGTTATTAAGTACCTGTTTATGATTCACAATGGGCCATACTTTTTGTGGTGAAAACTAATAAGAAACTAGAGCGCTATAAGCGGGTTGTTCACACACACACACAAAACCAATGCAAACAAATACATGCACACAAACAGATAATGGCATTTCCGAGAACTCTGAATGATACTAGCATTCAAGGAAATGCATGAGTAGGATGATCATTTTAAGGGCGCTGATCCGCTTGCCCATTATTAAACACATGTTGTTTAAACAGACTTATTCCCTTCTCAGTAAACAGGAAGGTTTTGTGGTCAAGACACTTCTAGGTGTAATTTTAACAATGGAAAATAGGAAACACTGAAAATGTAATATATAATGAAACATCTATCAAACATAAAAAAAGTTATTGTTTACTCCTGCATTTTGTATTGTACAGTAACAGTAATGCTCCTTAATATCACTTTCAAATGAAACTCTCTATGAAAAAAAAATGTTTGCTGAATTTGATTATCTGAGTATCTGATATATCTGGAACAAGGTTAGGCCTTGGTACCACATAGAAGTTTTCAATAGCAAAATGTCTATAATCCTATCAGACAAATTCCAGTACCATTCGGAGTATCAGGCAGTATCATATCGTATGTATAAGCAAAACCGAAAGCATGTAAGCACTGCGTATTTATTTCAGTGCCCATATTAACAGATTACAGTATTCATACTGTCTGCGTAAGCAGCCCTGTGCTGCGTAGTAGAAGTGTAGCTGTAAATAGCATTTTGTTGAGCCTATTTTTTGCAGTGTGTAGCACACTGAACTCTGTGTAGTACAGTCGTTCTTGTTATTTTTTTGGTAACGCCCCCATTGGAAAATAGGAAACATTTTACGCTCCCCATAATATGATCGAAAAAATTCTTTAAAAAGATTAATTGATTATTGATTGTTATTTTCTATATACTTTCTGTGTTAAAAAATTATTATATACTTAAAATATAAACAAAAAAAATAATAATAAAAAAAAATAATAAAAAAAAAAATAAGCAAAAAAGAATTATAATAATAATTTACTCACCATCAAGTCGTTTTATACCAGTATATTTTTTTATCCATTCAATACAAGGGATAAAAGGATTATGATTGTGACAGTTCCAAAAGCACCATAAAAGCTGTCCATATCATGCATGCACTATATTTCAAGTTTGTTCTTCATCTTTGTTAAGCACAGCGCAGTGATTGCACCTGACACCATGTAAAAGGAGAAAAAGGCAAAGGAGAAGAAACTGCGTACAAACTTCATCGGTTCTTACGTGTATTTTCACTTCTGCAAATGTAAATGTATGAAAGTGAATGAGATTTGAGAACAGGGCAGTCTTTCTTTGATGTGGTCACACAAATTTAAATATTTATGCGTCCAAAATAAGATCAGAAAATGCATCTCTTGCATTCCCAGAGAGTCAGATCTCTATGAATGCTACTCGTTTTTGAGTTGAAGTTCTTTTAAATTGACACGGCGTCTTAAAAAAGGTGGTGCTCATGTGCAAGACGTTGAAAACACAGTGATGTAACGCAACGGTTTACATAAAATTTTTTTAAAAAAACAAGAACTGAAAAACAATGCAGATGGATGCAAAAACACATTCTGTGTGAACATCCCCAAAGACTCACCAGTCACTAGACATAAAGCATGGCATGTATTACACTTCTTACATCTCTCTCCTCAGGTTTGAGGGCAGAGGGACTGTCAGAGGGCACCACAGAAGTGATAAGTCACTCACATGGGCTGGTGGCACGGCTCGAGGGTCTTCTGATGCTGGGATATAACAGTGACATTTCCCTACGTGTGGAAACAGTGGATGCAGATGAGGTCAAGGTGATCCAGGCCCACACACTGGTTCTGTCGCTGCAGAGCAGAGTGTTTGATGAGATGCTGAGAAAGCGTAATGGCAGCACGCTAGTGCTGCGCGAGATGGCAGAACGCACTGCTGTGTTCGATAAATTTATCAGGTGAGTACTAGGTGAGAGGACTAGTTTACCAGATGAAAGAGGCACAAATGTACGGTGGTGTTTTTGCAAGGTCACTGGGTTTACACTTCTCATTTTAAAGTCTTTGTTTGTTTCATATTTTATGGTAGACCTTATGGTAGCACTAGCAGCTTGAGTTTTCATAAATCCATAATAGCAATATTTAGTGTAAAAGAAATAGTTCTACCTAAAATAAACATTCTGTCATTTACTGTCTCCAACATCATTCCAAATCCATAAACTACTGTATAATCTGTGAAACATAAATGTATACTTTTTGAAGAATCTCACACAGCTCTTTTCCATATAACAGTTCATAGTGAACACAGCTTCCTAGCTCTCAAATCTAAATCTTCTTTCAGAATAGTTTTGAATTTGAACTTGAATGTGAATGAGATTTCAGAGAATGGAAGATTATCAGTGAATAATGATTTAATTTTTGCTATGCTTCTAACAAAAAGCTGTCTTATGGCTTCAAAAGACTTTGAATATAGCACATATGGCACATGTTCTTTGAACTGTCCCCTAAAAATTAGCTATGTAAAGATTCAAAATGTCTCCCTTTGTGTTTTACTGAAGAAAAAACTTTTTTTTTTTTGAACAACATAAGTAAAAAATGAAAATCTTTATTATTTAGTGAAGCAAAGCTTGAAACCTATGGGCCTCCAGAATCATGTAAAAACAATGTGACCACTAGTGATCTGCTAACCACAATGATTTATTTTTATTTTTTAATATTTAGGTCAAACCAATGTTGTAAGGTGCAAGATGAGTGGGATCTTGCTGATGCATCTTCCTACTAATTACTATTAATTGTGCATACTGTACGAGGAAAAACCTACAGTGATGTGCCATCCCAGCATGTGATAGCCTCAAACATGTTGGGACATGATGAGTTATGAGAACATTCCCATCTCACACGTGGCTAAGAAGACTTCCTATAAAGGCCACAGGTGGAACTGCAACCTTCCTGCTTTCCACAATTCAGACTCAACATGAGATAAGATTAATGAGACATAAAAGTGATGATTTAAAAATGAACTCTCTGCTATTACGTAAGCCAGCTTTGTAATGAGAAGGACTGAACAGGGCAATGTTTCAGTGGTGACATGTGGCTAGCGTGAGAAGATGTTTTGGATACAAGAGCACATAGGCCTACCGCCTACTCACTTATTGAGAATGAGCTGACCTTTTTGTTTAGGGTTTTATTTCCTTTATATTGATCCAAAGGATAAGACAACAAAGATACAATCAGGATTTTAAAGAAGGAAAACAAGATGCATTTATGTGGGAGAGAAAGTGACTGCATGGAAATAAAGTGTCACACAAAAAGCTCCCTCAATTCAGAGAGATTATAGAAGTGATTTTGATTTTAAAAGAGAGAGAGAAAAAACCATCATGTATTGTCATGAGTAGAAATTTGAACTGAAGTGGCCACGCCACACAGGATGTTGGATTGGAATTTGATTTGGAATGACAGGAAGAGGAATTTACTAAATAAATAAAACAATTAACACAGTTACACAACAGAAAATGTCATTAATCCAACATTACATACATTTTTGACAAAGTATGTCTATTTATTAATAGTCTATTGAAATATACTCTATATAGGTGGCATTTTAAACATTCATTATTAATATCATCTAGTGTGTCTGGAAATCCTCCACATGTTGTGTGTATGATAAAATAGTTGGGTGTTATCTGATTACAAAGTAATTAGCTACTGTAATCCAATTACAAAAAGCAGAGTAATGCATTACATTTTAAATTCTAGCAATCAAATTAAAGTTACTAAATAACTAAGATAATTACTTTTAAGTACATTACTTGGGTTAGACATTTTTCTAAAATAATATGTATAATGCAGCAGACAACGTTTAAAATATGAATTCATATTCATTGTGTTTTTGTGATTGAAGTGTGTACGACAGTGAACAAGGAGGAAATCTAGACATTATTTTGAATTTGTTGAGCGGCAAAGTACAAATATTTCTCTTAAAAGTGTTGGGGAAAGTAACTTAATAGTAAATTAATTTGAAATGTGATTCAGTTTTTCAATGAAGTGATAGGTAAAGCAATCTGATTACAATTTTAAGTAATCCTTAATTTGTTGTGGATTACACTTTAAGTAATTTACCCAACACTGGTATGATAGCAGGTTTAAGTAATATATATAAAAAATTAGATACTGCAGTAATTTTAATTTCTTTGAATTTCATTTCATTTTAATTCTACTTACAATCCTGCAACTCGTTTGCTACCTCAGTTCAAATTTAGGAATTAAACCGGAATTTTAAGGCATTCTCAATTCAGTTCTGAATAGCACACAAGATGCATTGTATAAAGGCCTTCCTTTTCTCTTTCGTAGATATTTATATTGTGGTGAGCTCTCCCTGCAGTTGGACCAGGCAACACCACTGCACAACCTCGCCACCAAGTACGGCATTTCTAGCCTCCAACAAGGACTAACCCAGTACATGAGCCACAACCTGGCCAGCGTTTCTCTGAGTGCAGGTCATGTGGTGGGTTGGTACCATTATGCGACAACAGTTGGAGACATGGTGCTGAGAGACAACTGCCTTCAGTTTTTGTCATGGAATCTGTCATCTGTGCTTCAGAGTGCTGAATGGCCATCTGCTAGTGTGGAACTACTAATGACCCTGTTGCAGCGCTCTGACCTAGTACTGAAGAGCGAGCTGGAGCTGTTCGAGGCTCTTGAAATCTGGCTCACCCAGAATAACCCAGAGAGCCTGACAGCCGAGAACGCCCTTCGCCTAGTACGCTATGCTATGATCCCTCCGCACGAACTTTTTCACCTGCAACGAAATTCAGCGATTATGAAATACTACCATGAATCAGTACGTGATCTACTCTACATGTCATACCAATTCCACTCGGCTTCTCCCCTTCAGCTGGCCAAGTTCTTCGATGTGAACTGCAGTCTATTTGTACCACGCAACTACCTCTCGCCCATGTGGGGGTCTCAATGGATCATTAGCAACCCAGCACGGGATGACCGCAGCACCAGTTTCCAGACCCAGTTGGGTCCCAGTGGTTTTGACTCGAGTAAACGGGTGACTTGGAACGCCCTGTTCTCACCCCGTTGGCTCCCGCTCAGCCTGCGGCCCTTGTACACCGAGCAGGGTGCCATGCAGCCACCACGACCAGATGGAGGAAGTGGCGTTGGCCGCCCTCATATTATCATAACGCCTGCTACTTCCAGCGTAGATTTTGCAGGCGTGAGCTTCCAAAAGACTGTACTCATCTCAACAAAGCAGCAGGGCAAACTCGTGGTGCGACATGTATTCAGCTTCCACCAAAGCACAGAGGAGGTGTGCGACTTCCTGGTTGATGGGGACCTGCAGCATCGCACATCTGAGCACCTGGTGGATGGATCACTGTTCTTGCACATCATTGTAAAGCCTATCTACCAGACTCTCATAGCAACCAAGCAATAATGTAAAAGACAATCAAGTGGGAAGACAGACAAATCATAATTTTAGAAGGTCTATGCAGGGAAGAAAGTTCTTATGAAAGGTCTGTTTAGGTCTAATGTGAATAAGGCTACTAAAGTGCCATCTCCACTCTCCTTACACTCAAACTACATCTTAGCCTACTTTTAAAATGTATGCATTTCAATTTCATTTCAAAATTCCATAAAATTGAATTGTGTAATTTTCAACTAAATTAAATTAATAAAACTTAAAATATTTCGTGGTTTTATTTTACTAAAGATTACTCAATTTGATGGAATTTTGTTATGGGGATAATGATTTTGTGATTGGTTACACTTTAAGACAAGGTTGTAACATTACAACTAATATTATTTTGCATTTTGCACACACACACACACGTTGGTGCAGTTATCATAGACATAATGATTTTTATACTGTACAAACTATAGATTCTATCCCCTAACCCTATCCCTACCCCTAAACCTAACCCTCACAAAAAACTTTCTGCATATTTACATTTTCAGTAAAACATCGTTTAGTATGTTTTTTAAGTGATTTGAATTATGGGGACATTAGAAATGTCCTCATAAACCACATTTATAGCATAATACCCTTGTAATTACCAGTTTGTAACCTAAAAGAAAGTCCTCGTAAACCACTTAAACCTGCCCACACACACACACACACACATTCACTTATAGTTCATATATTTGAGCATATACGTAATTTCCACATATATTTTAGCATATATGTATATTCAAATTCCATGAATATTGCCATTTTTGTAATATTTTGAAATATACTGTATGTTCTATATATGTACAAGTATGACTTTTTATATCAGTGAAAACCATAAATTAACATATACAGTATTTCATATACGTATGTCCATACAATTAAACTTAAAATAAAAATTTCTAATGTATTTATTAATGGTGGTAATGCATTAATATGAATGGGTCATACTTTGTTTTATCATGCATAGTTTTTTTCATGATTTTCAAGGATGAGGGCATGTCACACAACATGTCCATGTTGGTATCTGCATAATTTGGCTTGCTTCTACCAAGTGAATTTGTGCCAAAATACCGCAGAGTTTGATTACACTTGCAGCATTTGACATCAACAAGAAAACATATGGGAAGCATTTTTCCCAAAATTTTAAAAAGTCTATTTATTTTGCAATCCTAACTAGGCATGATTATATAGTCAGTTGTCTTTTACTGTTTGCATTAAGCATTAATTTTCCTTACTGTTTGCGACCCTATCAGAACAGACATGGAACCCATTTTTGGATGAGATCCATCAACATAGAATGACTGGCTTATGGCAAAATTGAACTAAATTAATATAGGCTTCGACATACACTTTGCCTCCCAAAAATAACGTCTTGGTTATGTGAAACGTAACCCTAGTTCCCTGAGTGGGAACGAGACGCTGCATAATCACATTGGGACACGCACTGAGTGTTACGTGGTCTGAAGCCCTTGTACAATCACGGCAATTTATTGGCTAGTGGCGCTTAAGCGATGACCCTAGGGAGCTACATCACGGGCTCCATAAAAGCGCTCGCTTTAGTGCCATTTTCTGCAGGAAGGCACAAGCCTATGCAGCTGCTAGAGAGTATGGCCAGCTTATGCAGCATCTCGTTATGTTTCACGTAACCAAGACGTTCCCTTTTGTAGGAACTCAAGCTGCATAATCGCACTGGGAACGATATACACTGATGCCATGCGAACAGTAGCTGCCAACTCTCTACACACATGTGGCAAGCATCTAGCAAGCACAAGCGAGCTAAAGCATCTGAATAAAACAGAGAAAATTATAAGTTTACTCCCGTTCCAACAGAGAGAACCTGGGAAGCAGGAGTCAAACCCTCACCCAGATTATAAAATCTAACAAATGCATGCGGAGAGGACCACCCTGCAACCTTACAAATGTCCTCCAAGGACACACCTCTAGCCAAAGCTCATGAGGATGCCATGCTCCTTGTAGAATTGGCTCGAATACCCGAAACGAAGGTAAACCACGCGCTTCATAAGCCCTTGAAATTGCATCAGTAAGCCAATAAAACAGCCTTTGCTTGAACACCGAAACATCCCTGTTGTGGCCACCAAAGCAATTTAACAACTGTTCTGATTTACGCCAATGGCTAGTATGGTCAACATAAACTTGCAGCGCCCAAACTGCGCAAAACATATACAATCTTTCATGCTCCTCCGACTCAAATGGGGGAGGATAGAAAGCCTGAAATCTAATAGTCTGTAAGCGAAATGATGTAGAAACAACCTTGGGCAAATAGCCCAAATGAGGTCTTAACACCAATCTTGAACACCCTGGTGCAAAATCCATACATAAGGGATTGACTGACAGGGCATGCAAATCACTAACCCTTTTAAACAATGCCAATGCCACCAGCAGGGCCATTTTAAGAGTCAGAAACTTATCAGGGACTGTTGCCAAGGGCTCAAACTGAGCACCCGATAGCAGCTCTAAAACAACAGATAAATCCCATAAAGGAACGCGGACCCCGCGCATAAAACGGGAAACAAGAGAATGTCTACTGACAGAGACTCCATTGATGAGTGCATGCTCAACCATTATAGTCACAACATAGACTTTAGCGCCCCCAAAACGCTCTTGCAAAACAATTCCAGCACTGTACCGACAGGGCTGTGAACTGCATCTTCACCGCGCTCTGTACACCAATTAGCAAAAATATTCCACTTGAATGTATAAAGCTTCCTAGCTGATGGAGCTCTAGCATTCAGAATGGTATCAGCCATGGTGGGGGATAACCCATCATTCAAAAGAGTGCCCCGCTGAGGGGTCATACCCATAACTTCCACAAGTCTGGCTGGGAGTGCCAAATTCTGCTCCGAGCCTGAGACAACATGTCTGTTCTGACTGGAATCTCCCAAGGCACTTTCTCCAGGAAAGAGACCAGAGTCGAAATCCATACTTGAGATGGCCAAAACTGCACCACTAACAGAAGCCGACCCCGATCCTCCCAAACTCTCTGCAGAACTGCATGCAGCAAACTGATCAGTGGAAACACGTAAAGACGCATTGCCGGCCGATGACGCACCAACGCATTGATGCCCAGCGGTGCCGGGGGCAAGAGGGAAAACCAGAGGGGACAGTGTGACGTCTCGCTCGAAGCGAACAGATCCACTTCCGCTCTGCCGAACCTTCTCCAGATTTGTTCCATAATCTGAGGATGTAATGTCCAATCTCTGGGCATCAAGCCCTGTCTGGACGGGATATCCACCCCAAAATTCAACCGGCCCGGAACATGCACAGCTCATAGAGACCGCACGTTGTCCTGTGCCTACAGAATAATGTGCCATGCCAGCCTCAGCATGGCAAGAGAACGCACTCCTCCCTGGCGATTGATATAGGACACCACCGTATTGTTGTCTGACCAGATAAGGACATGGCTGCCCTGAATCTCCAGGAGGAAAAATTTTAACGGCAGCAGCACCGTGAACATCTCCAGACAGTCTATGTGCCAATATTGCCGCTGGCCTGTCCAAACCCCATAGGCTGGACGACCTTTGTATACAGCGCCCCAACCTGTGGAGGAGGCTTCTGTCATTATAACTTTGTGGTGACACACCTGTCCCAACGGAACACCTGACAACAGAAGGCAGGTCTGTTTCCATGGTAACAGAGTTTGGTAGCACCCACACGTCACTTTGAAGAGAAGGAATGCATGCATCAGAGGTTGAAGTCCCTTTGTGGAGATCATCCAGCACTGAAAAGGTCTAACATGCAACATGCCCAGGGGAATGACAGCAGAAGCCACGATCATGAGCCCCAAAAGCCTGTGAAATGTTCTCGCAGGGAGAGCGCGTCCCACTCTGATCATTGCTAGACACTGGCGGAATGACAGAACGTGTGCTGGAGACAGATGGACCTGCATCGCCTGTGAATCTAGCTCCACCCCTAGAAACAGAGTCTTTTCCCTTGGCAACAGGACACCCTTGTCTAGGTTTACACACAGCCCTAAATTGCTCAGATGGCTGAGAATGACATCTCGATGTTGGGCAGCCAAATTCTCTGAGTGGGCTCACACCAACGAATCATTGAGATAATTCAAAACGCGGATGCCCTTAAGCTTCAAGGGTGTCAAAGCCGCATCCATGCATTTTGTGAAAGTGTGTGGTGCCAGTGTAAGTCCGAACGGACGGACACAAATTGATACACCTTTCCCCCGAAAGCGAATTTGAGAAAGCACCTGTGCTTCGGTGCAATCTGAATATGGAAATAAGCATCCTTCAAATCTACTGTCACAAACCAGTCCCCCGGCTGCACTTGTGACATTATTTGCTTCTGTGTCAGCACAGTGAATTCTGAATTCATTAGTTTGGAATTCAAACGTCTCAAATCCAGAATGGGATGCAAGCCGCTGTCTTTTTTCGGGACCAGAAAATAACGGCTGTAAAAGCCACACTCTCTCTGAGAAGGGGGAATCCTTTTTCTAATCAAATCAAAAACGGGGCTTCTCGAACAGAAACATCTGTCGGAACAACCCCATTGAACACCGGTGGAGCCCACCTGAATTGAATTACATAACCATGCTGTATTGTTCGAAGTACCCAGTTCAAAATACACTAAAGCTGCTGCCAAGTCAACAGACGGGCAGACAGAGGGATTAATGCATGGCTCTTGCCTGCAGCATGACCTGTAACCACTAGATGGCACACTTGGCTTACTCTTGGCGACTGCCCCAGAAACAGCGGCACAGCGGAGGGAAGCCTTCGCTCCTCTAATTCGCTCCTATTTTTATGATACATTGAGTTATATTACGCATGACCCGAGACCCTTTGGTCATGGAGGCAGAGGCAAAACTCAAGCTGAAAATATTCAATGCTCGTTCGCCAGCGTAAATTACGGGGGAGACTTAGCTAAATTGGTGAACTGAAAAAACAGGTTAGAACTAAACTGGTCCCAACATATAATGGGGGAACAACGTGAAGTACCCAGATACTGTAGCTCGAAACACCCACGTGAACAAATGCATGGCCTTGACCAACTCGTTCCCTAGCGCAAGCCGCGGGGGTAAAAATTAGGGAAATTCCAAATGGAGATGATCTTAGCTCAAAGTATTCCTTAACGTGATGTGCTTGGTTGGACTACAAAACCATTGTGTGCAGATCCAACAGCTGACTGAAAAGAGCGACGTCCATGCCGCCACCAAAAAATCGAGCAGAGATGGCAGTGCATGTCTCTAGTCTCGCCAGAATGCTCGAGTGGTTCACGAATGGGTGAAATACAAAAAAAATGAGTTAAAATACCTCGCATCTCTTGATTGCATCTCGAAAGAATAATGGCACCAACAAAGCGCTCGCGCATTGGTTCACCATCACTCCATTGGGGAATATTCTCTTATTCCAGCCCCCTCGTACTGCTGCTGGGCTTACTGGTCCATGCATGATCCCCTCCACTGTGAGCAATACACTTCGATCAGGGAGGGGAGAGAGAAAGGCAGAGGCCGCACCTCCATTGCTTTATTCATATGCATTCTCCCACAATGACACAGAAAAAGACAATAGGGACAAAGGGGGCCAATTTTTTTCCTTACTTTCAATGACGAATTCTCTCATACAGTGTTTTTAATAGTGACGGCTCAAGACGTGCATGGTAACTCTTTTGCATGCTTGTTCGTCAGAAAATGGCAGCCGAGCTAGGCCTCAGAGCAGGTCCGACGAGACTCACACTTTCACTAAAGGGGAGGGCGACAAACACGAGGAAGAATCCGATGTCCGTTCATACTCCAATCTTCTCAGACACAAAGCCGAAAATCCCAAACTGCCCTGTACAAGGAGCTCCAATCTAGAGGCCGTGGAACTGGAACAAGTGGGGAAACGCCTCGTGGTGAGAAATTGCGAGCCTTGAACAGCGCTGCCGTCCCTGTCGGACCCTTGTAATGTTTGGAAAAAACACATTAAAATTGCTCTGAATTTATACTGTATAATACGACGTGAGTCGCTTCTTAAATTCCATCCTGTGTTGCCACTCAAAAGGGAGAATAATAATGATCCTCGCTTTGATGCAAGTCGTTAGTACAACACGGGCCGGACAAGATTGTGCACTGAAGAACAGAAAATCTGACTCCATGGCGCCAAAGTGAGCACTATTATAGAGCCCGTGACATAGCTCCCAAGGGGCGACAATTAAGTGCCACCAACCAATAAATTGGTGTGATTGTACAAGGGCTTCAGACCACGTGACACTCAGGCCGTGTCCCAATGCGATTACGCAGCTCAAATCAAATCACTTTTATTATCACACAACCATATAAACAAGTGCAATAGTGTGTGAAATTCTTGGGTGCAATTCCGAGCAACATAGTAGTCGTGACAGTGATGAGACATATACCAATTTACAATAAACATCAGATTAACACGACACAATTTAAAATCTAATATACACATAATTACACATAACACAATATACAAATAATAACATACAATGTACAGTATACAAAACACACAATATAGAATACACATTATACAATAAAAAAAAGTATATATAGTATATATAAAATGTACAGTAGTTTGTATTGTACTGTATTGACATTCAGGCTGTTGGTTGATAGTAAGTTGCCAGTGCGTTGTTAAGAGAGAATATAATATAATAATAATATAATTTATGACAGTCCGGTATGAGATATAAGAGTAATAAAGTGCAGTGCTGATGGATTTTGATCATGGGAGATCAAGAGTTCAAAAGTATGATTGCTTGGGGGAAGAAGCTGTCATGAAGTCAGCTGGTGCGGGTCCTGATGCTGCGATACTGCCTGCCTGATGGTAGCAGTGAGAACAGCCCATGGCTCGGGTGGCTGGAGTCTCTGATGATCCTCCGAGCTTTTTTCACACACTGCCTGGTATATATGTCGTGGAGGGAGGGAAGCTCACCTCCGATGATGTGTCTGGCAGTTCGCACCACCCTTTGCAGGGCTTTGCGGTTGTGGGCGGTGCTACTGCTGTACCAGGCGGAGATGCAGCCAGTCAGGATGCTCTCTACAGTACAGATGTAGAACCGTGTGAGGATGTGGCGGTTCATTCCAAACTTCCTCAGCCGTTTCAGGAAGAAGAGGCGCTGATGAGCCTTCTTCACAACGGCTTCAGTGTGGATGGACCATGTGAGTTCCTCAGTGATGTGGACACCCAGAAACTTGAAGCTGCTGACTCTATCCACTGGTGCTCCATTGATGGTGATGGGACTGTGTTCTCTATCTCTTCTCCTGAAGTCCATCACAAGCTCTTTTGTCTTATTGACGTTAATGGAGGGGTTGTGCTCCTGACACCAGTGTGTCGGAGTGTGCACCTCCTCTCTGTAGGCTGTTTCATCATTGTCAGTGATCAGACCTACCACCGTCGTATCATCAGCAAACTGAATGATGGCATTGGAGCTGTGTTTTGTCAGTCATGTGTGTACGGGGAATACAGGAGTGGGCTGAGAACACAGCCCTGCGGGGCTCCATTGTTGAGGGTCAGTGATGAGGAGATGTTGCTGCCCATTCTAACCACCTGGCGTCTGCTTGACAGGAAGTCCAGGATCCAGCTGCACAGCGAGCTGTTTAAGCCCAGAGCCCGGAGTTTCTCATCAAGCTTGGAGGGCACTATGGTGTTGAATGCTGAGCTGTAGACTACAAATAACATTCTCACATAAGTGTTCTTTTTTTCCAGGTGTGAGAGAGTAGTGTGTATTGTAGATGCAATGGCATCATCAGTGGAGCAGTTGTTGTGGTAAGCAAACTGCAATGGGTCTAGTGATGGAGGCAGCACAGAGCAGATGTAATCTCTGATTAGTCTCTCAAAGCATTTGCTAATGATGGGGGTCAGAGCAACAGACACCAGTCATTTAAGCAAGTGATTTTGGATTGCTTTGGAACAGGCACAATGGTGGACATTTTAAAGTATGTGGGGACAACAGACAAAGAGAGGGAAAGGTTGAAAATGTCCGTAAAAACACCAACCAGTTGGTTCGCGCACGCTCTGATGACACGGCCCGGAATGCCGTCTGGACCTGCGGCTTTGCGGATATTCACCTGTCGGAAGGATCGGGTTACATCCGCTACAGAGACGGAGAGTGAACTAACCTCTGTAGCTTCGGCCGCGAGAGCTCTCTCCGTGAGTGTGGTGTTATTTCCCTCGAAACGAGCATAAAAAGTATTTAGCTCATCCGGGAGAGAGGCAGCGGTGTTCACGGTGGAGTTTTTATTCCCTTTCAAGTCCGTGATGATATTAATTCCCTGCCACATGCTTCTAGAGTTGGTGGTGCTGAACTGCCCTTCAATCTTGTTCCTGTACTGACATTTTGCAGTACTGATAGTTTTTTGGAAGGTATTAACTGTCAGTGCTTCCTGTTTCAGTTTCTGCCTGTAAGCGGGCAGAAGCAGAATGGAAGAGTGGTCCGATTTGCCAAATGGTGGGCGGGGGAGGGATTTGTAGCCGTCCCAGAAGGGAGAGTATCAATGGTCCAAAACCCGGTCCCCTCGTGTGTTAAAACTAATGTGTTGGTGGTATTTTGGTGCGACTGATTGGAAACAGGCTTTATTAAAGTCCCCGGTCACAATGAACACGGCCTCAGGGTGTGCGGTTTCCTGCTTGCTTATAATCCCATACAGTTCCTTGAGTGCCCGGTCTGTGTCGGCTTGTGGCGGGATATACACAGCAGTAATATTGACCGCTGTGAATTCTCTCGGTAGCCAGAATGGTCGACACAGAAGCATGAGAAATTCCAGATCAGGAGAGCAGAAAGACTTGAAAGAATGTACGTTCCTCTGATCACACCAGGATTTGTTGATCATAAACATTCACCACCACCTCTGCTTTTACCTGAGAGGTCTTTCGCTCTGTCCGCTCGGTGCACGGAGAAACCCGCGGGTTCAATGGCTGAGTCTGGAATCTCCGCAGACATCCAAGTTTCCGTAAGGCAGATAATGCAGCAGTCCTTCGTCTCTCGTTGGAAAGAGATCCACGCTCTCAGCTCGCACAGCTTGCTGTCCAGAGACTGAACATTTGCCAGTAGAATACTGGGTAGCGGGGGTCGATTTGCGCGACGCCTTACTCTGATGAGAACGCCGGCTCTGTTTCCCCTATTCCTTTTGCGTTTCCGTGGCCAGACAGCCCAGACGAAGGGCTCCGCTGGTGTGTTTGTAAACAGCGGGTCAGCATTGAGGAATTTGAAGTCCGGTTTACGGTGTGTAATTGCAGAACCAATGTCCAAAAGTGTTTGTCTGTCATAGACAATAAGGCAGACAACATCCAAGATAAAAAACATAAGAATTGTAAACGAAACAAACAAAACACTACAATGTTGTGTCGGAGCTCGCAACGCAGCAGCCATACTCGGCGTCATCTTGAGTCAAAACTGGAGTTCCTACAAAAGGGAACTCAAATCAGAGTTGTTTTTTCTTCTTGAAGCCACAAGCTCTTTGCTTTTTAGGGATACCAATGCACGTATGTATCATGGCCACATCCTCTGTCAAAACTGGATTCAGTGGACAAAGAGAGTGTAAGAATACACAGAATCTAATTAAGAGTGTTGTAATCAGCAAATAATTACATATTGTACATTGTAAATAGAAGCATTGTGACTTCTTAGTTCACAATAAAATAGAAAAGAAACACACATAAAACACCATAATAACAACATTGTTCTGAACATTTAAGATTTTATTCTGCTATATTTAAAGAAGTTAACCCAAAAATGACAATTACTGTATGTATATACAGAATACAATGAAAGTGAATGGTCCTGGGGTTGTCATTCTGCCCAAAATCTAATTTTGTTTTCCACAGAAGAAAGAAAGTCATACAGGTTTGGAATAACATGAGAAAATTATTGTCATTTTGGGGTGATCTATCCCTCTTAATTGTTTCTAGGTGCTACTGTAAATAAAATGAAAAATATCACAGCTCTTTCATATTTGTAATGGCTTCAAATGTCACACAGTAGAGTATGTTTTTAATGATTAAGGCTAGACAAATACAGTATGTTTGGCTACAATAATTAGACTGTAATAGCTGCACAATTATTATTCTGTATGATCCTATTCTTGTGTCTGTATTCGTATATATATATATATATATATATATATATTAGATCACAGCTCTTTTGTATGTTGGAACAGATCATATATGTTTAGGATTCACCTACCAGTGACGTGGTCAATTTGTAAAAGAATTTCAAGAGGGATGGTGTTGTCAAATGTTTTTTTTTTTTTGTTGCATTTTTTGCTTATGGGTTATTGACAAATAAGGTTATCCGAGGTGTTAAAATGAGAAATCTTTTAAAAATCTAGTTTAAAACATTTGTGTAAAGTTTTTAAAAATGTAATATTTCTGTCAAATTTGGTTTCATACATTTTTGAAAACCTTTATAGCATTTTCAAAAAAAAAAAAAAAAAAAAATATATAAAATGTGAATTTTAAAATTGTCATGTGGTGTAACCATCAAGCAAAAATATTATAATAATTTCTTTGCACCTTGAATACATCTGAGTACAAACAACTTCATCATTAATTAAAAAAAAAAAAAATTTGAAAACATTTTTCAAGGTAAAAAATATTTTTTATAAATATTATGATTTTTTGAGTAAAAAAACAAAACAAAAATGTTTTTACAGGGTTCCACCACATGACTTGAACAAAATGTTCCTTTTCATAAAAATGTCAAAATGAATATCAGATGTTTTTTTTAAACTTCATGCACAGTCTTGAGGGTCTAAAGGTGTTATGGTCTGTTTTGTGGGTTTTATGGTCAACATAAAACCCATTCTACACCTAACAGCTGGTTACACCATATGACTTTGATTTGGTGGACAAAAGCATTTTTAAATATGCATCATTTCAATTGTTTCACTGCTACTTTTTTTTTCTTTTAAGAAATAACAATAAAAGATCATTCTGCACTAGTCATGCCAACATTTCTTTTTTCCGGAATTTCAGCTTTTAATGAGACTTTGACTTTTTTTTTACAGTCTCTGGACACCACATGACATTTTTTACTTTAAACCCCAGAAAAATTATCAGTATAACTTTAAACTCAGGAATTGAAAATGCAGTATGCTCATCATAGAAGAGGTATATTCAAGTAAATGGTTTGTGTCAATTGCATTTAATAGATCTGGACAAAAATAAGCGTCATTTCATTGACCCTTACACATTGCCATAATATACACCTGTTTGCCTATGTAATTGTACTTTATGATGAATTTGGTGAAAAGAATCCACGTTATGATCATGAAAAGGGTTTTCTCTATATCGCTCCCTCACAGTCTATTCCATTAACTGAACTAGTAAAGGAAGTTTGGGCTGTTTCTATGAAGGATGCTTAAACAGTGGTGTAAAAAAGTTGTTCTACACACAAACGTGTTTACCGTGAAAATGTATTACGTTAAAAACACGTACATGTTTTGTACACTTGCCATAGCAATATCTTACCCTGGCAGAATATTTCCAAACTGTACAAGTGTCAAGATTTGATTAGAGGATTTCACCTATAGAAATCTGGCAAACTCAAACATGTCGAAATCTAATTTTGACCTGTTAATCTCAGTTATTTAAAGTCTGTTATTTATCAAACAGAGAGAATTAAATATTTTACTTGCATGATTAGTTCCTATTAATACATGACACAACTGATCTAAAGGGGATGCTATTTCTAGCAACAAGGGGGATGGCATTCCCTCGCATCCCCCCTCAACTCGAGCCCTGCCTGTATAACAAGCCACACAATAAATTGCACAATGCTTACTATAAGTTTGGGTCCATCATTGATTTTTGAGGGTAAAAGAGTTTTAAACTTAAGTTTTATTAATATAATTATGTGCAAGAAATTCAATTTGTTGGAAATTTGTTATGAAATTGAAATGTGTAAAACTTATAAATAATTTTTGAGTGAGAGAACAACTCATTCTTTATAATTACTATTTTCCACATTTTGGAATAATAGTTAGGTCATCAAAAGTATAAATGAACACAAATATAAGTATGGGAAATAGGTAGTGACCAAAAAAAATAAATAAAAAAATTGACAAATCAAAACTATCTTTTTCTTTAAATTCTTTAAAGTAGCTGTTTTATGCCTTAAAGCTCTGCAAATTCTGGGCATTCTCTCAACTAACTTCATGAGGATCCACCTGGGATGCTTCTTAAACAGTTGGCTGCATTTCCTTCACTATCTGGTTCAAGTCCTCCATTAAAAAAGTAGTTTTGTAAAGAAATTCATACACAGACACAATTTATCTGTGTTTAATAAACTAATTAGAAGCATATAAGCATAAACCCTAAAGGAATTTACTGGGTTCAGTGCAAGTTAAGCTTAAGATAATTTTGACTCGTCCCTCTTTTTCTTTGAAAAAAGCAAAAAATCAAGGTTACAGTGAGGCACTTTCAATGGAAGTGAATGGGGCCAATTTTTGAAGGGTTTAAAGGCAGAAACGTAAAGCTAATAATTATATAAAAGCACTTACATTAATTTTTCTGTTAAA
The DNA here is from genome assembly GCF_019703515.2 of Myxocyprinus asiaticus. NCBI lineage: Eukaryota > Metazoa > Chordata > Actinopteri > Cypriniformes > Catostomidae > Myxocyprinus > Myxocyprinus asiaticus. The sequence continues at coordinate 34,758,662 of NC_059375.1, forward strand.
ACTCATGTATTATTTGAGCTGTAAAATTGTTTAAATCTTCATTTTTACAGTTTAGGGTTTGATGACATTACATCATCATGGCGACAAAGTTGCAAAATTGGCTATAACTTTACAGAAAAGGTTAGCAAGCGATTTTTTCCACACTAAAATCATGTTAACGCATATTGTTTAAATTTTGTGGCAATACTTTTGAAACAGTGAGTATTTTAATGTTTACGGATTGGCCCCATTCACTTCCATTGTAAGTGCCTCGCTGTAACACGGATGTTTGCTTTTTTTTAAGAAAATGAGGGATGAGTCAAAACTCATTTTTGAGCTAATCATCATTATGCCACAAATGCTGTTAAGTCAGCTTAACTTGTATTGAACCCGGGAATATTCCTTTAAGATACATTTTTTTTTAAGATCAAGAGAAACATAAATACAGTCAAGTGTGTCCAAACGTATGCCTTTATTGCAACAGGTAGATAGAGTACAGGCTTTGAAAAGTGCAAGCCTGCTCCTCCTCCTTTCCCCGGCGCTTACCAATTACGTACAAACTACCACTCCCATGATCCCCCGCTTCGTCAGGCAGGAAGGACGTGTGTTAGCAGGAGCTCACACTGATCCAAGTTAGGAGCTCTCAGCTGCTAGCTTTGGCCCATCATGTAAGTGCCTGCCGAGGTTTCTTTGCAGAGCGCTTGCAGAAATTCCCCCGTTTTCGTTGCGCTTTGCGAGGCGTGCAATTGCAATCCCAGGCTTTGCACGGAGAAGACCGCACACGACGCCCAAAGGATCCGAGTGCATGAAGATCGGGGCTTGTATTTTGCACCTTTGTCGCAAAGCAAGCCCGCTTAAAGCCTCACTGCGAGGGCTAGATGGAGGGAGGGAGCGACAAGGAAGGCAAAGTCTTTTGTGCTTCCCCTTCCCCCAACAACCCGAAAGGGGAGATGTCCGTGCCAAAACCAGGTAAGTACTTTTATATTGAACCGATGCGTGCAAAACCTCTGAAATGCAGCCAGCGTTGCATGCACGGCTTGCAAAGTGCACGGCCGCAGCTTTGTCGTGGCCAATGCATGTTAAAAGTTTGATAGCTGGCGAGGGTCACTTGCATTTCCTGTTTTAATGAATTGCCCTTTTGCTGAGTTTCTATTAAGGCGATGCTCCCCTTATTAGACGCGCGCTTTCAGGCGCTATTTGCATTCTTGTTATGCCAGGATTATTAAAAGATACGCATTCTTTTTCCGTGTTGAGGAACTGCCAAGTGATTGTGCAATAGCAACGGTGTCCGCACCCGATTTATGAACGCGCACGAAGCAAATTTTTTTCTTTCTTTTGAAAAACGTTCGACGTGACGTCATGCTTGTTTCGTTTGCGCTCTGGAGAATAAAATTCGCTCACAGTACTTCTGGCGTTGTTGCATGCGAGGTGCATTCCGGGTTCAATACAAGTTTAGCTCAATAGACAGCATTTGTTGCTCAATTCACACAAACTAATTTCGACTCGTCCCTCGTTGATATATATATATATATATAAACGCATTGGAAGTGAATGGGGCCAATCTTTAAACATTAAAGTACTGACTGTTTCAAAAGCATAGCCACAAGGTGTAAACATCATAAGTGTTAATATGATTTTGGTGTTTTAAAATTGCTTACTAACCTTATATGTGTAAAGTTATATCCAATATTATAACTTTGTTGTCATGACAACATAACACTGGTAAGCCATGTAATTTGGTAAACACTGTAACACCGGTAAATTCCTGATTTCGTCACACTAAAATCATGTGAGCACGTGTAATGTTTACGTCTTGTAGCAATACTTTTGAAACCATGTGTATTTTCATGTTTATGGACTGGCCCCATTTACTTCCATTATTTGTAAGACAACAGTAACTGAGATTTTTTTTACTTTTTATTTCTTAAATAAATGGAGTTTAAATACTTTTTGTGGTAATCAACATCATGCCACATTATGTTGATTGAGCTTAACTTGTGTTTAACCCAGAATATTCCTTTAAATAACATTAAACTTTCCCCGACGGTCATGTCTGCATGTGCAATGGGGAAACATGGCCCTGACGGCCTGGTTGCGTGCCATGTTTAGCAGATAGAGCAGAAAGATGACGCTGAACTTCAGACATTTTTTATTAGTTGCCTGTTCTTGTTGTCCCCGTCCATGGGTGTAATGGAAAATCATTTGGACGCTCTGTCATGCAAGCTTTGTTCCAGCAGTAATACATAGGTAGAGGTTGCAAAAATAAAGAGCTAAATATACTTTTGTTGCCATCGTCTGGTCTTGCAAACAGTTCAAGGAACAGGGTTCAAATGTGCTTTTAAACCCCAAGTCTCCACGCAAAAGATGCAGGAAATTTTAAACTGCAAAAGACATCTGTCACCCCATAAATGCAAGATTAAGCTTTTTTTTTTACTTTTTTAATGAGCAATTAAAAGCAATGGTAGAATTACACTCCAAAGAGCCTTTGCAACATCTAATGTCCCTGTTTTTTCATGGAAGAACAATATAGAATCTTTGTGTGAGGTTTCTCACACCTTGGGCCAAATTTACGCACATGCACAAGCTTAAATCAATGCAATGGCAGCTGCTGTTATTTTTTGCTTCTGCAACACTGGGGGGCCTTTCCGATCCATGCGGTGATCACAGCCACCTCGTCAATGTCATGAGGCTAATTGCAATATGAGAGAGTTGAAACTCTGAGAATAGAACACTCATGATCATATATTTGTAAGTGTGGTGTAAGATTGTGTGATGATGATGAGGTGATATTTTTTCAGTGTTGAAAGAGCAGTAATTATGTTATGTAACAGTGACACACCTGATGTACATTTGAGGAACTAAATCCCTGTGATTCCACCCCTCTGTCATGCAAACAAACAGAGCATGAGAAGCAGGGAGGGTGCAGGTAGTGGATTGTGAAGGGCAACATTTAATTCCTAGTGCAAACTATACAACTCAAGCTCGTCTCGTTTGATGTTTTGAGGTGGCAACTGGTCTACGACGATAGTGTAGTGTGTGCACTCCTGCAACACTCCCAGACTAGTCGCAGGTGCTACGACAGATTTCAAACCAGCTTAATATCTAGATGTCATGTCGTCAGGTGTGTGCACTGTCCCGATGAGCGAGAGACCGACAATGAGCCAAAGTTTGTGTATGAATTTTTTTAGCATAATTTTAAGATGTGTTTGGCTGATCCGTTTAAAACGGGACGATGCTTAAAACAGCTGTAATGGGGTCCAAAATGTGCTGATTTAAATGGAAATAACCAATTGATTGGAAAATGTTAAAAAGCAAACGCATGTTCACGCACAAACTTCACAATCTTCATTTTGTCAACATGCAGGTACACAGATATGAGAAGCACACAAATTAGAAGCTCAGTTAAGGTACTACACTTAAAAAAAAAAAAAAAAAAAAAAATGAATTCTTTTCTAAACGTTATGTTTGCGTATAATTAAGAGAAACTGTGCGCCTGTTTTTAGCACTTTTTTTTTTTGCGTTTTATTGTCATTCTGTAATATATGTAATGATTAATACATGTGAAATCAAAGACTCTCCGCTCAAAAACCGAACACAAGTGGTCAATAGAGACTACGTGGTGTAACATTGATGTGTCTCGCTTGTACACTTGTGATCAAATATCTCAAAATGCATCTTTATACCAGCTGTACACAGGGCCTCAGTCGGGGACGAATGGTCGTGTAGTTTATAAGCCCCATTTGTGATCAGTTTTGTAGTGTGTGCACCAGCACGGCGGAAAACAAGAGTCTCAGGGCGCCGACTACAAGTTTTGTGTGTGCTTGGCTTAAAGTGCTCCTTAAACAGTGTATAGGCGGCGCATGTTATTGCATGATAGTCCATCCAGTTTTAACAGAAACCTAATTTGGTCTATGGGGCCCAATTAAAGCATGCAATTTTGTATAAATGTATGGATTTTTCAAATGTTCACTTAAATTGTTGATTTGTGCAATGCTGCATGTAATGCATGTTTTATTTACATGCATTGTAGTTGCTGATGCATGCAACAGTGCTTTTAATGTATGGATTTAAAATGAAAAAAAGGCATTTTAGTTGGTGATTACTGATACACCACTTAATGTATGGATTGTTTTTTTAAAGATGCTGTTTAGTTGGTGATTACTGCAACGCTGCTTTTAATGTATGGATTTTTTTTTACATGCATGCAGCACTGTATTTAATGTATAGTTTTGTTACATGCATTTTATTTTTAGATGCATGCAATACTGTATTTATTGCATGGATTTTTTTTCTTTTTATACATAGATTATAGTTTTTGTTGGAAAAGTTGTCTTAATTGTATGGGTCAATAACATTTATGGTTTGAATTTTCTGGACCATATATGTGTTTTGTTGTGTTATACAGGTTGCAGTTTTTTTTTTTGTGTGTGTGCAAATACCTTTAAGCTTTATAACTCTCTATGAAAACTGAAAGTGTGATTCCAGAGCTGATTTGAAACAAGTAGGACTACATTGCATAGTGTGAGGGGATGGAAGGAGACAGTTTAAGTGTTGGCAACAGTTTTTTCTGAGCTGGGAGCGATCCCTAGGACAAGCAGTCCCCTCGTATCAGTGGGGGTTTATGTTGCGCTTGTTGGCCTCTGGTTCTCTGTTTGCACTGCTGCTGTGGATGAGTTGTTCCACTGTGTGCCCTACTCTGGCCCCAGCGGTGCACACAGCAAGTCGCTCTCCCTGCCATGCCTTTACCCTGCACCTGGGCTTGCTGCTATGCAGCATGCAGCCACCATGCACTAGGGCTGCGTGATTATGACAAAAATCGTAATTGTCTATTATATCCCATGACATTGCAATTGCGACTAATTTTTATTAACAGAATTTACATTAAATGCTCATTTTTATTTGGGGTATCTGTATGGCATATTCTTTATGTAGGCCACACTTTGAAAACCGTAAACTGTGTTCCTGAATTCTTCTTTAAATCATTAACTTCACGTTGTCCCTTTAAGCAGTATTAATAACAAAAATGCTCCACTGCTGCAAAAATGTTTTGATGCAAAAATTGTGATGCAAAGGCAGTAGACTTTAATGGAATGCTGTAATTGACACTTTTTGCGATTTGTTAATTTTGGCAGCTGTAATTGTATTCTTGATTAAATGTACAGCTCTGCCGTTGTCATACTCAATTGTTACGTTTGTCATGCTAACAGACCCTGTGTGCTCCAGTCGCAGAGGTACTAAATCCCCCATTTTGACGGCACAATTGTTGGTGACCGTCCGACCTTGCTGTGTTATTTTGGTGCAATAGCAGAGGGATTGTTGCAAGCATTGTGCAGCTGATCCCCCCAACCTTTCACCATTTGGATGTGTGCATTGAGAGGACACCCATACCGGCCCTTCTCTCTAGTATGCTTTCACATTCATGTATGCATGCACGCATGCCTGCATGCTGAAAATCAAGGCATGGAATCCACAATGAATGGTTGCATGCAAATGAACAGGTTTGGGCCCAGGGCTGCAGAATTTATCGAATACATTTTCAATATTACAAGTTACAGCTTTCCATTTAGGTCTGCTTCTATTGTTTCAAGTTTTATTGGTCACATACATAACCATACACAATACGACATGTAGTGAATTTCTTGGTACGACTTTTCTCCGCACAGTTTACGAAAAAAAAAAAATATATATAGAGAGAGAGAGAGAGAGGAAATAGAAGTAAAAAACACAATTTACAACACAATAAAATGCAAAATAAAATAGGAGAAAGAAGAAATATATACTGTATGTACAAAGGATGCATCTGAATATGAAATGGTGCATAATGACAGATGTAGAGGTAGTAGTAGCAACAGTTTGACTGGCAATATGTACATTGTGCAAGGTAAAGTGCGAATGTGCAGTAATGTTGACCTGCAACAGGCTGATGTTATAGAGGTGATGTTGCAGATGTATAATAATGATAATATATATATGATAATGCAGAGTGTAATATTGCATCAACATTTTCTATTTACATGTTTTTTTGCAGCGGTTGAGCATTGTAACTTATCACACAAATGTCTTTTGCTCGTAGGGCTGAACGGTTTAACCAAAATAACATTGAAATTGTGATATGACCCAGTGCGATTTTCAAAAACCACGAGGGCTGAGATTTAATTAAATAAATAGTCTTGACGCGCTGGCTGCTATGCTGCGCCTATGTGCATGGCTGTTTTGTCTGTAGTGTGTAGCGCTTTCTTATATGCAACGGGATCATTGTATTACACGTGGTTTCAGAGTGGTTCTGTGCTCCACACACACAAACTATCTATCTGGTGCCCTGAGTGACAGATGTGCTCTGAGTTTGGTTAGGTGTGCTATCGAGCGCATTATTTAAAGGGGCCTAGATATACTTTAATTTCACATTTGTGTAATACACATTTAAAATAATCCCTTGAGAGCGGGGATTTTTTTTTTTTTTTTTTTTTACAGCAAGGCAGATGAGAGTATTTCATTGCATTAAAAGGCTGTTGTCAACTCATCTTCAAACAACAGAAAACTTCCGTCCCTTCAGTTTTCAAAATAAAAGCTTCTACCAAAATTGGTTTTGAAAAAAGGCTTAAGTGTTTACCGGGACTGCATATTAATTTAAGAAATTATTAAAGAAAGAAATTACTATTAAATAATAATTATAATATTTATAATGATAATTATTATTATACAATAATATATTTCTATAATAATTTTTTAACATGCAAAAATATAATATTCAAGTTGACTGGGTTTCAAAAAAATCATGATGAAAAGTGAATTGACCCTTTCACAAATTGGACAAGTGTGAACACCCTTTCTAGAACAGTATTTCTGGTTGGCAGTAAAGCATGGGCAAAACATGGTTTCATTTTGGTTAAAAGGAATCACATGTTTTTTGTTTATCATATCGCAGTTCAAATCGCAATATTTTCCAAAATGATCGTTCTTAGATTTTTGTCCAAATCGTTCAGCCCTTGTTGCTCGCTTTCGGTGTATAATTTATTAAAAATATGAAAAACAGTTTTGGTTTTCATGCAGCTAATGTGAAGTTCACCATTTAAGCAGTTGTTTTGGATCCATAGTTTGGATGTGTAGTTCACATAGAATGTGGCATGCAGATGCCCTGCAAAAAATAAGTGTTTTAATGTAAATTCTACTAATGGAAATTAATCGCAATTACAGCATCAGGAGAAATAATCAACAATTATGTTTGCATGCTGCAAATCAGGACATGGAATCCATGCTGGATGGTTGCATGCAAATTCCAGTATGCAAGTCAAATAGTTTGCACCCCAGTCTGTATGGCTAATGCATTGCATTGGTTCTTATAAGCAAATAAGCTATGTTAAATAGGGCACAGATCTGACAACACTGGGAGTGTCTTTCTGCTGAATCGCTTGGGAGTGACCATCATGACTATTGGCTCTTGGTAGGCCCGTGAAGAAGACCCTCTCTGTCTGTCTTTTTGTTTTCTCTCTCTGTCTCTCTCTCTCTCTGTCTCTCTCTTCTGTGGGTTGTGAGCTATGTTGGGTCGCAGGAACTGCAGCCTGGCATTGATCCATTTTATTGCAGACTTCTGAATAATTGACCACATTTAGGGTTTTCTCTTGAAGGCAGCCTGGGTGTCTCTTACCATAGCATTACCAGCAACAGTATTACTTTCCCCACAAAGGACAACCTTTGCTTATTATTAAATTGATTTCTCAAACGCTTCAATCTATTTGTATCCCTTGAACATTCTTGTTAGGGTTTGTTGTAAGCCCCTAAAGTTCTAGGCCTCTCACGATTATTATCGTCTGATCATGGTTATTTTCTCTAACCACGGAATTTGAGATTATTGTGCACTTCAAATTCAATTTCATTTTAATGCCCAAATAAGGGAATTTTAAGCAAATATATAAATGCCATTTGTGTGTCATTCAGTTGAACTCCGAGCATCACTGAGCCACACCTTATTTATAAATATTTTAAAAACATTATTTTTCATGTCATTCATATAGTTTTAAAGCCTTAAAAGGAAGTCATATATATTTATTTTATTAGTAAAATATGTAAAAAAAGACTTGAGGTGAATAAAGCACAAATAATTAATTGTGAAAGCCCTAAAAGAGACAATTAATCGTCATAATTGCAATTATTTGTTTGACAATTAATCGTCAGCCAAGTTTCATAATCGTGACAGCCCTAAGTATTAAACTTCTGCAATTAATTCAGCCAGGAATGCTTAATGTACTGACTGAAACTTTTTATTAACAAAATCAGCCTTAGATGTACAATCTTTTTTGTTTTATTGTAAACTTTATACGTGATTAGAAATGTAAGGTAAAAAACTATTGACTTTGGATATTGATAGAATGTTTAAGGGATAGTTCACCCAAAACTGAAAAATGTGACATTTACTCATTACTGGAACAAACCAACCCTGTACGGACACATTGGAAAAAGAATCGACATTGGCTATTACTTTTTTTTTTTTTTTTTTTATTCGCCAAACGTTTGACGACATGCAAGCGTAATGCAACTGAAAAAGATTTTAAGCAAACCGGGAAGGGGGCATCTTGACATATGATGGAGTACTGTGCAAAAGTCTTACTGGCGAGTGAAATCTGAATATTTACTAGCCACCGGCTAAAACCAGAATTTTTTTTGATGTATAGCGTGAAAGACAGTTGCATGTGCGAGTGATTACTCGCAATGTAGAGGGCTGCAAATGGAGATGTTGGCCATGCAGGAAATAATCTCCTTCTGCAAATGACAAGACTAATTCACTCATGGGTGCAAAATGCTCTGTAGCATGCAGGTCTGTATTCGAATTAACTCTTAGGGAAAAGAATATGGTTTTATTAAGGTCTTTCAGATTGCATAATGAAGCTCATAAGATTCAGTGCGCTCTGCTGCATTCTGTGGAAGTACAGCCTGTTTAATTTTCACCTATATCAGTAACTGAAATGAAAATTGTGCGACACTGAGCAGAAGACAAACCAGTTTCAGTGGTGGTTTCTAATGGCCCCTTTTTTGCCATTAACACATCTGTTTGGTTTTCAAATTGGTGCATCTCCCAACCAATTATGTTAAGTGCAAAATAAAAGATACTACATCATATGCTGACTACTGAGTGTGACTGAGGCAGTTTTCATGGAAAAAATCAGAGCAGCGATTGAGTGTTAACAGGTTGATTTCTCCACACACCGGTAGTACTTTACCTTGCTCTAATAGAGCTGTTCAGGTTGTAATCCAAAAACCTGGAAGAGAATTTGCCATGGGTTCCCTCTGGATTTTCCCATGGGGTTTTTCAACTTATGAGTGAATTAAGATATGTGGTAAACAACATTACTTGACGATATGTGGATATTTTGTTCTGCAACATATATTGCACTCTGTCATACCTCTAACGTGAATTTTGAAGCCGTATTGAATTGCGTACACACGCAATTGAATTGAAGTTGTAAAAAGACACACGGTGACTTAAAAATTCACATTTGTGGTAAAATCCTTTGAGGCTTTTTTAAAATGGGGCCAGTGTTCTCTTTAAGAAAACCGACTGTGCTGTAAAGAGCGATTGTAAATGAACACATTAACGAGAGAGTACTCAAAGCTTCTTTACCTCATTTAAATATGTTATTTGTTTTTGATCAACAGTTGACTGTAAAGGGGGGCCTGGGTAGCTCAGCAAGTATTGACGCTGACTGCCACCCCTGGAGTCACGAGTTCGAATCCAGGGTGTGCTGAGTAACTCCAGCCAGGTCCCCTAAGCAACCAAATTTGCCCGGTTGCTAGGGAGGGTAGAGTTACATGGGGTAACCTCCTCGTGGCTGTGATTAGTGGTTCTCGCTCTCAATGGGGAGCGTGGTAAGTTGTGCGTGGATCGCGGAGAGTAGCATGACCCTCCACATGCTGGGAGTCTCCGTGGTGTCATGCACAGCGAGCCATGTGATAAGATGCGTGGATTGAATCTCTCAGAAGTGGAGGCAACTGAGACTTATCCTCCGCCACCCAGATTAAGGCGAGTAACCGTGCCACCACGAGGACCTACTACGTAGTGGGAATTGGGCATTCCAAATTGGGAGGAAAGGGATTAAAAAAAAAAAAAAAAGGTCTGTACTGCTCTGTAGGTCCGTACAGTGCAATTGAATGGTGGCCAGAAATTTGAAGGTCCAAAAAGCATATAAAGGCAGCATAAAAGTAATTCATAAAACTTCAGTGGTTAAATCCATACATGTATCTTCAGAAGCGATATGATAGGTGTGGGTGAGAAACAGATCAATATCTAAGTCCTTTTTTACTATAAATTCTCCTCTTCCCAGAAGGTGGCTATGCATGAAGAATGGGAATCGCCAAAAGCAAAAGAAGAAGAATGTGGAACTGAAAGTAAAGATTTATAGTAAAAAAGAACTTGAATATTGATCTGTTTCTCACCCACACCTATCATATAGCTTCTGAAGACATGGATTTAACCACTGGAGTCATATGGGTTAAATTTATGCAGCCTTTATGTGCTTTTTGGAGATTCAAAGTTCTGGTCACCATTCACTTGCATTGTACTGTATGGATCAGCTGAGATATTCTTCTTAAAAACTATGTTTTCAGCAGAAGAGAGACATTCATACACATCTGGTATGGCATGAGGGTGAGTAAATGATGGGAGAATTTTCATTTTTGGGTGAATTATCCCTTTAAAAGAGACTTTATTCAATGACAAATCGATTGTGTGGATCTTTTTCTTTTTTGTTTTATACACATCACACGGAATGAGTCAAATCAAATTTTTACTCTCAAGACACAGTGAAAGGATGCTAAACATCTTGACATTTAATTTAAATTGATCTAATTGAAAAATGTCAGAGTGTGCTTTGCGTGGTGGGAAGCTTTTATCCGTTTCTAGCTAAAGATGTCATGTCAATCTCTGCTCTGCCTCTGTCAGTTGGTGTCTTTTTACTACAGGATGCACACTGAGATGCAATGATGACATCAGTTCTAAAGCAGTGCCCCCAGCTGCTGTAACCAAAAGGGTCTGCCATCTTTGGAAGTATAGAGTGTCTTACAAACTGCCAGTGCAGTCAGAGGGGCCAAACAGCCGGCAGCTCGAGAGAAGTTATTTTTATTTCGCCCTCTCTCTCTCTTTCTCTCACCGGCCCTCCTCCGGGTCCCTGAAATTCCATCAAAGAACTTTTGGGATTGTTGGAATTCTGGGCAAAGTGTGTGAGTGGAATTGTGCAGGACTAGAAGTGGCTGACTTGGTTCTCTGGACTGCAGACATGTTGACCCCCTGGGCAGACTACCACCAGTAGAGAAATCTACAACAAGAAATTTCAGACATGAACTGGGGTTGATCAAGTTCATATTACACTATAGTGGGAAACTCTGTGGCAATTGTCCCTGCATGGATTCACACAGCAAGTGGTCACCTGAGCCTAAGAATTTAGCATTGTTTTTTCCTATCTATATTGAAGGCTTTTGCGAGCATGTTTGACATACCTGAACACATGTGCTTTTCATTACCCTAGAAGGCTGAGATCAGCAAAAAAGCTGGGTGAATAGGTTTGTGAGTGTGTTCTTCAGTTGTTCAACCATGTTGAGTCAACTGAAAACCACTTGGCCTTTATACTTTAATTGTAATAATCGAACAATATAAAAATTGAATTGTTGCAAAATCAGCTGTCCAAATATTGCCTTATGAAGTTGACACAGTTTTCTCTCCGCAATTGTTGAACAAAACCTTTGTTTTCTGCCAGTTCTGCATGATTATGTAATCTATTTATCTTTTTTTGGGTTTTCTCATTCTCTGAGTCTCCATATGCAAGCACTTGCACATGTACTGGTATCGTGTTGTACTGAGCTTTACTGCCATGGGAACAGTGTTTTTTTTGGTCAGCCCTGGTTTTGGACTATAGGGCTGGGCAATATAGCAATTACTAGACAATTACTAATGCAAAAATTAGTCAATTAAAAATGTTAGGCTATGTGTCTACTAACTAAAACACAGTAAAACATCCGGGACACGTTTTCTACACAGTGTTTTTTAAAAAAAACAAAACTTTTTTTTATGTACATAAGTATCATTTTCATTTATATCTGCCCAAAAATATGCAAACTAATTTTGAGTCAGAGTTTTGAATCATTTCATTGAAACAGACAGTTTTAACTGATTTAGGGAAAAAATTATTTCTACTGAACTAACATTTTTCTATATTCGGCATCGTCTGATAAATTTTCCCATTTGGCCTATTAGTTTCTTAAGCCGCGAGGGCGCCAAGAATCACCTGCTTGCAGCCAAAGTAGCCGTTGGAGACATGTAAACAACCAATCACAGTTTGTTTTGTTGTTACTTGCCATCGTTTTACTACAATAATAGACGTGCAACAACAACTCATTTAAGCAGCGTTCACACTGCCAATGACAAGCAGCGACAAAACGACTTCGTCTCATTCATTTTCAGTGAGAGCTGGCAACTTCCGGCGACACGAGCGGCGGCGTCCGGGTGTGGGCGTGTCCAGCGACGCGACAAAGTACATTCAGTACGAGAGAAGATGGTAGAGCTCACGTGATCCTTCTCCCTCTCAGTTCCTGCAGTGACGGAAAGATGGAGGAAAGGACTCTCCATACACACCACTAGTGACTTAACCGCCAGCCACTGGCGACATGTAGCGACAAAGTGTGAACGCAGCTTTAAACCGTCTGCATATCAGAGCTACGACAGACACGTATGAGCTCATAATGTTAAAGTGCTCACCTGTTTCATTCTCCCTCTCTCTCCTCAAAAGTTTCCTGTTACTTTTAACTGTCCTGGCTAAGGGTGGGCGATATGACCAAAATTTTATATCACGATATAGTTACATTTTTTGGAAAAAATCTATACAAATTATTAAATATATTATAATACCTACTTTTGAAAAATCCAGTCATTTCATTAAATACTTTATAAATTAGAACTACTTCCTCTTAGATCATTTTCTTTATTTCGATCTTGACAAACATAGAGTAAAAAAAATAAAAAATAAAATAAAACACAATTGGTGGTAATCAAAAAGTGGTAATCAACCTTACCACAGTGCTAAATTTCACATTTCAGTCTGATGTTGTTGATTACTATTATTATTCTAAAACTTTCCTCAAGAAACTTGACATCTTCTGAAAGCAGTGCATCAAAGGAAATAATTCATGAGTAAAAAAATATCATTCCTATCCTTGATAAAAGAAAAAACGCTTAATTAAGCTCTTAAGTAATCTCTGTAGAGAATATTTGAATATCTGAAAGCAAAGCCAGTTTTCGTAATATCTAACATTCTAACTGAATTTTGTTAAGGGTGATGATGTGGTTAAAAAAATCCACATGACAGATGACAAAATTTGTGGCACATGACACATTGTTTAGCTGTTTTCCTCATCAGTGTTGGTTAGAATGTCAGGCTCTCTCACCATTTGAGACTTTGACTTGCTCCATAGCGCTTTAAGGTAAAACACTCAAAACTCAGAGTTCAAATAGGTCACGCAAGTTTTGAAGTTGTGCCGTGATAGAGAGAAACCAGATTGAGTAGAGCCAGTTATCACACACACTCTACGATCTCCTGTCTGTGGTGCGCAATCTGGAAGCCTGTTGGAGTGAACTCGCGCGTGACAATCACGTTATAAATAGCTGCGTGTGTGAGATGAGAAGCATATTTAGAACGTGAGAAGTATTTCATTGAATTTACTTTGGCGGCCCAAAATTTCACTTGGGCGGCTGCTGAAAAATTGTCAGTACCTGGAAAAACCCTGTTTCTTCAATTCTCTCAGTCTCACGTGAAGTCGCCCCGCCTTCTCAATTTCTCCGACAGAATGTGTGCCACGTACGTGTTACTTAAATAGAATGAGGTGCAAATTTCTTGCCACGCGGTGGTGATTTTGCATTACCGCGATAAAGACGGTAATCCAAAATGTATACCTGCTGCCAAATTTCTATCGGTTTATCATGTCTACTGGTATATCGCCCACCCCTAGTCTTGGCTAATTATATAAAGGCAAATATCAATAAAACTTATACCATATACCGTCTAAAAATATGCGGATATCTCATTTAAACAAATTTAATTCACAAACCTCAAAACTTGTGCAAATACAACGTGCTGTGGAGCGGTCATATTTCTTCCTCGAAAGCTTGTATTCTGTCATCCTCTTCAAATGTTCCCTGTGACTTTGAACTTTCTTTTCTAAGGCAAATATCATACTTCTATCATATACCGTCTGCAAATATGCGGTTATCTCATTTAAACAGATGTAATTCAGGAACCTCATGAAAATCCAGCATTTTGTATTGTCATGTTGAGCGCTCATAATATCTTCCTCTGAACTGAAGTGCATGTTCTGTTAGCCTGGATCAAAACTCAGTTCCTCTGATTTACGGAAGTTACACTGAATAAATATAGTGCCAAATAAGAGCTGCTTTTTTAATTGTATTTTTTAGCAATTTTATAGTTTTGATATATCGGCCCATCGGCCACCCTGCTCTCTGGATATCAGCATTGGCCATCAAAAAAACAATATCGGTTGACCTCTACTGAAGTGTAATTTCTGCGACACTAGCACCACCGAACGGAATTGCAAAACATTTTTCAAAACAGCTTTCTGAATACACCCTCGTCCTCAGTTGTTCAAAAAGTCAGATAGTCCAGCCATTGGTTGAGTAACATAATTGGGGCAGGTCACTCAAAACAAACACAGGAAATTTTATAGCGTCACACAGACACATTGTTTACAGTTTTCCAGACAATTAACCTGCTGGGATAGAAGTGTTTTAACACTGGAAAAAGTTGTAACTAAAAATTAATAACTAGAAAATATTTCAGCTTTAAATCAGAAACATTATAAAATGCACTCATGCTCGCGAGACCAGGAAGATTGTTAAACTAAGCTAACGCCATTCTTTGGGAAATTTGTTGGCCAAATTAAAAGCACAATCATTGTGATATTGGATTTAGTAATAATAATAAAAAACATGGTTGTAAAGTTGTGCAGTCGTTCTGTTGAATAAGAAATCTTATCTCGGCTATGCAAATAATTGTGTGTTCAAGGGGAGGATGTCTTTGAAAACAGGGTATATTTATGTAAAGAAAAGAACATTCATGTTAATATGTAAGGATGTGTTTAGTTCTTGATGGTGCAGTTGGTAATTTTCATGGTGGGTTCTGTGTGGATGAAAGAGGTTCTCCAGTCTGTTGAACACGCCGCTACATGTCCTGGCAGCTAGAGGTGTCTCTGTTTTCTCTTCACTCTCTCTGTCTGTGTACCCCTGCATAGTCTAAAGGTACATTCACACACAGTACGTTAACATGCACTTAAAGAGTTATTTTTCAGTAAGCACTGCAGTCACTTAATAGACCGGGATAATGCAAATGTAGCTCAGCTTCGTCCAGCATGTGTACATCTTAGGCTAGTTGTACCACAATTGGCCTTGGCGTTATGCACAAGGCATTGTGTCATGTATACTTGGACAGACTAATGAGGATTTTAGCACAACTATGCAAAAAAAAAAAAAAAAAAAAAACCGTTCGGTTTCATTGAAAAGTTCTGTTGGGAACCAAAAATGGTTCTTCTATGGCATTGGTGCGAACCCCCCATTTTGGAACTTTTATCTTTAAGATTGTAAAAAGATTGAACAGGAAAAGAACTAACTGTGTTACAGACGTGAAAAAAAAATACCCGCTGTGAAATCACTTACAAAAATCAAGAGTTCGTGGCAAAAAATGGCAAACTTGCTGCGAATTCGCCACTGATTATTTTCACATTCAAATGAGCTTTGCGGCATACTTACTGTGAATTGTCCATTGTTGCCAAAGGTTTGCTGCAGGTTCACCACTACTGGTGAAGAGCTGCAAACTTCTGGCAAACATTTGCGGTGAATCACAAGCTCATTTGAATGTGAAAATATTGAGTGGCAAGTTTGCAGCAAATTTGTCAAGAACTCTCGATTTTTGTAAGGGACCTGCTGACTTTGACATCTGACCTGTATGGTAACCATTAAGGCTGCACGATAGATTGCATTAGTGGTGCTGTAAGCGATTTTAGACGTTCTAACTTCCACGAGACTGAGCCGTTTAATTAGCCACACCCCCTCTTTCCAAAACCCTGCACATCAAAGATACCGTTAAGACTGATGCCGATCAAAAGAGCTACGTCCCACGTTTTTTTTTTTTTTAAACACAACAGTAGCAAAATAGCACCATCAATGGACAACTATTTTGAATCTGAATATGGTATTAATCCTCAATGATCCGCTTAAAACATTGAGAGAACGTGCATAATGATTGACAGGCAGAAAGTGACAAAGACCGCGGGCCACAGTCACATTTTTGTTTGCTGTTTACAGAGTTTAGTGCTGCCACAGAGACCGGTGAGATATCTCTGGACACATAATTCAGTGATATCTTTCAGGTGTAGGAACATTTTCTGCATACCATTCCATAAAAAAAGATTGAAATCGCAATTGGACCCTGGGAAATTACTAAACCACGAATGGCTGCATTTTAAAATCTGACAGTCTGTTTTCGCCACTTTAGTCTGCACTGTGTGAGCATGAGGCACCCTCTAGTGAGTATGTGCGGTATGCACTGAGCAGCGCAGCAATATGAAATGATAAATGGTTTTCATTACATTTCAGCTTGCAAAGTTTTTCTAAATGAGCACTTCCCAAATGTTGGCTTTAGATGCTGTACACTTGAAACACGTCACAGATCAAAGCAATATTTAGCGATCTATCTGAGATATCATGGTAAAAGGAGTGGTTGATGTTTGATTCTCCCATTTATAGCCTATCCATCTAGTTTGATATGAGGCACCCGCAACTGTCACGTAAATAATGCTTTATCATGAGTATTTAAAGAAAGGAGACCGTTTTGTTAGTCAACATGCGCACAATGTCTTTTTCGTTTTGCTCGTAAATACATGGTATGGGTTTCTGAACGCTGTTTCATCTTGACTTTAAACATGTTCTGATCGACTGTGATTTTTGTTGCATCGCACCTGGTCAGGACACAATGCTAGAGACCCATCTCTACCAACATGATCACATGGGAAGTCGGTATGTTGTTACTGAATGTTCCAGTACCCTTACATTAGCCCCATTCTGCCAAGCTACTGACAAAATCCGCTGTTCGGCCAGATAACCTAGTTACTGTGTTGAACGCTGGGATAATTGCGAAATTAATCAGCAGCACTTGTTATATTCATAGTACTTGAAGTGGCTGTTAATGCTTATGCAATAATTTTGTCACTTAGTCACTCAACCTTTTCCCTATATTGCTGATCTGATGAATATGAAGAAGGCTATTGGGTGTCGACCCTAATGTGTCAGCATGTGCATTTTTTTTATTTTTTTATTAAGGCTTTAAACATAGAAAATCGCTCAAGTCGGTTGCTGGGGAGTGATTTGTAGTTGTGGCATTATTTTGGCAGTGTTGACAATTGATGCGCTCTGCAGGCACTGTGGCACACAATCATTTTGTGGTTTTGTACCATCACTTTAAAAGGATTTGAAGTCCTTGGTGATTTTTTTTGAGTGTCAGCTTTCTGTTGCTATTGTTGTGTGTGTAAATGCAGGTGGGAGTGGCTCAGAGCAACTCTTTTGCAGGTGACAGTAGTGTAACAGACTATAGCCTACTACATGGCTGACATAATAAACAATTCCCTTCTAGTGCTGAGGCAGTAAATCTGTATAGCTGCTCAGAACGATGTGTACTTTATTGTATGTGACAATATGGGAAGTGTCTCTGTTTATATTTCCTGTCTGTGGGTTGTGGTGTGGTCAGCAACATTTCAAAACCACACCTTGTTCTTGCAGAGTTTTTGAGGGTGTAGTTATACTAGAATCTGTGTGTGGAGCCAATAGTCTTTTGTTAAAAGATTTATGTCTCCAGCATCCCAGGTATAACTTGGTGTGTATTGCAATTGCATACACAAGGGTAAGAATGATCTCCTTTCAGTTCAGTGGTTGTATTATATTCCGGGTTCAATACAAGTTGAGCTCAATCGACAGCATTGGTGGCATAATGTTGATTACCACAAAAATAATTTAGACTCATCCATTCTTTTCTTTAAAAAAACAAAACAAAATCGAGGTTGCAGTGAGGCACTTACAATGGAAGTGAATAGGGCCAATTTTTGGAGGGTTTAAAGGCAGAAATGTGAAGCTTATAATTTTATAAAAGCACTTACATTCATTCATTCTGTTAAAACTCGTGTATTATTTGAGCTGTGAAGTTATTTAATTAATAATTTTTACAGATGTTTTAGGGTTTGTTGACTACATCATCATGGCAATTAAGTTGTAAAATTGGCTATAGAGTTGTTCAGTCGTGACGTCAATTTGTAGGCGAACCCGGAAGTCTTATTCACCATTGGTTCCCTCTGGATTTTCCTATGGGTTTTTATAATGGGGTTTTTGAACTTATGAGTAAAATAAGGTCTGTGGTAAACACTACTTGATAATACGTGAATGTTTTGTTCTGCAACATAAATCACACACAGTCATACCTCAAACATGAATTTTGAAGCCGAATTGAGTTATATCCTTTTTTTTTTTTTTTTTTTTTTTTTAAATGCACTGCGGCTTCAAAATTATTTTACTCATAAGTTCAAAAAACTCACAGGAAAATCCAGAGCGAACCCATGGCGAAATCTCTTTTGGGTTTTTGGACTACAAGCTGAACAGCTCTATTACTTTACACAGAAAAGTTTAGTAAGTGATTTTATCACACTCAAATCATGTTAACACAAATATTGTTTACATTTTGTGGCTATACTTTTGAAACCATGTGTATTTTAACGTTTATGGACTGGCTCCATTCGCTTCCATTGTAAGTGCATCACTAACCCAGATTTTTGCTTTTTTTTTAAAGAAAAGTATGGACGAGTCTGAATACATTTTTGGTAATCACCATTAAGTTGATTGTGCTTAATTTGTATTAAACCTGGATTATTCCCTTAATATGCAACCTATAGACACAAATTGTGGAATTTCAAACATTAATATCAAATAATATTTTTAGAAATACCCCATATGTTCTATGATAATGTTTATGGGTAATTCATACTGGGGGGAAAAAAAAAAAAAGAGCATTTTAAAAACCTACACTAAAAGCAGTTAGATGAATTTCTTTGAATTCCATTCCATTTTACTTCTATGTCCTTTAATTCAAATTAAATTTTGAATTCAATTCAAATTCAGGAATCGAATTGGCATTCTCAATTAAATTCTGAAAGGCGCACAACTCTGGCACACACACTGAACTCCTTCAGCACAAGTTATACTTATTGTTTGCATTCAGCAGAGTGCAATCAGATAGGTGTGGGTGTGTTGTGGGCTGCTCACGTGCCATCAGGTATGTGGATTGCACCACTCAGGTGTCACTCATGAAGGGTCACTTCCGTGGCAGTAGCGCTTGTTGGAGCAGCTCCGATCTGCTCCAGATGGAGAGAATGCACCTGGCCCTGTTGTCTCGACTGCCTCATTCACACGTGTACTCTCTCTCCTCGCACTCTCTCGCTCTCTTGCATTTACTCAGCCAGGATCTGGAGTCTCTTGCGCTGTCTGACTGTAAGTGCTCATCCAGTTGGTAATCTCGGGATTCCATGGGGAACAGAAATAAAGGAAAGAGCACAATATCTTTTGGGGCAGTTTCAGAATGCCTCTCTTTTGTTCAGGCTGTCCTTTGGTTATTTTTTAAATCTCACCAAGTCTTTGTTGCAGACTTTTTTTTTCTATTAAAGGGGATCTTTTCATAAGAATTTCAATGCACAAGGTGAATCAAAACATCACACTTTTCCCCCCTTTTTGTTCTCTCCCCTCAGCAGGTAAAAAGAAGCCACCTCTCCGGCTTCCAAGAGAGGCATTTGAGAAACCCCAGCCTGCACCTACGTAAGTTTTCTTTTTTTTTTTACATCAATTTCAGTGCATTTATTAAGTATTAGGATCATTATGCTTTTTCTATGTGTTACTTAGAGCACATTTTAATTCATTTATCAGCTTTGTGTTTCTGAGATTCAGTCTGTGTAATTAGAATAGATTTTGTAATTAAGGTTTGCTTACTAAGTGAGTCATTTACAGTATGAGATGGGGGCACTCAATGGGATTTCTTTATTAAACAGACCCCCAAGAGACCTGGACTCCAAAGCCTGCGTTACCATTGGAGAAAAGGTACAGCCCTTTCATTAAAACAGAAAATATAGCTCTTTTCACTTTGTATCATCTGTATTTCACCAAAAAAAAAAAAAAAATCATATTTGTCCTTCCTTTTGTCAACCTGTTTATCTTCTTTTTTTCTGTCTTTTTTTTTTTTTTTTTTTTTTTTACAGATAAATCAAAAATTTAGCAAAATCTCGTTCTAAATCCCCATATTTTACCGATATATAGGTTTGTCAATGATAATATTATTATTGTTAAAATTATTATTATTATTATTATTATTATAAAGAAATTCATATAATTTTTTGGTAGTCTAATGATTCATTATTGTGTCAAAAAGCAGAAATAAAACAATGATAACAAAAATGTGTTCTGCATATCAGTTAACGGACACCTAAACATTATCGGTCATAAAAAATAATATCAGTCAATTTTAGTAAAAAATGGTTTGGAGTGTTTTTATGTTAGTACAATCTGTTATGCATCATTCTGTGCATGGCAATAAAATCTTGCCTCTATGGGAAATTCATAACAGAGATTTAAAATTTTTTTTTTTTTTTTTTTTTGGTTAATGTTTAATGTGTTCTAAAGCACAATGAGCGGAACGTTAGATCACATGTATGCAAATAATTGTGGCTAGTACATTTACATTTACATTTATTCATTTGGCAGATGCTTTTATCCAAAGCGACTTACAAAAGAGGAAAACATAAGCGAATCATCTTTAGGAGATAGTGGTACGAAAAGTGCCATATTACAAAGTTTCACTAGCATCAGAATAGTATTCAAAACAGATTAAAGTGCAACAAGATTTTTTTTTTTTTGTGTGACTGGTTAAGTGCTCATGGAATTTGTATTCTCCTGCAAAGGAGATTGAGATATCACATCTTTTCAAATGTCATATTTTGCATTGCTTTTTATGGTGATGTAAGTCTCCGTACCAAGCTTTGATATGAAAGCTTGGCTCGGTTAAAGACCTGCAGGTCGTAAAAAATGGCCCAGTGCACATTACTGCCCTTTTGAATACAACTGATTGTAGGCAGCCTGGAATGCACTTTACTGCCTCTCAGGCTGTATAAATATTTATTTTAAACTCCGCAAATAAGTGGAATTTTCCATTGGCAAAGATGGTGGCCTTTTGTCTTGGAACCAAACCCGAAGATTAAGTAACTTCAGTGGTTGTTCTTTGATAAAGTCAGGTTGGAGTACTTTTGTGAGGAGCCCTGATTTGTGACCTTTTATCCTTGTTTCCGTTTATCTGCCATTCTCTGTTCATCAGAGTATCGCCATTCAATAAAATAGTTCATTGTTGCCATATAACACCTTTAACATATGTGTTTGTGTGTGTTCTGAGCAGAACTTTGTGGTGAAAGCAGATGATTTGGAGCAGATTGGGGAGTTGGGACGAGGGGCGTATGGAGTGGTGGACAAGATGAGACACGTCCCCAGTGGCGTAATTATGGCAGTAAAGGTTAGTTTATACAGGCCCACACTAGCCCCCCAACAGGCAAACTAAGAAGTTAACATTAACTTTGGAAAATTCACTAGAAGTTGACCAGGATTTTCTCTTACCTACTACATTTTATGTTCAATTCAATGTTTTGAATTTACCTTTGATGATTTGCGGTGCACATCAGTGTTAATGTACTATGCTGTTTAATAACTCAGCAAAGAGCCACAAGAGGCTTAACATCGGTAAAATAACTTCTAAAAGCGTAGTTCTTTTATTAAATGGTGGCAACCACAACATAAGTAAAGACACTCAATGGGCCTAATTCATGAAACGTTCAACAAATGTGTGTTTAAATGCTATCTTGCATAAATTGTCCCATTATATTGAATGGGACAATTTACGTAAGAATCATTTTACTGCCAAAAAAACAGCTGAAACTAACGATTTACACACACATTTGTTCTGCTCATGTTTCATGAATAAGGCCCAGTGTATGGACCAAATTCATTCAATGATAGGCTATATTAATATTGTTGTAATAAACTATTCTTCCACAAAGTAATATAGTTCTTTAGGTTAAAGGAATATTCTGGGATTTAATACAAGTTAAGCTCAGCCGACAGCATTTGTGGTGTAGTGTTGATTACCACAAAGAATAATTTCGACTTGAATGGGACCAATCTGTAAACGCTAAGATACTCACTGTATTAAAATTACAGCCACAAGATGTAAACAATATGCGTGATAATGTGATTTTAGTGTGATAAGATCGCTTACTAACCTTTTCTGTGTAAAGTTATATCCAATTTTAAAACTTTGTTGCCTTGACGACGGAATGCTGTAAACCCTGAAACGACAAGTTTTAACAGAAGAATTAATGTAAATGTTTTTATAAAATTATAAGCTTCACATTTCTGCCTTTAAACCCTCCAAAAATGTTCACCATTTACTTCCATTGTAAGTGCCTCACTGTAACCTTGATTTGTGCTGTTTTTTTTAATTTGTTTTATTTAAAAAAAGGAGGCACAATTCAAAAATGTTTTTTGTGGTAATCAACATTTTGTCAGAAATGCTGTCGATTAAGCTCAACTTAAATTGAACCCGGAATATCCCTTTTAAATGTAGGCTGTTTACAGTTGCCAGGTCATGTTGCAACTTGGTGCATATAGAATATAGGTCTGCATCTCTTGGCAATTTACCACATCTTTGAACACATCTTTTATACCAGTATTAAACAAAATGCTAGTCATAAGCATAACTTTTTTTTTTTTTTTTTTTTTTAACACATCCCAAAAATTGCATGCATTAATTTACAATATATTGCTGGTTGTGCTGACACGTGCTTTTCCTGTAGCGGATCCGGGCAACAGTAAACACACAGGAGCAGAAACGACTGCTAATGGATCTGGACATCTCAATGAGAACAGTAGACTGCTTTTTCACTGTTACCTTCTATGGGGCTCTCTTCAGAGAGGTACAAGCACACTTACAGTAAACTACTGCACACATTGAAAAAAGATGCACTAACATTTGATGAGTTGCATTTGTTGCTTTGTGCATGTGATGGTATCAACACCTGATTTTGTCAGTCGTCTTCTTTACCTGATGAAGTGTTTGGCCGTATTTTGATATCACAACACAAAGTACCATTGAGGACAGAGCAGAAAAGTTCCACAGGAAGTCCTACAATGGGAATGTTTTTAGTCATTTCCTGCTGTCTCATTTGTATGAGAGGTTGTTGTTATTTCTCACTCTCTAACCTGATTGGCTGGTTCTGTTGTCAGGGTGACGTGTGGATCTGCATGGAGCTGATGGACACCTCTCTGGATAAGTTCTATAAGCAGGTGCATGAGATGGGTATGACCATCCCAGAGGACATCCTTGGCAAGATCGCAGTCTCTGTAAGTACCGAGGTCTTCTTATCTGAGGTCTTGTCTTCACCAAACTCTGATTGGCCAGTTGTTGCTCTTTGATCTGTGGGTCTGAATTTGTGTGAGATTTATTACGATTTTTATGTATGTTTATATTGCACATCGTTGATGATAGGGCTGCCCCCTGATAGTCGACCAAAGGTTAGTAGATGAGAAGAGTCTTGGTCGACCAAGTTTTGATTGGTCGGTTAGTCGCAGAAAAAACTCCATATAAAAAGCGCTGGTTGGACGCTAGGTGGTACTATGGGGTAATTTTCGTTAAGCAGGGTTAGGGTTAAGCCTACACAGTAAAGTAAGACACCTTGATTTCAAACTTTGAACTTTATTTTTTATTTATTTTAACTAAAAATTCAAAGTGCAACTAAAATGTGTGGTGTTCAACTTTTTTGAAAGATGGTTTTACAACAGTTGTCAACATCTCTCTGGCAAAGAACCTACTTCATCTGTGCATTCTCTACCGGTCGGGTATTTCGGTATCCAGGAAAATACATCGTGTGTGAATAAATTCGTTTTGTTCCCTCCTTCACGATAAATATATATACATCATGGTGAAAAAAGAACTTGCACAAAGGAAGACATAAAAACAGTTACAAATATACAAATAATAATTATAATGATGATAATAATCACTGAAATATCCTGGTTCGAGTTGAATGTGTTTTTGTATTATTTTATGTTTTAATCACTAATGTATAGGCTACAGAGTTGCGTTCACAATGAACAGCTCTGTGGAAATAAAGTGAACTGAACACAAAGCACCTCCTGAGCAGAGATGTCTGAGGTCATTCGAGGCACTCATAGACGATACTGTTATTGCAAAAAAAAAAAAAAAAATAATAAATCGGAAGACAAACAAAGAGTGAGAACCTTTTACATGCACGTGTTCCATGAGACTGCACGCCTCCGTATCAGCGCGTCATATATGCGCATAGACGGCTTTTCTGTCATCTGTTCTTAATAATATAATAAAGTGAGTTTCTACAAGCGCGTGTCTGTGTGTCTACGGGCAAATTATTTGTAATATTAATTTGATAATAATAGCCTAATAATAATAATTGAATACATGGGAAAACGAGCCAAATATCGTCTTGACATCGTCAAAGGCATCAGCTATTTTCGATCACTCTGACCATCGTCGATCCCCGAGATCATCGTCTGTCGGCACAACCCTAATGTGCATTTCACTCTATAAATTAACAAAATGTTCAGACAGTCTCCTTGCTGGTTTTTCCGACAGATTCAGAATCTGCGACTCGCTTTGTGCGTGTGCTTGTAAATTTATATTTTTTTTAAAGGCTCATTATTACGGTTTATTATTTCTCTGTAATGTAGAACAGTGTTAGCAATGTTACTTATAACATACTTTCTCAGCCCTGGAACTCAAACCATTTTCTGACGCCCGCCCCAAAAAATATATTCAAGTAATTAATATCATAAACGTGCGACTAGTCGACTAATGGCTTAAATTAACTCCTACTAGTCGACTAGGAAAATCTTTGGTCGGGGGCAGCCCTAGTTGATGATTTTCACTTTGTCATAACTAGCTGTGACAAGCAACAGGCACCAGGTCATTTTGTCCATCTGTTTCTTTATTTGTAGAGCTGTAGCGTTGTGCTGGGTAGCATCGCCACAGGGAAATCTCATTGGTCCAAATTCTTTATATAATTGCAAATTAAACATCAAATATTCTGAATGGCTGTGATTGTGTCACGTAGCGCAATGGTTCCACATTCATTGAGGACGGACAAATGAATGCAACTTGTTAGGACATGGTATTAGAGTTAAAAATATTATTATTGTGAGGAATGAATGCATGCATGCATGCATTAGGGAACGGCCCTAATCCACCATTCACAATGTCTTTTTCTTAAAATGCTACGCATTTAATGGAGACGCAAGTCGTTTATATTCTCCATCTTTTCCATTAACTTCATGGAGAAGAGATCTTAGCTGCGGTAAAATGATTTGATCTAATTACAGCCGTAAAATCTCTCAACACTTTCATACAGATTTAATTCTTAATATGTTTAATGCTTTGCATGCCCAGTACCTGAACAAATTAGATACATTTTAACGATACATAACTCCCCTGCAGTTGTGTAATGAGCCTGATGTTTTATTTTCCCATTGCAGATTGTGAAAGCATTGGAGCATCTCCACAGCAACCTGCAAGTGATTCACAGAGGTGAGATGCGACTGACACGTGCAAGTTGCTCAAAGATTGAATATGATTTCTGGACTGCAAATGTGCTAAAAAAATGGATGAACAGTATTGATAAATGTCTGGTGCTTTCTTTTCCTCACAGTGACAAGAGAGAGAGGTCATGTTCAGAATGGAATACTAGTTTACTACTTACTGAAAACTGTGCAGTATTTTTTTTTAAAGGGATAGCTCACCCAAAGATAAAAATTCTCTCATCATTTACTCGCCCTCATGCCATCCTTGATGTGTATGACCTTCTTTCTTCTGCATAACACAAACGAAGATTTTTACAAGAACGTTTAAGCTCTGAAGGTCCATACAATGCAAGTGAATGGTGACCAGACCTTTCAAGCTCCAAAAATCACATAAAAGCAGCATAAAAGTAATCCAGTGGTATATATATGTATCTTCTGAAGTGATGCAATTTCTTTGGGTTAGAAGCAGATAAATATTTCAGTCCTTTTTTACTATAAATCTCCACATTCGGTTTCAGAATGTGAAAGTTAAAGTGGAGATTTATAGTAAAACATAACTTAAATATTGGTCTGTTTCTCACCCACACATATTATATCGCTTCTGAAGTCATAGGTTTAACAACTGGAGTCTTGCGGCTTACTTTTATGTATGTCTGCACATGCGTAGAGCACTAGGAAGTGTAATTGAGCTTGAAATCATGATTGTACCTAGATACTGAAAAGGCAAGATGTACAGTAAAAAAAAAAATTCACATTTTGCTCTGTTCTCACCCAAAATCGATTGGATCGCTTTAGATGACGATTAAGTTAAGGATGAGTTAAAGGTTTTACTTTTATGCTGCCATTAAGTGCTTATTGGAGCTTGAAAGGTCTGGTCACCATTCACATGTATTATATGGACCTACAGAGCTGAGATATTCTTCAAATAATCTTTGCGTTCTGCAGAAGAAAGTCCATGACCTCTCCACATTGCATGTTATTGCCGTCCACTTATCTTGAACATAAAAATGGTTATTTTACATTTTTTTATTTTTTTATTCAATTCTGTGTAAAACTGTCTTTCTGTTTGGCAGTCTGATTAAACAATGAGTCAAAAAAGAGATGTGAACAATTGCAGATGCAATTACTTCCAGTTTATTCATTACACTGGAAACTGGAGGTCAAGTTGCATTGTGGAATACAGTATTCTGTGCAGTGTGATCACAGTCTGTTGTATACTGAACATTTTGCCAACTGTAGTTGTTGGTAATTTGGGTATTCAGTATGTACAGAAAATGTGCATACTGTGCACATTATACATACTATACACCGCAGCAATAGTAAGAATAGTATGGTAGTGCGCTATTCTGAACAAAGCCAGACACTATGTATTTGCTTAGGATGGTGCCAGCACATCATTCACTTTTATCTTTGTTGATAGCATAGTAGAGAGATGGATTAGGAGAAGGGGTGAAAAGATCAGGACCTGATGTGACCTTGTCTGGAGCTGCTAGACCACTGCTTTAACATCATTTCCTTTTTTTAAATGCATTTTATCTTTATCTCTTTGTCTCTTTGCAACAATCCAGATGTGAAACCCTCTAATGTCCTGATAAACATGCAGGGCCAGGTGAAAATGTGTGATTTTGGCATCAGCGGGTACCTGGTGGATTCAGTGGCAAAGACCATGGATGCTGGCTGTAAACCATACATGGCGGTAAGTCTGATGCTGAGGCTTCCTTTTACGCCACATCTTCATAGGCAATTAACATCCTCAATATTTGAAATAGTTCACGGAATGCATTTAACTTCCATACTGTGACATAATTCCGAAAGAAACAGGATATTCAGTAGAAACTAATGGCCATATATCCATCAGGGTGGGATTGGACCGTAAAAATGGGCATTAACCAGATATTTACAATTGAGGGGTACCAAATGTAAAACTCTTTATTTTTTTAACCATATTGATCGACTTCATGTCCCCCCAAGTGTCTATGGTGGTTATGGCCCTGTTTGATATTATTGGGTTATAATATTTTCCCCTGCCCCATGCAGCCTTGGCTACATCAACAGAGAAGTAATTTCTAGAGGTAGAGAAAGTTATGTTATATTATATGTTATATATTGATGACAGATTATGAAACATTTGTTTAGAATAAGTGAAGAACCACAGTAAAGAACATTTGTTAGTTAAACCGTGTCCATTTTAATTTGATGTTGTTGTAAAATATTATGAACATTTAGCATCTGTGAATCTGTCGGAAAAAGTGTTTTATTAAGAGTGAGTAAACTGTTTTGACAGCCTGCAAGCATATGCATATTTAAAGCACAGTACTGCACACCGTCATTCAAAAGTTTTGAGACAATGAGGCCTTGATGAAGTCTGAGTACTCGGAGCATAAAGTCAATGGGGCTTTAGAGAATTCTCCACACACTCCTTAAAATGACTAAAACGGCTGTGTATAAATGTGTGGTTAGTGAAAGGCAGACCTCTTGAAAATTTTGTGTATTTCACATCTCTCACAGGCTTGTTTGTCTGTGTACCTCTCTTTGTTGCACCACACTTCGTCTTTTATTAGTAATTTTTTCCTTCTCATTTACAGCCTGAGAGAATCAACCCAGAGACCAATCAGAAAGGCTACAATGTCAAGTCTGATATCTGGAGTTTAGGAATCACAATGGTAGGTCTGAGTGACGTTACATATTTTTTACAATTATTTGTAGGTTTATTGCTTAAAGCTGAAGTCAAGTGTAAGTCAAGGGTATGGCAAAAACACTTCAACTTTAATAGCATTTCTAGTAACTTTTTATTAATGACATTAATAAGCAATCTTACCTTGTAGGGCTGGGCGATTAATCAAATTTTATTTTCAATTACGATTTTGACTTCCAACGATTATGAAAACAAGATAATCGAGATAAAACGATTATTGTGCCACATTCTGTTTCACATTTAAACACCCCGGTGTTATTTCTTTAAAGCATCCTTATTAAAGTTCAAATTATAAGGAAGCGGTTTATGAAAATAAACTCCGAAACCGGCATTTCTCTGTGCAGTCAGCGCCGTGTCTGTGAGTTGCGTGAAGTGACCGGGGAAGAGATTGAATCTTCTCCTGGCTGATGCGCACTCTGGTGCGGGGACGCTTGTCACTCTCGCGCGTTTGCTGCAGCTAGATTATAACATGATGGCTCGCGACATAGTGAATCATAATATTTGTGTCACGTTCTTCATCTTATCATGAAGAAAATACGCAGCTCTTAAGTAAAGAAAATTTGTTTTTGTTTTGTTAAAGATGGATCGAAGTGAACATAAAGGTGAGCGAGTTTAGTCTTAGCCCATTATACACTGGAACAAAATACGTTTTTGATTAGTCTTTTTTGGCCTGTTTACCAAATAATATCTAAAACTCCTTTAAAACAACGTACATTTACTTTAGGAGCTATACTGCTGTAGAATCATTTTTTTAATTGGAGAATGTTGAAATAAATATTTAATCAGGGCTCGACATTAACACTTGTCCGGGACAAGTGGATAATTTTTATAGGGGCAAGTGAAAGAGAATTTTCACTTCTCTTTCCAGACTGATTAAAACATCAGTAACAATAAAAAAAATAAACTGGTTATATTTATGATATATGTTCCGAAAATGCTCACACTAATGCGCGGTCAAATACATTTCAAACGTCCGCCAAAATGCCAGTCTTGATGAGGTATTCATCTAAACGCAATGAGTTACGTCTAAAGTGAACGTAAACAGCAGAGAAAAAAGCGGATTTGTATTCAGATGTTAGGTTTTGTAAGTATAAATGTAAGATAATAGACCTGCTGTTGTCTAGTGTGTCATTTATAATAATCAAACCACAATAACAGAAAACGAGAAAACACTCGCTGCTCTTGACTGGGTAACTTTAGCTTTGAAAAGTATTAATGTATTATAATCATACAGTAAATACGTTTTATGTTGCATTTCATTCTGAATGTTTCCTTGAGTACTTGAAACTGCTGTTAAAAACTTTTTAAGCTGTTAAAAAAGCACTGAATTTTCTTAATTTGTATTTTTTGTTCTATTATTTTTCTATTCATTGCTGTTTTTTATTATTTTATTACTGACTGTTTACTCGTCTTGAATAATTACTTAAGAACTTGAAACCATTCTTCCATAATTAACAAATTATTTAGTCTTATTTGTTGTGGTTTTGAAGCTGGTATTGAGAATCGTCAAATTTCACTACAGACCACTGAAATTTTGGTATTGTGATAATGTACAGCCTTTATTGTACATGATAGATCTTGCTGCAATAACATGATGAAAAAGTAGATCTTATTCCATAGAAGTGTGAGCACCCCTGCTGTAAATGGTGGTGATGGAGGCTTTTCTTTATATGAATACCATACGTAACATAAAATAATTATCATATGACAATAACCTGCTCCCCTACGCAGTGCAGTTTACATTTCAAGTTCAAGGAAATCCACTGTTAAAAACACACGTTTTTTTAAATTTTTTTTAAGTTCAGTAAATGCAATGAGTAATCGTGTTAATTAATTGTGATCTCAATATTGACCAAAATAATCATGATTATAATTTTTGCCATAATCGAGCAGCCCTATTACCTTGTATAATGCTTAAAGGGATAGTTCACAAAAATGAAAATTCCCTCATCATTTACTCACCCTCATGCCATTCCAGATGTGTATGACTTTCTTTATTTTGCTGAACACAAAAGATTTTCAGAAGAATATCTCCAAATTTGAATCTCCACAAATCACAAAAAGCCAGCATAAAAGTATGAATCCATAAGACTCCAGTGGTTAAATCCATATATTCTGAAGTGGTATGATAGACGTGGGTGAGAAACACATCATTATTTCAGTCATTTTTTTTTACTATAAATCTTTACTTTAACTTTCACATTCTTCTTCTTTAGTTTTTTGGTGATTCGTATTCTTCTTGCATATCGCCACCTTCTGGTCGGGGCTGTCAAAGATGGAGATTTATACTAAAAAAGGACTTATTTTTGATCCGTCTCTCACCCAAACCTGTTATATTGCTTTAGAAGACATGGATTTAACCACTGGAGTCTTATGGATTACTTTTATGCTGTTTTATGTGATTTTTGGAGATTCAAAGTTCGGGCCACCATTCACTTGCATTGTAAGGACCAACAGAGCTGAGATCTGCTTCTAAAAATCTCAATTTGTGTTCAGTAGAAGAAAGAAAGTCATGCACATCTGGGATAGAATGAGGGTGAGTAAATGATGGGATAATTTTCATTTTTGGGTGAACTATCCCTTTAACAGATCATTAATGTACATTAAAATAGTTAAAAATGCCATAAAAGTTTGACGATATAAATTTAAATATTAATTATTTGAATGTACATGAGCTATATAATTTGTATTAATGACTTGAATTGGTACTAAATTTGTAGATATAGATGTTATGGCACTCGGAAAGTATTGCGGTGCATGTTGCATTGAAATAAAATCAGTGCTGGTGCCTCTGTCTAGCATGCGGCGTTATGATTTGTAATGGTTGTGTTTTGACATGTACAATTTTGATTTTATCAGATTGAGCTGGCCATTCTGCGGTTTCCCTATGAGTCATGGGGAACGCCATTTCAGCAGCTCAAGCAGGTGGTGGAGGAGCCGTCGCCCCAGCTGCCTGCAGACCGCTTCTCAGCCGAGTTTGTGGACTTCACGTCACAATGGTGGGAGATCATTTACAAACAAACACACATACACATTTAAAAATCTAATAAAATGTGCTTGAAGTTACTGGAGTGTTGTGGTTCAAAGTCTTTCTTGCTGTTTACAAGCAATCTGACATTCTCAAAAAAAACCCTATATTGTGTATTTTAAAGTCAATGTGAAACGGCATATGCATGCGACCTGTTTAAATCTGTAATCTAATGTTTTTCTGAGTGAAACAGGATATTCAATAAGGAAAAATATAGGGCGGGACTTGATTTTTTCCATTGATAATTTATTGGAGTGTGAAACGTGGGCATTCCATTCTATAATGGAGATAGTTGGAGGGCCAGGGTTTAAAGTTTGAGGGACTTCTGATGAATCCAGTTGAAAAGGTTGTTTCAGAAGTGAAGGAGGTTGTTTAAATTTTATCAAAAATTACATAGACCAAAAAAACAAAAACAAATTTGTTTTATTTTTTATTTTATTTTATTTATTTTTTACTTGGAGCAACGTGTACCAATGAATTATGCACAATAAACCAGGCCATATGTATTAAGGGTCCATATTGATTTAATGTTGACTTTAAAATACAGTTAAAAGCTATACATACTGTAAGGGTGTATTCACTGAACATATTTCAGGTTAGACAAGTCAAATGATTAATCGTATGCATTCCTGTTCAGTTCAGCCAATGAAACCTATTCGGGACTAACTAGTTTTTAGTTAGTCATATTAGTCCATTAACACAAGATGTTTCCTTTGTGACTCGCATGCGTGGGATGATCTCAAATTGAGCTTCTGTAGAATAGCATTTTCTGCAGAACGTCGCTGTCATTGCATAGTTTCATAAAAATGTCAATACTCTCATTCAAATCTGTGGTGTCAAGACACATACACACTCTACACATACCTTGACACTGCATGTGTAGCAGGAAAGTGAACAGGATGCAGAAACCCTGATTGCATCCTCTCTTTCACATTGTTAGGGGAAGTACTCGTGGCCGCAGTGTGCTACATTGAAGTTTCTCTGGGTGCTGCAGCTGTGTCTGTGTTTTCCATTTCGAAGCGTGTTTCTAACATGCATATTTCTGTTTTTATCTGGTTGTGTTTCAGCTTAAAGAAAAATTCCAAAGAGCGGCCAAACTATACAGAACTAATGGTAAGTTTTATGCTGAGTGGATTTTCTAAGGTAGTACTTTGCTGGTTTGGCCTTTAGATGTCAGACTTGCTCTATTGATGCGTTTTTGCCAAACCTGCACTTTGAAGCTCATAGTGATATACACAAGAATGGAGTAGCTGATGCTGTTGGGTAGTTTACATGACATGTCAAGCATTAACAGCCGTATGACCTGCTATACTTTATTTGGAACTATTTGAAATGAACTATTTGGAAGAACACATTTTTCTAATTCTTGTGTTTTCATGTTTTTTTAAAAGCACATTAACTGAGAGACTAGATAAAATAATGTTACTTTTAAACATTTGTTTGCAGGAGTATGCAGGCATGTAAATTAATTGGCAAAAAAAAAAAAAATCTAAAAATGTTTTAAAAATGGTGGAAAAACTTCTTACAGTATTTAAAATAAGAACATATATATACACACACACACACACACACACACACACACACACACACACACACACACACAGTGGGGTCCAAAACTCTCAAACCACTTGTGAAAAGCCTTCTATTTTAGTTTTCTTATTGCAAGTTATTTTTATCAGCATAACAACTTGAAACATCTTGAAAATTAACATGAATTTCTTAGTATTTTGTATCTCCCCATTTGCTTTAATGACAGCATACACTCGAGCTGGCATGGGCTCCACAAGTTCATGCAAAACCTGATGATCCAGCCTATCCCAGCATGATTTGAGAATGTTCTAAAGAGCATCTCGTGTGCTTCTATAGCTAGGTTTCTATTCAGATGTTTCACATTGAAGTGCATTTCTAAAAATTAAACAAAAAAACATGAAAAAAATCATTGCACGTTTTCATCCTCTATGTCATGGGCATTATCTTGGAAGCCCTTGATGGAGCAGCTGAATGACCTCCTTGCTTTGGTAAAGTTGTATTTGTGATATTGGAGAAATTGTACATCTTTTTATTAAATGCTGCAAGGAGACGGCAAAGTATGAGTGTAATATCTCATATAACGAGTGCTGAAATGGCTGCTTTCCCCCATATATCGCCAGCCTCCGTGTACCACTTTAACAGCCAGCTGTGGGTTATACACTTCCGGCTGTCAAGATTTATGTTCGAAAAATTGCTTTGCTGAGAGGAGCGGAAACACATACCCAAATGGTCAAAACGTGTCATGATTTTGCGAATAAGCTGTTTCCATCACTTTAATGCGCATTTTGAAACTCTAGAAATTTGAGTTTACGTGCATATCAAGCGTTTCCGTTCTGGTTTTCTTAAGCGCATATTTTACATTTGCATAAAAATAGTTTATAAAATAGTAGTGACGGAAAACCTGGAAATATTTGGGGAAAAAAAATTTTAAACCCCCAGACGTGAAAAGTCAATTATATAGTCAATATAAATGTTTCTAGTTGTGCTCAGCTCTATAATATTTAATTGGCTAGAAATTGCTTCTTTACATTTTTAAAAATACTTCATCAGAAATCATGAAAGTCATGGAAGTTACTGGCCAAAAGGTGTTGGAAACCCTGAATGTGGTCTCTTTTTTTGACCCCACTGTATATAAATGTTAACCTAAAATCTTGATGCTAAGAAAAAAAAAATTCCATGTTAAATTGTCAACTCTGGTACACTCAGCTGTTTTGAAAAGTGTGTATACACTAAATGTACCTTTTCTACGAGCACAACAAATGACAGTTTTGACCTAATATTAATAATTAAAATGTTTTCCACACCCAGCAACATCCCTTCTTCACCCTCCATGACTCCAAAGATACAGACGTGGCTTTCTTTGTCAAGAGCATCCTCGGGGACTGAGACCGTCCCTCTCGGCAAAACAGACGTATTGCCACAGGAGGAGGGAGAGATTGGACTGTTTCAGGAAATAAAAGCACCAATAGCAAGACTGTAAGACACGCCCACCTCAGCTGCCAGCAGTGCACATGCACTCAAGAGGGGCTGGGGGACAGAAACTGAGGGAGGCGGGGTGTTTCTTAGCAACATACGGGAGTAGGGCATGGGACAGGAATCTTAGTACGTGTGTGTGCATGTATGCGTGTGAGATTGTGTGCGTGTGTGTTTGTATGTGTGAATTAAAAGCCTGCCTGTATGTGCATACATGTGCATTTAAAAGGTTTTACAGTCCCAAATCTGAATTTCATGTCACAGCTAATCTATTGTTCAATCGCAGTCAAAACTCCGCTTTACCTCTCAATCCAAAAAGCAGTTTTAGCATCAGGTGAATCTGTTATAGATGTCTGTTGAGTTTTCCCCAGTGGCACTTCAGTGTATTCTAAGTATTCAGAAACGTTACCAACAATGTCCGGTTCCTCAAAATAAAATGAATTAAAATAAAAATACAGGGTGAGTGGTATAGATATTTATCCATTATCTAGATATGTATATATCCTCAAAGATATTTCTTGAATTTATTGAATGAGTACATGAGGAAAATATGCTCTGTTTGGCTGTAAGGAGTGATGATGATAAAAAATAAAATAAAAAAATATCAGATCAGTTTTGAAATGCTGTCAGAATAGTAAGGGTTTAGGAACTAGGCCCACAGAGCTGTCCCTGAATTAAATGCTAAAGGGGTAGTTCACCCAAAAAGGAAAATTCCTTCATTTAATCACCCTGTTGTTACAAAGCTGTATAATTTGCTTAATATAGGAAATGTTAGGCAGAATCCTCAGTCTCGGTCACCGTTCACTCTCATTCTATGGAAAAAAGACAGAAGAAAGAAGGCCACAGGTTTGGAACGAAATGAGGGTGAACAAAGGATAACATAATTTTCATTTTGGTTGAACTGTCCCTTTAATAGCCAGAAGTGAAGAGCTTTGCTTTGCCTGCAAGGCCTAAATGCAGTGGTTGGTAGCAAACACTGCTTTCCAAATACCCTCCATGAACTCTGTGTGAATGGGTGTATGTATGTGTGTGCTTTATTTGCTACTTGTCTATACCAAGGTAATTTTGGGGCAAAAGATATCTTAGTCTGTTGGCTACATCTGGTCCTCTCTGTTCTGAGCCAATCAAAAAAAAAAAAAAAAAAAAAAAAATTACTATTTTCAACTGCAATCCAACTGGAAATTATAATATTATTATTACTATCATATTTTATTACACACACTGCGTATGTATTACCGTAATGAGGTGTTTTGCAGTTTCTGTACGTGTTGTAACTGCTGTTTTTCTCATTGGAAACTTGACAATTTCTTTTTAATTTTAAGATTGTGTGCAGGAATGAGTGTGTTTAAGTGAGAGCATGTGCGTGTACATGTATGCATGTGAGCATTTTTATATGAGTCTGAACACACGTAGCTGACACTTTCAAAGCCTCACTGTGACTCGGAAGCCTGATTTTGTGCCTCTATAGAGAAAAAAAAAGCAAAACAATTCACCTACAGTACATTTAAATCAAACTACAAAACCCACGCTGCTTGTGTCACAAAGACATGCTTTGCTTTCCTCAGGCTTTGGATAGTGGTGAGGGGTCTGATGCTTCGCTTTCTGGGCTTCTGGTTTTAATCTCATTAAATTCTGTAAGATGGAGATGATGTATGTGTGCATGCACGTGTGTGTGTGTGTGTGTGTGTTTTATCTTTTTTTTTTTTTTTTTTTGGTTGGTCTTTTTTGTCTTGTGACCACTGTACACAGAATGGATAACACTGCTGATTTGCCTGTAATCGTTATATTGTTTGATTCAAACATAAAGGTTCTCTTATATCTTCGCTGCTTCTTTTTGATATGGGCAATACGTTAATGAAATCAGTGTTTTTGGGGCCAGTTCATCCTGAAGATATCCACTCCCATGCAGTTTGGTTTATGACTCAGTAAATCTATATGCATTATATTTGTGTACAATAGAAATGTATTTTCAAACTTCAGAAAAAGTTGGTTTATCTGGGCGTATCTTACAAAACCTGTTGAGAACATATCCAGGTTAATGTTTCACCCTAAAGATTTTTTTTTTTTAATTCAAAATTACATTGATGAATAGAAAAAATAAAAGGAAAAAGATTTTTTTGCTTTTTGACATTTCAGCACATTCAAAACAGAATTTTCATTACTGTCAAAAAACCTCATTAGTGAAAAAATGTTTCTTACTGTAATGCAAATAGAAATATATTATTTTAAAGTACAGTGGCAAGAAAAAGTATGTGAACCCTTTGGAATTAGCTGGTTTTCTGCATTCCACAGCATCTCTATTGGGTTAAGGGCTCTGAATAGGCCACTCCAAAAGGTGAATTTTCTTTTTATGAAGCCATTCTGTACTGGATTTACTTTGATGTTTAGAGTCATTGTCCTGCTGCATCACCCAACTTCTACCTGACATTATCCTGTAGGATATCTTGATGCACTTTGGAAGTAATTTTTCCCTCGATGATGGCAAGTGGTCTAGGCCCTGAAGCAGCAAAGCAGCCCAAAATCATGATCCTCCTTCCACCGTACTTCACCGTTGGGAAGTTTTCATGTTGGTATGCGGAGCCCTTTTTACGCAATGTGTAGTGATGCGTGTTCTTCCCAAACAATTCAACCTTAGTTTCACCAGTCCACAAAACATTTTCCCAGTAGCGTTTGGCAAACTTCAGGCATACAGCAATGTTTTGTTAAAGTAGCTGCTTCCTTTGTGGTGTCCTACCATGGACACCACATGGACAAACATTGTTTAATGTTTTCCATAAAGTAGACTCATGAACGGAGATGTTAACCAGTTTCAGTGGTTTTTTCAAGTCTTTAGCTGTCAATCAAGTGTTCTTTTTTACCTCATTGAACATTCTGCAGCATGCCCTTTGAGTCATCTTGGCTGGATGGCCACTTCTAGGGAGAGTAGCCATAGTACTAAATTCTCTCCATTTATAGACATCTTGTCTAACCGTGGACAGATGAATATCTTAGCTCTTCAAGATAACTTTGTAAACCTTTCCAGCTTTACGCAAAGAAACAATTCTTGAGTGTAGGTCTTCTGAGAATTTATTTTTTTTTTATTTTTTTTTTTTTTGTGAGGCATGATCCACATCAGCAGATGCTTCTTGTGATTAGCAAACTCAAAATGTTTGTGCTTAGTCAAAGTTGCTCCAACCCACACCTCCAATCTCATTTCATTAATTGGATGTCAGGTTTGCAAACTCCTGACTAATTAGCTTTTGTTGACATCATTAGCCTAGGGGTTCACATACTTTTTCCAGCCTACACTGTGAATGTTTAATGTATTTAATATGTACAAGAAAAATACAATAATTTGTGTGGTATTAGTTAAAACAGATGATCAAACCAAATTTTAATGCAAATGTATACATAAATGCATGTAATCTTGCCACTGTATTTATATATCATGGTAGTATTTGTTGTACTGCTATTATGCAGGCTGATTAAAAAAAAAAATAATTGTATTACAGTAATTTGTTAATGTAATACATTAAAAAATAATTACCGTAATGAGAATGTATAGAGAATAATTAAAGAATTAAAGGAACTCGAGTAAAATGTTGGAACACATTACAGTAATGTTCATTTAATAGGGGTGCTTAATTGTCATAAATAAAAATGAAACATGTATATATCTATATATAAAATAGGTTTCTATATATGATATATTTCTTATTTATTAGAAAATTATATTTTGAAATGTGGCCTTGACATGTTTTTTTGAGAGATTCTCCAAACTACCCATTCAGGTTTTGTGATCAAGAATATTGCAAGTAGAGTTTAAATACATATGCAAAAAATGAGAAAATTAATGAACACTGAAAAACTGAAAAATGCAGGGACTAACTTAGCACTTGACAAACCTTTCTAGTTGTTCTGGAAGTTTCTGTCCTCTGCTCAAACAGATGACCGCTGCATGCCACCCAAATCTTTCCACTCCGTCTGTTTCATTCATCCATATGAGCATTCCCAGCCATCATGTGTTAAAGCAATAGATTAGCTAAGTGGACACCACCGTGAGATGACAGTACACGTGATGACATTAAGCACAAGCCCTTTGAAAAAGATGACTTCTTGGCCTGTGGTATAAGAGACATCTTTCCTGTTCATTTTTCATTCATCCCAATTTCTTCTCCCTTGTGTGAGGTTATATCAGTTCTTTGTCATTTTATGTCACCTTCTCTTTGCTGAAAGATTTAGAGTTAGAATGTCTGATGATTTTTTTTTTTTGGTAATCAAACATGTCTTGTGACTCAACGTGTCCAACCTAAAATGCTCTGTGTGTCAAACTATGATCTATTTCCATTCATTTACTCATTGTGACTAGAAGTCAACCTGA
Organism: Myxocyprinus asiaticus; assembly: GCF_019703515.2. Classification (NCBI taxonomy): domain Eukaryota; kingdom Metazoa; phylum Chordata; class Actinopteri; order Cypriniformes; family Catostomidae; genus Myxocyprinus; species Myxocyprinus asiaticus. The sequence continues at coordinate 34,797,456 of NC_059375.1, forward strand.
GCGTTCAAGGAACATCATGCAATTCTCCTCTTCACAAGTTGTCTCATCCAATAAAAGTATTTTTATAGGTGAAGCATGCAAAATTTGTGGAGTTTGATATACAAGTTAGATTTGAGACTCAGGAAACATGTTTTAGGGTGATTACATTCAATTTTTTTTTTTTTTTTTTTGTTGCAAAGTTGTGCCATAAATTCTGATATTACCGGTTTGGTTTTGCTCATTGTTTCTGTATACCTTTAAATCTAGTTTTAGGTTCTTGATTTGGGTTTAAAAACCCTCTCTGTTGCATAAGCATTAATTTTTATGTTTCTTTGTGAGGGCCGGTTGTATATATCCTTTATTAATGAATGCAACATCAAACGAGATGCAGAAAATAGTTCTTTTATCAGATATCCACAAGACATCATAGAATTTGTATGCTTTGTGTTTGACCCTTTATGCCTGTGGTTTGTCTTTTCCTTCTATTATCTATTCTTTGACAGGAAAATGGCTAGCTGCATATCATGCTGTAGATGTCAAAAATTGTCTCAAGGAGGTGTGTTTACATTTGATTGTTAATTAAAGGGTTACAGCCTTCCATGTGAGTGTGTCTCTATTTGCCAGCTCTATACCCACATGCTGATTTAAAATTTTTTTTTTTTTTTAGCATGTCACCTGTACAATACAATGGAAAATGTGTCTCACGTGCCATAAATCCAGACTGTGACATTTCGGTCTGTGGAGTTCTGCTTATACCAAATGCTTTTAAGAAAGTGTGATTCAGATGTGTTCATCTCCTCTTACTAGAATATGAGAATAAGACTTAATCATAGAGCTTTGCATGCACATTTATGTGACTAATCAAATTAATCTTCGTATCTGAAGAATTCAAGGAAATGTGAGGACATGTCTATTCCTGTTCCGATGCCGTAAAAACCTGGTGGGAAAATCACTACAGATTAGGGGCTGCAGTCGTCTCCCAAATGTACTGTCTATAGGTTTTTGTTTTGACCAAGGCTAAAATGGTAAGTTCACCCATTCACATCATTTACTCATCTCCATATCCTTCCAACACCGAATAATTTTCTTCTGTGAAACACAAAAGGGGAATCTGAACTTCTGTTTTCCATTCAAGGAAATATGACTGAGATATGAGTAAGGAAGACTGAAATATAAATTGTACACTGATAATCTTCCCGTAGCTCTCAAATCTCATTTGCGCTAAATTGCCATATTCGTGGTCAGTCAAATGACACACAGGAATCAATGCTGTTTGCCATGACATCAAACCAGGTGTGATGTGTCTAAAGACTACATTTTTTTATTGATCACAAGCACAAATTAGATTTGTGAGCTCTGGCAGAGAGGAAAAATATAGGCGAGTAAAGGTTTACATGTGCACAAGTTGTATGAACTACTTTTATTTGTGCTTTTTGTCCTTTTTGGTGCTCCACTTAAGGGCAGTGTACATTTTGCCTAACATCTCATTTTGATAACATCTCACAGAAGAAAAAATTATAATTGTTGGAATGACAAGAAGGTGAGTAAATGATGAATTTTTTGCTTGAACTGGGCCTTTAAACTTGAGCTACAGTTAAAACATTTAGTCAAATCCATCTCTAACACCAAATATCCTTGTGTGTGACAGTTTGTGCAAAGTATACAGCATGTGGAAATCGGCAGTAAATGCACAGTGTGTTTGAGTTTAAGCTGCCACATTTTTGTGCTCATGCAGGCATTAGTAAAAAGTGCAAAGTGAGTTTTTTGCTTGAGGACCTTGGGGCCTTTTTTTTTTTTTTTGCCTTTTTGTTGAGCCTTTTTTTTTTTTTTTTTGCAATGCTACTGTGCAGTTGAGCTGAGGACGTACTATTATTCAGCCAGATCTGGGGTTGATGCTTTAACATTTTACCCATGGGTATGCCACAGTAGGAAATAAAATGCAGTATTCCCTCAAAGTTTTCTCTTAAGTGTTTTTCCCCCCTCTCGTTCGAATTGCTGTAAAAAGAAGAGTTTTTCTCCATGTATTTTCTCAGATTAATGACTGTTCAGTAATTAAAACAGTGATTCTCAGTTGGTGGGTCACAGATCTGTTCTGAGGGTTGCAGACAGCATAGGGAATACATACAGTAATACTTAAAGAAAATAATAAAATACATCATTGCACAGTATAATTGTGCAAAATTAGTATAGCAATAATAATTAGGCTTTTCAGCTTTTGAAAGGGAGGAAAAATATATTGCCATTTTTTGTATTGTTGGCTGTACATCCGATCAATGCAGTATTTTGGAAACTAATCTGTCACTTGGTAGAAGTAAGCCAAATTAGATAGAGGCTAGCAGGACAGGTTGCATAAACTAATTAATAAACAAAACTACACAGACAACATTAAATATGGGTTCATGGGCAAATCACACATCAAAATTGTAAGTTTTCCTGTTATCATGTAAATAATTTTGCATGTTGATGGGCCAACACACACTCACAGCGAAATCGTCAGGATTCGTATGACTTTTCTAAATTTGGCTAATTTGTATGATATTGTGCGACTCCCTGTCCCTCTAGTGAATCCCTACGACTTTCACTAGAGCCAATGACATCGCTGGACATCATTTCCATCTAATACGCGACAATTACTTGCTTGTCACACACAACAGTTTCTGATCATGTTTACACACTCTACTGGTTGGTTAAGTTTAGATAAGGGGTTTGGGTAAGGGCATAATATTAATAAGTATGCCCTTAACGCCTCGTGTGTGGAACTCACGCTTCCGCATTAGACATCCGGGAATTTGCATGTGATGAAGTCGTACGAGTTTATGCGAACAACATCGTGCGAGACCATACGAAATAGCCAACTCATAAATTATGTACGACTATTCATGACATCGGGTTGGATGGGCCTATGCAGTTCATGGTAATATCAATACTATGTTTGGTTTAAAAGAGATTTTAGTTAACTATTGTATAAACCATATTGCTACAGTATCGGGTCACCACGTGAAATTTGGCCTCTGAACCAAAATGAGTTGGGGACCACTGATTTAGAGGTAAATGTATTTGTGAATATCTTGGATGGCATTGACAGACTTTGAGAGAAGTGGGTTTTGATAGGGAACATTTGACGCATGGCTTTGCTCCAATGTTTAATCAAAACTCGGGCTTTGACAGACTTTTTATAGCAGACTGAGGTTTAGACTGCAGTCACGTAGCATTGTGAGCTAGTGTATATAGTGAGAGGGTCAAATGAACTCTTTGAACTTGTTGAGCATATTACACATATTAAAGAAAGCCAAAAACAGCAGACGACAGACAAAACATGCCAAAATAAAAGCCTGCCTATCCAAAAACTCTGATGAGAAAGATTGAAGATGACCTCATGTGGCCCCTATTTACGGCCACCTGCTTTGATGCGTTGTGTGTTTTGTCGCACATCCCTCCCCCCGTGATCTGCAGCTACATATTGTTCTGTTTGGATAGTGGTATTTAAAGCTGGGAAGAACTCTACTTTAAAGCCTTTGTTTTAAGGTATCCTTAGATATTTCTTCACACAAATACACTCTCTCACATCTCACATCAACTCCCACTAAAGAAGGAGTGGAACTGTTCAATGTTGGAGACCTTTACTTCCAGTTAGACAAGGCTAAACAAAAATATGCATGTTTTGTATTTAAAAATATAAATTTTGATGGATTTTTGGGGTCATATTGTGGTTAAGAGGGGTTAAATGGAGCTCACTCAGAAAGAAAAGAAAGTGTCTGTGTTTGTGTGAAGAAAATCTTGTAGCTTCTTCCTTACCTATGGTGTTTATTATTATGTGTTGCTCATATATAAACATCTGTTTAATTTTATTGATCGGCCCCCTTTTTTTAAATTGATAATTTGAACTGGGTTATAGGAAAAGCAGCCAACAAGGGGGCAGCATACATACATAGGAACTCCTTTCATATAATTGAAAAAGCATTCAAGGTGGCACCTTAGGTTTTTTTATTTTTTTTATTTTTTTATTTATTTATTTATTTTTTTTGTCACTGCATGATTCCCATACTAATAATAGCGTTATTATATTGTTTTAGTTACTTAAATTTGAAGTCAGAAGTTTACATACACCTTAGCCAAATACATTTAAATTTAGTTTTTCACAAGTCCTGACGTTTAATCATAGAAAACATTGCCCGTCTTAGGTCAGTTAGGATCACTACTTTATTTTAAGAATGTGAAATGTCAGAATAAATGTAGAGAGAATTATTTATTTAAACTTTTATTTCTTTCATTACATTCCCAGTGGGTCAGAAGTTTACATACACTGTTAGTATTTGGTAGCATTGCCTTTAAATTGTTTAACTTAGGTCAAACATTTTGGGTAGCCTTCCACAAGCTTTTCACAATAAATTTGCTGGAATTTTGGCCCATTCCTTCAGACAGAACTGGTGTAACTGAGTCAGGTTTGTAGGTCTCCTTGCTTGCACACACTTTTTCAGTTCTGCCCACAAATGTTCTATCGGACTGAGGTCAGGGCCACTCCAATACCTTGACTTTGTTGTCCTTAAGCCATTTTGCCACAGCTTTGGAGGTATGCTTGGGGTCATTGTCCATTTGAAAGACCCATTTGCAACTGAGCTTTAATTTCCTGGCTGATGTCTTGAGATGTTGCTTCAATATATCCACATTTTCTTTCCTCATGATGCCATCTATTTTGTGAAGTGCACCAGTCACTCCTGCAGCAAACCATCCCCACAACATGATGCTGCCACCCCCATGCTTCATGGTTGGGATGGTGTTCTTTGGCTTGCAAGCCTCACCCTTTCTCCTCCAAACATAACGATGGTCATTATGGCCAAACAGTTAAATTTTTGTTTCATCAGACCAGAGGACATTTCTCCAAAAAGTAAAATCTTTGTCCCCATGTGCACTTTCAAAACTGTAGTCTGGCTTTTTTATGGCAGTTTTGGAGCATTAGCTTCTTCCTTGCTGAGCAGCCTTTCAGGTTGTGTCGATATAGGTCTTGTTTTACTGTGGATATAGATACTTGTCTACCCATTTCCTCCAGCATCTTCACAAGGTCCTTTGCTGTTGTTCTGGGATTGATTTGCACTTTTCGCACCAAACTACATTCATCTCTAAGAGACAGAATGCGTCTCCTTTCTGAGTGGTATGATGGCTGTGTGGTCCCATGGTGTTTATACTTGCGTACTGTTGTTTGTACAGATGAACGTGGTACCTTCAGGTGTTTGGAAATTGCCCCCAAGGATGAACCAGACTTGTAGAGGGCCACATTTTTTGTTTCTGAGGTCTTGGCTGATATCTTTTGATTTTCCCATGATGTCAAGCAAAGAGGCACTGAGTTTGAAGGTAGGCCTTAAAATACATCCACAGGTACACCTCCAATTGACTCCAATTAGCCTATCAGAAGCTAAATGGCTAATTGCCTAAAGGCTTGACTTGACTTTCTGGAATTTTTCAAGCTGCTTAAAGGCACAGTAAACTTAGTGCATGCAAACTTCTGACCCACTGGAATTGTGATAGAGTTAATTAGAAATGAAACAATCTGTCTTTAAACAATCGTTGGAAAAATTACTTGTGTCATGCACAAAGTAGATGTCCTAAATGACTTGCCAAAACTATAGTTTGCTAATAATAAATAATCTGTGGAATTGTTAAAAAATTAGTTTTCATGACTTCAACCTAAGTGTATGTAAACTTCTGACTTCAACTGTAACTATAATTCTAAAATGTGAGAAAATATTAATAATAATAATAAAGAATGAATAGTGGTGTCCATACTTTACTGGTAGTGTAGGTACTCTTTGCTAAATACACTCTGATAAAGTTACTTCAGTTTTGCAGTGAATCTTCATTTATTTTCAGAGTAACAGCTGTTTTGGAATTTTCCTTTTTGCCATGAGACCTGTTTACCTACTTGGCACTGGAGCGCCAACTTGTTTCCTCTTTACATATGAGAATTCACAGTCAGAGGGGTCATTAAAAAAAGACATCCAGAGGAAGTGTTAAAATATGTTCTGCAAAGCTTTGTTGTCAAAGCGTGTGGATAATTCCAATCAGTTTTTCAATTTTCACTATAAATCTTGACATTTGCAGTCTCCTTGGCGGTCACGATTTCAAGCTTGATTACACTTCCTAGCGCCATCTAGTGCTCTGCGCATGCATCAAGCACTAGGAAGTGTAATAAAGCTTGAAATCATGATTGTACCTAGAGACTGCAATGGCAAGATGTACAGTGTAAATTTGTTACATTTTGGTCTGTTCTTACCCAAAATTGACTGGATCGCTTCAGAAGACATGAATTAACATACTGGATCCATATGGATTACTTTTATGCTGCCTTTTATGTGCTTTTGGAGCTTGAAAGTGTTGGACCCCATTCACTTGCATTGCATGAAGCTACAGAGCAGAGATATTCTTCTAAAAATATTCGTTTGTGCACTTATGTCAATTAAAAATGTCTAACAAATGGCAACTGCTTACAAATTATGCTTGATCTTTACCTTTTCTGTGTCATTTTCCCAAAGACTTTTAACCAACTGGTGTCAACGATTTTTAATGGATGAAGTCAGTTCCCACCGGTGTCCTAGCAAAGTAACCACAGGTGTAGTTCATCATATTAACCAGAAAATTACCAAATACATTTTGCCTAAATATAAAATTATAATTTTACATTTTATAATTTGAAACCTAACAAACCTCTTTTTGAGAAATATTTTTGCCTGAAATACCTGAGTTTGTGCAATAATTCTTAAAAAAAAATTTTTTTACACTCCTAAAAATCCTTGAATTAAAATAAAATACATATATTTGAAAATCTGAAATTAAACTGAAAAAAAAAAAAAAAAAAAAAAACTACAACAAGTGTAACAACAGGCAGTGCAGTGTTTGGGGCCCGGGGTAAATGACTGCAGGGGACCCGATAAAAGTGGGAGGTAGAGGGTGACAGGTACTTTGCACAAACAGTCACAGAATGTAAACAATAACTAAACAAAATTTAAACAAATATAAAATATAAGAAAATAAAATACAAACTTATATTACACTAGTAGACTGTTGTGATGACTGAAGCTACATCCCCCTCTCTCTTTGAATACATATAGACAGAAGTCGCTTGTAATAAGAACCTAGTAGGAAGTCCATGGAAATGTGCAGTAATGCCTCACTTTTATCTCCACAAGGAAATTATGGTGCTACTCTTTCATGTTTTTGCTAATTTTAGACAGCACAGTTACAGAATGAAGCGATTTTTTTCCACAAAAGGAAGGACTTTGATTCCAGTAACAAGGCCACTTACTCAGACTATCATTAAAAGCAAAGGATATGCACACACACACTCACACTCACACTTATCTCTCTCACACACACTAACACAGACTCTTCATATATGAAGAGGTGACTGAGAAAGAATAATTGAAACCCAGTCTGGAGGGACAAGACCGTTCACCATCCTAATTCATTTCATTCCCACTTTTTGCTCAGGAGGCATGAAAAACCACACACACACAGCCCAAGGAAGAGGGGGTGCTGTAACAGGATGTTGTTTAAACTTCATATCCTGTTTTTCCCTTTTCCCAACAAGCAACTCCGCTGCAGGTGCAACGTGCCAAATCATCTCCATCCACCCCTTTGTCAATTCATGCATGCTCTTTATCAACAACACACATACATCTTTTGCTATCTCTAGCACAAACTCACACCAAATCCATACAGAAGGGCTTCAACAGTACATCCACTTTTTCAGAAGTCTGGATTCTGGAAGTATTTTATTTCCAATTGATTATCTCCTTAGGGATTTCAAAAAACAACTTTCTCTTCAATGGTGTTCATGTATCAGACTAACTAGCCCCAAGTTGAATTACAACATTTCAAATTTAAATTCAAAGGAGAAAAGTACATGAAAATGTGAAAAAGACAAAGGGACTTTCTACTTAGGCAATGCACTACTCATCCCATGAAGTGTTGCGAATTACACAATTAAATAAAAAACAATGGTACAATCTACCATGAAAATAGCCATAGAAGCTTACATTGCATTAAAAACAAACAAACAAATAAAGTAAAACTATTGACTTTTTTAGTATAAAAACAATATATATATATATTTTTTTTAAACTGCGAAATATTCAGTAATATACCATTATATTTAAGTTCTGTTTTTCATGGCAATATCAACTTCTCTGATTGGTGGATCTCTCTTTTGGATAATGGGTAGTGTAGTTCTTTACAGGAAATGTGGCTACTACACACAGTTAAAAAAAAAGTTAAGACTTCACTGTAAAATTGTTTCTATTTAATTTATAAAATTGTTAATGAAATAAATTTTTATGGGTTAGATCAGGTCGAAAAAGTTCCTTGAGGTAACAATTGCAGGTTACCATAATTGTTGAGGTTTCTTTAGAAATTATGGTCTGTCTTTAAAGGTTTTTACATTATTGCTAAAAATCTATTTATTTTTGCAGAAAATTTGACTTTTACTCCTGGAACGCTGATGTTGTGCTCTATTGCTAGTAAATGCTGTTACGTAGATGCTGTTGCATTTATAAGAAACTTATACGTGAATTCGGCATGTATGGCAGGGTTTTTTATTACTCTGATTGTTACCTTATGTAAGGTCCTTATGTCATATCTTATTGTGCGAATATTAAATATAGCCGCTGCATTTTTAACAATGTCCCATCAACATAAGTCTCACAAGCCCCCAAGTCTTTCTCAGCCCTCTTTTCTGTTTGAGCGGTCTGCCATGAGAACTGGACAGTTTAATATAAAGGTCTGGGGAGACCTTGTGTCTCGGGTCAAGGGGCCTTTTGTACTGCAATCAATTTACGGTGCCTTGCCTGAAAACCCTCTCTTACTTGAGGCCCACTTTAAAAAATAAATAAATAATAATTTGAATTCAACATGAACATGGTCCCACAAAGCGCCCTGCTCTGAATTACGTAAATACATAAATATCTAAAAAGTAGTGAGTTCGGCTCAGGTATATGGGTTTAATGAATGCAAGGGCTCAAAGAAGACCACCTTCCCCCCATTTCCTCAAGAAAACAAGGGAAGAAAAAGCGAATGAGAGAGCTGAACTTCATTACAAATCATTCCATGATTTGAGTGCAATCATAACATTTTCCATGACATCATCAGCTGTCAGTATGGGAAGCTGGTCCTTTATATTGTGAAACTCAAACCAGGGCATAGAGAGAAAACCAGTGTCCTTACACTACAAGGAGTCCCACTGAGAAACACACTCACAATGATGAATGTTATACATGTGTGTAAAGGTGTGAGTGTGTGCAAAAAGCCATGGAATTCCATTAATAATAATGAAAATTCATACACAGTTTACCAAATATGTTGCCATGACTGTCCATTCAGCATACTGATGCGTAATGTCTGCTTTTGACTTTTTCTGATAGACTTAAAACTTAAACTTACAGACCCAATCAAAATTTTGTAGTTGAGTTAGTTGAATTGTGTGGTTTTGAGTCCATGTCTGTCAGCTTTGAGATCATTTACATGCTAGTGTACTCCTCATCGTAACACTTGCATATGCATATAAAATATACAGTCTTTCTCTTTCCTGGAAAACAGACCAAAAAATATGATGACTCATACTGCACTCACATTTGATCCAATCAAATGCTCTGAAGAATGAGAATGTCCCTCCTCCTAATACCACCAACCTCTGAATAACAAATCCAAGTTGCAAATCATGCAAATGGTTGTGACATAAACTAAAGTGCAACAGTGCCTGCCCACTTTTTCAGCCATCTTGGTTCCGGAAGTATTTTTCCCATGTTTTTTTTTTTTTTTTAGAGATTACATTAAATCCTGAATAAAATAATTTTAAGACATGTACCAAAACAACCAGCTCTGTTGTGAATCACATCATTACAAACTTTGTTTGAAAAAAAAAGGAAAAAAAAAGAAAAGGTATTTTAAATTCAGACAAAAAGACAAAGGTACAAGACAGTGCACTCACCACAATTGTGAATTACGTAATTCAATTAAAGGAATAGTTCACCTATGAATGAAAATTCTCTCATTGTTTATTCATCCTCATGCCATCCTAGATGTGCACATCTTTCAAATGTGTTTTAGTAGAATTTGAGTTTTTTTTTTTTTCAGTTAACAGTTTACATGCTATTTTAGTTTATGTTTAACCTTGTCAAGTTTGTTGTAATATTATAGTTTACAGCTGACCTCAGTGCAGTTGTTGCTTTCTATTTTTACCAAATCTTCCCAGTTTTCAGGTGTCAAGTGTTTCAGGACCTGAACCAATAGAGTAAAGGCTAATTATGTCTCTATGCATGGAGACTTTTCCTATACATGCCTTTTTTTCTAGAGGAAAGAACCGTGTGAAGGGAAGTTTGTGTATGTGTGTGTGACGGTTGTGTTTGTCTACGGGAAAGTAAAGTGTTAAAGTTATTTGCTGAGAAGGAGTGTGGTGTTTAAGGGGGTATCCTGTTCACAAAAAGCACTTCCTGTCTCTGCTTTAACATTCCATAAACACAACAAAAGAGGGAGAGAAGTGCAAAATGATGTGTTTGAAAGATGTACCCTAACAGGTTTGCCAATCTCAAACATCAAAGAAGACAATAATTCGAGATAAGCTTGTAAGAGCGGCAGTAAAGTTTAAATGCAACACAAAATTGGGGTAAATGGTAATTTGAATAACCAATTAAAGTTATTTAAGACGTTTACATGAAACACGCTTTGCCATCTTATAAAACACAATCGTTTTAAGAACATGTATGTAAAAGTGCTCTTTGACATGTGACTAATTACTCTAGAGCCACAGGAAAATGACATGACAACACAGATGGCACCACAAGAACATGCATAATCCCAAGCCCTTCACTAGCGACTATCCTGAGCAGTGACCTAAAAGGCAGCAGAAATGAAGAAACATACATTTCATGCTTTCAAGTGCCACCCTTAAAAGACAACCAGGCACTAATAAAACATCTACTGTACTATAATGAAATATTAGATGCATATACAGTATGTTGCTTCCAAAAAACCTTATTTTGACAGAATGCACGGCTACATTTGAATGGTTTTCAATGGAGAAAGATGCTTTTTGGAACCAGATGGTGCAGTTTCTACTTTTACCGGCAGGGGTCAAAAGTTGACCCCTAGGTCTAGACTCTTTATTCTGCTGGTCTACTCTCTTTCTTACTCTTTCTGCGAGCTCTCCTAGTCTAGGTAGTGCTGCCTGTGAGAACCGGACTCAGCTGATCGCTTTTATTGACCGGCAGATCTTTCTTGCTGCAGCTGCGGCAGGTGCATGAAAGACACACACATATATGCATGCACTTTGGCTTTCGCACGCAGCCAAACCACAAGGCTTGATCCTTTTCATTTTGACCAGTTGGCCTGCCGATTACACCCCATAAAACATGTGATATCATTACACAATAATTAGTTGAAATAAGCCAGATGATGTAACAGAACTAAATGAAAGCTTGTTCTTGGACCAGCCCCAAACTGTTTCCTTTGGGAGCTTCCAACTTGCCCTCCCTACTCTTCTTGATGAAAGGATTGATCTATAATTGGGATAATTAAGGAAATAAGCCTAGGCACTATCAAGGCCCTAGTTATTCCTTGACGTGTATGCATGCCAACTCTCTCTCTCCCCTCTACTCTCTCTCTGCCACTGCCCTCATGTTGATTTAGATTGACATTTTCTGGCACTCATTATTCAGTATATATACTGATCAACTCCTTTGTCTAACCTTGGTCTACAATCTGTTTTTATCACTCTCTCATTGGGGTATCCATAATGACCAGGTGTACGTGATGATGTGTTTGTGCCGAACAGAACTTTGCCCATCGCCATGCCATTCAGAGATTGTATATGCCATCCTGGCAGTGCAGCTGTCCACGTCTGTCTGAAAACATGCCCTTTTTAACTGACAAACCGGACTGACACACACAACAAAAAAGTATATGCCTGTCTTTCTTTAACTATGGGCACTTTTGGCCCTGTGAACTTTGAGAAAATGAACTCTCTAAAAGGGATAGTTCACCCAAAAATTTTAATTCTCTAAATGATGAGAGAATTAAAATTTTTGGGTGAACTATCCCTTTACAACAATTCTTTTTTCTTTCTTTTTTCAGATTTTCTGCCCTATTTGGAATGCCCAATTCCCAATGCGCCCTAAATCCTCGTGGTGGCGTAGTGACTCACCTCAGTCTGGGTGGAGGACGAATCTCAGTTGCCTCCGCATCTGATACCGTCAACCTGCGCATCTTATCACATGGCTTGTTGAACTCGTTGCCGCAGAGACATAGCGCATGTGGAGGCTTCACGCCATCCACTGTGGCATCCATGCCCAACTCACCATGTGCCCCACTGAGAGCGAACCACATTATGGCGATCATGAGGAGGTTTCCCCATGTGACTCTACCCTCCCAAGCAACTGGGCAAATTTGGTTGCTTAGGAGACCTGACTGGAGTCAGCACGCCCTGGGATTCGAACTCGCGAACTCCAGGGGTGGTAGTCAGCGTCTTTACTCACTGAGCTGCCCAGGCCCCACCTAAAACACATTTTTCATAATCTCAGTAGTTTATTTAATTTGACCTGACAATGTCCTACTGTTGATGCATAACAGGAAAATTCTGTCATTTTGCCATTTTTTGGAAACGTCATGTACATTTCCATCACAATTTCATTTTTGCCAAATCTCAAAATATGTATTGTTTTTGATAACTTTCTGTCATTTTAACAGAATTAAAATGCCATTTTAAAAATGATTTGGAATAAAATTAGGCTAATATCATGGCTAGCATTTTATGTATCCTAAAAACACACAATTAAATAAAATGTTTACACTTAATTTAATGTGTTAAATAAATTGCATAATTTGACAACCAACACTAAAATTAATTCTAAAATAAGAATTATATTATTATTACTACATATATGATTATATAATAATACACATAAAATAACAATCATTATAGCTATTATTATTATTACAATTATTGTAAAGATTGTGTTCTGATGTTTATCTTGGTTTGTATTATTTTCCTCACATATATGTCTCATATTTAGTTACATGTTTCATATTATTTCAGTAATGTTCTTCTCTCTTTGGTAACAAAGTTTACTAACTTATTAAAAAAACCTTTTAGTGGTAAAATTGTTGGCTGTAATGGAAATGACACCCCAACTGAGGGACAGATACAATTCATGTAAACATTTACATAAATTAAATAATGAACAATTTTATGATGTTTTTATTTTATTTTATTTTATATATATATATAAAGCCTGGGACAAGGGTAAAACCAAATCTATACATAAAAGGCCTTTGAAAATCTAGCCAAAAAAAAAAAAAAAAAAAAAGATGAGTGCATGATATAAAGTAATGTGACCTTTGTATAACTATAAGTACAAAAAAAAAAAAAAAAACCTCTATCTCTGTTCATTTGAATCAAAATTATCCCATGGGAATTGAAGGTGTCTGTAGTTGAAGAAACAACCAGGCATAGCAAACAGACACTTGCAAATATGCAAATTCCATAGTGAGGCTCTGAGGGCCCGTCACAAATACTGTATGTAGGGGATCTTTGCATAATCCCTTGCTTAAAGCTCCTGCAATGCATAGCCCTTCAGTGCACTAAGGCAGATGATGGTTTGGGGCACATTAATGAGGGAAGGCCACTTTCATTCATAGAAAGAGTACATTTAAATGTAAAACATGAATTGATTGGATTGTGTAAAGTGGGTGTGCCCCCCCCCCCCCCCAGCCCATTTAGGGTAGACTGGAGTAGGGATGAAATTTCAATTAATTTATAAATTAATTCTCTGATGTCTTTACACACCTCTCTAGCTAGAATATAACATTTGTGTATTTGTCTTCAAGGGAAAAAGGTCAAGATAGGGGGTTCAAGAGTTCAAACTTCTGCCTTTAGATGCAATATCACGTAATAAGGTTTTCCTTTCACCGATCACGAAGCTCCTCGATTTTAAGCCCACAAGACATGAATCCAAATCCAAATATGTTGTTGTATTCCCTCAACCCATTACAGAATATCTGGAAGCTTTGTGAATGTGTCAGTTGGGCTGTGGTTGTTAAATGCTTTGGCTTTCAAAAGGCAGGAGGGAATGGCTCACATTACAGAGACACTTTCAAAGTGCAGCACTACCCTGTGACAAAAATTTTCCCATCTACTACCAACAACAACAACTTGTCCTTAACATGCTCATGTTCAGTGTTGGAGAATAACTAAATGCTACTAACTTAACTACATTTCTTCGGTGCTGTGACAGTATAGCTCAAAATAAAGTAGCTTTGCCATTACTATTTCAAACGAATAGCCTGTAACATCACATAATTCTACATAGCTAGTTTTTATGTCACAATGTATTCTGCACATGGCCGAGCGAAGTGGGGCAATAATTTGAACCAGTTCAAAATGTGCCTGCATGACACTTTACATCTTCTGTTTTAAAGTTAAATATTTAGTCAAATACCACTGGTCGTCACAATGTTTGCGAATTTCGATAGAGTTTTGTAAGTAAAAGTTTTTTATTGTAATTATCTGTTCAAGTTTAATGCTGTCACCTTACAATCTTTACTGCTGTAAAAATCAGCTTAAACTCACCTTGCTAGTCTGCTTAGTCTGGTCTGTTTCGATGGTTTTAGAGGGGCTAAACACTAGCTTTACCAGACTGGGAGGCCCGCTTAAACCAGCTAAGACTAGGAAACCACATAAGGCTGGTTTAAGATGATTTTTTCAGCAGGGTAATTGACATTATTATTGATTTGAGCCAGGTAAATAAAGTTCTGATTGCAAAAAGAATAATCTGATATTTATATATATTGTCCCATTAAATAGCTTAAATGTAGTTAGCTACTTTTGTAAGTAGCTTGTTGGACAGCTAACTTCTTAAAAAAAAAAAAAAATAGCAGACTATTTCGCAGAGACAGGCCACTTCTATTCAATTGAAAGGGAGAAATCAGAACGCCCAAAGGTCAACGGATTTAGAAAGGAAGTCCCGCCTTACAGGTAAAAGAGCCAATCACCTTTTAGATACAGACATCGCATGTCAATCAGCTTGAGAACGCTTATGCATATTAACTAAAAACGCCGGGAAAATTATGTTTTTTAAGCATAATCTGAGGTAAAGAAGCACAATAATGATACCAGTGTTTTTAGATTTGACTGCTGATTTGAAATATGTTCTTTGATCGTAATATTGACCAACTATTTTAAAGATTTTGGTCTTTCCTCACTCAAGTAGATAAGAGCTGCACTTGTATGCCACTTGTTTACATAGAAAAATAGCTTCCTGAGAGCTTTCCAAAGATGGCCGCCAGTGGACTGACTTGCTAGAAAGACTTTGAAATAAGTCACAAAACAAACACAAACTGAGCTTGTAGGCCTAAAAATTATCAGAAGACTTAACACCAACACAACAATTGTTCTTTATCAGAAAGGACTAAACAAAAAGGGTAAACTACTGTAGAACAACGGAACTGGTAGTTTTTCTTACAATATGTAGACAAATGCTAGGGAAGGATATGTATTTCATAACAAAAAAGAGGTGAGAGTGAGAAAGGGACCAAGGATCTACTGTAATGACTGAAAAAGTTAAACTGAGGTCAGAAGGCACCTCTCTAAGATTACGAGGTGGGTGGAAGGAAAATGAATCATATCAGAATGAATGTTCATGATTTTATTGTTCTGTCCAGTACCTTGGCCTTTCATGACTTAGTTAAAGTCATGTAAGCTGACCAAGTTAAAGTTACAATATTATGTGAAAAATGAACCTCTATTATTGTGGTGGTTATCAGTACATTTTATAGGGATAGCCCAAAAAATGAAAATCCTCATCAGCTACACACCCTCAGTATTGTTCCAAATTTGCATGACTTTCATTTTTCCCTAGAAAACGAAAGATGATAGGCAGAATGTTACCATTCACTTTCATTGCATCTTTTTTCCATACAATGAAAGTATGAAATAATGAAACACAATAGATCATAATAATGCATACATTTATGAACTGTAATATACAGTGCACAGGCACCAAAATATCCCGTAAGGCTTGAAATATGGTCACCATATTCTTTCGGTGAATTTCTTGCAACCACAGCTGCTGGTTTGTTTTGACTGTAAATGTATAATTTTATTTTATTTTACAGTGTATAATGTTTAAATTAGATGGTTCTTCTGTGTGCATGGGATAATTAATGAATGAATGAAAAGTTTACAGAGTGTTTGCTTAAAGAGGGGAAAAAAAGGGAGAGGATTTTATTTTATTGACTGGACGTGGTCCGGCATCTGTATGGAGGGGAAACAGAGAGGAATTTCCCATGCGGTCTGTGGTGCTTTTAGGAAGCAAAAAAGCTTTTAAAAAAAGACCTCAGTGGAAACTGGGGGGGGGGGGGGGGAGTCAAAAATGTCAAGCCAGGAACTGGTGTGAAATTATTCCTGCTCTGAGAATTCAACGCACACACCGGATAAGACATTTCTTTAGTCAGTTGAGCAGCGATGAACTCAAGGGTCCACTGGCATGATCGCAAGGCTGCATTTGGAGCGGCTCTTTTGTATCAAATGTCCACATCTCGTATTCTTTCCATCAACTTGTGCTCCATGTAACTCAAGACCACACAACACAATTTAGCCAAGGTCCGTGCTAAAAGCCAAGCTTTACAGTGAAGAGATAGAAGAGAGGCCTGGTTTGAAAAAGAGAGTAAATTTGTGTTTGTAACGCTTGTATGAGATCATGTTCATTTCCAGTTGTTCGTGTCTTTGTAATTTCCATCTGATTCAATTTTCTTGAAAATGTTGTAAAATAAAACTTATTCAGCCTTTCTTTTCTTGGCACTTAAACATATCTGAAGGCTCCCACGAATGTTGGCTTGCACAGGGTAAATGCAAATTTTCAGTGTGTAAACCTTACTCTCCTAGCCTTAAGAGGCGCACTAGCGACTGACCTTAGTGGCTGTAGCCTTTAGCCTCCTCGCTAGTGCACCTGCCTCCTATGCCAGAGACCCCAGTTCGAATTCCAGTTTGCATTGCCTCTTGGAATTTCATGAGCACAGAGGCATATCATTACATCCACAGCTTGAAGGTAGGATCCTGAAGGTGTATTTATGAATGAAGTACTCTTGTTTTAAAATCTCCCCGGTCTGCTTCCAGTTGTTATGACATACCCTGAACACTTTAAAATACCCATGATAGCTTTTGACATCTCTATAACCTGTAAATCCACTTTGCTAGCTAATTACACTTTGACATCAACACCAAAGATATTTATATAGAACCGCTAGAATGGAAGTTCCGAGACAAAGTGTTCAAGATGGCTGCGCACTAGTTTCTCTGGTGCATAAGGTGAATAGGCAAACTAAGCAAGTTGCTTAGGGCCCCCAAACCGCTAGGGGGCCCCAACACTGTCAAAAATATTATAAGTAGTGTTACGAACATACTGACGGGGTCCCCAATAAAATGTTTTGCTTAGGGCCCTCAAAAGGCTAAGACTGGCACTGATAAGGTCTACAACTTGGCAACTTGGTGAAAACACTTTTTTTGTGAGTGCCACTTTTTGTCCGTGTCTAGAAGGTAAGTGTTTGGCTGCCAAAGTCTCATGACAGTCTCATTTGCTGCAGACTGATCTCACAGTGAAACAGTAGGTTGACTTTTCTTTAGCTAAAATTGGTCTGTACTTACTGAAATTCAAAACACTGCCCCCAGTGGCCAAAGTGGTAAGTTTGTTGGGTGTATGGGTGTACTCCATTTTCTGGGTGTAATGTTCATGGAGGGGCGCCAAAAGCGAGTTGTGAAGCAAGTTGTTTTCAACTGTACAGGCTGTAATTTAGTGAAGAGGAATGCATATTTTAGAAACTGAAGCCCCCAACCCAACCCCCAAACCTAAACCTAACCATCAGTGGAGTAGAAATATCATGTTAGAGAGGAAAATGCAACCTCCGAATCGCGATCATCACTGATTTTGCGAACACGATTACTTTCTGGCTTTAATGCTGGATCTGAAACACAGGTCTCCCACATTGCTGACACAACACACTTCCTGTCATGCCGCAAGGGAAGGTAAACATGTAAGAACCGATGCAAATCATGAAAATGATTCATATCGTGATTTAAGATTTTGGTCATTTCGCCCACCACTAGGTGTAAGGTTTCTGTGGAACTCTAAATAAACACAATTAACACAGTATATGAACACTGCATGCGACTCTCGCCAGAGTCCAGCTGCCCAATACACGACTGCTCTTTGCTCTTCACTCTCTTTTGGCTCAACCAATGGCATGAGTATCTCTTTGGCTGACCAATTGAAGTTGAGAGAAGTGTTTGAGAAACATGTCGGAAAACAGTCAAAATTTTTGCTATTCCGTTGGGTGACATTATTTGCACAGAAATCACACACTTAAAATAACTTAAAATACATTGCAAGCACTAAACAGCACTTGCACTTCCAAAGAGTTCTCTAATCCACATTTACATCTTCCTGTCATCTCCATGCGTTAGCTTGTTTTGTTTTACATCCATGCGCACATCATTGAAAGCAATATTTCCAAGTCATTCACTTGCTGAAAGTACCGCAAAGCACTGGTACAGTTTTGAGGTCATATCCTGTTACTGTGAGGGACACAGATAGCAGCATCTTTGATTTACAGCGTCCTGAAAGCTCTGAACTTCTCATTTAGTCTCCCATTGACAGATTTGGGGTGAAGAGATAAATCTGATATGCCTATAAACACAATTCTCAATAGTCTCTCCTGACGGACAGCCGTTGACCTTTTCTAAGAGGGCTGTGAATATTTCATTGTTCTTATTGGAGTAATTTAATGGTATAAAGGGTTTAATGATGAGGTCAAGCTGCTGTGGGGGTAATGCGACTCCAAACATGCATGGACAGAGTTGTTTATCTGCGAGCCGAGACATTTTTTATTTTATTTTTTGCCTATTTTTTGCTCTATGCTTGTTCAAGAGGCTGAAACAAGATCTGTACCTGAGGAGGAAAGACTCCAAAGAGGCCTGGACAGCTGCACAGATGCATCTCATGGAACCAGAGTGAGAGTTGAGTGAGTAATTAGCAAGAGGAAAAACGGTCAGCGGATTTACTTAAAGGAGGTGTCACGTAAAGCACGTACTGTGTATGAGTGTGCTTGTTTGTTTATTTATGTGCTTGTAGCATGTGTACCAGCATTTGTCTTTCCACAGACCTGTCCAGCAGCACATGGCTGAATCTTTTACCAGGGATATACACCCTGCTGAAAAGATCATGCTTAAATCAGGTTTGTGTTACTTCTGGTCTGGTGTGGGTCAAGATGATCAAACAGCATAGTCTTTTTGGTGAGAGTAGTTAAATAAAAAATTTCTTATGGTAACTTTTTACAATAGGGTTCCATTAGTTAACATTAGTTAATGGCATAAGTTAACATGAACTAACAATCAACAATACTTTTACAGCATTTAATAATCTCAGTTAATGGAAATACCAATATATACATTCAATTTTTTTTAATTAAATGTTATATACATTAACATTAGTTAATGCATTGTGAATATAACACAAACTAACAATGGAAATTTTTATTTTTATAAGCTACTGTGGCAGACAAGCCTCTCGTTCATCGGGAAAGGAGGAAGCAGGAACTGGATTAACAATCAAAAAGACTTTAATTCAACATAAAACACTGAACTAAAACATAACAAAAGCGCACACACAAAACACTGCTGCATGCGTCTCTCTCTCTCTCTCTCTGGCATCCCTGGCTCCTACTTTTATCTCTCCCGCTGATTGGGCATCTCCTCTCGGCCTGGCCATGCCCTCCTCCTTGTCACAGCTACATTAACCAAGATGAATTCATGCTATAAAATAATATTTTTCATTGTTACTTCATGATACCTAATGCATTGATTAATGTTAACAAATGGAACCTTATTGTAAAGAGTTACCTTGTTTAATAAAGGTGATGTATAAGATGTAGAAAATCTCTATAGATTTATGAATTAAAACGATAGTTCAACCAAAAATGAAAAGTTTGTTATCATTTACTCACCCATGTCACTCCAAAAAAGTAGTCCATGCAACTATCTACTATATTCCAAGTCTTCTGAAGCCATATGATAACTTTTTGTGCAGAAAAGTCTGAAATTTAAGGCAAGAAACATACTTCATGCAAGTATGTGTATGCAAATGCGAGTGCTTGTCCAACACACTGCGTGGTTAAACATCCTTAAAGGAATAGTTCACCCAAAAATGAACATTCTCTCATCATTTACTCACCCTCATACCATCCCAGATGTGTATAACTTTCTTCAGCAGAAAACAAATGAAGATTTTTTGAAGAATATTTCAGCTCTGTAGGTCCATTCAATGCAAGCGAATGGAGGCCAGAACTCTGAAGGTCCAAAAAGCACATAAAGGCAGCATAAACGTAATCCGTACGACTGCATTGATTAAATTCATATCTTCAGAAATGATGTGATAGGTGTGGCTGAGAAACAGATCAGTCCGTTGATACTATAAATCCCTACCTTTGACCATCCCCGACTAGTAGGTAGCGATATGCATGAAGAATGCAAATTGCCAAGAATTAAAAGAAGAATGTGGAAGTGAAAGTGGAGATTTATAGTAAAAAATGACTTAAATATTGATCTCTTTCTCAACCACACCTAACATATCACTTCTGAAGACATGTATTTAACCACTGGAGTCGTATGGATTATTTTTATGCTGCCTTTATGTGCTTTTTAGACCTTCAAGGTCCTGGCCATCATTCACTTGTATTGTATGAACCTAGATATAGTAGCCAAGATATTCTTCTAAGAATCTTCATTTGTGTTCAGCAGAAGAAAGTCATACACATCTGGGATGGCATGAGGGTGAGTAAATGTTGAGAGAATTTTCATTTTTAGGTGAACTATCCCTTTATCATGCGTTTTTGTGTTACTGTGGCGCTAACAAACCTCAGTAATCTAGGGAGCGATAGAGTTACCTTAAAAAGTCTGTGCCATTAAACCAGATGTGTTATTATTCAGGTAAGTTGCTATGGATATATTGACTTACTTGTTCAGCAAAAATTTCTTTAAACTGTTGCTATGCTATGCTAGTAGTTGGCTTGAAAGAGAAAACTCACCGTAGAAGTGGACAGTTCACACTAATGTCCGCTATAGAGCCCTTGCAGCAACACTGAGAATGCAATGTGTAATGAATTGCAGTCTGAAACATTTTAGAACTCAACAGCACACAAAATCAAGCATGCTTAGCCAGAAGTGTCTGGGTTTATATTCTTGTGTAGAGTTTGCTTCAGCCATTACTCACTTAAAGCCTTCCCCTCCATTCAAATTTCATTCTGATGTGCATACAAATGCCAGGTTTGATGTCAGTGATGCAAAACATCATTGGTTCTTGCAACTTGAGACCAATTGCAACATGAAACCTTTGAATGTTTTGAATTAAATGCAAGCACTAAAGATCTCCTTTTGTGTTCCATTAAAAAAGAAAATAATGTGTGTTTGAAACAACATGAGTAAATAGTAACAGAATTTTCATTTTTGGGTGAACTAACTTTTGTATGTCGCCCATATTGAGGCTTCTTCACACAAAATAGATAGTAAATTATTTAGATATTGCTTACAGTATGTTTGTAATACTGAGAAGGACGGGATATGACCTCAGTATTCCCTTCTTGTTTTGTATTTATATTAAGTTGCCATGACAGCATAAATGGCATCTCATTGGAAGCAGTGGCAGTGCATCTGACGTATTGTGATGAATGGTGTGTGAGAGGGGAAGGTGATGTCTCTCTGGGTGGTGTAGGGGACAACCCTGGAGATATGTCACACGGCCAACTGTGACGCTTTCTCCCTCTGTCCAGAACAATACACTGAACCAGCTGCTTCTGTGAGAGTCACTGCAACACTAAGAACCTGACTGAAGGCCTGTTTACCTGTGTACCACCTGCCGTGCCCGAGATTCTGTGTGAAATGTCCACAAAGTGGCGCCAAAAGTTAGCTGTAAAGCGAGTTGTTTTTAGTTGTAAATTATGTAATACAGTCAACAGGAATGCATATTTTATCAACCATACACCCTAACCCAAACCCCAACCCTAAACCTTATTGTTAATGGAGTAAAAATGTAATCTTAGAGGGAAAATGCAACCTCCAAATCACGCTTATCATTGATTATGTGAACGTGATTACTTCCTGGTTTTCACGTGACCAGAACCCATGACTTTAAGGCTGTAGTGCCACAGGAAAAGGTAATGCATTTAAATAGCATAAATTGATGTCTGATGTGAGATGGCATTTATCAGTAACTCTGCAAAATGGGGTCAATGTCAGGGTACGGTAGCAACATGTTGAATTCCTGTGTGAATATTGATCAATTCACACCCAAACACTAAACTGAAATGTGCACTCAGTAATATTAATGTTTATGTTGTGCTGGCACCTAACGTGTAGATGCAGCATCATGCAATAAAAGTGGCTTTTTAAGGCAATATATTGTTTATTTCCTATATATTGAACATAAGAATATCATTGGCCTAGAGTCCACAGTAATTGATTTAGCAAATTAATTTCTCAATCTGTCTGAGATTGACGGACGGATGGACGCTTTTGGAGCATCTCACTTTGGATGCGTAGTGTCATAAATACAGCAATTTAGGTCGCTGTGTCAATTTAAACGTAGTTTGAAACTTAGAAAAACACATCTCGAGATCCCTGCATTCAGAATTGTGCTCTGTACAGCTGTGTTTGAATGGAAGAACAAGTTTTCATCTTGTGCTGTTGCTAGTGTCAAGTGAGCCTGAGTGTGGTATGTCTGTACAGCTGCGCGTTACCAATACAGCTGGAGTTTCGCTTACTGCCCCCTGCTGAAAACAGGTGGTACTTCAAGCTTGAATTTCTCCGATGGTAGGAATATTCATTATTACAGTATGGGGACATGATTAATTGTGTTTATTTTTTAACACTTTATTTTTTATATTATTAATCATACTGAATTAACACGTTAAATCAACAGCCTCAATAATTATACTATTAATATGTCTTTCTGTTTAAAAGTTTGGCAATAAGCAAAAAAGGTAAGTGCATCTTTTACCTTGGTAATATATAGGGTGAATAAGGGTAATATAGGCCATTATTTGTACCAGTGGCATAGTCACAGGTGTGCCAGGGTGTGCAAATGCCACCCAAAACGTTTGCATGCACACCCAAATGTTTTAATTATTGTTTCAGTAGCTAAATGTTCCTGTTAGATGATATGCATTGTCTGTTATGATTAACGGTCTGCTTACTATCTGTTTGTTAGTTTGCTTCAAGTCAGACATGTTATTCTTCATTCATATTGGTTCAATAATTAATGTAACATCAGTATTTTATGTTTTTATTTGCAGTCATACATAAACCAAAGCTCCCTGTACTTACTCTCTAAATGCAAAGAATTTTCTGTAAAGATTTTGAATCTTCTTACTAGTGGTCGACCGATATGGGTTTTTTAATGGCCGATACCAATGCCGATATTTAAAAAGCAGTGTGGCCGATAGGCCGATACAATGCCGATATATCACACAATTGAATATAGTAAATAACATAAACATAAAATTGCTAAAAATATATAAACTCTTATTTACCACTATATGTACTCAATTTCATAGAAATTCACACAGAACATTAACTTTGTAACAAAGAATCTAAAAAATAATATTGTATTTTAGCAGTTTTTTCCGCTCCAGACGGTTGGTTAGGAGCCCCTCCTCTCCTCGTGGTCAGCGGCCGTTCCTCCGCTTCCAGGCGGCCAGGCACCTCCGTCCCCCGGCGGATGGCCGCGGCTGCTCCGTTGGGGTGGATGGTAATGGCGAGGACTACGGCGCATCCCTCCTCCTTCCCGGGTTTCGGCACCAGTGTAACACATCAATGGAAAGGAGGAGGTGAGAACCGGCTTTTATCCCTCTTGGGCTAATCAGCCTGATTAGGAGCCGGGTGTGTAGAATCACGACCCGGCCCGCCCTCCGCCCTGCCACAGATACATTTTCAAATATACAACCATTTGAACCTTTGGCAGTGGCAGTGCATCTGACGTATTGAGTTGAATGGTGTGTGAGAGGGGAAGGTGGTGTTTCTCCGAGTCGTTTATTATGAATTCACATAATACACAGCTGAATTAAATTCTTCCTTTGATTTGTGCAAGTAGTAATATATACATTATATAGTCAAAAAGCTGCTAATCAAATATGGCAGGAAAAGCACTTTTTTGATTCTTAAGTGAGGTATGTAGCCATTTAGATACTGTATTGGTCTGGTAGCGGTTCTTTTGAGTGTGTGAGTACTGGAAAAAGCTTTTGTGTAGCTTCTGCACTGATGTTTTGGAATGACATGTTAAACAAAACTGCTTCAATCCTCCGTTCCTGTTATTTGGATGTTTAGTTCCTTGGTTAGGATCAGTTACCTGGAGAACTTTTCTGGAAATTAAAGCTACACTATGTAATTTTTTATTATTTAAAAATTTTTTTTTTTTTTTTAGAAATGAACAAAATTTAATTAATGAGCAAGTACACCAACAATCCATCTTCTAAACCATGTTTCTGCCTTTACCTGATTCACTATGGTGCCTATAATAATTATTTCTATTTTAGAGCTGTTGGGATGGATTTGGCAAGAAATTTCATTCTTCCGTCATTCGTATGTGCATGTTTACGTCATGTCTGTAAATAAAGAAAATAAGGTCCAGCTACTACAGCGTGTGGATACTCTATGTGCAGTGACAGGTGTGGTAGAATTTTGAAGCTGAAAGCTTGTAGCCACAACAAATGAGCGACATTGACCATGGATCATTAAAAAAAGCAACCCTCTGGGGAATCACCTGTTTTCAAAATAAAGAAACCTTGATCAGAGAAGAGTCTGCAAGCAAAAAGGGAAAGCGACAGAGCCCGTAATAAAACACAAAACAACACTGGATTGGCTTTTCAGAAGTGGCAACAACTCAGAGATCCCAGAGATGGAGTTTTTCTTGCTGGACAGGTAAGATATTTTATTCGACCAATAGTGAGCCAGGTAGCTCTCTTAGCGCGGTAGTTCGTTAGATAGCTTTAGCCACTCTAATGGGGCATTTTATTATGGACTGTGATACTGTAGTGCTGTCAATTTCATTTTTGAGGAAAGAAGGACAATAGAAAAAAATGTTAACTTTTATGCTGGTAACAATGCCAATCTCTAAACCAGTTGTTACCTTGGTCTATTTGCCTGCTAGCTAAGTTATAATAGTTTCCATCATTTGATTTTATCTGATATGACTAGCAATCGTTATGTCTAATGTGATCGTTGCCTAACTTTTGTAATGCTATTTATTTTAAAACAATTGTTTTCAGCAGAAGATATGCTACTTACCTGCCCATAAGACATATTTTTCAGATATCCATCTTTTTCTTCCTTTCGTTTTATATATATATATATATATATATATATTTTTTTTATTTATTTTTTTTTTAATTTATTTCTTTATAAATTTTTTTGAGGGGAGGGGGTGAGTTTTGTTGTCTTTAGTGACATTCGCTCTGATAAGATGATCACCTGTAACCATGGTTACACCGGTACTCCTCAAAGCATCGGATTCACCCATGCAGAGGAGCAGAGTCGAAGCCCAACTCACATAATTACCAAAACAATGTTCCTCGGCAAGTAACTTGTTATTTTTTGCTTCAACCGCTAAAGGGCCAAAAATTACATATTGTAGCTTTAAGCTCTTCAAGGTGCTATAAGCGATTTCTGCCATTTTGCTAGCTTCAGCCATTTTTATAACTTCAAGGGCACACCATCTCTCCAAAATCCTACCCTCCAAATATATGTCAGTAAATCCGAAGTCAACAAATCATTCACAGGCAGGGAGAGCAATGGTATACTGTTTGCAAACATTCAGACACCCGCCACAGTGCTGTGGGAGGCATTTAGAGGTACATTTAAATATGAGGATGCTCAGTGAATCCTAAACTAATGTGACATTAAAATGTGTTATCAATGACTTTATGCCTCATTCTATGAGTAGAATTCACACTAGATCAGTAAAAGATGCTTTTTAACCACTCGATGATGATTTAAAAGAATATATATGCAGAAGAAAATGCCAACACTTACAAAAAAATCTAAACTAGCCGCAAACATGCCGCAAATTTGCCGCTCGTTATTTTCACATGCAAATGAGCTTGTGATTCACCACAAATGTTTGCCAGAAGTTTGCAGCTTTTCACCGGTGAACCTTCAGCAAACCTTTGAAAACAATGGACAATTTTCCGCAAGTTTGCTGCAAAGCTCATTTGCATGTGGAAATTCTCAGTGGCGAATTTGCCACAAGTTTGCAGCAAATTTGCAGTGAGCTCTCAATTTTTGTAAGGGAAATTTGTCTTGTTTACATACTGAATTCATTAAGCTAATGCACTAACACGCTATAAGTGGCCATAATATACACGATTACACTCTGTTACACTCTGTAATTTATTATGACACTGAGAAAACTGCAAAGATTGGTTTATAAAAGAATATTAATGGGAAGAATACAGACAAAAGAATGATGATAAGGGGGGTATACTGATGATAATTATGCTTATATTAAAGCATAATGTTGATGAAACTATGACGAGAGAAAAATGATACTGCAAGATATAAACAGAAAAATAAACATCTAGATAATCTGTGTATAGGATAAGATATTAGATATGAATTAATCGAATCCATTAATCCAAAATTTAGGGATTTTTCTGCTTGAGCTGCATGAGTTGAACGCGCTAACACCGGCAATATGAACCACTTCAAAACGGGATAAATACCAGTGTTGTAGTACTCGAGACCGGACTTGGTTTCTCTGCATACCCCGAGAAGAAATCTTGAAGGCAAAAGTAAGCAGAAATGCTTATTGACTTACAATGAATGAAATTTAGGAGTGCAATTGAGAAAATTCCTAACAAATTGAATGTTTGTATTCAATTTCTGCATAACATTATTATATTTAATAAATTATTGTTTGGTTTTTAGGCCCATTTTAGTTATAGTGTATTTTGTAAAGCAGAAATGTTTACTTGACATGAATGGAATTGTAGCAAATCCCTTAGTTCCAGGCAATGAGGAAGCAGGAGACGGCATACTTCATTCCAATAAGACAGTATTTATTTAACAAAAATCCTCGCTTTTCAGCAGAACACTTCCAGCTCGGCTCTCTCTCGTCTGCCGCCATCTCCTCCCCTTTTATCTCAGTGTCACAGCTCACTGGGAATACAAACAGGTGTTAGCACAGGTGTAAATCCTTAGTCACTCAGCTTTCCTGGACCTCACTCCCACAGATTGACACTCGATTACACCCCCGCCTCCACATGCCCCACAGCACGACTCAGGCCGAGGAACCGGCTGGCCTGCTACCGACTCCCCCCCCCCCCCAATTCTGAGAGAGAAAATCGGCCACAGCCATCTGCTCCCCTTTCCTGTGGACCACCTCGAATTTAAAAGGCTGAATTGACAGATACCAACGAGTGATCCACGCGTGCCACAGAGTGAAGCTTTCACTTGTGTAAACACCTGTGGCACAGCTCCATCCACTGTACTGGGTCTGGTGTTCCCTTTTTAGTGAGATCAGTCAGTGGGCTGGTGACATCCGAATATTTAGGTACAAACCTACGATAATAGCCAGCCCCAGGAACTGTCTCACCTCCTTTTTGGTCTTGGGTCTCAAGCAAGCCACAATAGCTGCTTTTTTATCAATTTGGGGATGCGCTGTGAGTCCCACCCATCTGAGCGATCCCAGGATGGCCCTCAGATGCTGGATATGCAGCATATGCAGTGAGTTGCTGAAACGTAGCCGGGGCTCCAAACAAACCGAACAGAAAGTTAATGAATTGATGTAAGCCAAACGGAGTGGAAAAGGCAGTTTTTTCTCAGGACATGGGAGTCAAGAGGATCTGCCAATATCCCTTCGTTAAATCCAGTGTCGAATAAAAGCGAGCCGCACCTAACCGATTGAGCAGTTCATCAATGCGAGGCATTGTTCGTATGACTGGGTAGAGACGAAAACACGTCGGAAAACTCCTTTTGCAACCTGGCAACCTCATTGACTTGGGATGGTGAGAGGTGGTCTCCACAGGGAACTGGGGTGGTTGGATGGGCGGTTTTTGATTCCACCTCCAGACCTAACTCCACCCTCTCTGGGACGACCGTCGCCAAAGCCACGGATACCACCTCTCTCCACGGTTTTAGGAGATTCAGGTGGTAAATTTGCCATGCTACACCTCTATCCATTAGTTTTACCTCACAGTCAACTTCCCCAACTCGCTGTGTGACCTCAAAAGGCCCTTGCCACTTGGCAAAAAATTTAGAGCTTGATGTGGGTAATAACACGAGGACCTTATCTCCCTGTGAGAATTCCCATAGCTGAGTGCCCCTGTTATAAAGCCGCAACTACTGTTCCTGGGCCTGGAGCAAATTCTCCTGTGTTAGTTGCCCCAATGTGTGGAGTTTTGCTGTCAGGTCCAGAACGTATTGAATTTCATTCTCTCAGAAGGTCCCTCCTCCAAATTTTCCCTCAGAACATCTAGGATGCCCTGAGGCTTGCGGCCGTAAAGTAATTAAAAGGGAGATAACCCTGTATAGGCTTGTGGGACCTCTCGTACTGCAAATAACAGGGGTTCTAGCCAATTGTCTCAATTTAATGTGTCTTCGTGCACAAACTTCCGAACCATATTTTTAAGGGTCCGATTAAATCGCTTGACCAGGCCATCCATCTGAGGATGGTAAACACTGTTGCGGATCGACTCAGTCCCTAATATTTCATAAAGTTCACGGAATGTACGTGACAGGTGCCCTGATCAGTTAGGATCTCTTTCGGAATCCCAATTCAGTAGATCATTTTAAACAGTGCCTCTGCAACACTGCATGCTGAAATGTTGTGTAGGGGAACTGCTTCAGGGTATCACGTTGCATAATCCACCAAGACTAATACAAAGCGGACTCATCTCTTGTCTGCTCCAGCAGGAAATCCCCATGGGGTGGAGCCCTCACTTCCCTCTGGGTTTCCCTGAAGTGGAGCTGACATCGATGGTTCAGGCTATGCCTCCCCAACCAATGCTGCACAAATACCACACCGGATTACCCTATTGCAGGACCCATCCACACACATTCCCCTATAATAATGTCTGAAATGCTGGCCAATTCATACCCAAAATCAGTGGATGGGTGAGGCAGGGACTAACCGCCGCCTCTATTCTATGTTTTTGTCCCTGGAATTGAACAATGACTAAAGGGTATTTGTGTATATCCCCATGCACACATCTCACCTTCACCCGGCGTGCTATACCCAAAGCCTCACCTTGAACCAAGCTTTGGTGAATCGAAGTCTGATTACATGCTGAATCCACCAAGGATTGATATGTACTCCCTTGGATAGTCACTGGTATACGGTATGTCTCTGCTCGATCGGGTGCGGCTTGTGACACATCAGGGACCCGGAACCACGGCCCCACATCCATCACCGGGCATTGATCCTGGATATGTCCCAGTTCTCCGCAGCGGCAGCACACCGGCCCAGAACTTACCTCCACACCTGCGGCCCCAGATTTACCAACCTTGCGGGGAGGGGGAACAGAAACAAGGGGGTTCGGAGCAATAGAAAATGACCCCTCATTGCCGGGGGGTAGGGACAGGAACAGTATGTGATAGGGAAGGGGAAGAGAGAGAGGGAGAGAAAGTGTTGGAGAAAGATAAAAGGATTCGCTGTCTCCCAGATACGCTACCAAGTGGTCCTCTCCCAGCTGGACAGTCTCCTCAAGCAATGCCAGATGGTGGCACTGGACCCACTCTGCCATTCCCTTTGGCAGACGGTCAACGAACTGCTCCAGCACCACCAGGTTGACAATTCCATTGGTGCTGCGGTTCTCAGCCAGCAACCACCTCCGACAGACATCACAGAGTTGTTGGGTGAAGGTAAACGGGCGGCTGAACTCACTGAATGTCAGCATCTGGAAGCGCTGACGTTGCTGTTCAAGGTTATGGCCAACCCATTGAAGGATGGCTCGTTTCAGGTCAGAGTACTCCAGTAGACTCGCGACAGGTAGCTGTTGTGCCGTTGTCCCCCGACAACAGCGGCAACAGACGGACCGCCCACTGTGCGGGACCATCCTGACAAAAGTTCTACGAATGCTTCGGGGTCGTCCTGTGGTCCCATTTTCGCCAGCGTGATCTGAGGCACAGCAGGTGTGGTTGGGGTCGCTGCTGGAGTATCCCCCTGTGGCAGCAAGCTCTGGATCACCTGTCAGTCCTCCACCTGGGCTTGCATCAGGGCCTGGAACCAATGTTTCTGTTCCAACCACAGATCCAGGAGGGCTTGATGTTGTATCTGGTGGATTCCAGCGGGGGTTTTGACAATCTTGACCAGCAGTGAGGACTTCATGATGGTGATCTTCCTCGTTCCCGGGTTTTGGCACCACTGTAGCAAATCCTTCAGTTCCAGGGAATGAGGAAGTGGGAGACGGTGTACTTCATTCCAATAAGACAGTCTTTATTTAACAAAAATCCTCGTTGAAAAAAGCAGAACACTTCCAAAATCACACACACATACACACACACAAAGCTTGAATCTCTGCTCTCTCTCTCTCTCTCGTCTGCCGCCGTCTCCTCCCCTTTTATCTCTGTGTCACAGCTCACTGGGAATACAAAAAGGTGTTGGCACAGGTGCTTATTCTTCACCACTCAGCTTTCCTGGACCTCCCTCTCCACAGATCGGTGCTCGCTCACACCCCTGCCTCCACAGGAATATAATAATGTAGTATACAGAAGCTGGTAGTTTGTATTGCAATGCTGAACCACATAGGCACTTTGAACCATTAATTTAAGTTTTTCACTGACATGTTATTAACATTGACATGTCATAATTGTAATACCAATTTGTTCACTTAACCTAGGACATGTCATTTACTAAATTTTTATTCTCAACTGGTAATATTGTTTAACCAACATAAGTTTAAGAAAATGATAAATGAGGGTTATTTGATAAACAGTTGTGCTCAAAGGTTTGCATACCCTGGCAGAAATTGTGAAATTTTGGTATTGATTTAGAAAATATGACTGATCATGCAAAAAAAAAAAAAAACTGTCTTTTATTTAAGGATAGTGATTATATGAAGCCATTTATTATCACATGGTTGTTTGGCTCCTTTTTAAATCATAATGGTAACAGAAATAACCCAAATGGCCCTGATCAAAAGTTTACATACCCTTGAATGTTTGGCCTTGTTACAGACACACAAGGTGACACACACAGGTTTAAATGGTAATTAAAGGAAATTTTTTCCACACCTGTGGCATTTTAAATTGCAATTAGTGTCTGTGTTTAAATAGTCAATGAGTTTGTTAGCTCTCACATGGATGCACTGAGCAGGCTAGATACTGAGCCATGGGGATAAACAAAAAATGCATAAATCGGTTTGAAATTAGAACATTTCTAAATAAAACAAGTGTAAATGTTTTCCACATTCATTAGCTGTGAGGAATGTGGCAGCTGTTCTGTGCAGCTTTCATCATCAGCTGTGAACGTCTGTATAGTATGTGCTTATGCCAGTTGTCATATCAGAAATGATGCTTGGTATTTCTACCGCAGTTTGAGTTGTGTCAAAACCACACTGTAAAGAAACAAAGTCTAGATGATTCAGCATGTGTTCATCTGGTCGTGTGGGCCTAGTTTCCCAATGAAAAGAGTATTGTGATTCTTTGGAAGGTAAAGGCTTTCAGGCTACAGGAAACTGGAATCGAGAAATTTGCACACAAAAACACTCCCACACTCTCTGTTTCCTGAAGGTTGGATGTGGCCCTTTCTATTTAGATCACAGCTGTTCAACATAATATCCAAGGCCCCCTGTGGCCAATAGGAGGTGGGAGAGACCTCACCATTTGCATGACATTTTCTTCAGAAGTCTGGTTGGACCAGATTCACATAGCAACTACAGTGCAGCTTCCATGAGAAAATAATGGAAAAATCAATCAATACAATCAATCAAAAATAGATACTGTACCTTTACAATTGTTATAAAGGACACTTTTAGTTTCAGTAAACAGGTTTCAGTAATCAGTAATGTGAAGACACTTTATTTGATATCTTAGGGCTAATTAATAATCCTGTTTTTATATTGAATGTTAAATATGGTTGAAAATATAAATATGGTCCTTAATAATCAGATACCACTCAGCAGTCCCAGAAAGTATTTGGACACCTGAACCATACTTTAAATGTAATAATGCCGTTGAATTAGATAACAAAAAAATCAAATTACAGTAAGTGGCATCTGCAAACAAATTATCCTAGACCTTTACTTTTCTTTATTCTTTATTTATAAAATTTTTGCAATCACTTTTACCCAACTGGTCCCAAGGGGATTTTTAGTGGATATACGAAGTCCGTTCCCCTCAAGTTCATACAGGTGTCTTAGCAGAGTAACCACAGATGCATTTCATCACATTATCTATAGACTTGTTTCATTAACTTTTGTCAACCAGAAAATTCTTATTGTCTTAACTTTGAACAGTTTTACCATATAACTTAACAAATTTCTTTTTGTGAAATGTTTTGCTTGAAAAGTGTGCTTTGCTATATTTCTGAAATAAATGGCACTTGATTTGACCGAAAGTGTAAGAAGTCTATGGACATACGGACATGTGTCTTTGCTTTCACGAGGGTCAAAAGTGTCTGTCCCACACTGGGATTTCCCATTATAGTGTATGTGTGTGTAAGAGGAAAACACCATGCTGACCTTAGCTAAGTGTGTCAGTTCAGACAGTTGCTCACTGCAGTATTGGACAGCTGTTAGTGAGAGAGACAGAAAGAGAAAGAAAGAGAGATGGATTGTGTGTGAGAGTCGCTGGCTGTTTTTAAACATGCTGTGTCCCGTTTTCAATGTGGTTCTGAGTTTCCAGGCAGATAAGGAAGTATTCTAACCAGCTGAGCTTGAAAGAGGAGACAGCTGGGGTGAAATCTGAAACTGCATCAGACAAGCTTTTAAAAATAAAACGTTATATCCTTTTAGAAGAGCTGTTTTTATCATGTAATGGTCATTCCGGGGGAAAGTGTGGTCTTCCTTTAGTTGTCTTAATAATACACCTTTTCCATAACAGAGAATATCCGAGTGATCTGACTGCTACTATCTTCCATATGCAGTCAACAATGATTGCAAGGTAATCAGATTTGAACTTTTGGCTGGTGAGAATACAATACATGTGAGATAAAACTTTGTTTTTTTATTTGAAGCTTTTACTTTGTTTATTTACTAATTATTTAACTTAGTATTATTTATTTACAGTTGTTTTATTTTATTTGTTCTATTTTTCTATCTAATTTGCTATTCTGTGTAAAGCTGCTTTAGAACGATTTGTATTGTGAAAAGTGCTATATACAAAATTTAATTGAACTGAATTGATTATACATTTAACACTACGTTTTTAAAAGTGATGTTTTCTATTGAACAATGGAAGATGGAGTGATTTTTTCAACTTTTTATTTTGTTTAGTGAAACAAGAGGCACACAAATTACACACACTTTAAATCAAATAAAATGAACTTTTTAGGGTTAATTCTTCCATATCGGGAGTTCAATCTGAAAGTGAAAGCTATTCAGCAAACTGACATATTCGAAATGTCCTCTTGCTTTCCCACATGGTATCCCTGTTCCACCAAAAACTCCCTACTCTTATTTGTCTTACTTGACATTTGTCATCTTCTGTTCTTGATTACTGGATTTTGCCCTTATTTAGTGACCAGGAACACATTTGAGAGGAGCTACTTTGGTAGTGAAGAGAAAATTCTCTCATCATTTACTCAGTCTCATGCATGTCCAGATGTGTATGACTTTATTTCTTCTGGTGAACACAAACAAATATTTTTCAAAGAATATTTCAGCTCTGTAGGTCCATACAAAGTCATACACATCTGGGATGGCATGAGGGTGAGTAAATGATGAGAGAATTTTCATTTTTGGGTGAACTATCCCTTTAAGTGGAACAAAGAAGTAGGTTAGGTTTTATTAAATTGCTAAAGCCATTATCCTTGTACACTCTTTGAGCAATGCATTCCGTCATGTCATCGTACTCCAACTTGAACCGCTTTTCTAACCATCACCGAATCGTTTTCTTGAAGGAGCGAACAGAAACCAGGTCAGATGGCCAAACACAAATTTGTGCTGATCATGTTGAAAATAACTAAATAGCATTAGCGGGTGCCTTTTTAAATGATTATGCATAACACTAGTTTTCCCTGTTATAGTTGAAGTACACTTTGCATAATATTGGAGGTTACTGTAGCATCTGTGTCATCTTTATCAAAGGACATTTAAGCCACTTTGCTTTTTCAGTGCAGAGCCATCAGCCTCCACACCTGCTGTCAAGTTTCCGAAACGTAGGATGGCAAGGGAAGAGTCATTTATATTCACGAGTGAAGTGATAACTGATTGGACGACTCAGTAATCATTCAGACTCAATAATATTCATAAGGAAAGTGCTCCCTGATTGGTCAGAGAAACTATAACCTAACCATTAACCTTACCCTAACAAATCAGATGGAGCTTTCCTCATTAATATGAATGAGTTTTCCCTTGCCTTTGTATATTTTAGAAATCTGCCACCCGCTGTACTTCCTGCAGACATATTTTGTAAATCACATAGAAAGCGAATAGTCGACTTCAGGCTGACAGTGTCAACTACATTACTTATAGTTGACTAGTGGATTAGTCTATGCAATCCAGTTGCATATAGTTTTTGGTAGTAATTATCAGTCTTTGTGGTCATTATTTGGTTTGCCTGGTCATTTACGGCACTTAACCTGTTGGAAAACCCATTTTCAGTTTGAAAGCAGGTCAATTATATCCATATTCACAGAAATAAAAACAAATGTTTTTAAAAAAAGAAGTGGAAACACAGTGATTATTGCCTTGTGACTAAGAATCTAGATTGTGACACAAAAAACTGCGATAAGTGTGTTTAAATGTTATGTACAAGTACATACAAATAAAAATGAGATCAGCCTGGGACACCTGACACAACATATGCTGGTGACCAGCAATGCTTGTCTTTTTAGCAGGGTGCATCAGCAAATCTTTTAAAATTAATATGTTGCATTAAGGCTGAAATAAACTTGTTTTTCTCCATACCAGTGATAAGTGCATTTTCTTGATTGATTTACATGTTGCCTCAGGTCAATTGAGACTCATTCTTTCTTGTCATAACTTGTGCAGTCAGTGTTAACATTGGGAAAAACCCCTTAAAACTATGTCCCAGACAAAATCTACATTTTTTTGTTTTCCACATTTTCTGCTCTGATTTTGGGGGGAAATCTGTAAGATTTGACAAAATGGATTTAAACATAGTAAACTAGGTTAAATGGAGCCAGAGGCGGACTGGCCATCGGGAGAGCCAAGACTTTTCCCGGTGGGCAGGCCGTGAAGCACATTGCTACAACCCCAAAAAATGAGGCTTCTCTCTTTTTAAGCGTGTTTTTCCAGACCAGGTTCCTTTTTGTCTTGAGAGATCAGGTAACACTGCAACTGGTACATCACCAGACTAATGTCATTTTAAAAAAAGAACGTTATTAACTGCTCTTTAATTTCATTATAACCTGTTACCAATTGGAAAGGAGACAGTGAATGCTGGAACCGGAACGGAAAAATACAGTTTCTGCTCAGAATGAACCAAAATGTAAAACATTTTGTTTTCAGTCCCCGTTTGAAAGAATTATCAAATTGACAAAATATTTCATAAATGGACTCACAATGGGTGGGGATGTGTCAGACATTGTATTGAGTTTTCTCTGGAGTTCTGCACGGACAGATTCTGTGTTGGCCAGGCTGTTATTAATGTGACTTGTGCAACAGGCAAAATGTTAACACTACGTCATTCGACAACAATGAAGTCCATTTTTGAGGTAATGTGGCATGACAGTAAAAAGGAAATCTGCTTTATAACAAGTTGTAGAACAAATAATTGATTAAAACCAATTAAACCGCTGTGATTAAATAAAGCCTAGCCTGTTAAAACTCATCTTTAGTTTCTTGGTTTTCTCCCAGGCCCTCCACACTGACTTTGCCAGGATTGCACGGAAGCTTACTGACAGCTTATTTTAATGTCTCATTAACTTTCATAAGGTGGACTGTCTAATGGCGTATTAGTACTTCCATTGCCATGGAGACCAGCTGCAAGAGCACCTCTCAGCTCTTGTGTGGGCAAAGCGTACTTAATGCGATGCTCTCCAGAGCTGTGGCACTCTTGTTTTTGTTCCTTGCAAAGAACCTAAAGAGAACAGACAGATTGACTGCTAACCAAGCTATGTGATGCACTGTCAGACATTTTGGGAGACTGGAAAGAAAAATAGTGCACAATTACAGAAAGTGACTGCACCATAACCAAAAAGGTCTGAACGTAAGGATACAGTCAGCATGGAAGTAAACAACCGGTTGCATTTCTGGCAAGTGTGAGGAAGTTCTGTTGTCATTAGCTGCAATGTAAATAACTAGAAGGATAATAACACCAGAATCTACATACACTGACACTTTATTAGGAACACTATGGTCCTAATAAAGTGCCCGACGTGGTCTTCTGCTGTTGTAGCCCAACCGCCTCAAGGTTCGACGTGTTGTGCATTCTGAGATGCTATTCTGCTCACTACAATTGTACAGAGTGGTTATCTGAGTTACCATTGCTTTTCTGTCAGCTCGAACCAGTCTGGTCATTCTCCGTCTTGACCTCTCTCATCAACTAGGCATTTCAGTCCGCAGAACTGCTACTCAATGGATGTTTTTTGTTTTTGGCACCATTCTGAGTAAAGTCTAGAAGCTGAAAATCCCAGGAGATCAACTGTTACAGAAATACTCAAACCAGCCCATCTGGTACCAACGATCATGCCACGGTCTAAATCACTTCGATCATATTTTTTTCCCAATTCTGATGGTTGAATTGAACATTAACTGAAGCTCCTGACCCATATCTGCATGATTTTTTGCAATGCACTGCTGCCACATGATTGGCTGATTAGATAATATATGAATAGGTGTACAGGCATTCCTAATAAAGTGTTATGTGAAAACTGTCACACAACCACAGGATGTACAGCAGGATGTCCATTTTTGTCTCCATGTAAACTTCTATTCATACCTGCATATACTGTATTACCAGATTTTCAGTATATTCTCATATTTTATAAATTCGAAATGTCTACATTTGAATTGGATTTTTGTGATGAAATTGTGTCTCTATTTCCCTTTCACGTCAGCATTTGAATCCAATACTCTAGACCCACACACATGCTTGCTCATGTACTGCAGAGACCCAGGAAGCCGTTCCACATGAAAGCACAAGTAGGGGACTTGATAGTGTACTTTATCAGTGAAAGACGGACATGCGCACAGACGCAGGAAGATCTATGTTCTTTGGCCTCTCCTGTTACCCGTCTGTTGATTAGATGAGGAAAACCAACCTTTACAGCATCTCTATTGCTGTTCTTATCTAATGGGATTCTCTATACACAGGCTGGGCCAATGAGGTTAAGATTACATTAACTTGGTGTGTTAGCCAATGTGTGTGTTTACATGTGTGTGTGTGTATTAGGTGGGCCTGTTCTGCATGGAAAAATGCACTTTCAATTATCAACAGAGGCTTGTTTAAATAAGATGGTTGGGATATGATAAGGGTGTTTGCTTTTTGTATATGTTTGAAAGTTGATGTGTGTGTGTGTCATTCACATTTACTGTTTGAAGCCACGCAATTCCAAGACCGCTTTTTTCTTTCATCGGTGTGATTGTCTCCACTGAAATATGATATACTGCAGTAACACACTGAAGACACACCATGGGATCATGTATCAATAGATTCAATCCATTTACTGCACTTCTCACAATGAACAGTAGTGCAAACATTTACTTAAGGTTTTAATAAGCTTTTCTAATGATACTCCAACAGGAAATTAATATAGTATTGTAATAAATTATGATATCTATTCATGGAAAATTTTACTGAGCTGATAATATCAACAGAAACAAGTTTTCGTTTTACAAATATGAAGTTTTACAATGCAGCATCCAGTTTCAAAGCACTTCCAATATACACCCACACACATACACTCACACACACATTTAGATCCACCCTACTCAGCTAGGAGTTACATAGGATGCTCTGTTCAAGCCTTATAGGCTACTATATATTATAATGTGAAAATCAACTAAAAACAATTTGAGACCTTACTAAAAATCTTGTTTTTTTTTTTCTTCATTTAAATCTGGAAATGAACAAAGCTTTAGGATTTTTTTAAAAAGTTATGACTTAAATGAAAAAAAATTAAGATTCTGTAATATTTGTAGGTTGGACATTGACAAATAAGGTTGTCCATAGTGATAAAAATAAGAAATCTTTAAACATCTAATCTAGTTTCTAAATCTAGTTTAAAATATACTTTAAGTTTGTAGAAATGTAATATTTGTGTCCATGATGGTTTCATACATTTTTGAAAAACATTTACAGCATTTTCTAAAATTAAAAAAAAGAAAAATTAAAAAAAATATTTAATGTCATGTGGTGTAACCATCGAGTAAAATGTATTTAAATGTTTTCCTTATCATTAATTACCTTAATCATTCATTTAAAAAAAAAAAAACATTCAAATATATAAAAAAAAAAAAAAAAAAAAAAAAAATCTGTTATCTCAGGGTTACTCCATATGACCTGAACAAAATGTGCCTTTTCATAAAAGTGTTAAAATATCTAATAGTTTTTAAAACTTCACATATTGAGGGGTTTAAAGGGATCCTCTCTGTTTTCGGTCTTTGCCACGATACCGAGTGAAGCCCGACTTACACGACACTGCGGGTTGGCAGGTTCTGGTGCCATGCTATGAATAAACATTAACGCTTATGCCAAAACTAAATGAATGGTTGTCCCTTTAAAAAAAGATTTTTGAAAAAAACAGTGCAAAAGGTTCCTTCCAAATCTACACCTCTTTATCTTGCACTCAAGTAACTTGCAAGAAAATGCATGTATTTGTTATTTTGCAGGCAGCAAAGTATATAGGTCAAATACCAACATTCACGCTGAGGATCATAATGACTCTGCTAAAAAAGTGGCATGCATTATCTAATCCATTAGAGCACTTTCACTGGCACACCTCTTTCTTGACTTTTCTACACTAGTTCTCACTCTCTCTCCTGAGAACTGGTGAGTGCAGTGTTTACCTGTCCTCCCTCACGGCTGGTTGCTATGGCTGTGTGTGTGTGCATGTCTGTGTGTGTGTGGTGGTTGATGGAGGGAAGGTTCAACTGATGTGAGAACAGCAGTGAAAGGTCAGGTGATGGGAGCAAACACTTGCAACAAACCATTAGTGCTCAGAAAAGCTCCACATGTCGACATTAATCTACCTCAGACTTGTAAAGTAGAGACACTTTACCAACAATGTACAAGATGCTCCTGTTCCTATCTACCCAACAGAAGTGTTTGTTTGTATGTGTGAAAGTGTCCTAAGAGCCTCATGTGTCTGCGTTGGGGGGTAACTAACTAAAAGCAGTCACAATACAAACTTAAATATTCTAGTGTTTTTTTCAGCCTAATATGTTTTCCCATTCATTCATTCATTCAAATAAATAAATACAATAAATACAGCTCTGATTTTATATACTCTAGTTAAATAAATGAGAAGATATTGCCCACTTAAAGGTGCACACTGTAATTTTTTACTCATTATAAAGTTTTACTGCTAAAGAAATGAAAAGTCATTTTGAAACATATGTATAAAATCACCATTCAAAGGTTATGAAGACTCTCAGTTTTATTAGTAACCTTATAAAAGCTATTTTAAGGCTACTCAACTTAGGAAAGGGCTGCACTCTTAATTTTCATGATTTATATATATATATATATATATATATATGTCATGATGTGTGTGAAGTAATATGTGAAGTAATATGATAGGTGTGGGTGAGAAACAGATTAATATTTAAGTAATTTTTTTTACTATAAATTTATACTTTCACATCTGTAATATAATTATACA
Source organism: Myxocyprinus asiaticus (assembly GCF_019703515.2). NCBI lineage: Eukaryota > Metazoa > Chordata > Actinopteri > Cypriniformes > Catostomidae > Myxocyprinus > Myxocyprinus asiaticus. Next base: position 34,837,463 of record NC_059375.1, read on the forward strand.
GTGGTGGCCAAAAATATTGGCACCCTTGGTAAATATGAGCAAAGAAGACAGAGAAAAATATGTCTTTATTGTTTATCCTTTTGATCTTTCATTCAAAATATTCACAAAAATATATCCTCTAAAGGATATCAAACAACTGCAAACACAACACAAGTTTTATCAAAAAACGAATGTTTTTGTCAAATATATATGTGTGGCACAATTATTGGCACCCTTTTATTCAATACTTTGTGCAACCTCCCTTTGCCAAGATAACAGCTCTAAGTCTTCTCTTATAATGCCTAATGAGGTTGGAGAACACATGGCAAGGAATCTGAGACCATTCCTCCTTTAAATTCCGAGGTCCACATGGTAGACTCTCCCCTTCAGTTCACCCCACAGGTTTTTTATGGGGTCCAGGTCAGGAGACTGGGATGGCCATAGCAAACCCTTGATTTTGTGGTCAGTGAACCATTTTTGTATTGATTTTTATGTGTGTTTTGGATCATCGTCTTGCTGGAAGATCCAACCAGGGCTCATTTTAAGCTTTCTTGCTTAGGCAGTCAAGTTTTGATTTTTTTTATCTGTTGGTATTTGATAGAGTCCATGATGCCATGTAACCGAACAAGATGTCCAGGACATTTGGCATAAAAACAGCCCCACAATGTTATAGATCCACCACCATATTTAACCGTGGGCATGAGGTACTTTTCAATATGGCTACCTCTCTGTGTGCATCAAACCTGTCAAAAAGCTTTATTTTTGTTTTATCTGATCATAGAACCCTGTGCCATTTGAAGTTCCAGTAGTGTCTGGCAAATCTGAAGACACTTGAATTTGTTGTTGGATGAGAGCAGAGGCTTTCTTCTTGAAACCCTCTCAAACAACTTGTTGTGATATAGGTGACGTCTGATTGTAGTTTTGGAGACTTTCTGACCCCGAGGCCCAACTAATTTCTGCAATTCTCCAGCTGTGATCCATCCTCCTCACCATGCTTGGAGACAATATAGACACGCGTCCTCTTCCAGGATGATTCTTAACATCTCCAGTTGATTGGAATTTCTTAATTATTGCCCTGATGGTGGGAATGGGTATTTTCAATGCTTTAGCTATTTTCTTACAGCCATTTTCCATTTTGAGAAGCTCAATAATCTTTTGCCGCACATCATAACTTTATTTTTTGGTCTAACCTATTGTGATAGATGACTAAGGGAATTTGGCTTGTGTGTTACTTCATATTTATTCCCCTCTGAAACAGGAAGTCATGGCTGAACAATTTCATGTCCCTAGTCACCCAGGTGTACTAAATTATTTTAAATATGAATGGGAATATACTTTAGATATATTTTACTCATAAGAATTTCTAGGGGTGCCAATAATTGTGCCACACATATATTTGACAAAAATATTTGTTTTTTGATAAAACCTGTGTTGTGTTTGCAATTGTTTGATATCCATTAGAGGATATATTTTTTGTGAATATTTTGAATTAAAGATCAAAAGGGTAAACAATAAAGACATGTTTTTCACAGCCTTCTTTGCTCATATTTACCAAGGGTGCCAATATTTTTGGCCACCACTGTATATATATATATATATATATATATATATATATATATATATATATATATATATATATATATATTACAGATGTGAAAGTATAGATTTATAGTAAAAAATAACTTAAATATTAATCTGTTTCTCACCCACACCTATCATATTACTTCAGAAGACATGGATTTAACCAGTGGAGTCTTATGGATTACATTCATTCTGCCTTTATGTGTTTTTTGGACCTTCAAAGTTCTGGCCACCATTCACTTTTATTGTATGGACCAACAGAGCTGAAATATTCTTGTAAAAATCTTCATTTGTGTTCAGCAGAAGAAATAAAGCCATACACATCTAGGATGGCATGAGGGTGAAGAAATGATGAGAGAATTTTCATTTTTGGGTGAATTAATTAATTTAAAAATAAGGGGTGTAACAGTTAAATTTTCTGATATAGATCAGTTCTGTTGTCACTGTGATTGTCAACTAACAAACACCATGAGTGTTTAAATACAAGAGCGATATAGTATCCAAAATTAGCACCAAAAGTCCTTCAGTGACAAGTCATAAAGATTTGTTCAACCCCTTAGTGTTTTGCACTGAAGTAGATCACTAAAATGCATTTGCGTGAAGGTGTCTCAGCTGCAGGAAAAACTATTAATTTTTTTTCCTGTAAATACTGTTGTCATGATGAGTACATATCTCTGATAAGCTATTCAAGAGATGGACAGATTCATACCGTGTTGAGTAACTCTCAAATGAGATTGCGTGCGTGCATGTTTGATAGACCGCGTGTGAGCACAGATGTACTGTGTTTGAATGCGCGTATCTACCGACTGCTGCTCTCATAATATCAGCCATACTCAGAAATGTTTTTATTATTATTATTATTATTATTATTTATTTGTATCATCCTCTTGCAATCTCTAACGTGATTCAGCAATGTAGAGAACAAGCATAAATCCTCATGAAAATGGACACCTCACAATTCATACAGATTTGATAGGCTGTTCATAAATATATTTCTGACATAATAATGAGGGCCGCAAAAGATCGTTCGAGGGCTGCATGGCCCGCAGGCCGTGTGTTGAGTAGTGCTGTTCAACATGGAGAGGGTACCCTCATGGGGCAGCCATGTTAAGATCACATGACTAGAGAAGTCCAACTTGCTTAATTTCAGTAACTGCCCTGTTTTTGGACACTTTCACTCATAGATCAAATTAATCATGGCTGACAGTGAATAGTGCATTTTTACAATGGCACCAGTAACTGAAAACTATTGCATTTGAATGATGCTGCGTTCATGCCTCTATTGTTAAGCAAATTATGAATGTGCCTGAATGTGCGTCACACTGCATTTGAATATGTTCTCTTATATTAACTTGTGTCCACATGTGTGTGTGTGTGTGTGTGTGTGTGTGTGTGTGTGTATACAGTTTGTGCTTGTTCTTTCTATGCTTACCTCACCCTGTCCTAACCCTCCCACTCGGCAACACTAATAGCTGCAGTCTGTACATTGCAGTGGTGCTGTCTATGCTATTATTGGATGGCTAATTGGTTGAAGAGCATAAAGGATGTGCTGGTTCATTCTGTGGCACTTTTTCACAGAGCCAATGATGACGGCAAAGTTCAGACCGGCCGATGATTAACTGACATCCAAGAGCATCCAGAGGTGGCCTGTGTCTCTCATTCTCACCTACAAAATGGTCCTATAGACACAGCTGGAGTGAAAGAACATTTGTTGTTGAATCTATTATGATAGTCAAATGGAACACAGGTCTACACACATGCTAGGATAAGACATGAGGTACCGTGTTATATACAAACATATGACATTTAAGTGAATACAAGTTTAACTGTTATATTCTTAGTAAATATTATATTATATTATATTATATTATAATTAGGCCTGTCAATTGATTAAAAATCAATTACATGATATGTGATTAATTAATCGAATTAATCTCAATAAATCGCATATATAAATATTTGCTGAGAAAGGCCCTCAAATAAAAATAATTAAATATATAATTATTAAGTAATTATAAATAGTTATATTTAAAAACATTATAAATATATATATATTATAAAAACAATAATTCAGATAAATAAAATGCAATATGTTATTGTGGCAGATGAGTAAAGCATTGATAAGACAATACAAAAAGTGGCTTTAGAAGTCAATATATTGTTTGTTTTATTCCCATATCATTGAACATAAGCCTACAGGCAACAGCAATCCATTTAGTCACATTTTGTCATTTTCTCACTTGACGTGTTCTTGATTTCTATCTGTGCTAATTTTAATTGTTGGTCTATACAGTTGTGTTAGACGGACACTTTTAGAGCATCTCACTGGTTTTCAGCATCATAAACACTGCGTTTTAAAGGACAATGTGTCCAGTTAAAGTAGTTAATCTTCACATCTCGAAATCCCTGCATTTTGTTATGTTTCGTCCAGCTGTCAAGAATGTGTCCAGTGTGACCGGCTCTCTTTCCGTGGTTGCGCTGCTTATAAGGTTTGTTGAGGCGTGCTGACTGCCACCTGCTGTTGCGACTTGTAAAAACACAAAATTACATTTACTTCAAACCTAATTGCTTCGATGGGCAATACAAACTTGTATTACATAATTTATGTATGGGTCAGTAGGCATGATTAATTGTGTTAATGTTTTTAATGCTTCATTTTTAAAATATAATTAACTGCACTAAATTAACATGTTAAATTGACAGCCCAAATTATATTACACTTTGGCACATGTTTCTCACTATTTGTAATACAAACAAAATGACACCTCAAATCCTGCCATTCCTTTTTTGAAAGATAGACTTGGAGCAAAAAAAAAAAAGGTATAGACTTACATTGAAGGAGAGACCGAAGCCATGTTATAGGTTACATTATACAACTGTATGGTTTTATTAATTTGCATAGCAATAAAAAGAAACTGACTGTATTATTATTATTATTATTATTTTTTTGTCGTTAAAAAATCCATAAAAAATTTCAATATTAAATGCAAAAACTTGGATATGAAAAGTGATCTGTTATATATCATGCATCATATCAAAAATAAAACATGTGCAGGCTTGTTCTCGCACTAGTATGTAATTACAAACCTCAGGCTATACTAAGGGCTTATCAGATATTTAAAGATGACCTATTCCATTATGTATTTATTATTCAGATATCTGCTTTGTGTGCTGCCTCTATATCTCTCTATACTTCTCTACTTTGTTGCTCTCTTGCATCTGTAAATGTACCTCTCATTGTGTCACTTTATCCAGCATCAGTTCCCAATCTCTTTCTTTCTGTCTTTCCTGTAACTGAACATCAGTACATTTATCTTCTTCTGTGTCGCTTTAACCAGTATCACCTTTCTCTTTCTCTCTCCCTCTCCTTGGTTAAATTAGACGGCAGAACAGTTGTTGGTGCTCTGATACTATCAGTTTATTTTCCACAGTAACCAAGACGTGCACGAGTAGGAGTGATTATATATGATTAAATATGTCAAGTTTGTCATTCAGATTTCTCGGTGGAAACTTTGTTGCTTTGTTGATAGCGAGCACCATTTTAAAAGATCTAATTGAAATGCTAATCGTTGACATTTAGTAAATTCTCATCCGACGCTGGACAACTTTGAATGGGTGCTTTTATATGAACAATGCAAAGGCAATTTCAAGCATATTTGTTTATTTCATTCATTACCCCAAGCAACACCCACGCTACTTTGTGTTGTGAAAGTTTATGTGTTTGCAGCTGTCTTATAAAGCAGCTATGTCTGGTGCATACTGGCAGTGTCTCAACTGGTTGATATACCCTAGAACCCGTGGAATGGCCACACAAAAGGTGTGATCAGAGATGTTTGCCAGACTACTGGCACACTCAACTTACTCTCCAATACAATCCTCTTCTCGCTACAGCTGTTGTTTACGCTCTCCCCATGTCCCATCCTTCCTATATCATGTCTTTGCACTGAGCTCCAGTTACCCCCAATGAACCAGATTTAACATTTTCTCATTCACTTTTCACATACTGACTCCAACCCCACCTTTTATTATTTTTTTTTATATCATAAAAAATAATATTTTTGTGTGTGTTTGTGTGTCTGTTAACTTTACTGCCTTTATTGGCTATAAATCCAATTAGACAATGATCAATTTTGTGTACTCGTACATGCGAACGATTCAACATGTACACAGCATTCACTCCCAGCATGCATTCAAACAGAGAGATCAGTCTGATAATTTGCAGTTTATTTAATGTTAATAATAATGACTATCCAAATGTAATGTTAAAAAGGAAGAACCACTCATTTTAACTCAGAAATCATAAATAATTTAATATAAGTTGTATTGGTATCAATATTCATGATAATGGCCTTGATATACTTGGTATTGGATCAAAAAGAAAATAAATGATATCGCCCGTCCCTATTGTCAGACACCATTGACATGGTTGTTTCTGCTGATTAAGGATGTAATGCCAACAAAGATCAGCATTTTCATGCAAAGTAAACAATTAAATATTATTATATAACAGTCAAAGCAGCAGATATTTCACTCTCAAGAGTACTTGTGGTTTCAGTGCAACAGGGTTATTTTTACACTGGTGAGTGACCTTTCACACTCAGTAATAGGGTCAACTCACAGACTCTGCATTCTTTTAAACAGATTCAAAACTGTTTCGCATGTTTACATCCATGAACATTGAACTATTAAAAGATGAGACATCAAAGTTGAGAAAAGTATACATGTTGGTCCAAACCAGTCAAACATTTGAGTGGAATTTACTAAGAAATTATTGTGCCTGCTGATAGCGTCATTTACTTCTGTCTGTGTTGTTTAATGCACATCTGCATACTTTGCTGGAACTGTACAGCATTACTCAACTGCTGCAATCCAGACACTGGAATTGGCACTTAAAAATTCTGAAAGTGCACTTTTCTATACTACACATCTGGATACATGCCCAGTTATAAAGCTCTTCTCCATCATTTGATCATCATTTGATGAATTACTGCAGTAGCGCAACGTTACTTTCACAGACTTTTTTGCATAATAAAAATCCTAATTTGAATAGAAAAAAAAGAGATGTTTGTGTTGGGGAAAAAAAAGGCAATTACTTGGCAATTGCAATGAATCTAATGTAAATGCAGCATCGGGCTGCTGGTGATTGGTAATTAAGGTGCAGGTTTTTGCACTGAAATACTGTTCGCTAAAGTGGTGCATCTGTTTAGTGAATTCTGCTGGTTCAAAACATATATCTGTCTGTTGGTTTATTAACAACTAATGCAGTCACACAATGGCAGCCTTCCAGCAGCTTGACCTACGAGCTGTTGACTGTCAGTGGGGATCAATCAGTCAGCCTTGCTCTAGATCGAGCTAGACAACATTGGAAGGACAAGTACATTTCCCAAAGTCCTTCCAGAACGGCTTCACTCATAGATAGAGGAACCTGCATGTCCTTGACATTATCCAAGCTTGGCTGTAGTACAGAATCACAACTGTTCTGGCCTAAGTGACTGTTGTCACTGTTGATAAAAGTATCAGATATGTGGTGGGTAATCCTGTTTGATATCAAAGCCATGGGGTGAGAGACCAAGAGAGTAGGATGGAGAGAGAGAGAGAGAGAGAGGGTTCCAAAATTATAAAGTGTGCTGATGCCCAGAGTGCTGTGGCTCTTACTGCCAACGCAAGTGATAAATTCTCACAATGACTGACACATACACAACTATAATTGTAAACAGATATGCATCCATAATGGACAGCTAAAGACAAGCACCCACATGGGAGACCGGGGCTAGTTGTCAAACTTTTTACTCCAATGAATATTTCTCAGGGTAGCTATATTTTTGAAAGTCAATTTCTGTATATACATATACCTTAACGTCTTGACTACAAATAAGTTTATGAAAATGTCCACCTTTATTGCCCAGGAAAAAAATACAGTTCATTGACCACACACAGTATTTACCTTTTGTAACAACATGCCCCAATACCAGGCATGTTATACAGTTGGCTCATCTGTATAAAAAAAAAAAAAAAAAAAGCAAACAAATTATAGAACACAAAATATTTCACAAAACAGCAAAAATGTAAATGATAATGTACAAAAATATCAAACCATTGTTTTGGCCAGCAAATATCGTAATTAATAAACTGTATAAATTTAAAATGAACACTTAACATTTAAAACATGTGACAACATGTCCCACCTGACATTTATGAAGAATACCCCTGTTTTCAGCACCAACCTTCTGAGGTTCAACCTTTCAGTTAAAATCTTCCTTCATTACATACAGTAGTTGACCCTTGACTGAGTGCATGCAAGTGCGGTTTTATTGTGTTTGTTTGTTTTCCCAACAACTATAGCAAAAACATGATGATATTGCTGCTTTGGCTTTGAGGATAGAATTCATTCTAAATATTAAAAGTTTTGAAATAGTTATTTGAAACCAACATTCAGTACCACTGCTAGAGAATACACATTTGTATACTTGGAAATTTGACTCTAAATCTTACAGTTACTAAGATATAGCCCCTGTGACAACTTCACCATGTGACAACTAGCCCTGGTCTTCCCTACAACCAATACAACTGCACAGAAACTCATGTATGCTAGTGTGCCAGAGATTAGTAGGAGTTGAAAGGATACTTTGGGAACGCCAGAACTTCTCTTCCTTATAAATCAGAAACTAGTCAACAGACAGACAGGGAATGCCACAGGGATATGGAATAGCCCCTGCAAAGGGAAGTTAAGGACAACACTGTAGTCTCATGCTCACATACCTATGCATTTTAGAGATGTGTACATTAGGTGTCATACGTTTTTGAAAAAACGTTTTTTACCGTTTTTGGTGTAAAAATGGTACTTAACCTGAGCTAATCTAAAAATCTAAAAATATGTGAAAAAACAAAACAAAAACAAAATTACTGACTTTGATACACATTCATTAGGGTCTACATGGGTCCTCTTTGTGACATCATTTCCTGTTTTATGGTTCATGTCATATGTAGTGGCATCTCTACATTAGGGGCAGGCGGGGCGCTGTTGTGCAAAATGCTTGGCATAATCATACATTTATTTGAAAAATAAAATATTTTCTGAATCTTAAACTTGTTTTATGTCCATTAAATAAGACAACAGTAGATATTATTTTTGAGAAATTCTATAATTATTAAGGTCTGTTGCAATAAAGTCATTCTCAGTTGCTAGCCCTTCGTCCTCTATGTCAGTGTTTCTCAAACTTTTATGTCCCAAGGCACACCTTTGCAAAAATGTCATTTCCATGGCACACCAAATTTTTCTCAAAATACAATGATGCGTACATCCTCATAAATATGAAATAACTTGTATTAAACCCTATGCTGCCTCTGAAACACAAATCAAAAATTAAAAATGGACTCAAAACTAGGGCTGGGCGATATGGCTTCAAAAATTATATCTTGATATTTTTCAGCATATTGACGATATTCGATATATATCTCAGTAATTATGTATTTGCTCTGAAATGGCTCAGAAGTGATTTTTTATTTTATTTTATTTTATTTTTATCAGAGGAACCATAATATTATGCAAACAACCATTGTAGCCAAGTAGATTCAATATTTTAGGGGCATTAAATAAAAATCTATTACAAATAAAAAAGGCATGTTTCCCTACAGTTTGAAGGGAGAATGAGATCTAATCATGATATGCACTTTTATATTTATTTTATATACAATGATGCAGCTTAATAATAATAATAAAAAAAAAAACATTATTTACCTTTATACATTTTTACTAAAACATTTTTTTGTAAATGAACAAGGTGTGCAAAACTACTCAACTTATTTGTTGAACTTTTTTTTAATTTTACATGATACTAAATTATTACTGTGGGACCCAGTCAAGTTTATTATAATAATACTGAATTATCATCATTATTTTGAGGATTAGGTTTGTTTTATTTAAAAGAGATATATTTCTTTTCTATTTACTTCACCTGAAGCTTTTATTTTGACACTTCACATGGAGCTTTTATTTTGACACTTTCAAAATTTAGAAGTGTGTAGTTTACAATGCACCACATCTGGTGAAGTGCTGTTGTCCACTCCTTTTCTGTTATCCAACTTATTTTTCAGCTAAACTAGGGCACCTCCATTATGAACCTTGAATGTGGACCTCTTCCGGTATAAGCCAGTTCCAGCTATTTTAACTATACAAAAATACTACATTATGCTGCTTTTTATAATGTGAATATTCGATATATTGTACAGCCCTACTCGAAAGCATGTTTTAGCAAAACAAAACCAGATTTTACTGTTAATTATATAATAAATAATTTAAGTGCTTTTAAACGATATATTGATACTTATTGATATATTGCCAACAATGCAACATGTTTCATTAAGTTTAATTAAGAGCACTAACCTAAGGCCAACAAGGCAACTTCACACACACACACACACACACACACGCACACACACAGTCCATAATATTATTGTCTACTATTGTTTCCCATCAATCGTTTGAAGTACTCATTGTCTTTCTTTCTTTTAAACCAAGGGTGCTTTGTAGTCAGGTGGCGTTTCAACTTACTGTGTACTATTGAGTTGTTTGCCAGCTTCTCTCTACAAATGAGACATTCAGGTAGTGGAGAAGTGGCGTTACCCGTCCACATAAAGCCCAAGGCGATGTAGCTGTCATAGTAGTGTCTGTTATCTATTTTCAATATATATGTTTTTTTTATTTTTTTGGCTCAAACTCGAGTGAAGTTTGGCTCACACTCTTTGTTGAAGAGGATGTTTCGGGGTCGCTTCTTTGACCTGCTGTTAGGACCAAGCACCTATCCATGGTGTTGGGCTTATTAGCTAAGCCTAGTTAGCTTGCTCGCTAGCTGCTACCAATACTGTTTACTTGAAAAGCGCTGTAATCAATATCGCGTTGCCAATGGAGCAAGGAGAGAGCGAGAGGGAGAAAGTTACAACTTTTTCATTTTTGGCTATTTAGGTTGTTAGATTAAGCCTACTTCATTTTCTTTGCTTAATTTCATTTTTTAAATTGTCTCTGTGACAAAATATTTTAAAATACAAAATGTGTACTACACATATTTCATGGAATAATTGAAAAAGTTTATTTAGGTTGTAAGAACAAATTCCATGGCACACCATTTGAGAACCACTGCTCTATGTTAAAGGGACAGTTCACCCAAAAATGAAAATTCTCTCATCATTTACTCATCCTCATGCCATCCAGGATGTGTAGGACTTTCTTTCTTCTGCTGAACACAAACAGTTTTTAGAAGAATATCTCAGCTCTGTAGGTCCACGCAATGCAGGTGAATGGTGACCAAAACTTTGAAGCTCCAAAAAGCACATAAAGGCAGCTAAAGGTAATACATACGACTCCAGTGGTTTAATATATGTCTTCTGAAGTGATCCAATCGGTTTTGGGTGAGAACAGAACAAAGTAATGCCTTTTTCACTATAAATCTTCACTTTCACTTTCAGAATGTGAAAGTGAAAGTGGAGATTTATTGTAAAAAAAGAAAAAAGAAAAAAAGGGATTGAAGTATTGGTTTGTTTCTCACCCAAAACTGACTGGATCAATACTATCCCTTTAATCAACTGAGATCTGGCGAACGTCATGCACATGTGCAACAAGCGTTCAATAATAGCCTGATGAGCACTTTTGCCTTTGCCCCTTAGCCAGTCAAAAGCTCTGATCATATGTATGCTGTCATGGTCCTCCGAAGTTACCACTCCTGAGTGCAGACCTGCATAGTGAAATTCAGTGGTAAGTTTTAAAAGCTAATTTTATTCTAATGTGTTGCTGGTTGCATTAGGTAAAGTGCACCGCTCATCATTTCAGTTAATTATATGCCATTGCTTTGAGGTGTTGTTGATGCATTGGTTTACAATATTACAATAACTTCAAAATACTGACTCTATAGCCGGTTAAAACGCATACATACAGTACATACAGTGCATGCACATGTTTTCGAAACTTTTTCTGTGTGCCTGATATCAACATAAATTTTCACAGATGAAAAGCACACACATCTCTGAAGCTCAGTTAATACGTTTAGCCCACTAAAATAACTATTAAGAATTCTGCTCTAAACATAATGTTTGCACTTTGTTATTATACTTTTTTTGTGCTTATTATCATGGAGTAAAACAATTATGTAATGATTTATATATGCACTCTTGAAATCAGAGACCCTCTCCTTGAAATCAGAACACAATTGGTCAAAAGAGATGCATATTGCAAGGTGTAAATGGCAATGGTGCCTGTTCATATGCATCTTAAAGCATCTTAATACCAGGGAATAAACAGGGCACACAGACACAGCAGGAGTGTATGTGTGAGAGGTTAAAAGGATTTTCTTGTTTCTTTTTTATCTGTTAAAATGACAGACAGCATTTGGAACTATCCATCAATATTTAAAAAATCGGTAAATGATGTGATGAAGAATTAAGTGATTGTTTGTGTATGTGATATTTAAAACATCCATCATATAAGATGTGTATTCAAGTAATTTTCAGTATGAATTGCATATATAATATATTATAACTTCCTACATCTTTTTTTTAGATGTTTTACTCTAAATTTGTTTTATAAGTCAGATCCTGTTGTATTGGTAGGGCAGGAAGAACACCAGTCCCTCATTGCTGATGAATCTGTTTTCATTTTAAACATTTAGTCTGTGAGCATTGAGCCATGTAAAAGAAAAGAACAACTCTATTGGGCAGATAGCTGCTGTGCATCTGTTTCAGACGAGGTCTATGCGATTCATCAAAACCAAGGACCTTTATGACATATTTTTTTCCCTCTTTTGCCCTGTTTTCATCATGAAAAGCAAACCGAGTCATAATGAGAGAATTTGTAGTGGTTGGAAATCATGAAAAGACTACTAAAATTGACCTTTTAATTTAGTTTAGTTTTCATTACTTTTCACTCTAAGATTGTAAATCTCGGAGTGAAAATGTAATCATTTAAATATTTTCATTAAATGTTCACTTTATTTTTTGTTGACAATAATGACACTGGGTTAACCAAGCACACAACACCAGTCAACAAAAAATTGGCTTCTACTGTACCTATGCAACCAAACAACTGTTGCACTAAACACATCCTCATTTTATATTTCGATCAAAAGCATGCCAGGCCCCGCAGACAGAAAAAGCTCTTCCTATTGTTCATGAAATTCCTAACCTTCATGGCCCCTGTTGTTTAACGTGATCCACCCATAGTGTTGGCTGTGTGATCCCAGTTGTAAGGGGTCTGGCTGCCGGTTTACATACCATAGACACAACACTGACTACATTTATTATTGCATAAAAAAGAGAGATTGAGGGGTACTTTAACATCTATTAAAGTTTATAAGATTATTAACATTTGTTTTTCCCTCTGCATTGGAGAATAAACCATATCTTTTTAATAAAAGCTATCAACTTAACACTGATCTAATTAATGTAAAAACTAATTTATAATAAAATGAATTAATTTTGGCCTGTACGTAAATTCAATAATAAAACATTTTGAAGTACCACTTACTGTATATCTAATGCACGTTTTTGCAAAATCACGCATCTTAAAATCACAAAGCTCATGACATGAGAAATGCAACGGCCAAATATATCCATCTGATGCCTGTGTACATAGATAAACAATTAAAAAATAGTGCATTCTGTGTGAACGGCCCCCAACTTTTTTAATGTTACTCACCTGCCACTATAATGTAATGTTGGGTCTCTTGCAATTCATTTGATTAATTAATCCATATATCATGTAATCAATTCAGTAATTTTTAATCAAATGGCAGCCCTCATGTGAGTAGGCCTAATTCAGTTTCTGTTGAACAAAATATGTATTGTAATTAGCAAATGACCAAATTGCTTAAACCATCTGAGATGATTTGGTAACTCAGCACTCACCCTAACATGCTGTAACATTAAAAAAGTCAGGAAAAACCCTATTGGCATGAACACTATGTGACATAGATAAGTATGGAGATTGTGTATACTTACTGAAGACTTCATAAGAGATGGAGTGCAACAGGTTGGAGGCTGAAATGTCTGCCATTGACACATCCATCAGTTTCTGCAAAAGTGTTACATGTGCTATGTGGTACACATCGCTGTTGTGACAGTGCTATTTTAAATCAAACAATGCTTAATGCTGTGTAATGCCAACTTAGTGGGTAGAGCACGTTGAAAAATGTAAAATGTTGCATATCACTGTTTATGAGTTTAAAAGGTAGTTGTTCTGATCCTGTATACACTCACTGAGCACTTTATTAGGAACACCTGTACACCTACTTATTCATGCAATTATCTAATCAGCCGATCATACATAAAATCATGCAGACTCCTGATCTCCTGGGATTTTCACACACAACAGTCTCTAGAGTTTACTCAGAATGGTGCCAAAAACAAAAACATCCGGTGAGCATCAGTTCTGCGGACTAAAACATCTTGTTGATGAGAGAGGTCAACGGAGAATGGCCAGACTTGTTCGAGCTGACAGAAAGGCTATGATAACTCAGGTAACCACTCTGTACAATTGTAGTGAGCAGATTAGCATCTCAGAATGCACAACGCATCGAACCTTTAGGCGGATGGGTTACAACAGCAGAAGACCATGTCGGGTACTTTGTTAGAACTATAGTGTTCCTAATAAAGTGCTCAGTGAGTGTATATTTACCATGGATTGAACTGTATGTGAAATCAGAGTAAACATGCAAACATGCAGTATGTAATGATTCTAGTGCCGATTCCACTTAATGATTCCTATTACTTTGGATGGATGGATGGATGGATAGATAGATATGCCGTCTGCAGCTGAAAGCCATTCACATTATAAATATGTCTCTATTCATTGTACTTTTGTCTGTATTCTGCTAATTTACACTTGTCTGATGCAGTAGTATCAAAGTCATCATAAAATACAATAACAGAGGGTTACTGGCGTATATTATGGCTGCATATAGCATGTTAGCTCATTAGCTATTTTTTAGTGGGAAAAATGGAACCTCCGAATTGCACTTGTCAGTGATCATGCAAATGCGATACTTATTGGTTTCAATGCTGGACGAGAGCCAAGTCTCCCACACAGCTGACGCAGCGCGCTACTGGTCACATCACAGGAGAAGGTAAACACATTAGAACTAGTGCAAAAATGTCTGATGAGAGATGCCGCTTGTCAGTAACCCAGCATAATGGGGCTGATGTTAGAGTACTGGACCATTCAGAAGTATCATTCAGACTCCCTATGTTATGTTGTTTCCTATGGCAACCAGGCTTTTAAAAACATACTGATAAATGCTGTGTCCTCACAAACAACTCAAACATAATCTAATAACACTTTTGTGATGAACTGTTACAGTCATGAAGCAGTGGATGTCTAGTAATGAGCCTCACATGACACATTTCAAATGTTCTCCGTAGTCACCAAGGCAGATGTGTTTCCTATTAGCCTAACACCAAACATCTGCATGTTGCTGTAGATATATTATGTTTTATTATGTTCTGTCCTTGTATTTTATACATTACAGAGCTAAAATAGGGAAAACAAACTAGGAAATAAATTATAGAGCTTCAATTTGCAAAGTGTAACCTTGTTCATGTTCTAAAATAAAACCAGAGGGTGGCCGGATAAAATTAACGCAAAGACCTGGTTTGATAATGTTCATGATGATTGATGTTGATGATGACTCTTCCTAATTTCTTCCTGTTCTATGGGGCTGTGTTCATATTAAGAGCTTGGAGAGTGTGGCTTTCACATGGTTTGTTGCCCTAAGGGTGTGTTCACAGTTGGCAGGTTTGGTTAGATTAAAACGAACTCTGGTGCGATTGCTCTGTTAGTAGGTTCATTTGAACAAGTGTGAATGCTGCCATCCAAACCTTGGAGCACACCAAGGTCCGCTTCCAAACGAACTCTGGTGCGGTTCGACTGATATATGAACGCAGCATGGACCAAAGACGTCTAAATGGACCAATAACAGGATGTGATGTCATAAGATGCGACCCTAAAAATCACATGATTTGATAACATAGAGCGGTAAGAGCGGTGTACGCAAAACAAAATGAGCAGAGGGCAAACATGGAGCAATGAGGAGGTAAAGTTCCTTATTAACATTTGGTCCGATGAGCATATTTCCAGTATACCGCAAAAAACGCACAAAAATGCTCAAGTGTTCAAAATGTTCAGTGATAGGTTAAGGGAAAGTGGGTCAAATGAGCACATTTCACCCAGCAGCAAGCATTGTTTTGGATGTTCGGCAAGTTCCGTCGCAAAATATATGTCATAAAAGCTGTCCAGTCAGGTTGTGACCTTATCCTTATGCCTTTTGTTTTGTATTTTTAGGTTCTGTGTTAAAAATGCCAGTGTGAACACTAAGCGAACCAGGACTAAATTGAAAGTTGAAAGATGAAATGTTAATCTTGAGCAATTTACAAATTATTTCAAAATGGATTTTAATTTTAATGCAAAATATCAGTTAAATTAAATTAAAATTAAAGGTGACCACAATCCTAACCACTCTATGGATTGCATAGACAAGTCGAGTTGTCATTTTACATGTGATTTACAAAGCATGTCTGTAGGAAGTACAGTGGTTTTTGAATATTTCCAAAATGTAGGATGACAAGGGAAGTTCATATTTATGAGGAAAGCTCTACCTGATTTGTTTGGTTAGGTTTAGGAGTTGGGTTATAGTTTTTCTGACCAATCAGGTAGTGCTATCCTGATGAACATAACTGAATCGTCCAATTAGTTATCGCTTTACTCATGAATATAAATTACTCTTCCCCTGCTATAGTATGTTTTGGAAACTTGCCAGCAGGTGTGGAGGCTGATGGCTCCAAGTAGGTATAAGGCTCAAGATCTCCAAATGAGGGAGGAATCTCCGAAAGAGGGTGGAGTTACTCCAAAAAAGGACAGGGTTACGCCCGATTTTTGAAGCTCTGCCTGCAGCTATATCCTGCCATCGAGAAGGCTATAGCTGTGGGCAGAGCTTCAAAAATGGGCAGGAGCTCCAAGCCACCAGCAAAGATGTAGGGAGCCCCTTACCTAACCCCCTTTTGGAGTTGCCACAACCCCCTTTTGGAGTAGCCTCGCCCTCTTCTGGATTAACTCTGAACTCTTTTGGCGATTCCGTCCCCATCTGGAGATCTCCAGCCTGCTTCAACACTTACATGGATGGCTCTGCACTGAAAAAGCGAAGTGGCTCAAATATACTTTGATAAAGATGGTACAGATGCTACAGTAACCTCCAGTATATGCAAATTGCTTAAACCATCTGAGATGATTTGGTAACTCAGCAATCATCCTAACATTACAAAAATCAGGAAAAGCCCTATTGGCATGAACACTATGTGACATAGATAAGTATGGAGATTGTGTATACTTACTGCAGACGTCATAAGAGATGGAGTGCAACAGGTTGGAGGCTGAAATGTCTGCCGTTGACGCATCCATCAGTGTCTGCAAAAGTGTTACGTGTGCTATGTGGTACACATCGCTGTTGTGATAGTGCTATTTTAAATCAAACAATGCTTAATGCTGTTTATATGCAAAGTGGACTTCAGATATAACAGAAAAACTAATGCAACACAAAATAATTTTTTGACATCACAACTAGTTGAATTCGACTCAACTAATGGTGTTTGACTTGTCGACTATTAAAAATCAGTAGTTGCGCAACCCCTAAACCACCCTGACATAGCAATATTTGCTTAAGCAATGGCACGAGTTTGAGGCAGGACTATCTGTTTGTTCGACCAATGGCACATGTTTGAGGTAATTATTTTTGCTATTCTGTGATGTTTAGAAATTACACACTTTACCTTCTGAGATCACCATGTGACTTCTGTGTGCATTTCAGTTTTTGATTTGTAACTAGTATCACCTAATAAACAAACAAACAAACAAAATAATAATTTCTAGAGCAAATAGTTTTCCTTAAAATTGATGTCCTCATATGTGGACAGCGGGTCTAAGTTGTGACATTTTAAGAAATACCAAGCTATAGAAAGTCAGATATTAACAAGTTTATTACATAATTACATACATAATTTTTATTAAACATAATGGCCAGCATAATCAAATCACTGACAGTCATGTTAAAATAAAATTAATCTATGTTCTGATTAGCATTGTCCCATGTCTGCCAAAAATGTTGAGTGGTCCAAACATCATCTGCAGCCTGAAACTGAACTTTTGGTCAGATTTTAGGAGTGAATGCACTTAGCTGCTTTGGAAAGCTATAGGATGCACCCTTGCTCCCTATTTAGTAAATGACTTTACCTCCAGTGTGATGTCTGTCTGCACTGGTCTCAGAACAGTTTGAAATACACCTTATTTTCATCATAACTCCATATAAAGCCACTGAAAGCAACATTTTTCAGCTTTTGGATGAATACATTTATTCTAAATGTGAAAATGCAGAGAAAATATATAGGAATGCATTTACTAATGTTAATGAATGGCACCTTATTGTACAGTGTTAACAAACAAAAATATAACAAACTTTAGATCAAAATGAAGCAAAATGACTTACAGATTTGTTACTGTGAAAAATTATTCAAAATAACGAACATGTTTTTGGAACGTCTGTCAGAAGACCATTCCACAGCACTCATCCGAGTACTGTAATGTTTATCAGCATGCCGAAGCACGAAAAATGAACAAAATATTTAAAGCAGCAAATCAAATGAAACTAGAGACACTACTCTTTACAACCAAACTGGTTTCCGTGAAAGTTTTTTAAGAGGTTTCTTATCAGAGGCACTTTTGTTGGCGCTGCGCCCACAGAAGCAGTTCACGGATGGTGTTTGGTCACATGACACCGTGCGTCAGAAGTTTAACCCTAAAATGACTCCTTAGAGTGTCCTGAACAGTATGCAATGGGTTTAAATGAATTTAAATTATGCGTTGCGTATAGCGAATCCAAAATAGAGAGTCATCACATGAGGCCTCGGGGGTTACACAAGGTTAACATTGTTTTTTTCAATTAACACTTTTTACTGATTCACACAATTGACACAGAAAAGCAAAACATATATTCACAGAATCAACATTTAATCCCCATTATTCCCTTTCACCTCCCAGTCCCCAACCCCACCCTGACCCTCAACAAATATCTCTGTGGTCACACTTGAGTATAAAAAAAAAAGAAAAGAAAAAAGAAATATATATATATATATACAATAATCACGCACATTTAAAACTACACTTCTTTCTCCACTACCCCTCCCAGGGAGCCCTCCAAAAAGGCCAAATAGCTGCCACATTTTTTATTAAATGAATCTAAGTTGCCTAGCCTTCTACATGACATTTCCTCGAATGCCACCCTCCCCGTCTCTGTGCACCAGTCCCGAAATGAGGGCGCTCCAGCCGACCTCCATCCCCCAAGAATAACCCGTTCTCTGACCACAGTACTGTCCAGGACCCAACCCTCCATGCACACCCCTGCATCTCCAGATGTAGATCTGACATTCTCTAGAATCCTAGCCCACACTCCCTCCTCCAATACCAAGCCCAAATCTTTCTCCCATAATATCTTGAGAGAAGTTGAAGCTCCGTCCCCCAGACTCCAAACCAGCAGGGAGCAATACACCAATGCCCCACGACCCTTTCCAAAAGCAGTAATCACCACTCCCAGAGTACTCGCCGCTCCAGAGGGGTGCATGCTGCTCACAAAAATAGTACAGAGCAGGTGGCGCAGCCGCAAACACCCGAAGAACTGAGACTTGGGAATCCCAAAATGTTGAACCATATTTTCAAAGGATCTCAGCACTCCACTTTCATATAGGTCAGCGAGCGCACCAATTTCCCTCACAATCCACTCTGTCCAGCAGATAGGGGACTTATCAATACACAACCTTGGGTTCAGCCATATGCTCAAAGCAACATTCAAACAAATGTCCAAACCAAACACTCTGGACACCTTTGTCCACACCGCGTGCAAATGCGAGACAACAGGGTGCAACCCAACCTCTACCTCTAGTTTGATACAAAGGCTTTGCTATGCGAAACAGGGACAAGAACTTCCCGTTCAACACAAAACCAGGGAGGATGCTTCCCCAGGTGGAAGCAACCAATGAACCAAATCTCCGAGACCGAATGCATAACAACAAAACTAAATCTTGGGTAGGCCTAGCCCACCCCCGTCAATCAGCCCATGCAACCCACCGAAATGCAATCTGGGATGTTCACCACTCCAAATGAAGGACATCGCCATGCCATCAAATCACCCAAAACAAGAGAGGGGGACATCCACAGGGAGAGATCGCAGCAGGCAGCTGAATTTTGGAATACAATTCATTCCAACAACACCAACCTTCCCAATCACAGATAAATGCAATGCACCCCACTAGCCCACCCCCATCAATCAGCCCATGCAACCCACCGAAATGCAATCTGGGATGTTCACCACTCCAATTGAAGGACTTCGCCATGCCATCAAATCACCCCTGAAACAAGAGAGGGGGACATCCACAGGGAGAGATCGCAGCAGGCAGCGGAATTTTGGAATACAATTCATTCCAACAACACCAACCTTCCCAATCACAGATAAATGCAATGAACCCCAATAGCCCACCCCCGTCAATCAGCCCATGCAACCCACCGAAATGCAATCTGGGATGTTCACCACTCCAATTGAAGGACTTCGCCATGCCATCAAATCACCCGAAACAAGAGAGGGGGACATCCACATGGAGAGATCGCAGCAGGCAGCTGAATTTTGGAATACAATTCATTCCAACAACACCAACCTTCCCAATCACAGATAAATGCAATGAACCCCACATGCCCACATCTCTCGAAAACCTCCCCATCAAAGGGTCAAAATTAACTCCAACGAAATCACACAAATGTGCTAGGAAGAAAACATCCAAATACCCAATGCCCTGCTTGGGCCACAGGAAGGCGCCCTGCTGAAAAGCCGCTACCAGGCAGCATGCCATCAGAGCCAAAGCCCTGGATTCAGACCAGTCAACTCTGCATCGTGAGAACTTAGAAAAGGAATCAACAATTCTGTGGGGGCAAGGCATAGATCCACAAGGTTAACATTGTTAAAACTGCACATCTCAAGGTAACATTCAACAAGTAAACCCAAATTGAAAATCAGTGTTCTCCTGTTTACTATTAAAAAGTTCTCAGAAGAGCCACTTAGCTATTAATTGTCTATTTGCTTTTCTATGTTATGTTTTTGGCAATATGTACCCCATAGAGTCCAAAGTT
This sequence comes from Myxocyprinus asiaticus, assembly GCF_019703515.2. Taxonomy (NCBI): domain Eukaryota; kingdom Metazoa; phylum Chordata; class Actinopteri; order Cypriniformes; family Catostomidae; genus Myxocyprinus; species Myxocyprinus asiaticus. The sequence continues at coordinate 34,858,227 of NC_059375.1, forward strand.
CTATTTTACCTCAAATGAGTCAAGTGAATTGCATTAAAGCAGACAAATATTGGGTTAAATTAAATCTTTGCTGTGTGCTTTGCTGAGTCCCTATTCAGCATTGTATAGGAGTCTGAACTATGATGATGCTATCTGAGATCCAATATTTTCTCTCATTAAGCACTGATGAATTAAAAACAAAGACAATATTTAGTGTCCTCAGATGATATAAACCAGACAATATCTTTCCAGCTTTCATAGCTGGGATAGACAGGGATGAAATAAATAGACCAATAATTACCCCAAAAAACACAGATGCACATTCAAGATTAGTACCTCACAATCTCTAGTATCTTTATCACATCATGTACTGGAGATATATGGGATTAACACTTCAGTTATAATATCACAGCTGCCCAGTGCTGACTAGATTCTCCCTACAACACAGAGGTCTATTTCAGTCGGGAGTATTACAGTGGGACGCATTGATGGAAAAGTACTTCTTTATTGCCTCTTTACCAACATTACCCTAGTGACACGGGATATGGGGGGGTTCAGTAAATCGTTGCACCATATTAACATGTGGAATTTCAGTGGAAAAACCTGCATCTTATTCACAAACCACTCATCATAAGCACTGATTTAATGCTGTGCCAGGAATATGTTAATTAATTTATTGTCATTCATTTCAGTGTAAATCAGTGAAAATTTAAGTAGGAGTTGGTGTGGTGGAGGAATGCTGGAAGAACTGTCACAGGAGTGAGGTAAGCTGCTGCTTATATGTGCAGCCTGATCTCATGAACATTACATGACCGTGGCAAAATTTTTGCAATACAAAATTACCTGTGTTATTACACTTTTCGCGGCAGTTTCTTAGTGACATGTCCAGCGGGAGGCGCCACAAGTGAGTAAAATGGTGTAATCAGACAAGGTTTTAAGGTCAATATAAGAGTTTTAATGAGTAAAACGTAACTCTCTAACCTAAAACTTTAACCTAAACCTAACCAATAGTGTTCTAAAAAAAGCAAATGAGAGGTAAACAAAACAGACATCCTTACTCTAAACCAACACTTAAACCTAAACGATAGTGTCCAAAAACAAAATGCAAAATATAAAGCACATTTTCTGAAGCAATCGCGTAATTTCGTGTCACATCAACAACACTTTTGGCTCACGTGTGAGCTTGAGTGATAGGTTGGGCTCGAGCCTCGGTCTTCCAAGTAAACAAGCGTATCTTTGTAATATGTCTTTGTAATATGTATCGTTTTTCAAATGATGTGTTGAAGTAAAAGAGTTTCGATATCATAACAGCAGTGTGTGAGTATTAAAGCAAAAAGTGTTTATAATGTCATAATCAGCTGTTATACTTGTATTTTGTGTGAAAGTGAATAAAATGCACAGTTGTTATAGCGCCTCTAGTGTTCATTTCACCAGGAAACTATGGCGAAATGTAAAACAGGGCATGTAAATATCAGTTTGCAAAAATGTAGAAATAGTAACGTTCATTCTATAAGACTAGTTTGAATATGCACTTGCATTGTGATTGACAGAATCCGCTTGACAAGCTCCTTCCGAATCTTCATTTGGGATTCCATTTAACATTGTAGTATTAAACAGAATTTTATTAAAATAGATGTATATTTACACAGACACTTTTATCCAAAGCAACTTACAGTGCCCTTATTACAGGGACAATCCCCCTGGAGCAACCTGGAGTTAAGTACCTTACTCAATGACACAGTGGTGGTGGCTGTGGGGATTGAACCAACAACCTTCTGTGTACCTGTTCAGTGCTTTAGTCCACTACGCCACCACCGCTCCTGGACTTTTTTATTGATGGCAGCAGTAATTCATCATATGATGATCAAATGATGGCGAAGAGTGTTATAAGTGGAAATTTTACCATACACATACTGCTGACAAGCTTATGCTTTTAGTATTTTAAAGAACTGATTTCAGTGTCTAAAACTACGTCCACATTAATCCGGATACATTTGAAAATGTCGTTTATGTTTTTGAAACGCTCTCCGTCCACACTGTCATTTTCAAGCCTTTTCCAAAAGTTTCTCGTCCACACTGAAACTTATAAAAACTCTTAAATCCCCTTACTGCACATGCGAAAAAATACCTTTCCATGTACTGTCTGAAACGCAATTGTCCTCATGTTCTGTCACCAGACAGCAATTCCAAGTAAACTTCCTGTCACCTTTGAAAAAATGCAATGTGATTAAGTAACATTTATCTTTAACAACACTATCAAAGTGGATATCATGCACAACAACGGCGCTACAACATGGGCTGCCATCTTGATTGATTTGGGTTGAATGGATCACACGACCACGTCACATGACAACAAATACATCATCGTTTTCAGATATCTCAGTTCCCTATCTTTCACACACTCGATGTTGTGTCGATGTAGTGACACTAGGGGTCGCTGTTGGAGCCCCAAACACCTCTGATCTTTGAGAAAAGGCCAATGGGAATGGGCAAGTGGAATTTTCATGCCACTCTCCCGGACATACGGGTATAAAAGGAGCTGGCTCGCAACCACTCATTCAGATATTTTTCTTTGGAGCTGAGCGGTTGATTCACAGAGAGCTGAATTCCACTGCCGGTCCGTTCACCTCTGCATGCTGTTGGATTTACGGCAATTTTACAGCAGTTTCTCCCCCTCGTGCACGGACTGAGTGCAGAGAATGCCCCTGGGTGCTTCGACAGCCTAAAAGAATATATATTCTTAAAAAAAAAAAAAAAAAAAAAAAAAAAAAAGAGTATATTTTCTCTAAAAGAGTGGCACTGATGGAGAGCGTCTTTTTAAAGATGACTTTCCGTCTGTGTTTAGTTCCTAGTTGCGGTCGCTACCTCTCCGCCTCTGACGCCACAATCACTGTCTCACCTGCATGGGCCGCGCCCACACTGAGACAGCGTTCATGGATGGATCATGTTCTCACTGTGAGAACATGACCATGGCAACATTGTGGTCGTGGCTTTCCTTCTTTAGAGGGAAAGCCACTCCAGCTGCTCCCCGCCTCAGTCCTTCTACCTACGGGTATGAGGCTGCGATGGTTAGCATTGGGGGTGATTTGGGAACCCCAATGGGAGTGGTTACGCCAGGTAATCCCCCACAGACCTCCCATTCCCCAGTACGCTCGTTTGCCCCGGTTGAGTTCTGGGGTGAGACAGGCGACTCACCCCACGGCGAGTTTGATGTCTCATTTTGGGCTTGGGAACAGGATCTCGATCGCAGCATCGGAGAACGGGCTGATCCAGTTGGACGTGGAGGACTCGACTGGGCTTCCACCTTCAGGTGCAGTCACCCAGTCTGAGGCCGATGCGGAGCTGGGGGCCATGCTTGCTTGGGCTTGGCGATTGTTTCCTGGGCTCAGAGCGCCGCTCACGGCCATGCCCCGCCCTGGTCCCATTCTTTCCGGAGGTGCACGAGGAGCTCACGAAATCGTGGCAGGCACCTTTTACTGCCCGGACCCGATCTCTGAGCTCCTCCGCTCTCATTACCCTCGATGGTAGGATGGCCAGGGGGTACATGGCGATTCCCCAGGTGGATAAGGCGGTTGCGGTGTACCTGTGCCCACAAAACGCCGCCACCTGGCGGAATCGTCCGAGACTCCTGTCCAGGGCTTGTAAGCTCACTCGTCCCTGGCGACCAAGGCTTACAGTGCCGCTGGGAAGGCTGCCTCCGCCCTGCATGCCATGGCTCTCCTGCAAGTGCACCAGGCCAAGGCACTGAGAGAACTGCACGGGGGTAGTCCTGACTTGGGATTGATGCAGGAGCTTCGCTCAGTGACCGATCTCGCCCTCTGAGCAACGAAGATCATGGCACAGACTCTCAGGCAGGCGATGTCCACCTTGGTGGTCCAGGAGCGCCACCTGTGGCTTAACCTGGTCGAGATGAGGGAGGCTGACAAGGTGTGTTTCCTTGATGCCCCCATCTCCCAAGTTGGCCTATTTGGCGACACCGTTGAGGACTTTTCCCAGCAGTTCTCGGCGGTCAAGAAGCAGAAGGCCCGGCGGCCCGGCCCCGGCGTAGAGCCCCCCGCAGGAAGCTGATGCCCCCTGTCTCACGGTCCACCATCAAGAACCCTAGAAAGGCTTCAAAGTGCCCCTGATACGGGCGACCCAAGTTTGGAGGTGGTAAACAGACCACTGCATCCCCCGGTGGAGGGCTGGGAGGAGAATCCTTTGTTTCCTTTGATTTTGATTTTGCCGCATGCCCAAGGGTCTGCGGTACCCACATTTTCAAAGAAAGAGCGGTTTCCTCATTCCCTGGGTCACACACCTGATGATTACGGCTGACGTTGTTACGATCGCCGGACACTGCACATTCACTGCAGGCATGGCGCTGCAGAGGCGGACCCCCCGCCCCTGCGTGCCCAGCTGCAGTACACACACACCCACACCCAGGCGGTTGTGACGAGTCACGAGGATGGCCTCCCTCCTCCCCTGTCGCTGACCGGTCCTATGTTGGGTATGCAGAGCAAGGTAAGTGCTTTGATGTTCCCCTCAGCACAGCCACGAGCTCAGGACGTGAGGCTCCTCGACATGGCATCTCCTGCTTCGCCCCGTCACGAGGCCCCACCCTCAGGTATGTCAGATGTGATTGTCCCCTTGGTGCCCCTCGTCCGGAGCTTGGAGGCGTGGCTAGCACTCTCCAACCCGTCGTGATGGCTGGCCAGGACCATCCAACTCGGCTATGTGATTCAGTTCACCAGGTGCCCGCCCGGGTTCAGCGGCATCCGCTTCACCTCGGTGAAGGGCGAGAACACCACTATCCTGCGTGTGGAGATCACGACCCTTCTGCAGAAGGATGCGATAGAGCCTGTCCCTCCAGCCGAGAAGAAGAAAGGGTTCTACAGACCCTACTTCATCGTGCCAAAGAAAGGCGGTGGGTTGCGGCCAATTTGGACATGTGAGTACTGAACCTGGCCTTGCACAGACTCCCGTTCAAGATGCTGAGGCGCATTTTGCCGTGCATCCGGCATCAAGATTGGTTCACGGCGGTAGACCTGAAGGATGCATACTTCCACGTCCCGGTTTTACCTTGGCACAGGCCCTTTGTGAGGTTCGCCTTCGAGGGCCGGGTGTACCAGTACAAGATCCTCCCCTTTGGTCTGTCCCTGTCACCTCGTGTCTTCATGAAATTCGCAGAGGCAGCCCTTGCCCCGTTAAGGGAAGTGGGCATTTGCATCCTCAATTATCTCGACGACTGTCTGATTCTAGCTCACTCTCGAGACTTGTTGTGTGCACACAGGGACCTGGTGCTCGGGCACCTCAGCCAGTTGGGGCTTCAACTGGGAAAAGAGCAAGCTCTCCCCGGTTCAGAGCATCTCTTTTCTTGGGACCGAGTTAGACTCGGTTTCTATGATAGCACGCCTCATAAGCAAGTGTGCGCAGTTGGTGCTGAACTGCCTGAAGTCATTCAGGCGGAGAATGGTGGTCCCACTGAAACAATTTCAGAGGCTCCTGGGGCAAATGGCGTCCTCGGCGGCCGTCACGCTGCTTGGGTTGATGCATATGAGACTGTTCCAGTACTGGCTTCAGACTCGAGTCCCAAGATGGGCATGGCACCGCGGCACACATTGCGTGGCCATCACGCCGATCTTCCGCCACTTGTTCAGCCCTTGGAGGGACCTTGCATTTCTGCGGGCAGGGGTCCCCTTAGTGCAAGTGTCCAGGGGTGTCGTTCTTACGACAGATGCCTCCAAGCGAGGCTGGGGTGCCGTGTGCTCCTGGACAGGGCCACGACTGCATTGGCATATCAGCTGCCTTGAGTTGCTGGCAGTATTGCTCGCCCTGCGGAGGCTTCGGCCGTTGATCCAGGGCAAGCACGTGTTGGTTTGGACGGACAACATGGTGACGATAGCATATATAAACTGCCAAGGCGGCTTATGCTCGCGTCGCATGTCGCATCTCGCCCTCCGTCTCCTCCTCTGGAGTCAACAGTGACTCAAGTAATTGCGAGCCACTCACATCCCAGGCGACCTCAACGGCACAGCAGACGCATTGTCATGGCAGGTTACCCTCAGGGGAGAGTGGAGACTCCACCCTCAGGTGGTCCAGCTGATTTGGAGTCGATTTGGCCAAGCACAGGTAGACCTGTTCGCTTCCAGGGAATCCTCCCACTGCTCACTCTGGTACGCCCTGACCGAGGCTCCCCTCAGCACAGATGCGCTGGCACACAGCTGGCCCCGGGGGCTGCGCAAGTATGTGTTTTCTTGTGCAAGGTCACGAGGAGCAGGTCATCCTGGTGGTGCCCTACTGGCCCACCCAGACTTGGTTCTTTATACCCGTATGTCTGGGGGAGTGGCATGCAAATTCCACTTGCCAATTCCCATTGGCCTTTTCTCGAAGATCAGAGGTGTTTGGGGCTCCCAAGAGCGACCCCTAGTGTCACTACATTGACACAATATCTCGTTCCCGCCATCAGGAAAAGGAGGTTACAACAGTAACCAAGATGTTTCCCACACTACAACGAGAAAACAGCTTTTTCAAAAGTATTCACTTAGGAGAGCATTTTCAAAAAGCTCAGTTTTCGCTTCAAAAACGGCATCTCGTTGTGGACCGAAGGCCAAAACATAGAGAAAAAGATGCATTTTCAAATGAAAATTTATTAGTGTGGATGTGGTGTAAGTCACAGTGGTAAGTAGCACAATGCTATACAGTCCCAGAAAAATAGATCAGAAAGTTCACATGCTGATACATTCACTTGCATTTCAGGTCATGATCAGTGTTGGGTAAGTTACTCAAAAAAAGTAATTCAATACAAATGACTAAATACTAATTTAAAATTGTAATCAGATTACTGACATTACTCATTACTTTGTCAAAAAGTAATCACATTATGAATTACTTTTATGTTACTTTCTAAAACACTTTTCACAAAAAAAGCTTTGATTTTTCCGCTTAACGAATTTAAAATTATGTCTATTTTTGTCTGTTTATTGACTCGCTAGGGGGCACACGCCCTTCAGCTGTCACAGTAATGCAAACAGATGTACATATTAACATAATTTATGTTTTAAATGTATTCTAAATATATACAATTATTTTAGAAATATGTCACTGTAATATAGTAATTAAAATTAATTAACTTAATTTAAAGACAGTAACTGTAATCTGATTACAATAATTTGAAATGTAATGTACTACAATACTTTTTATACTGAAAAAGTAATTAGATTACAGTAATGAATTACTTTGTAATTAGATTACACTGATGGTCATGAAAAGCCTTTGTTCCAACTTGCAAAATCACAACGGTCCTCAAATTCAGTGCAACTACTGAAAGAATGTTGTTTTTAGATTAAATTATAATCAGGCATGTTTTTGTTTTTGGTGGAAAATGCTGACTAAGAACACTTCCTTAATTCTTGTATTACTTAAAGCAGTGGTTCTTAACAGGTTTGCTTCAGAACCTAAATTTTATATTATAATCGAGTGGAGACCCGGTACCAAAATTGTTCATTGTAAAAAATAAAAATGTCCTTAAAATCAAATGTTGAAATTTATTAACATTACCTCTTTATAGACCAAACAATACAATACATTATTAGCATGACAGGCTGAAAAAAAAAAAACATTAAAATTTTGTAAAGCAAGTATAAACAACAGCAGAAAAGTAATTTAACTGTGAATCTGTATTTAATGTAGTCTGGGATGTAATTTTCTTTACCTTGAATAGTTTTGTTCATGGTTTTCGACAAATGTCAAACAGCCTGTTCATGTTCTGCCTATTTAGTTAGCTTCTACCTTGACAGATGATTTTGTGCCAAAAAACTGTAGAGTTTGGATGCACAACCTTTGATGTCAACAACAAATGATATGGGAAGAGTTTCCTCTGTGCTTTGAAAAGTTGAGAAACCTTTTATGTTGCTTTTCTAACTATCTGCTTAAATTAAACACTTCAGCTTTACAGAAGAGAGACTTGAAGATTCCAAAGAAACCATCACTGCAACTTTTACTCTACCACAAAACTGCAGTTCATTTATGTGGCCAAGGGAGCATTTGTTAGGTTTTAACCCCTGTGCCATGTCCCGATTGGCTAAAAGAGACCAGCTGCTGTGGGCCTGAACTTTGCTTCACACTCTGTGTGTTTGTCCTGTCAAGGTCATGTCTGCATGTGCCAGGTCTATCTCCTGTACATCAGAGCTAATTTCGTCCGACACAGGAGAGGAAACATGAAGATGTTTGTTTAGAGGGATACACACAAACAAAAATGCAGGCCATGCCCTCTCTTGCTGAAATAGAACTAAGGCTATTTTAGTGGGTCAGAGATGTCATGAAATTTCATATATGACATTAATTTGTGAAGAGGTTTCCTCTTTAAAGGAAATTCAATTTCTGTAATTCTTTACTCAGGTCATTCCAAACACAAATGCCGTTATTTGTTTGTGGAACTCAAAAGGAGAACTTTGAAGAATTGTCACCTAGATCTTTTCCATACAGAGACAGTACATGTCACTGACTGTCAAGTTCCAAAATAAAAATAAAGAAATAAATAAAAGCAATATAAAACACCATCCTTGCTTGTCTTGTTACCAAAAGTAATGCCATCAAACCTGTGTCATAGGCATGAAGAGCTGCAGCGGTGAAATCAGTCTCAACCTATTTGTTTCATTGACTAGGGCTGTCTTTGGAGGTTACCTAAAGTCTGATTGAAGGGAACCTAGTGAAATTCCACAGACGCAAGGTGTAAAATTGTTCTCAATATGCTCTTTTATGAGGCTGTCATTTACTGTCAAGTGTAAAAATTGTCCAGGTATTATCTGGTTTTATAACTGATATATAGGGGAATTACATTTTTGAGCCAGAGCTAAATATTTGGTCTTATTAATTTTAACGGGATGCTGTGAAACAGAGCAGACGGACGTGGAATTAAAACTTTAGGTATATTTTTTATTTTTATTTTTTCCCCCTTTTTAATGGAAGCTTTAAAAGTCAAATACTTTTTCCAAATCTGCTTGAGTTAGTATAAAACTAAGGTATCATAATTCAATAATCAAGAAGTCTGTCTTTCATGTCTATGCCAGCTCTTTACTATATACGTTAAAGGCAGGCCTAGACGGAATTTGCGCACACAGAACTCTGCAGAAAACTTCCGCAGAATTGTGGCATCTGTCATTCACAAAAGTTCTACATATCTCCCACTCATTGCATGTTTGATTATTAAATATTTTGGCTAATTTAATGATTTCAGCTACCATTAAGAGTGTATTACTTTCAGCTCCATTGAACACATTTTACTATGTTTAAATCCCTTCTGCAGAATTTTGCTGATTTTTCCTCAAAATTAGTGCAGAAGATGCAGATTCTGTCTGGTCCTACTTAAAGGTGAATAATGACAAACCGGTCAAACAAGTAGTCCCTGCCCCAAACTCTCGCCTTTGTGCCAATGTTACACTTGTCGGGGAAAACAACATACAGTACACTGTAAATGGCTTACTTAAAGCTGTCTTTGCATATTAAATGAATATTCCGAGTTTGATACAATTTAAGCTCAGTCGACAGCATTTGTGGCATAATATTGATTACCACAAAAATTTATTTTGTCTCATCCCTCCTTTTCTATATAAAAAAAAAGGGGGCCATGAAATGCTCTTTTTATAGTTTTATTATCTTCCCAGAGGTCTGTTGATAATGGTAGTAATGGTTTTTTTTGCATTAAAACATTGCGTTACAAAAACATTGCATACAAAAGAATATTTTGTAATATATGAACATTTTCCACCCTGTATCTGGCCCTCTGTCTGAAACGCTTGGTTTTGGCCTAAGCGCCTCCTTAAGACTTCAGCATAAATACCCATTGTTGTGATTGGCTAACATAGTGCAGCCCCTCAAATTCAGCCATTTATGAAACTCAGTCTGAAGAGAATGAACAAGCTCCACAACATTATAAAACTACATTTCAAGAGTTACACATAACACACATCCAACACATTGCATCTGAATATATTAAACTGTTCATCACAAGCACAACTGTTAACGCTCACACCCTGCCTACACCGGGCACGAGAGTCATGTCACGTCAAAAGCAATAGAACCCATTATAATCAATGATCTTGTCTACCATGGAAGAGTCCGTTGCAGCGCGTTGCATTGCGCCGACAGTAAATAGATGTCCCTTTCCATTTAGCGCTGCACACGCTGGCGCTACTACTGGCAACAACACAAATAAACAGTTTAGAAAGTTCGTGTCGACACGCCCAGTTTATACAGCCTCAAGCTGTTGCGTCGCATCAACAGACGCGCCCGGTGTAAACAGGGTGTCAGCACCATAAACTATCAAACAGTCATGACATTTAAAATATTTATAAATGGAACTTTTTGCATAGGGTCCAAGAGTTTTTAACTGCCCCATTCTTCAATAACAGTTCCTTTGCAAAGCTTAAATCGTTTTATGACTGTTCACAAGCAATCCACACTGAAATATGCTGAAGACACTTCCACGTGATGCACATACATAGTCCACATCAATATGTAAACTATGCACACACATCCAGTTTCCAGTATCATCTTGATTATGTATCAAGCAGTCAAAGACATCTGCCTGTGTATGTTTAAATACAAAAAAAATTGAAAATAGTCCAGATAGTCCTCTTTGGTTGTTCAGGAGGTCACAGTAGGCCTTGTTTGTCCTTCACTCTCAGTTTACAAACTGAAGCACCAATTGGCTGGGCTAAGGGTGCAATGATGTGAAGTAGGCGTTGATGTTTTTGAGCTGTAGAGGTGGTCATGAATGATTGAGCGAGGCGTTTTTGCAACTTGGTTTCAATAAATGCTTTTGTTGCACTGGGGATTAAGTTTTGAGTTCTGAAATTTACAGTATGTTTTTATAGTAGAAAGACCTCTTATATGTCAAAATATCAAGGGAAATTGTATTCATCATGACCCCTTTAAAAAAACAAAAATCTGGGTTCCAGTGAGGCACTTAAAATGAAAGTGAGTGGAGCCAATCAGTAAATGTTAAAATACTCACTGTTTCAAAGTACAGCCACTAGACAAAAACAATATGCGTGTTAACATGATTTAAGTCTGATAAAATTGCTTACTAACCTTTTCTGTGTAAAGTTAAAGCAGTTACCATGACGATGTAATGTCAACAAAACCCTACTTTACAGCTCAAATATTACACAAGTTTTATCAGAAGAATTAATGTAAGTGCTTTTATAAAATTATAAGCTTCAAATTTCTGCCTTTAAACCCTCCCAAAATTGGCCCCATTCACTTCCATTTTAAGTGCCACACTGTAACCTTGATTTGTGCTTCTTTTTTTTAAAAAAAGAAAAGGACAGATGAGTCGAAATATTTTTTTGTGGTATTCAACATTATGCTGCCAATACTGTCAATTAAGCTTAACTTGTTTTGAACCCAGACTATTTCTTTAAGCTGGGCTAGGAGAAAGTACACTGACACCAAAAAAAAAAAAAGTTGCCATTTGGATTTAAATAAGCAGATACTTAAGAGCCTGTGATTGGATCATTATTGCAGAGATTAGTATGTTTCAGCTGGCAACAATTCTTTTAAACCTAACTGATGCAGTGTGTAGCTTCTTATTTCTTAACCATGTTGGAAGACGTATCCCGTGGTCGTGGAAAAGATGTTACTGTGTTTCAGAAGGGGCAAATTATTGGCCTGCATCAAGCAAAGAACTAAGGAGATTGCTGAAATCACTGGAATTGGGTTAAGAACCTAGAAGTATAGTGGTGAACCGTCAGCTTCGCGGAAGAAATGTGGCCACAAAAAAATCTTGAATAACCATGATCGGAGATAGTAGAACTCACGGCTATGTTTCATAGTGAAAGTAAGAGCATTTCCACACGCACAATGCGACGAGAACTTACAGGATTGGGACTAAAAAGCTGTGTGGCCACAAGAAAGCCACTTGTTAGTGAGGCTAATCAGAAAAGAAAAAAAACGACTTCAGTTTGCTAGGGAGCATAAAGATTGGACTGAGGAGCATTGGAAGAAGGTCATGTGGTCTGATAAGTCCAGATTTACCCTATTCAAATGTGATGGGCATGTCAGGGTAAGAAGGGAAGCGCATGAAGCGCTGCACCCGTCATGCATAGCTCCCACTGTACAAGTGTTATGATCTGGGGTTGCTTCAGTTGGTCAGGTCTAGGCTCAGCAACATTATGGCAATAAAATGAAGTCAGCTGACTACCTGAATGTACTGAATGACCAGGTTATCCCATCAATGGATTTTTTCTTCCCTGACGGCACAGGCATACTCCAAGACGACATTGCCAAGATTTATCAGGCTCAAATTGTGAAAGAGTGGTTCAGGGAGCATGAGGAATAATTTTCACACATGAATTGGCCACCACAGAGTCCTAATCTTAACCCCATTGAAAGTCTTTGGGATGTGCTGGAGAAGACTTTACAGAGTGGTTCGACTCTCCCGTCATCAATACAAGATCTTGGCCAAACATTAATGCAACTCTGGATGGAAATAAATGTTGTGACGTTGCATAAGGTTGTTGAAACAATGCCATGACAAATGCATGCCATAATCAAAGCTAAAGGTGGTCCAACGAAATATTAGAGTATGCAACTTTTTTTTTTTTTTTTTTTTTGGCCAGGTGGTGTATTTTAACTTTCATTTCAGTGTGACATAGTTATGACACCTTTCAAGAAAGACCCCTGCTAAAGACTTTCATGCCTCCCTGAAACAGTGATGGGGAGTTAATCTAGTTCACGGTTCCTGTGAAATCTATACTGCAGGAGACTGTTTGCAGCCTGGGGCTTTAACTGAACAGCAGATCCTAAAAGCCTTAGGGAATTCATGTTTCCTCATTAGCTGGTGAGTTAAACATGGGTTATACCAAATATTCTCTGAAAGTTTTAGTAATTAGTTTATCTCATGAATATTGCAGATAAAGGAATATCTGTTTCACATGGTTGCATAATCTACAGTTCGGCCCAGTTTTAGAGGACATACAGTAGCTACACCCTCTTCTGCATACATACAGAATGCTGCATTATTAATCTCAACAGCTGTTTTCCAGGCATTTCAAATTGCTATTATAATTTATATAATTTTGTTAGCTGGCACTGTCTATTCATGCAGCAGTTATTCAATTCATAGAAAATTAGTTGTACCCATACCAGCAACAAGACTGTCTAACCTCTTAAAAGTTATGCCAAAATATTCCAGTTAACAAATAATTTGGTAGGGCATGGTCCGAGTGCGCGTACTGAAATTCCACAGGGGCCACAGAGAATACACTGAAGCAGACTGGTATTAAAAGAAAGATTTCAGAGAAAGAGGCTAAAAATGATTCAGCATGGCTTTTTTTTTTTTTTTTTTTTTTTTTGATGGAGAACCTACATAAAAGAAAACCGGCTAAAATCTGCTTCAAAAAAGCTCTTTGCATCTAACTTTGCCTCTAAAGCATGCTTGAGAAAGTGATGAAAAATCCATCTTAACGTTTCAAAATAGCCTATTAAATTGTTTTAACTATGCACATGTGTTGCAAAGCAATAGATTTAACATTAAATCAAAATTGACCCCTTTTACTTAATTCACATTGCTGATTTTATTTTATTTTACAAAAGAAATACAGTACAATATAATGATTTTATTTTATGAATAATTTGTTAAATATTTTGTAATATTTTATAAAATAATATAATATTTTTTATTATTTATTTTATTATGAAAGAAATGCAGTTGTATTTTCTGCAATATGAATTCCAGTAAATCATTCACAATCTGAGAATGGCATTTGCTGTTTTTGTTCTTGTTCTTTTTCCCCCACTCACTATCTTCCCTGATCTGTCCTGACCTCACAGTGTGATAATCTTTTTTTTATTTTTATTTTTATTTATTTTTTATCTTTCTCACTGACACATTTCATGAACTGTGAGCATCTCTTTCCCATTTTAAACATTCAGGTTTCCACAATCATTTCCCAATGAAAACTCTAGTGATTGCAGGTCAACCTCTGCAGTATGGTATTTACATCCATGTGTTGTTTCATGTTCCATCATGTTCTGCATACTTCATAAAACTGGCTGTTGTGAAACTATATGCTGAAACTACATATTTTGAGTATGACAGAATTTCAGGTCTCAGCTCTATGATCTATCTAGGATGTTGCCGAGCAGGAGATTGTGTGAAACTGGAATAGCGTGCACAATAAACAGACACAACAGTGTGAAGATCACAGGCTTACGGCAAAACTCTCAGTGTCTGATAGAGCAGTTTCCCAGACGGTGGCTTGTTAGAAGGTTTTTTCCGGTGATAGTTTGGTACACAGATTGTTTTGTGTTGCCTGGATGGGGGCCTTGTAGTTCAGCATTGTTTACCCTCCCTTTAGATCACAGCTGGGCAGAAAGATTAGTTTATGGACTGATACACGCAGATCCTCTTCTAGATACACCAGACCTCAGAATCATTAACCATTTCATGAACATTCTTGTGTTACTGGTTAGATTACTTAATTAACAAAATGCTTCAGAACTTTTAAATACCAAAGTAAAAAGGTACTAGAATATTTTCATATGGGATAAATAAAATTATGAAATAGGTCATATTATGAGGAATCAAATCACATTCTTTTCACATAAAGAGTTCAATGTACTATGAAAACATACTTTTTGAATTGGAAAATTCCTCCCAAATGAAAAAAGACCATTTACTGTATTGCTAATTAATTTTTCCAACTTTCTGACATGAGACAGGTGAATAACATTTACACATCACCAACGCCTAATTCTATTTCCAATACTATTATTCCTAAACACCAAAAGAGCAAACCGATAATGGTAAAATGTGGGAAAATCTGCCAAATATTGTGCTGGCATTATTCCCGAGTAGCACCTGCCACTCTGCATGTTCTTCTGAAGAATCCCAACATTATAAACTATCAATTTAATAATTTTTATTTGTATTATTATTTTTTTTACACACAAGGTCCCCAATCATTAAATTCTGATCTTAACAGTTTGAGCAGCACATATCAGTATGGATTTTTTTGTGAACCTGTCTCAATATAATGCAGACTTTTATTGAAGGATAGGGTAGTTAAAAGCTATATTGGACTTAACAGCAAACCCTCAGCTCGCGAGTGAGAGCAGCAAAGCGCTGCATCTCATTTCACATGCACAGAATGTAAGTCTTAAAGGCACAGCAGCAAAAAATGGCCTGTTTAATTCTAAGAATTACGAGAGGGTTGCAAAATTTTTTTACCAACATTACAAGTGGACCTTAGGTAAAAATAAACCAATAAAAAAGTATGATATGACCTCTTTATGAACTAATGATTAGTAATAAAGATTTATTTAAAAAAAAAATGGATACATGATTTAACTAGGTATTCAGCTGAAAAGAAGAACTTAACCTAAACCATACACTAGAGCTGCATTGAATGTGGATTTTTTTAGAACCTTTAAATCATGAAGTCTCTCTCACAAAGGTTTGTTGCAGCATGCTTGACTCACATGAAAAATCTAAAAACGCGGGTGGAGTTATAGAAACACGGGAACATAAATTCACCTAATAAGTACTGTTACTCTGCATCTTGCCCAACAATGTAAGCCTTTCAGACAGGAAGCACAGACTCAATGCGCCTTTCCTGCTCACCGTGTTAAATGAATAATTCAATAAATAAATGGAATATTAAATGGTGTGACCGGAAAAGGGTGACGCCCTACTCCTTATTTTCCCACAAGTGTGACAGCCTGTCCCATATATTACAGAGGCTCCCCTCAGTGCAGTGCACTGAAATTTTTTTTTAAAAGACCATATTTTCAAATAAAGGCTACACACAATTCTTGGTGGCTTTAATTAAAAATTCTTAAGTAAATTTGACTCAATCTTAGTTTGTACATTTTACTTAAGCAATGTAACACTGAACTAAGCCATGCTTTTGAAAGTGTACTAGCATTTCAATGCCTTTTTAACATACTTAGTCATGTACCACATATCACACAGAAGCCTTCCTCAGGGAAGCTTAATGGATGCTATGTAGTGGTTGAAACAAGATCCAGAGCTGAACACTTGGTGCACAAAACACAATGACGGTACAATCAACAGATCATTTTTGTTTTTATCATGAAAGGGTAATTTTGAGATGCAAGTTATTAATTAATTAAAGACATGCTGGGAACACCAGCTTTAAAAAGTTAAGTAAAATTTACTTATTTCATTTACCTGTGAAATATTCTCAAATTAGCTAATAAATATGACATGGTTTTCTACTTTAGGATTGGTACATGAGAGCATTCATTTTACACGTTTGAACTGAGTACAGATGTAGAATTAATCTAATATTTTCAAGTTCATGCTTAAACTATTCAATGTTGAAAGTACTTCATCTTTTCTGCTATATCTACTTCACCACAAAATCGTTGTTGTTGTTTTATTTTTTTTTCTTCAGTTTGGACATTTGTATGAGATTTAGTCTGCTCACACTTTAACAAAAGCTTCTTAAACTTTAATTTTATTCACATCCATGCCACAACTTTTTTTAATTTCAGATGTGAATTGCTGTGATTTATGTTATCTTTTTTAAATATCCAGGCCTGTTTACACATTAAAATCCAAAAGTCTACTACAAATTACATTATCAGTCAAATTAGCACACATATTTGAGTGAAAAGTTGAATTGAAACATTAACATGAATTTCAGAAATGTTTGGTATGCCCCACTTTTGCTTTAATGACAGCATGCACTCGAGCTGGCATAGACTCCACAAGTTTGTGCAATACCTGATGACTTGAGAAGATTCCAAAGAGCTTGTGCTTCAATTCAGAAATCTGACCATTTGCACAAAGGAGATGACATGGTCAATGTCACAAATTTGCTTACATTTGATTAGTGACCTTGAGCAGAATCTTAAATATTTCTTCTTCATTTTACATCATAAAGTTTCTTCATTCAAACTTTCAGAATCTTAAAAAAAAATCTGTTTATTTCCAGCTTTAAACTAGATTTTGAATCCCATTTTGAACTTTCTAGAGTCATTTTGCAATATTGAAATCTTTTACTTGCATTTAAAATCTTTTAGTTTTATCAATATTACTGTACATCATTACTCCCAGAAGTAATGCATCTTTAAAATATGTACATGCATAATACACTGATCCTCAAAATCACATCTTGAAATATTGAAGAAAATGAATGCAATGTCCTGTGCCATGCTTTAAGACCAAGCATGAGGATGTTACATCATCTTAGTGCTCTGCATTATGTAATTCACCTTTTACGCTAATGCAATCCAAAAGCCATATTGCACAAAACAATATTTTGTGGAATCTCCAAGAAATCATGTGCTTCTGCATTTTCCTTCTTTCCTTCCTATTAATATCTACATCAGAGGATCTGCTAATTACCATTAATGAACAGAGCATATGAGGTGACACACACACAAACACACACACACACGCATACTCAGTTTCTTCCTTTTCCATTGCTCTCTAGAAATCCAGGCTACCTCAGTTGACATTAGTGTCAAACTAACCCTCCTGTGTATAGAAATATTTTCCATGGCACTGATCTGAATCAAGTTTCTCCATAATTTTTCTTAAACACAAATCTCATATTGGATGTGAAAAGCATGACAGTCATCCCTATTAGGTAATATGAAATGACTTGTTTCCTCTCCTTCACAAACTGGAATTTCTCATCTTGACACAATGTTGGAGGGTAATATGGAGCACCAGTGCAAGAGGTGGGAAATTTGAAGAGTCTTAAAAGAGCTGTTGATCTATTTTAAAAGATTTGACAATTGTAAATGACAGTACAGACTGTCTTGATTTCATGTGAAAATGTTTACATGAGTGGTGCAAACAGTCACATGACCAGAGCCATTTAATTCCACTGTACTCTTCTAAAGATTATATCAGAGTCAAAACTCCATAAAAGGAAGCAAATAAAACCTGTCATGATACACTTACAATGACCATATTTTGTACATATAATTTTTAAAGGGTTTATTATTGATTTATTAATAAGAGTGCTCAGCCTCAAATAAATCATGCTCACAGGACAAGTAAACATGTAAGTGGTCACAATTGGGACCGGTGGGAAAATACAGAGACCCATTTTTGAAAAGGCGACTGATTGATTCCCATTATAAAATTGCAGATTTCAAAGTATTATTACAATAAATAAAACAAAGTAAAATTTAAAATAAATATGTAGTTATTCTTGGTTTGTCATTCTCTTTCCACCCACAATTGCTTGATTGTAAAATAAAATAAATTATGTTACTTTATTGTTAGCAAATTCCTATTGGCTCCTTTAGAGAAACTGAGCAAAATGACTGTATCAGGCTTACTCTGTATTTTCCCAACGGTTAAAATTGTGACCAACAATAAATCGAATACTTTCACTAACTTTTTTAATTTATTTTTAACTTTTGGGCAAAGGCATACAGTTTTTATTCATTGGGCAATACAAGGAGTAAAAATACATGTGCCCTCTCAGCTGGGATTTTTTTGTTGTTGTTGTTGGATAAAACAGGTTAAGTTGGTGTATACAAAAAAGGCGACACTTTGAGGTTGATCATTATTTTTCAAATGTTCAAAGCTCCAGACATCCTCCCCAGCAGTTCATTGCAATTTTTTTCTCATTCATTCACTTTTCACTTGACCATAATCTTAATTCAGTTTATTTTTCTAGGCTGTATACTTGCTACAGGTGATTAAGATAAATAGCTGAGGTATCAAAGAGCTGCTTTGCGTGAAAGGGAATGTAATGGAGACTGAGCAAATGTAAACTCTGCTTTATCTTACGGCAATACGAATGAGTTTTATGTAAGTATTTGAACATGTGGCCATGACCTGCCCTGAGATACAGCTGACTTCCGATTACTTTTTTTTGAATAATGTAGAATATAAAGTACAAATATTCCATGTAGTCTCTCATTTGAAATACCATTAAAAACTGCTTGCATAATATTTCTAAAAGAATTGTTTGAATTAGTTTTAGATTGAGTATTACATGTCAACTACCCATATGTCTATTTTTTATGTGTTTTGGATAGCATTTCCAATGTCTATTTAAAGAGATTTGAATTCAATGAACACAATTTTTGACCATTCAATCTTGTTTTATTGAAAAAATGAAATAAAATAGCATGTGCAATTATAATTACAATAATAATAAT
Source organism: Myxocyprinus asiaticus (assembly GCF_019703515.2). Classification (NCBI taxonomy): domain Eukaryota; kingdom Metazoa; phylum Chordata; class Actinopteri; order Cypriniformes; family Catostomidae; genus Myxocyprinus; species Myxocyprinus asiaticus. Next base: position 34,877,340 of record NC_059375.1, read on the forward strand.
AATAATAATTATTATTATTATAATATGAACAACAATAATATTAATCATAATATAAAAATCTGTACATTCCATTGTTTTGTTTTTCTTCAGTACAATAGGGAAGACTGATACAAAACAACTGCATAAAGTATGGAGATATTTACAACAAAGAGAATGAAATGCTGCCTAGACCGTTAGTCATTATAAAGAGCAATTCCTCCCCATTAGCCAATAGTTGCCCAGTACACAACAGGCTTACTGAATATTTGGCTGTTCATCAAGTGTCTCTTGAAAAACCACATGCCAAAAAAAAAAAAAAAAAAAAAAAAAAAAAAAAGCTATAGATGAAACAATATTAAAAGCAATTTATACTCTTTTTTTTTTTTTTTATTTAATTTTATTTTTTTTATGCTTAACACAGTCGTATAGTGTGCAGTATTCAAAAAACAAAAACTAAATGTATTGTCTCCTTTTATAGAGCTTTCTGGAGAATGTGCTCTAATGGCCGTTTTGCATTACTTCAGGTATTTAAAAAAAAAAAAGAGAGGTGAAAAGAGAGGTTTGACATCTCAATCAAGTGTGATGTGGAATCTCAAGTGCACATTTTGTGTGCAAGTGCGGTGCTGAGCTCAGATTCTGTGTTCTGATTGTCACTGGATCACAGTACCACGATCTCAGTCTAATTACCTAGTCCTTGGTACACCTGCCAAATGAGTCATTTGGGTTGTATTGCAGTTTGCCAGGCAAGACAAGAGGTTAGATTTGATTGGGAAATAATGAATAATTAGAGAGGTTTAGAGTCTGAAGGGAGAGTGGACTGCTTTCTGTCCTTCTTTTAAATAAAACAAAATGTCTATAAACCCAAACCATTTGACCATTATACACACACAGTTTGAAAATGAAAATATACAGTATGTAATCCATGCAAACATAACCTTAAATTTAAAGGTTTCCTAGCAACATTTTCCAACCCAAACACTTATGTAGCACTAAACTACAGTAACACTGAAAATATGGGAAGAAAACAAGGGTTCAGTGGTTTGAAAATAAGGTAGGCTAACCTGTAGCCGTCTTATTTTCAGTGGGCTTTGTTATTCTGTCTTTGTCCTACACATTTGGCTTTGAATAAAAAAAATATCTGGTAAAATAAACCATACATGTGCATAAGCAAACAAAATTATTTTCACTTACAAATATATATATCTATATATTTTACTCCATGTTTTGACTTGTCAATTGTCCCACGTCCATTCTTTATGAAAAATAATTTTGAATACTCTGTGGTTTTCATTTAAAACTCTATATAATATGCAACTTAGCAGCACTTGTAAAAAGACATTCATTAACACGTTAACTCTTTTTGCCCCTGCGGACACGATGACTGTGATGTCTCACTCTGATACTGATCTAAAGACCCTGTCCGATCTACCGCAATAAACGGGCATGTTCCTGTGCATTTCTCCCCAGATTCATAAAACATGCCTTCAGATAACCTGAAGCAAACTGCAGACACAGACTAAGTCAAGCAGACTCAAAGAGAAAAGGAATAAAGAGGATGATGGAATAATTTACTACACAGTAGAAACAGGACTTTTATGTCCTTTTCATGATACTTAAGACATTGACTAACACTGTGCATTTCTAATTTGTAGTCCTTCTGTGCAGAAGGTGGCGAGTTATTGCTTTTAAATTCTAATGTTTTTTTTTTTTTTCTATTTTGCAGATTTTCATATTGTAAATATTAAGCATTTGTGTATTTTTCCTGTTTGCTACTATTAAAACTGCCCAACTGAAATGGACAGAACTGGGTACATGTACATTTTCAATGCAGACATCAAATCAGCTTTTGTAGCAGAATACGTGAATGGCTTAACATTTTTTAAAATATGTGTCTAAGCTCGAATTCATTCTGGCATCGCATTCGGACAAATGCACAGGGACACATGCCTGCTCATTTTCAAGTTTTGCCTATGAGTTACATCCTTTCTGCTTCATGTCGTTTAGAAGCAATGGTCTAAAAGGTAGCCTAATTGGATAACCCTCTCTTCCCCTTGATGTGCATTCTTCATTAGCTGTGCAGTGCCTCTATGCTGTTTTATTTAACCATGCATATTCTTAAGAACACTCTTGTACAGTTTTTTTCGGTCGATTCCACCTTGCAACTGTACCGTTAGCTTGAGTCTGCATTGCCGAAGGGCTCAGTTCAGCTCAAAGTGCCTGTTTGATGAGGTGTCTGTTAAACCTTTCCATGACTTTTGCACAGTCATATTTCGGATTCTCGCCTCAGAGGCCGCGGTTCTAAGGGAATGGTGGCCTGGCTGTGTTCAGAGTCTGAGCAAGTGTCTGTGTTCATTCCTACAGGCCCCAGGCTATCCCCGTTCCCTTCCTCTTTGTCCTCTTTGTTTGAAAATGCCACCTCATTCTCATAGCAAAAAGAATTTGAGGTGGACAGGATATATTTTTTCTCAGCAAGGTCCCTTGCACTGCACAGGGGGGTGCTGGGCACTTCATAGGTTTTGTGAAAGCGAGAGTAGTCTACTTTGTAATAGTTTTTCTCCTCAAAGAGGACAGGCTCAAAGCGGTGACCCCACAGGATCTCACTGGCCATGTAGGAGCTACGGCACTGGGTGGTCATGGCCGTGGCCTCCACCATACCCTCCAAAATCACTACAATTTCAAAGTCAGAGTTTTCCATTTCTTGCTTACTCATGTCATAGAAAGGACTGTCCTCATCGATCTCATGGACAATAGTGATGGGTGACACCAGAAAGATGCGATCAATGCCACTGTCAAAGCCCACATCAATGTCCATTTGGTCTAGAGGGATGAACTCGCCCTCAGCTGTGGTGCGAGATCGAAGGAGTTGAGCCCGAACGTGGGCCTCTACTAGGTGACTCTTGCGCAAGTTGCCCACCCTCCACATCAGGCATAGCTTATTGTCCCTCATGGCCACTGTAGCGTTGTGGCTGAAGACCAACGTCTCATTCCTCTTCTTGGGCTTTGCCATCTTTGCCATAACAGCACCGATGATGAAGGCATCAATGATGCAGCCTACAATGCTCTGAAAAACCACCATGAACACAGCGATGGGACACTCGTCTGTAACATAGCGATAGCCATAGCCGATAGTGGTTTGCGTTTCGATGGAGAAGAGAAACGCAGCCGTGAAAGTTCCTACGTTCGAAACGCACTTCGGACTTCCATTTTCCAGATCTCCATGGAATATGGCGACCAGCCAGAAGATACATCCAAAAAATAGCCACGACAGCAGGAAGGCCAAGCAGAAGATGACAAACATCCATCTCCAGCGAATGTCCACGCACGTGGTGAAGATGTCAGCCAGGTAGCGCTGGCTTTTCTCGCTGACGTTGATGAATTGCACATTGCAGTGTCCATCTTTCTTGACGAACCTGCTCTGGGTCTGGTGACGGGTGTGCACCTTGCTCTTCCCGTTACCGTACCCATTTGGCACCGCAGCAGTGGCCAACTTCATGCCGTCCTCCTCTGATGACACAATGCTGTAGCGGTTGGCCCGCACACTTCCCATCACCTCAGTCTGGGAGGTCTGTGCTGTTTCTGCTTTGGAAAACAGTCTGAGTTTCTGGAAAAAGCGTTGGAGAAACAGTTTTGAAACACTCACGGGAACCAACACAAGCAGGAAATGGTGGGGTTGTTCAGAGCCAGACGCAGGTGGCGTCTCGTTGCTCCAGTTGGACCTTTTGATTGACAAAAAGGTCTGAAGGCCCAGAGATGGGGTGGTCACTTCCTTTTCATCTGCTCTGGTGGTTTCATCAATCAAATGTTCTATCAGGAACAAGAGACAAGATAGAACAGTTAGTATTAATTGACAAAATCCTTACAAACACAGCATCCTCACTACAGTTTAATCAAGTTTTAAAGGTGAAGTACAGAATTTATGCTCCACAATTATCAACTAATGGAATTCCATTGGTTGTCTTCCTTTGGTCGCCAAACAGAAATTCCAACCCCAAGCTCACGTCATTGGTGCCAATGTTGAGGTGTTGGGCTGGTTGAAATGCTTAAACAAACAGAGCAATAGTTTGATAGTGCCACAGAGCCAGGTGTTTTAACTTTTCGGGGGAATCAATCTAAGAATGGCTTACTTATAATTGTCATTGCACGTTAATCCAATAACAATAACAGTAGCGTGATCCAATAGGCTTCACTAAAAATGAAAAAACAAAAACAAAACAAAACAGACCTTAACCCAAGTCTGATTTCTTCAAATCATAAAGTGAGGCTGCAAACTAAATGGTGAAGTATGACTGTTTAATCATCAGTTATTTCTGTTTGCTGTATGGTGATGTCAAGACAATTCATCATTTGACGTTAGAGCAACTCTATTGGATCTTGTAGAAATGCAAAATGACATCATATGTCCTTATATCTTATTACAATTTCTAACACTGCACCATTTTTTTTTAGCTTCTATTGGACAAAATTGTCAGTTTGTCACTACACAATTTATAACTATCTCGAATACTGTATAATGGCATTCTACAGTACCCGACAGTGCCCCACATCACTTTTTATTGCCATGCCAACCAGTCTGTTCATGTGCAGAGCCTATTATTGCCCACAGGACCATTAATTAAACTCATTATCACATACCGTGCTAATTGGAGTATGGGTAGATGGAACATCGTTCTCAGTCATGCTCAGTATGTCTCTTGAGTCCTGAAATCTTTCACAACTGTAGCTTCTTTAAAATGTTGTAGTGAATCTACTTCAAATAAGTCTTGCGGGGATGTACTCGCAAATATTCCAGGTAAAAACTGATCTGACATTCTGATCAAATGCAATCTTGTGCCCGACCTAATAAAAGAGTGTCTCGAAGCACATAAAATACTGATCTATTGCTTAAACGTCAGCAAAAGTAAATATAACAAGCTAAGACCAGTTTTCTGGAGGGTGCAGAACAGGGATTGAGACAAGGATTGTTGACTTGAGACCTCGTCCTTTGGGACCTCATCTTCTCTCTCAGCAGTATAATGATAGCCCTGTGACAATTCCTTGTAGAGGGTTAAAACACGACTCATTAAAGCTCCCATTCAGCCTTCAATGTTCCTGACAACCATAACTGAAAAGAAGGGCCCTTTTTTGTGTTATTTAGTAGATGCATGCAATTCAAAAGTAGGAAAAGTAGAAAGTAAAATAAAAAGTGAATGACAGAATCAAAGTAGTTTATGAAGTAGAGAGTTTGAGAAAAGAATGTTTTTATTTAAAAAAATTACTTGGGGTATTATTTTCTCCTTATTGAATTCTGCCATCTCGAACAAAAGCAAGCTGTTTATTTCTTTTGGTCTCTGGCTTGTTCAGATTTAATTCAGCATTTTGTCTTTTCCTAAAGACTGTTTTCACATGTGGTCTCTCAGACATTCAGATGAGGAGCAGGTTGATAGATTGCATTATTTCTTACATGAAACGTAATATGACAGTGTTTATATCAAGGAGCAATGTTTATTTTGATGGCGTGGAACAGTAAGGACCAATGGAAAATGTTACATAAAGTCTACATTCTTTTTGGTGATCTAGTTAGATTAATATTCCTAAAATATCTCCACTGGCTTGCATACTTTAGGGAAATTCCTATTGCCTTTTTATTGTTGTTAACATTATGTGGTGTGCATAGTCCTGAAAAACAAGTTAAGCCTCAATTTAGCTGCCAATTTAAAGTCAGTGGGTGTTTTAAGGCAGAATAGATGGTCTGTGTGTCTGTCAGCCTACTGACGCTGGAGTCCTGACAACTGCAGAGTGCAGCTGTGCTCCAAATAGACCAATAGTACACACTTAGTAACAATGAGTCCAGTAAAGCAGACTATTAAAACAACAATATACAAGAATAAATGCTGTGTGCTATATGCAACAATATGCATAATGCAACAATAAACCCCATATGTTACTTTTTGTAAGCAGTATCTGTCATGCTATTCTGTGGCATATAGAGTCAACAGGTGCCAGAGGAAAAAGACATTCCCTTAATCTCCAGCCTTTTTTATTTATTTATTTAAAACTGTGGTGATACTCTAGATATCATGTCACTTTTGAATATTTGTTGGAACAGATCTTTAACTTCATGCAATAATGCAATATTGATGACAGATCTCACTGAGCTGTCATGTGTTTCTAAAGGCCAGAACTAAACTTGAACTTTTCATTGGACAGTAGCCATATTCAAGTGCAGACTACAAACATCTGTTTACCTGTGCATTTACTGACTGAGCATTTTGCTGCACTTTACTGGTTGAACTTATGACTGTATTCATGTATGTTTTTTTTTTTTATTTCCTTTTTATTCATTTTAATCATTTCTCTATTTTGATATTTTATTATTATTATTATTTGTTCTCGAATTATTGAAAATGTACTTTTTTTTCTCTTTATGTCTATGCAAAGCAGTTTGAATAACCATTGTGTAAATATGAAATGTGCTTTATAAATAAACTTGCCTTGCCGTTAGCATTCTAAATGAGTCAAAACTTATTCAAAACTAACAAAAACCTTTATATCATAAATGACACTTCATATCGCATATACAGTGTGTTTATTTACTGTTACACAAAATCATAAAATGCATATATTGTAATAATTAATAAAATGTTAGTAATGTGGACCTTACCAAGTCATTTGTAAATGAAGAAACGGTTCTCATATGTATATCCCACGAATTGTTTTACTATCCACAATATTTTTCTCATTGATGTTCTCTCCGCGTATGGTCTTGATATAGTCAAAGATTAGAACAGAAATCTCCACGTTTCTCTTTGTATGTAGCGTGCGGTAAACTCGTGTGCTGTTTTCCACTAGGCTTCAAAGCCATTTAAATAACACGTACCGGTTAGACACGCCCACTCATTGAAACCGACCAATCCGGTGAGAGGATGAGTTTGACGCGCAGATAAAGCTATGTTGCTCAGGCTGGAGAGCAAGTGAAAGAGAGAAACTCAGGTGAGATTAAAATATGAGAAATCTTTCTAGTTTTCAATTATTTACAAGAAAATAAACGGGCAATTCACGATTTGACGTAGGTTTTTGCAGTTTGGTACGTGCTTATATCGTACTTTACCTTTTACAACAAACATATCATTGAGTTCACATGGTATATGTGTCATTTACATGTTGATAATAATGAATTTAAAGCCAAACACATCGTTATAAATATATCTTCATACAGGTTTTTTTTTTTTTACCCCATTGTATAACATGCTGTATAAAGCTTCAAAAATTTGCTTATTATGTTGGAGTAACTTCATGTTTACGTGTTTTGTTGACTGACTGATTGATAGTTACAATGCATTAAAGGGATAGTTCACTCAAAAATGAAAAATCTGTCATCATGTGCTCACCTTTATGTTGTTCTAAACCTGTATTACTTTCTTGTATACGTCGGACACAAAAGACGGTGTTAAGCAGAACGTTAGCCTCAGTCACCATTCACTTTCATTTTACGGAAAGAAGATGCAATACAAGTAAATGGTGACTGAGATTTACATCACTCTCTCTCTCTCTCTTTTTTCTTTTTTTTTTTTTTTTAAGTCAACTATCCCTTTAAACATTAACATATGGTCACCCTGCCAATATTGAATATTTAGTTACACCCTTGGCCATGTATTGAGGATTTTTTTATGTATGGATTTTTTTTTTTCAGGTTCATCTGGTCATTATGAAAAATAATCAACAATAATATAAACATGTAACTATAAATAATACATTTTCCAGTAATAGCACAAACTTGAACACATTTTTCTAAGACTTTGTTTATCTTCAGCATTTAATTCTGTATAATGACCATGCATTGTATTCTTCTGAATCACTTATACAAGTCCATTGTGAAAGAAATTAATGATCATTTATTGTTCAATCAGGGGAATGTTTCCCCCTTCTCTTTATAAGTGGTCCAATGAAAACCCACCAGTAAAGGCCTTTGCCTTTCCCGGCTGCTGCGTGTCACACATTGATTACTTATCATAAGTAATGAGCCGTGCTATAGTTTTATTTGTGAAGCTGTTTCAGTGAGCTTATTTTAGTTACTTTCTTGTTCAATTCTATAAATAATATAGTCTATTTATAGGCGAAACGTGGTGTGTGAGCTGTCTGTCCTCTGTTTACCTTTCAGCCTAATTTGAGGCGATGCTTGGATAGCACTGCATCCAACCACAAGGTGGAGGGCTGGAGACTTCACTTTCCGAGGATAAAGCTCTCAAGATTAAGTAATTCAGTTTTATTCACTCTAGTGAACATATGTTTTTTTTTTTTTTTTTTTTTTTTTTATATATATATATATATGTCTTGGACCATAAATGCCACTGTTTTAAGTCCTGGTGTATTTCAAGGGAAACCATCCTGGGCTTGCCTGTGATGCCAAATGTTTGGGGATGTGGCCAATATGATCACATTAATGTATGATTTAACAAGTTTGAAATGTTATAACAGCATAGCTGACAAATAATTTTATAACATTTACAGTGCATGCCCTATTCCTCGCAATTTAAAAAGCATTTAGCTAATTATGATTCTTATGTATGTGGTTTTATTTATTATTAGATGTGTTTTCATATTAATTGAGACTACAAGGGCAATATTTGTACTTATAAAAATTGTTAATTTCCCACACTGCAGTCTTGATTTTGAGTAAAAAAATAAAATAACAAATAACCTCGTGAATTTATGCATCAACTACCCAATAATATATTTTTTCTCAAAAAAAAAAAAAAACCCTGCACTAAACAGTATAATGAAGTAAAAAAAAGCTTGCTAGGTCTCAAGAGGGTGGGTTTTTCTGTAGGAATAAACTATACATGGTAATTCAAGAACAAAATGATCATTTATTGCCATTGTTGGCAAAACGTTTTCGATATCACCAGTTAAATTGTCCTTCGGGAACTGTTGCATGCTATGTAAACATTGAAAATGTCTACTGGTGCCCTTGTTTCAAAAAGATTTTATTAGTTGTTTGTAAAGAAAGGTTAACCACTGTGCAGAACAAGGTGGAACAATGCTCTGGACTTCCTCAACTGATTCAAAAGAGACTGACTGACCATAGTTTGGTCAGGTTAAAGTCACTGTTGATCATTATAATTGATCCATAGCCTCTTATGTAGGTCAAGGGTTTGGGTCATAATTTAATCAAGGAGGTCTTTTTTTACTTCTTTGGATATCAAATAACCTTTAAGGTCACAGAGGAAGAGTCTGCAATTCACATCAAAATTTTAGAACCTCTATGATCTTTGTAAAGATAAAGATGTGTTTGTGTTTGAACGTTTTATACAAAGAGATTCTAGGTTTGTGCAAGACTGCTAGATGGCGCACACATATACAGCTGATATACCTTGGAAATGAAATACTTCATAAATCAAACAGAACCTAATACTCTGTTATTCAAACACAATCAAAAGTTTTGTTTATTTTAGAATTACCAGATCATTTTAAAATCTAGTGCTCTGAATAGTAATCTCATCAAAGCCAGAGTACCTACAGGGTTTTAGCGTGATCTTCCAGTACTATTCCAGGATACTATCTATATTTTAGATGGGCCTATAGATCTCTTTAAGATTGTCCTATGTATTTACAACACCAAGTCTTAAGGGGATACTTTAGTTCACCTAAAATTGAGAATTCTGCCATCGTTTACTCATCTTGTACGTATCACAGCAGTTTCCTGGTGAAATTAAAATTGGAGATGCTAAAACATGTATTTTATTCCCTTTCACTGAAATCATGAGTAAAAGAGCAGTTTATCTGTTCAGAAACACTTAAGCCTTATGACATCTAAATACTTTTACTATAGTGCATGAAATGTAAGGCAAAACATAACTTTTGCATTACATAACCAACTACATTTAAAAGCATGATCACTTGTGATCAAATTGCACAGTAGCTCCACTAATAGAGCATTGCACTTGTGATGCAAAAGACCAGGGTTCGAGTCCGGAAGAACATGTGAGTTGACGTGAGCCAAAAGTGTCAGAGAAGCACCACAAAATGTTGCGGTTGCTACAGCAATTGCGTTCCATGTCACATTTGCTTTTTATGACACTGTTGGTTAGGTTTAAGGTAGGGAGGTAGGTTTTGTTGATTTAAAACCCGATAGAGTATTAACATTAAAAACCTCATTTGTTTGAGAGAAAATGTTACTCGCTTTTAGCGCAGCTCAGTGGACACTTCACCTCGGAACTGCCACGATACGTGTAAGGAGCCACGTAATATCATTTTGCAAAAATGTTGCTACAGTGACATAATTTTCTTGAGATCCTGCTTGAAGTTTCATTTTTGGCTGAACTACTTTAGTGCAGTATTACTAATACTACTGAAGCCTATAAGGAAGCCCCATTTCAAAGTGTTATAGAGTCATTATGTGTCATGCCCACTGTTATAGCTTGTACTCTTGGACTGCAATGCTGGTAGAGGCTTTTTCGGCATCAAGACCATTCCAATTAACCAACTCCACAGCTGCTGTTGGAGAACTTATGTGTAGTGGTTTGTGTTTTGGCTGTGGAGAGCACTGCTTTAGGTCATACTCCTTTGCACTTAATTTTGGGACCAGGACTTTAACTGTGTGGTTGAACAAGGCGTAGTCCTGTTGGGTCATAATTTAATCAAAGAAGTCTTTTTTTTTTTTTAACTTCTGTATATCAAAGAACCTTTAAGGTTATAGAGGAAGAGTGTTTTTGTTTGAACGTTTTGTACTTGTTTGTGCAAGACTGCTAGATGGCACACACATATACAGCTGATATACCTTGGAAATAAAATACTTCATAAATCAGACAGAACCTACTACTCTGTTATTCAAACACAACCAAAAGTTTTGTTGATTTTAGAATTACCATATCATTTTAAAATGTAGTGCTCTGAATAATAATCTCATCAAAGCCAAAGTACCTACAGGGCTTTAACATGATCTTCCAGTACTAGTCCAGGATACTATGTATATTAGATGGGCCTATAGATCCCTATAAGATTGTCCTACTTATTTCCAACACTTAAAGCGATACTTAAGTTCACCTAAAATAGAGACTTCTGCCATCATTGACTCATCTTGTACGTATCACAGTAGTTTCCTGGTGAAATTAAAATTAGAGATGCTAAAACAACATGTATGTTATTCCCTTTCACTGAAATCATGAGTAAAAGAGCAGTTTATCAGTTCAGAAACACCAAAGCCTTATGACATCTAAACACTTTTACTATAGTGCATGACATGTAATGCAAAACATTTGAACTTTTGCAGTACATAATCAACTACATTTAAAAGCTTGATCACTTGCGATCAAATTGCACAGCAGCTCAACTGATAGAGCATTGCACTTGTGATGCAAAAGACTGGGGTATGAGTCCTCAGTGGACACTTCACCTCGGAACTGCCACGATACGTGTAAGGAGCCATATAATATCATTTTGCAAAAATGTTGCTACAGTGACATAATTTTCTTGAGATCCTGCTTGAAGTTTCATTTTTGGCTGAACTACTTTAGTGCAGTATTACTAATACTACTGAAGCCTATAAGGAAGCCCCATTTCAAAGTGCTATAGAGTCATTATATATCAGGCCCACTGTTATAGCTTATACTCTTGGACGGCACTGCTGGTAGAGGCTTTTTCGACATCAAGACCATTCCAATTAACGAACTCCACAACTGCTGTTGGAGAACTTATGTGTAGTGGTTTGTGTTTTGGCTGTGAGAGCACTGCTTTAGGTCATACTCCTCTGCACTTAATTCTGGGACCAGGACTTTAACTGTGTGGTTGAACAGGGCGTAGTCCACTCTGTAGTTCTTGCGGGTGACCCTGATCATCTCTTGAAAGTGCTGGCCCCACAGAATCTCACTTGGAGTGTAGGATGTGCGTGTCTGGTGGAGGATGCCTGTGCAGTCGTCCGTGTAGGTGAAAGACATGACAAGCTCGAAGTTCTCCTTCCTCAAGTCCTGCAAGCTCACCTTGTACAGAGGACTGTCAGGGCTGATCTTATGAACTATGGTTGTAGGGGTGGCCAGGATGATGTTGCTTTCTTCAATGATGAGATCTTTGTATGAAACGTCAATTTTCCCAGAGGCATGTGCCGTGTGCTGGACCAGCTGTGCATAAGCCGTCCCTTCCACCATGTGGTTTTTTCGAAAGTCTACCACCCGCCATGACAGGCATAGGTGGCCGTCACGTAAGCTGATCACAGCACAATTGCTGAATCCGACCGTTTGGGCTCTCTTCCGGGCAGATGCCATCTTGGCAACGGCAACACCAATGACAAAAGTATCAATGAAGACACTGATGACATCTTGGATAGTAACTAAGATTATGGCGATCATGCAGTTTTCGGACATGCCACGAAAACCATAACCAATGGTCGTCTGGGTCTCTAATGAGAAAAGGAATGCTGCCGTAAAGCTTCGCACCTCATACATACATGGCTCATTGGTGGAGTCTTTCATATCGCCATGGGTGAGTGCAATGATCCAGAACAAAATTCCAAAAAGGAGCCATGATAAGATGTAGGAGAGGGCAAATGTCAAAAACATGACCCTCCAGCGGATCTCCACGAGGGTTGTGAAGATGTCAGTGACCCAGAGGAGCCACTGCTCTGGAACATGGCGCACCACCATGTTACAGCTCCCATCTTTTCTCACATATCGCTTCTTCTTTAAGTAGTAGCCGACATCGGTGAGCACTCTAGGTATGTCATCACTGCACTTTACTCCAGAGTACTGCACCATGCCTGAGTTCATGCTTCTTTAGTCTGTGGGTAAGAAAAATGTACATTCAGATTTACTGGTAGCCATTACATTGCACTGACATTAACTGGGATAGTTAAAGGGATAGTTCACCCAGAAAATAATTTCTGTAATAATTTACTCACTGTCATGTTGTTCCAAACCTGTAGTTTGTTCCATGAAACTCAAAAGGGTGATGTTAGGCAGAATGTTAGAATGGCACCATTCACTTTCACTGTATGGAAAGCAATGAAAGTAAATTGTTACTGAGGCTAGCACTCTGCCAAATATCTCTTTTTGTGTTTCATGGAAGAAAGAAAGTCCTACAGGTTTTGAACAATGTGAGGGTGAGTAATTAAGGACAGAATTTAAATTTATTGCGTGAACTATCCCTGAAGTATATTGACAGAAAATTGATGCCATTGGCTAGAGCTGCACAATTTATCACATAAATAATTGAGATTGCAATTACAGCTGCCACAAATAACTAATCGAGAAAAGTGTCAATTATAGCAGTCCAGTTGTGTAAAAAATTTCTTTTCAATTTTCTATTTAATGTATGTTTTTGCAGCAGTTAAGCATTGTAGACAAATCACAGACAAATTGCTCACTTTTGTGTATAATTTATTCAAAATTTGAATATCAGCATTTTTTTTATGCTGCAAAGAGAGCCAATGTGAATTTGACTGTGTAGGCAACTAGTCTTGTTTTGTTGATGTATAAAACAGCAATAAAGTCATTTAGGAACACAGTTTTCAGCTTGTTTTGGATGTGTAGCCGACATAATGAATATGGCATGCAGTTGATCTACACAAAATATGTATTTTATTTAGAGCTGTCGAAATTAACGTGTTAATCGCATGTGATTAATTAAAGTTTAACTTGTACATTTTTCTTAATCGCTATTAACGCATTAACCGTTACAGCATAAACCAACATAAACACTTGTTGGGAGGGCAGAACCTTTGTAATGTGTCTGCCCAGAGTCATTACAGTGACGGACACATCACAAAAGTGCTTCACTGTCAGTGATAAAATAATGGAGAATGGACCTTGTAACAAGGTCCGTTCGTGGAGGAGGGCAAGGAGGAAGCGGGAGGCGACGATTCCAACTCAAAATGTATTTTATTTTTACAATTAAAGAAAATGTCACACTCGACACTGCGGGCTGCACGAACACAAACACACACATGCAGGCTTAGCTCTCTCTTTCTCTCTCTCTGGGGTTTTGGGCCACCTTTTATCTCCCTGTCTCTCTTCTATGTGAACATAGAAATCAGAATTAATCTCAGGTGAAAACCCTTACCACTTCCTCTCTCCCCAGATGAATGCTCGGCCACGCCCTCGCCTCCATAGACCTCTTAGCGCTATTATTTGATGTACAAAACCAGTCCAGATGGAATTGTGATAGAAATCAAGGCTTTTCAGCACATTTTAATTACCACTGAAGCACGGCAAGTCTTAACTATCACTCCACTTTTTCTGTGGAGTTCAACGCTGCACTGGATGCTAATGTTGACTCTCTGACGCGAATCATGAACGCAGCTTCATGGCTGCTGTTGAAAAGCGGATAGTCACGGTCTACCGGCAGATTAATATTGTGGAGGATGAGAGTTTAAGAGATTTAATGCCCATTGCAACTAAACCTATGGGGACTAAACAGCAAATCTTTACACAGCAAATGTGGCATAGACACTTCATCTAAAGTGGCAATTAGATATATTTTCACAGAGCATGAATAAATGCATTTACACAGCATTTGCAAATGCATAAATAATGCTATGAGATTAATATTTTAAATGTAAAATTATGAATATAGAAATATGGAATGAATACTCAACCTATGGGGACTAATTCTTTCAATAAGTCAACCTCCCAGTTAGACTCTGGGAAACATTAAATGTTACTGGAATAGGTGATATTTTAGTGCATTTCTATCTTTAAATTGTGGAAGGCTTTTTTTTTTTTTTTTTTTTTTAAATGTTAAAGCATCTTTTTGTTACATATTGTTTTGTTTTCTTTCCTAAGACAGAAATAAATGCAATTTGACAGGAAATGAGTATATATGGTGACAAATTTCAAGATTTTCAAAAAATGCAATTAATCGCAATTAACTACAAAAAATGTGATTAATTGCGATAAAAATCTTTTTGACCTAAATTCTAGTAATCTCTAAATTAATCGCAATTACAATGTCAAGGGGAATAATCGTCAATTATGATTATTGTCATCGTGCAGCCCTACCATTGGCAGATTTCCAGATTCCAAGTTCCTTTGACCACAAGCATACAGGATAAGGGTTACAATGTTAACACAAAACAGTTACAAAAACATGATATGATGGTTGCTTGGTGCACTTGGTGAACTATATATTTATTTACTTTTGGAAAATTTGCATGTGACAGGAACTGTTATGGTGGCATTAAATTAATGGTGAAGGAGAAATCCATGTTTTTCCAGGGTCATTACAGAAAGTTTGTGAGTGTGCCTTGATTTTGATAAGGTTCACCTTGGGCAGAGAAACTCTATCACAAGACAATCAAATAGTTTCTTTTTTAAGTGGCTTAATAATGTGGTAGGTTGGATTTTTTTTTTTTGTTTGCATGATGTAACAGTAAACATCCTATTATATTATCTTTGAAATGTGGCTTGAATTGGTTGTTTTTGTTGTTGTAAGAAGCAAATCAGACTTACCCAGAGTGTGGTATTTTATTTTAGTGCATTGTTGCGAAATGTAGGAATTGCAAACCTTTATGAGAACATATTTTGTAAACACCACCATACTTTGTCCCTTGGTCATACTCATAAGTGCAACGGGTGCCAATTTTAAGGCTGTTTTAAGGCAGGGTGGTCATGTGTGGAACAAGAAAAGGACTGCGGTCAGTGGTTTGGCTATTTCATGTTTATGACTAAACCAGCCTGGTCTCATGAAATTCACGTGAACATGACAACATTTTTGCAATTCAAAATTTACGTGCTGTATATTACATTTGGTTGCAGGTTTTCAGTGAGATGTCAAGCTGGGGGTGCCAAAAGCAAGTAAACTGGTGTTGTATTCAGACTCGGTTTTAAGGTGAATTTTAGATATATATTTTTTTAACCTAAAACTTTTATTTTGAAATATAAATGAGACATTTAAAAAAAGACATCCTTACCTTATCAATGTCTAAATCTAACCATTAGTGTTTTAAAATGCAGAAGCGAAATGAAAAAGCACATTTTCTGAAGCAACTACCTCATTTTGTTCTGCTTCTATGACTCTGAAATGTCACGTGTCAGCTTGAGTTCATGGCTGGACTTGCACCGCGGTCCTCTGACACGAAGTCCAACGCCCTATCAGGTGAGCTACTGCGCAAGCTATCCATGATGGAATAAGTGTATATATGTAGGTGAGTCTTTAATAAAAGCATTAAAATTTATTGTTTTTCAAAAGATGTGTGTGAGTAAAAGTGTGTCGATATCATAAAATAACAGGTTCTGAGTAATAGAAAGAACAAGTATTTGTAAAGTCATAATCAGCCATTTAAGTCATGATTTGAGTGATCCGGAATCTACGCCCCTGGATCCAGAGCAGGGACCCTTTTTTTATTTTATTACATAATCCACATCTTTGTGTCCTAAGAGAGATTTTAGAGAGGATTTTAGTGTCTCGCTGAGAAGAAAAAGTGTGTCTTTACAACAGACGTTGGCAGCGTGTCAAGTACACACATTGCCGCATATACAGTAGTTCTGTGAGAAAGCTGTTAACAGGTTTCACATACATATCCCCATCCCTCAGGTCAAGCCTTGTTGCTCTATACAGTATTTCCTCTGTTATGAAACACAACCTATACCTTTCAAGAATTGTTCGCAAACAAAGATGTTCTAGAACATGTCTGGACACTTCATGGCCTGCGTAATGGTAGACGTTACTGTATGTTTTTGTACATCATTAGTGTCAGTGTGATCTGAGATATCACAGCATGGACTTTCCTCTTTTCAGTAGGACGGTGTGTCACATTTGTTTGCAGTTTAACGCACGAGCGCAAACATACAGTATGGACACACACACAAAACACACACATTACATTTATGAATGAGAGGCAATGTAAATAGATTTTTGCAGGTAATGACAAAGCAAAACAGAACTAAACTTTGCCTGGAGAAAATAAAAATTACACACACATACATTCTCTCCCTCACTGTCTCTGTCAAACACACTCATGTGCACACAGACACACATAACACAAGTTATGAAATTTTCCACACCACCCATAATAGTGACGTCTGTATTTAACATGGAATGAACTGCAAACGGATACTTATGATTACATGTCATGCACTTCATGTTCCATCTCTTAGCGTAAATTCCTGGCATCTTTGATTTAAATGTGTCCCTGTCCTATATCATAGGCTGTACTTCCAGTTAGCCTCCTTCCAAATGTACACCATGTAAACTGAATATTTTACAGCGTTAAGGGAACACACTATCTGTGATGAAGAACGCATGTTTCCGTTGCCACAACCTGTATAGTGGCCACATTTCCAAGTATGAAATAAATGAATAAGATGCAGGCATGTTAAGTATACTGTTGTCTGTGGATTCTGTGACCTTCCAATAAACCACTTTGCTGATCAATTAATTATCTTGTCTGTATGAAAGCTTTGGATGCGTTGAAACTTACAAATGGGCCAGACTGGCAGAATGATAGAAAGAGACAGCAAAAAGGCAAAATAGAGAAAAGGGATCAGATAGAGAAATCATTGTACACTTTTATTTCTAGTTGTGGACTTTGTCATAACCTCATTCATGTGTTTAATTTGAGATTTGGAAGTTGGTTTGACTGGTACGTTTTGGTTTCCTGCATCTATTTTAAGATGGCATTATGGGAATGTTTACCATTGGCAATTGTTCTTTCTTTTTTTCTATGTTCTCTCTGCCCAGTGTTAAAACAGTTTATCATAAAAGATTGGTTGCTTGGAGATACAAATCTCATTGCAACAAACCATTGTTAACTTTTCAGTTTGCATTCTTCATAGAAACTTTGGATTGTGTGGCAGTAGTACACAGAGAAATCTAATATCTTCAACTCTCCGTTGATTTTCTTAGGCCATTCTCTCATGATAAGTTTGGCTTGGGTTTCCAAAGAATACTTTCATGTGTTTGTTTTTAATTTAAGTACTGAGTGTAATGTAACTCTCCTATTTTTCTTTTAGCATGACTGAGAACATGAGTTATGTCTCACTTCCACTAATTTTGTTAGTTGCTACTGAAGCGTCCAAGAGCAAACAAAAAAGTTTTTTTTTTTTTAAAGATTGTTTATGAATGCCCAAACCTAAATCTGCAATCATATTTAATAATTTCTGTTTAAAGTGAAATACTGTAAATTAAAGTCGGCATGAAATCAGAATTTACCCTATTTACTTTCTTTATTGGTGTCCTTAATGGATGATTTATTAGTGCACATTATTCCATTATTAAAACAAGTTTGTAATCTTTATAATCTTTTATAAAAGACCCCGTTTACACCTGGTATTATGATGACTTTCGAGTGATCCAGTCAGCGCTAAATACAGGTCTAAACTAGGTCAAAAACGTTTTGTGATCGGATCACAAAAACCACAAACAGAGGTAGTCAAAAATGCATGTGACCACATCCCATACTCCACTAAAATAACAGATAATTTTTCTCTAAATGTTGTGTTTTTGCTTAGATTAAGGGTACGTTTACACGACAATGATGTACTAAAAACGGAAACGTTTTTCCTTTGCGTTTTTGAAAAGTTTCGCGCACAGACAACAACGTTGTCAAAACAATCCCCGTTCACACGGATCCGTGAAAACGACAAAAAACGCTGTATTATGCATGCCAGGCCAGTAGTTGGCGATGTCACTTTGTAAAGAAACACTACGCGCCTGCGCACATAAGCATTCTTCCACAGAGCGGTGAATATAAACAATGAAGATGGCGATCGCTGGTCGTAGTAGTGATGCAGTAAATCTACACTTTGCTGGAGAAGCGTCAATAAAATAAAAATTTTGAGCAGCACAAACACAGTCCTGTAGTCTGCCATTGTATTTTTGAATGTTTCACGCGTTGTTTTGAAGTACTCGCGCGTATGCCTATAGACTGAACACGTAATACGCGTGCGCATGACGTCGTCGTTTTCACAAATTCGCATTTTTGTACGTTTACACAGAGACAATAACGGCATCGTTTTCAAAAACTTGCACTTTGAAACCCATTTTCAAAAGTTTGCGTTTTCAGGCCCCAAAACGCTGTTGTCGTGTAAACGGCCCCTAAATTTCAACTGCATCTCGGAGAAACTGTGCGCCGGTTTTGTTCACGCATTCCTTGTCTTTTCTGACTTTTTCGTGGTTTATAATCATGCAGTAACACACTGACATAGTGACTGATGTATGCCATCATAAAATCAGAGACCTTCCCCTCGAAACCCGAAACGCAAGTGTTCACGGGAGACGCATTTAAGCGACCAGGTGTAAACAGCAATGTATCTCACCTGACCACATGTGATCGAATCACCTAAGATGCATCTTAATACCAGGTGTGAACAGGGTCCACTTTTGAAACATCTTTCCTTTTCGGCTGATGTCATGAGTCCTTCTTACTTTTCAACCCCTCCCCTCTAACCCCCTGGCTCCATTCTTGTATGTAGTGCCCACTTTTCACAATCCAATCAAATCCTGTGCTTTATTTTTTCGCATTGAATATTCTGTTTTACTTACAAATGCATCAGATTGTGGGAGTAAAATAGGTTGTAGATGTTTCACATTGACTTTAAAGCTAAGAAATGTGAAAATCCATTTAGTTCATCATACAAATTGACTTTTTTTTTCTTTTAAATTTCATTTTTGTCAGAGACAAATGTGATTCCAACTAATATTTACATTTTGGTCAATTTGACTCCTCTTTTTTTATTCTTCTGCAAACATTTGCTGGTTTCCGCAATGATAAAGAGCTGGGTGTTTTCTTACTGCAGGTTTATGTGGCTCTGCCAGGGCAGCCACCCAATGTGAAATGACTTTTATATGGATGGAGTCCCAAACTTTCTCCATTCACCATTAAAGAAGCTCATCTAAACTGCAACACCCAGAGAGGGCGAATGAAGAGAGAATGGAAACTGTAAGCATCCTATTGGAAAAACCTTTTGGCAGCAGACTGATGTATCACAGCCAAACCACTGTGAGCATCTTTTGCACTGATCCCTGCGCCCCACCCAGCCAAACTGGGCTGCAAGTTCTGCTCGCTAACTGGCTGAACTGGTGTTCACTTCCTTCTGGACACAGAGCCATGTGTGCTTGCCAAATTATGGAATAATGTTTGTGTAATCATGTGAAATAGCCAGTGTGTCTTCCAGTTATCTCTTCTTTGGGATACAAACAGTAGGGAAGAGTCCCTTTGGTTCTGTCTATATTTAATATTTGTATTTATTTTATATAATTAAAACTGTCCAAACTTAATTTTCACTATTTACTATAGATGGTCATTGTTGATTCAGTCCTTAACACCTCAATTTGGTCTTTTACAGACTTACTCAAACAAACTAGCCTAGATTTGTATTTTCTGAAGGAAATAACAGCACTTGCAGGGCAGCAAAAGAAAAGTGTTAAAGTTTTAGGTAAGTTTAGACTTTTATTCTGTGCCAATGAAATGCTAAACAAAGAGCCACTTTGCCACTGGCATGACACTTAGCATGCATCTATTTTCTGTCAGCCATGCACAAGAATAAATGACACATGCTGTAGTCACTGTGCAGTGTAAAGGCAACTATTAAAGGAATATTCCTGGTTAAACAAAAGTTAAGCTAAATCGACAGCATTTGTGGCATAATGTTGATCGCCACAAAAATGTTTTCAACTCGTCCCTCCTTTTCTTGAAATAAAATAAAATTTAAAAAAAAGCAAAAATCATCGAGGCACTCAGTAAATGGGGCCAATCCGTAAAAGTTAAAATACTCCCTTTTTCAAAAGTATAGCCACAAGATGTAAATATTCGTATTAATATGTTTGTAGTGTGATAACATTGCTTACTAACATTTTCTATGTAAAGTTATAGCTAATTTTACAACTTTGTTGCCATGACAATGTAATGGCATAAATCCTGAAACGACTGTAAAAACGATGATTTAAACAATTTTACAGCTCTAGTTTTAACAGAAAAATGTATGTAAGTGCTATTATCAAATTATAAGCTTCACATTTCTGCCTTTAAACTCTACAAAAATTGGCCCCATTCACTTCCATTGTATGTTTCTCATTGTAACCTCGATTTTCACTTCTTTTTTTTTTTAAAGAAAAAGAATTGAGCTTTGAGCTTAACTTGTATATTCCTTTTAATGTATGCAAAGAAGACAAGACCAATCAGAATTCAAAGTATGCAAATATTATGATGACAATTGCTGTTGGTTAGATTATGAATGCTGAACATTCAATCTGTGTAGGTAAAATGGAGGTTTTCAATTTTACAGTAAATTTCTTTAAAGTTTATAAAGATCAAAAATAAATAGCACAACTAAAATTGTCAACACAACTAAGTTTGAATTGAGTCTTTGTTAAGTGACTAGATCTGGGTCTGGCCATTAGATATTTCAACGTGGCCGTTGTGCATGGATATGTTACCAACCACGCAGATTAAAATGTATGAATGTATAATTTAGATTTAGGTAAATGTATATTTGCCCAGACTACCAACCATAAATGTAAACTGAATTAATTTTACTGAGCCCTTGATTTAAGTGATAGTTAACTTGAAAGCATGGCTACTGACCTACATGTTTTATAGCCTGTTTCTAACCTGTGTCAACACACATTTAGAGCATTGAAATGAATCACAGAGTGCTCTCTGTATCATGAATATTCCTACATATCATTACTTCCTGGTCATGCCCGGTAATTTTTAAGATTATTGTCCATAAACCCTTAATTGTGTTTCACAAGGAATGCTGGTCAATGGTCTTTTCAGATAGCTTAATTAGGACAGACTCCCTGGTGATTTTTTTTAATTTTATTTATTTTTTTATTCAGCTCTGGGTCTTAAAATGTATAAAGTCCTAATAGAGTTAAATCTGAGTGTCTCCTAAGTCTGGGTCATTCTATGAAAGCAGTGTTAGACCAGCCTGAATGCTGATTCTTCTCTTCAGAGGGTGCATTGTCTGACAGAGTTGCCGCAGGATCTTTAGTTTATTCATTACTTTTGTACACTGAAAAACGCTGTTAGATGAAACTCAAGAATGTTAATATAGTCACATAATTTAGTTTTTATTTTGGGGTCAAGTTCAGGAGCAAACAATACCAACTTCTCAAGAACAGCAAATCATGTACTTGCATAAACATTTCCTCAATTTACTGCACAGGCCACTTGCACCAGATAGTGACATTCAATGGTCAAGTAAAGAATGCCAATTTATTATCAAATCACAAACAATAAATTACAAAATATATGCTATAATACATGACAACAACAAAGTTTATGGCTGCTTTGATGCTGCATTTCATTTATACAGATCCACAGCAGCATCAGGACTGTCTTTGATATAGGGACTGAAGTAGGTCAGAGCAGGCATAATCTAGTCTGGCTTTATGCAGCCGAGTTAAGGTTTTTCAAAATTGTCTGTCTATAAAGGCATGCAAAGACACCTTTATAGACAGACAAACACTTGCACACAAGTTTTTGAAACATAGGCTACTCAGTGTACAGGACATGTTCATATTGCATAGTCTTCTGAAATGAAGTTTCTCTCCCCAGACTGATTCTAGTACTTATGTTCAGCTGAAGGGTGAAGGGTATATCCATAAACTGCTCATGTGGGACATATGGCAATGTTCTGAATGTCCCAGTACAGCTTACCTCCGCTATGTTTCCTGCACTGCCCCAGGGCTTTACAAGACCATTACATGCCCATTTAAAGCAAATAACGTCCATGCAGCTACACAAAGTTCACTGGCACGAAACCACCCTGTATGTGGGGAGCAGAACTTTTTTGCCCTGGGCCTTGTCTTTCTGATAATGACCTTCAGTTTCTCTGTTCCAAGGAAATTTGAGGCACTTTATTTAGCTAACGTTTTACCAGTTCAATCACCAGCTCATGTGGAGCACTCTGTTTAGCAAAGGTTTAAAGTTATGTAAAGCTTTTAATACTTAAATATGCCGAGCAAAGTTCTTGGTGGGTCGCATGTAGGTAACAGGTGACGTTGGATTCATATTTTTGGATTCATGGTGTGGATAGCTGATAACAGAGTTGGAGAATTGAGATGAGGACTAACCAGCCCTGATGCAATAAGATTCCAATGAGAAGCAATTCTTCTATCCACACTCAAAATGAAAATGTGCAATGTGACGCAATCACAGTGAATCATAATGTACAGTATTTGATGTTTAATGTACTGTTATGTGGAGCAGCTGGTTAGGACAAAAACTTGCATGGAAGAGAAAGCCTTTATAGCTTGTTAGCAATTTGATCACCTTGGTCTGTGTAGGGACATTTCTGTATTACAATAAACTTAAAGTGTTACTCTATTACTAACATGGGTACTGTGTTAGTTAAGCTGTGTTAATCTTTGCCTGCAGCACTTTAACGATGACAGAGTTTTTACTGTTCCTCTACCCTGTCCCTGGAAAAGTGAGTAGAAACAAATTAGCTTGCAATTTTTACACAACATTATGTTTTATACACTGTCAGCAGTTATGACATTTCAATAAATGTGCCCATGGCAGTCTTCAAAAGTTTAACAACTTGCATTATTGTCTGTAAGGAATTCCTAATTTCTCAGTACATACATCACTTGCCATGTTTTTCATGTTTGAAAACAGATAATTTTGATTCATTTACAAAATGCAAATATATTTTAAGTATGAAATGCAATTAATGGAAAATGTACCCCTTTTTTATGGCCGACAGCCATCTGTTGTCGCACTTGCGGGCCATTTGAGTCCAATGTTATTATTTATTTATTTTTTTAAATCAGATTACAACATGTTCTCTTACATTTTGGGCTGGCTGTCTTCCCTAATGCAGCTCAAGTGCCACCATCATCCTGACTCAGCCCTTCCTCTAACTCCCCAAAAACCTAGCAGACATCCCTTTATCTCAGCTCACATACTAGTCTGATCTTTGTCTGACAGCAGCAGGAAACAAGGAATAGTGTTAATTTTTGGGGATGGGGTGTGATTACTGGAAACTTGGACAGTGGTTTCTAACCACACCTCATGTCAATTTAATAACCTATTGTTCAAGAAAGGGGATGGAGGGCGGATTTAATATAAAAGTTAAAGATGAAGTGTGTCATTTCTGCACCACTAACATCACAAAACTGCAAAGGCAAAAATCAAACAAGTTTCCCCAAACACTCCATCCATGTGCCATTGGTTAGACAAATGCATAGTCCTCAGACTGATCTCACTGTGAATTCGGCGACAGTAGGTCGAAAGTTCTTCAGCTGAAATTGGTTAGTGCTTAATGAAATTCGAACCACTACCCCCAGTGGCGGAAGCCAGAAGTGTTGTTAAATGATTGAGCATGTGTGAAGTCCAGTTTCTGGGTGAAATGTCCACAGAGTGGCACCAAAAGCATGTTGTAAATGATGTAATAGAGTGAACAGGAATGCATATTTTATTAACCATACACCCTAACCCACACCCCAACCCTAAACTTAATCATCAATGTAGTAAAAATGTAATCTTAGAGGGAAAATTCAACCTCTGAATCACGCTCATAATTGATTTTGTGAACACGATTACTTCCTGGTTTCCCCGCATCCAAAACCCTCTGAGATAACTGATGCAACGTGCTATTGTTCCACAGGAAAATGTAAACGCATTTGAATTGATACAAAGATGTCTGATGAGGAATGTGCTTGTCAGTAACTCTGCAGAATGGGGTCAATGTCAGGGTATCGGAACATTCGATAGCAACATATCGGACCCGCCCCCAAACTCATGCTATTGATTGAGTCAATATTGCTGCATCGGGTTGGACGGGATGCTCAAACAAATAGAGCAATGTTTTGGTAGCACCACAATAGTCACATTGTTTAAAATTTCAGAGGAATCATTTACAAATCGGCTTACTTGTCAGATTTTCTGTGCATATTGAGCTGGGATACGAGAATGTATTTTAACTTGGAAATATTACACACCACCTTAAAGCATCTGCAATTTATAAATAAAACAAATAATCAGAACCAATAGCGACAATACCTTTAAAATTATACTATAGGTATGGATTTTCTTAACTTCTTGCAAACCTCTCTGTCAAGTTTGAGTTCACAACAATTGTAGGATAATTTGCATGATTTGTTCTTACAGATAAGCAGCACTGTTATTTCCTCTCAAAGGTCAGCTATGTTTGCCATTTCAGGTGAATATATAAACAGTATAAGAATGCTGAGGGTGCCTACCTGCTCTGTCTCTGCTCCTGTCGCTGTTAGAGTGTGGCGTGCTTTGAAGTTTCCACAAGGAATGCACACAACCTGCACTGACTGCAGAGGCTGGATTAGGTGAGTGTGTGAAAGAGAGCCTGCCCACCTGTACCTACTGTATGCTCAGGACAGATCCACATGCTCTCTGTGTGTGTATAGCAAGTTTGGAGCCATAGTGACTATAGTCTCAGCATCAGACCGCAAGCCCACAATCAGTTCACTGATCGTCTAAAGCATATTGCACATATTTAAGGCTGTCTAAAATTGCCAGTTCCAATCTGATTGACTGGCTTTATACAACCTTCAGGAGTCAGGGCATACAGGTTTATTTATTAGTCTGCCTGGAAACAAAGTTGTGTATACAAAAGATACTAGGACTGTATAAAAATTAAGATTTTACTCTGAATGGTGACAAATCAAAAAACATCCAGTGAGTGGCAGTTCTGTGGATGGAAATGCCTTGTTGATGAGACAGGTTATCAGAGAATGGCCAGACTGGATAGAACTGACAAAGTCTACGGTAACTGAGATAACCGCTCTGTACAATTGTGGTGAGAAGAATAGCATCTCAGAAAGAGATGCGGGTTGCCGCTGTTTTGGCGGCATGAGGGGGACCTACACAATATTATGCAGGTGGTTTTCTGCGATTAAATGTCAGGAATTGTGAAAAACTGAGTTTAAATGTATTTGGCTAAGGTGTATGTAAACTTCTGACTTTAACTGTACACTATCTTACACTGATTATGCTTAATAAGCCAACAGCATGTAAGAACATGTACATGCCTTAAACGGTTTGTGGTAAGGGCATGAAGGCATAAACCGATCAAACCCCTCAAATTGCCCTTTATCCCAGTTTTACCTTAACTGCCATTCTCACCAGCTTATTCAATGTGCGCAAGTGTTGTGCGAATGCTTGTTTATCCTTTTGATGTCAAAAGCAGAGAAATCTCTTGTAAACAGTTTTCTTGCATTGTCTGATTATTTGAATAAGCTGATTTTTGGTAGTTATCAGAGTATTGTTGTGCATAAAAACGCACTCAGTTAAGTCAATATAAGCATAAGCATAAGTCACATATATTTATCACACTCTTTTTAACATGCTTCCTTAAATGAAAATCTTCACAGACAAACCTGCATGTGTATCATTACACTTTAAAGTACAAACAAAAACTCAGATTTGCCTTGGGTACACACAACTACCCTAAAGTAACAAATACTGTATGTGATGAAGTTAAATAAAACTTGTGTGTGCTCCTGGGAGTGAGGACATGTTGTCACTGTAAATACAGACAACATGAACCTGTACAGCTTGTTGTTAGATGTCTAGAGTTACAACTAACACAGTCTGTGGGACAATCACTGATCTGAATGGGATATTCTAAACCCAGCCATTTTTAATCCTTTTAAAAATTGTGCAGAACCACTTATTAACTAAGAGTGTTTACTGGAGTTTGATTGGACACATGACCTTATAACAACCGATATCAACAATAAAAAAATATGGAAAGTGTTTTTTTCCATATTTTTTAAACATTTATCACACTATATTCCTATTCAAAATACTCACAATTGGTTAGTTGTATTTTTTTTCCCTCCTGCTGTCCGCTGTCTTATCAGATCAGACGCTGACCCAGAACTCTTTGTAAATTGCAGATTCTTTCTCATATTTCAGATATGCTGGACTATAGTCTCACTGTCTCGTCATGGCTTGAGAAAAAGTAGGTAGCTTGACTTATAAACAGAGTTTGTGCAGGTTGCTGCTGTTTTGTGCCTATAGGCAAATTTAGTGCAATGGAAACAGGAGATTACTGTTCAGCCACAGGAACTTTTCCATCCTGGTACAGACGAAAATGACCCATAAATGTCAGTGCTTTAACTAGAAATTGCACGTGCACATAGACGTTTGGTTATGTTTATTTCTTAAAAGTGCACCTGTTGTATTTGGTCATTAAACGTTCCCATAGAATCACGTTACTATACCTACAAGTTTCCTGGTGAAATGAACACTAGATTAAGACGCTAAAACAACAATTATTAACTTTCACGTGAATCACAGCAGATTGTCTGTTCTTAAACACTTACTTTTTGCCCTGTTCCTTACACGATGCTATCCTATGACATCAAAACACTTTTACTATAGGACATGATTTGTAAGGTAAAACATTTTAACTATGGATGTGCATGAGTAATCGACTAATCAAATACTCGTTGTGCACCAGCTATTCAACTATTAAAAAAAACTATTTGAAGATTGCAAATTGATGTTTCTTTGCACATTTGCCTGCCGTGAGCAGTGCTGAATACTGTACTTAACCTCTAAATTGCTCACCAAATCTCGCAGTTACAATTGACTGGAGGGCACAGTGGATGTGTGCCGTCGAAGTGTTCAATGAGAGAAGATATGATTGCGTCTATGCTTTTGAAAGCAAAACCAAGTGTAGCACTAGCAATACTTGTAGTATTTTGATTGCAATTGAATTCTACTCTGTTGATATTCGGTTCTTATTGGAGTCATGCAGACCAACAGACGAGGATCTGCTTTTATGGTGGAAAGAAACTAGGAAGCGCTACGAGAAACTCGGAAGCTTATCAGACAGGCATATGTGTATATGCGATAAATCTCTTAACACAGGCATGGGGCATTTTATAAAAAGCTTTTTTATTTCATGTGAAATGATAAAAATGTTATGGCCACTATGTAGAGTTTATATAAATTCATTAGCCTAATGCCGTCGGCATTGGTTTCTATGTTTCAAAGCTCCGAGTGAGTGCAAATATTTTTTACTTTTAAGTATTTTTGTTGAACTTACCTTATTTTAAAACCATTCTTGGTAATGTTTGTGAATAAAAACTAAATATAAATGTCATGTATGTGTCATACTTGTTATTTTTAATTTACATTTTAATTTACAAGTAAACAATTACTCTTTTTGTGTGGGTTAGAGTACTCGATTACAAAAGTTTTAAAAAAAGCCCATCCCTAATTTTAACATTTGCATTACATAACCAACTACATTTACAAGCTTGTTCAAGTGCGATTATATTGCGTGGTAATTCAACTAATAGAGCGTTGCACTTGCGATGTAAAGGACCGGGATACGACTCCTGAAGAGCATGCGAGTCGACACCTTGGAACTGCCGTGATACGTGTCATGAACCACCTAATATAATTTTGCAAAAATCTCACCATAGTCACATAATGTTCATGAGATCATACTGCTTGATTTTTTTGTTTCAGAAAAAAAAAAGTGTGTGCATATACAGACAACAGTAATGTATCACAGTGCAATAATGTTTGTTATGATGTGACAGAAATTGAATTACTATAGGTGCAGGAGCTATATAGGTGTGGTTCTTCCCAGTCCATTGCTGTGTCAGCCACAGTGTTTTGTTAACCATTGATTTTATAGCTATTTGGGTTGTTCAATAGTTCAGTGCCATACGGGTCCTTGTCTGTTGTGCTAACCAGCATAGTTTAACTGATGCAGCCTCATAGTGTTCCATTCATCCCCTGAGGACTGAAGTCTTAAGCCATGTAATAAAACCAGAAAATAATACTGATAATTAAGTCTTAATGTTACTCTTAATAAATGGTCTTCAGTAGCATGGGATGATTAACTTAATAGTGGTGTAACTGCTGAAATGTTCTTTCATTTCATAATTAAATCAACATGAAACAGTGTCTGCAACTCTGCAGTGTCTTTTACTTCTGTAATGTGACATTTCTGAGTAAAATAAAAAAATTAATGAGAAAATATGTGTAGCCAGACCTGATTTTATATATTGATTGGATCATGAAAAGGATCGTTTCAGAGGCGGAGCAAATTTTATCATTTTAATTAAGAAAATAATAAAAAAATTTCAGTGGACTAACATGCACAGATGAATCATGTACAATCAGACCAGGAATGTGTACTAAGAGGATTGTCAGTTTTCCTTGTATTTAAGAATCAGATTGTTTCTAAAACCTGATTGGATAAGCCACTCTTGAAGCCAATATAAAATAGCCAATATACACGCACCTGTGGCCGCCAAGCGTTGCACTGTTCACAGAATGCTCTTTGATTGTTATGTTGCTTGGCATCTGCAAATAGCCTATAGTAAGGCTAATAAATTATGTTACTTGGTGGAAGAACTGTTCATTGTGATTATTGTAATTCAAAATAAAATGTATTTATCATTGATGTCTTTTAGCATATTGCTGTTGCTGCTTTATTCTAAAAGCAATAAACCCAACCCAGTCTCATGACACCTTGTAATAATTATTAAGAGATGGCAAAATTGTAAGAAATCGTCCAAGTTGGCTTGTAAAAAAAAGCAGATGTCTTACTCCCCACAGAGAAATCTAACCAATGAACAATGTTATTAAGATTTTTAAATTTTGACCCCTATCGCAAACCTAAACATACAGTTTAATCCTCTATCCAAACCCTAAACCTACCCATGATTTTAATAGGAAAATAACTTTTGTGTACCACAGAAGAAAGAAAACATCGGGGTTTGAATCGAGAAGAGGGAAGCGTATTTAGATAAGGTTATAGACATAAATCACTCGTTTGTATTGCATAAATAAATATGGAAAAAGGAACCAAATTTGTGCACTGCTGTTTCCTTTTTTTAAATAAGGGGTTGTATAGGAGGCTAGCTAAAATTTCATGCCTGTATTTAGTTTGTTGATTGGTTGGTCTCTTTGGGAATAAAAGTCGTACATTTTTGTACTAGACAAGTTATAAGATATCTTCAGATTTTGCCATCTCATACAAAATCTTGTTGTCATGAGACTATGTTGAATAAACCGCTTAGCTTTACGTCATGTCTCTTAACCACGGTAAAACCCCTGTAATGCACAGCCTTTTATAGCTTATTGCTTTTTTTTACATGTATTTTAATTGGGTTATGCTGGTGCACAACATGAAAAGAAGTTGCAAATTAGTTGCAAACAAAATCCTTTTTAGAACATGTTGAGGTTACTAGTTTTCTTTTTTCAGAAGAAGAACCACTGTCTGTCATTAAAAAAATATAAATAATTTAAAGATGAAAAAAGAGACAGCGACCAAGCGAACATCCACTATAAGATTAGATTTAATTTGCTAGAAACCTCACCAAAAGTCCAGCAGGTACACAGTAGGATCAACACTGATCCAAATGCATACATATTGAGAAAAGGCTGTAGTTCAGTTTTCACCTTAAACTTGAGTACAGTATGTGCATTTGCCTGTGCTTCTTTTGTATTAAAATCAATCAAATACACTCAGTTAATTGTTTGGTACCACCACTTTCTGTTCAAGCAATCAGCGTGTGTACGTAAAAAATACTTTTTGCTTTTATGTATTTTATTATTAATATAAACAGGATTGTTACACTTAATTTACAGTATCCTTTAGTGTGGGTGTAAACAATGCCTGCCTCCATCAACATGGGTCTGTTCCAAACCTTAGTGAGCTGCCTCGCTGTCTTCTGCCTACAAAGGCAGCTGTCTTCTATGGCAGCATCCTAACTGAAATGGAGTCTCATAAGAGACCTATTTGGAATGCTCTACAAAGGCGGCAGCTCCACAGGTAATTCAAATATCGCTCCTTGTGCTCAGCGCATGGGAGACTCTTCAATTTATATTTCACCAAGCTCACCACGGTGCATTCTGGGATTGCTTACCCAGGAAAGGATACATATGATGATACCTTAGAATTTGGCCAAAACGAGATATAGGATGCAGCATAATTATGATACCTACCTTTTGGAACAGCATATGAGGTCTTAATCTGCTGCCCCCAGAGGCAGCTCACTTGGTTTTGGAATAGATGCTATGTCTGCTTTTCTTTAGACTAAAATTTTCATCAAGGACCTTGGCGTGCACACGCTTCCAATGAGAAAATATCACATTTGCCCAATAAATAGGGAGTATTTTGGCTTTATTTTTATTTGGTTAGACTGCGCAGTCTGTTGACCCCCCCATGGACCAGGCCCTGTTGGTACTTATCGAACCAAGCATTTTACTGTTGCACCTGAATAAGACAATGGCTATGTTCAGAATGGCATACTACCATACTATGCATGCTATCTCTGCAATTTACACTCACTGAGCACTTTATTAGGAACACCTGTACACCTACTTAGTTTTCATGTGATTATCTAGATTCTAATCAGCTAATCGTGTGGCAGCAGTGCAGTGCATAAAATCATGCAGATATGGGTCAGGAGCTTCAGTTAATGTTCATATCAACCATCAGAATAGGGAAAGAATTTGATCTAAGTGATTCTGATTGATCTAAGTGATTGTTGGTGCCAGATGGGCTGGTTTAAGTATTTCTGTAACTGCTGATCTCCTGGGATTTTCACGCACACCAGTCTCTAAATATAAATATAATTTACTTCTTTTTTTATTATTTATTTTAAGGCGCAATTTAAAATCATGTTTTTTTTTATTAAACCACACTATTATGACTCGAACACATTACTATATTACAGATTTTCCTGTTAAAGTATAATTTTCTGTAAAGCTGCTTTGAAATGATGTGTGTTCTGAAAAGCGCTATACAAAAAATAAAATAAAAATAAAAATGAATAATTGACTTGACTTGTCTAGAGTATACTCAGAATGGTGCCAAATACAAAAAATATCCAGTGAGTGGCAGTTCTGCAAATGGAAAGGCCTTGTTGATGAGAGAGGTCAACGGAGAATGACCAGACTGGTCGAGCTGACAGAAAAGCAATGGTAACTCAGATAACCACTCTGTACAATTGTAGTGAGCAGAATAGCATCTCAGAATGCACAACACGTCAAACTTTGAGGCGGATGGGCTAGAACAGGAGAAGACCAGGTTGGGCATTTTATTAGGACCATAGTGTTCCTAATAAAGTGCTCAGTGAGTGTATGTAATATACTGTGAACAGTATGATAGAATATTGATGGACTACCTGGATAACTAACTACATTGTGCTATTATTTATTGATACTTTTTGGTATTTAATCATACTACAGTATAAGTAGATTTGTAATAGACATTTCTCAAGTTTTGTCCACCATTTATACATTGTGCTGCCTACCTTTTGGAACAGACTTCGTGTCTGGTGCATGCCTACTGTATAATGCCCTAAAATGCTGTCTATGTTGGTTACTTACTAGGCAGCTCAATGCAATAATTATTTAGTGTTTAATTTGAATCCAGTGAAGGTTTTAAGTATCTTTGACCCAGACACTTTATTATAGTTTTCTATGAAGTTTGCTCTGTGACTATGGTACACAGTTATGATACGTACTCATTGTGCAAAGGATTTTGAACGGTTGTGCTTGTGAATAAGTACATGTGTGCGTGTCTATGAGTCTATTCAAGGTATTTGGTATCTAATGGTTCAGAAAGCATCTCCCATTTAAATGTCGTCCTTCAAGCAAACCAGCAAACAAACAAACAAATGATTGTGTGACTGCAGGGACCCTGTGGGCCACCCTGTCTACAGAACACTCTGATTGTGTCAGTACTGGTTCACTGTGGGCCATTAGCTTGTCTCACATGTGAACTATTAAGGGAAAAACAGACTTTTGAAGCCTGCACTTGAATGACCTTACATAATATCTATTGTAGCAATCCAAGTAGGCTAATGTTTTCAGTGAGCATTCAAATGCCACTGTTTAAATAATTTCTTAGTGTTTTAATGCAAAGTTCTAATGCTTTATCAGATCTGTTGATAAAGTGTGATTGTATTCTAATCAAGAAGTAAAATTCTAGGTTTAACTACACTAAGGGGTTGTTCAAACCAGTGCGATTGCTTTAAGACTACATGGGAAGCACGGCTTCCCCTAAAATTTAATCAGAAATGGGGCAATGACAAGTTTAATATGCACAAATAATCTATATAAATTACATATGAATCTTTGTGCATTTCATTACCTTAGCGAAAAAAAAATCACTATCGTGTAACAATGTAAAAGTAACAATCTGCTTTTTCTACATAAATATTTCCATATGCCACTTTGGTGTATTAAAGTACCAATTTCCTTCCAAAACAGCTAAATCTCTACATTATTCCAAACTTTTGGCCACCAGTGTAAGTCAGTGGACCCATGGCCCATAGAGTGCTTTTGAAGCCGTGCTTCAATGGGAGTCTTTGGCAGCTACCTGTACCATTTAAATCAATACACAAAAGATTGAAATCCATTGGGGGTCATGTGACACCATGTGAGGAGCAGACTTGTAAATGGCGAGCTCTGTGCACTTTGCTAGTTTTTTAATTATTTTCATGTTATAATCCAGTGAGATTCGATACACCCAGCTACATATTTGTTCTTTGAGGTTAACATGGCAAAGAAGTCAAAATCATTGGGCTCTGGAGACATTATAAACACTAATGTGCTCAGGCCGAAACCTCTGATGGGCCTGCGGACCTGGGACTCCAGTGTCAACTGTCCAGCATGTCTTTGATGCTGACGAAGGTTGTTGCTGACTTGGAGGATCTCGCTGTAATACGATCGATTACGGTGATGGAAACAAAATTCTCTGAGTTGGTTACAAGAGTGGCAGATGTTGAAAAACGGATCGATTATCTGGAGTCATTGGAAAGGGAATTATCCGCTAATCCGCTCGCGACCAAAATAGACATGGAAAACAATTTGGAAAAGCTGGAAGATTTGGAAATTAGGAGCTGACAAAATAACGTACAGATTGTTGGAATTCCTGAGCCATACATTACAGGCCATAAGCTGGAAATTGAGCGAGCTCACAGAGTCCCGGTTCGCAGATCTGCTGAGGGGGACAGGCTCAGATCAATTCTGGCCAAATTTCTGAGATCATCCGATAAAGATCTTGTGTTGTGCGAGGTGAGGAGCAAAGTTTTGGAAGAATCACAATATTTTCTTGTTCCCGGACTTTGCGAATCCGACGAGAAATGCGATCGATTCAAGGAATGTAAGAAACTCTTACATCAACGGAAGATCGCTTTTGCACTGATGTTTCCGGCCAAACTGAGAATAGATACTACGGATGTCCGCAAATTATTTACGTGTCCTAAGCAAGCACTGTCCTTCATAAAAACATTGGAGTGAGTAAGCCATTTGCTGTTTCTCATGTAGCTCCAGAGTGGATTAACCAGCTGTACTTACTCTGGCTGTCTGAGGAAGCTGGGCGCCATTTTTGTTTCTGTTTGTGTTGGTTCCGCCTAGTGGCTGGAGTTTGTTTTGTGGAATAACACTCCTTCAAGAAACATTTGCAAGGACGGAAGATCGCTTTTACACTGAAGTTCCCGGCCAGATTGAGAATGGATACTAAGTATGACCGCAAAATATCTACATGCCTACACAAAGGATGTCTTTTATAAAGTTGACTGTCTGAGTAAGTCACGGTGCATTTTTTTTTTTATGCAGCCTCCAAGTGAATTTGACTCGATCAACCATCGGAGGAACGTCTGGACCTCTGAACCATCTGAGGAACCGGGACACCTGGTTTGTTTCTTTTTGTGCTGGTTCTGCCTAGCTGCTGGAGTTTGTTTTGTGGAATAACACTGCTTCAGGACAGTTGTGGGTGAATCTGTTCGTTCTTTGTGCTTATGCCTCCTGTTGGCTGGAATTAGTTTTTTGGAGTATTTTTATGGGACATTGGAATGATTATGTCATCTGCAGCACTCATAAACAGCCGGCTCACTGAACACTTATTTGTCTGTCCGAGGAAACTGAATGGCTGTATATCGGCTGGAATTTGTTTTGTGGAGGAACACACCTTCAAGACAGTTCTGTGAATGAATCTACACATTCTTTGTGTTTATTCTGCCTATTGGCTGGGGTTTGTTTTACAAAGTATTTTCTGTTGTGTAATTTTGCCTCACAAAATTTGTGCAGAAGCACCGGACTTGAGCAATAGGATGGCAAAGTTGTCACGGGGGCTCTCGTAGGCATACATGGACCTTTTGAGTTTAGAGGGATTGATGCCGGTTGGCGCTGTCGTGCGGTTAATGTACACGTTTTTCTTTTTTCTGTTTGTCTGGTTTTGGGGGATGTTCAGGTTTTGATTGTCGCACAAATGTTGGAATGTGGTCTTTATAATCTTGTTTTTGACACACAATTTATTTTTTCTATTATATCAAAATGTCTAATGTTAATATGAGTGGGTTATCTTTCTCCACGTGGAATGTGAATGGGTTAGGGCACCCCATAAAAAGAAGGAAGGTTATTTCTTTTCTTAAGCATAAAAAATGTGATATAGTGTTTCTTCAAAAACACATCTTTCCTAGCAGGAAGCTGGAAAACTTGGGAAGATACGGGGTGGGCATTTTTTCTTTAGTGCTGGCTCAAGTAAGAGCAGGGGAGTCATTATATTGATGAATAAACATATACAATTCAAATCTCTACAAACAGATTAAAGATAAATTAGGGAGAATCATTATTGTTTTAGCAGAAATTCAGGGGCAAAGGTTGGTTTTGGCTAATATATACGTGCCTAACGTTGACGATCAGGGCTTTTTTATTGATCTTGAAGGGATGTTGCAAACCGCTGGCACCCCTCGTGATATAATATTGGGAGGAGACTTTAATCTTTTGATGGACTCAGTCCTTGATCATAGTGAAGCAAAAGTGTGTAAGCCCCCTAGAGCAACATTGACGCTTCACAGGATGTGTAAAAATCGTGGTCTTGCAGATATTTGGCAACTTTTGAACCCATCTGGTAGGGACTATAAATTTTTTTAATTAGTCCATAAGATTTATTCTAGAATAAATAAATGGTTTTGCTGCTGAATTTTTTAGATCTTATGCTACAGAATTGGCTCCACTTTTGTTAGAAGTTTACGGAATAATTAAAGAATGGAAAGCTTCCCCCAAACATGACACAAGCCTGGATCAGTCTGATTCTTAAAAAAAAAACAATGATCCAAGCGAGTGTAAAAGTTACCATCCAATTTCCCTGATCCAGCTAGATGTAAAAATGTTGTTAAAAATTTTGGCAAACTGATTAAGTAAAGTTATGACATCTCTTATACCTATAGATCAGGTGGGGTTTATTTGGGGCCGCAGCTCTTCTGAAAACATTAGGCGTTTCATCAATATCATGTGGTCAGTAGCGAATGATCAGTCTCCGGTCACTGCCATCTCACTTGATGCTGAAATGGCGTTTGATATGAGAGAATGGGATTATCTGTTTAAGATTTTGGAAATGTATGGGTTCGGGAATACATTTATTGGTTGGATTAAGTTACTTTATAGACACCCTCTAGCAGCGGTACAAACAAATTGATTAATTTCAGATTATTTTACTCTGAATAGGAGCACTCGGTAGGGTTGCCCTCTTCCCCCATTATTGTTCTGTCTTGCTCTGGAACCATTAGCAGCCGCGATAAGAAAGGAGGATGATTTTCCAGGGGTGATGGCGGGAGGTGTGGCGCATAAACTTCTGCTTTACGCAGATTATATTTTATTATTTGTCTCTGACCCTACTAGATCTATGCCTTACCTCCACAGAATTATTAATTCATTTTCCAAGTTCTCAGGATACAAAGTCAGTTGGACTAAATCCGAAGCTTTGGCTCTGACAGCATATTGCCCGGTAACGGCTTTTCAGCCGGGCGCCTTCCAGTGGCCCAAACAGGGCATTAAGTATTTGGGTATTTTATTCCCAGCAAATTTGTCTGATTTAGTTAGAGTTAATTTTGACCCTTTAATAAAAAGGTTTTTGGAGGGCTTCATTACATTTATCGATGATTGGGAAGGTTAATGTTATTAAAATGAACTGTATTCCAAAATTCTGAAACTACCTGCTACAGTCACTCCCTATAGATGTCCCCCTCTCTTACTTCAAGCAATTTGATAGCAGAGCGAAGTCCTTCATTTGGAATGGTAAACGTCCCAGACTACATTTCAACAAATTACATAGGCCGATTGATAAAGGTGGGCTAGGCCTACCCAAGATTTTGTTTTATTATTATGCGTTCGGTCTCGGGCATTTGGCTCATTGGTCGCTTCCACCTGAAAGAGCCCCTCCCTGGTTTTCTATTGAACAGGAAGTCCTTGCCCCTATTTCACCATTGCAAAGCCTTTCTATCAAACTAACTGGAGAAGTTAAGTCACACCCTGTTATTTCACATTTGCACGTTATTTGGACAAGAGTGGCCAGAGTATTTAATTCGGACATTTATTTAAATGTTGCCTCAAGCGTATGGCTGAAACCCAAATTATGTATCAACAAGTCCCCTTTCTGTTGGTCAGAGTGGATTGTGAGGGGGGTTACTATACTTGGCGACCTGCATGAGAGTGTTGAGATCTTTTGAGAATTTGGGTCATCATTTTGGGATTCCCAGATCTCAGTTTTATAGGCATTTGCAGCTGCACCACATGTTCTGTACTGTTTCTGGGAGTACCACACTCCCCCCTAAGGTGGCAGGTGCTTTGGGAGAGGTGATTGCTGCTTTTGGAAAAGGTCATGAGGCATCAGTATATTACTCCCTGCTAACTCAAGAGTCTGGGGGATGGAGCTTAGGGGGTTAAGTGTTGATTCTGTCTGTAAATGTTTTTGCTTTTATTTGTTAATATATGAATCAATAAAAATAAATAAATAAAAAAAATAAAAAAAAGATTGATATCCATTAGACGAGAGGCTTTAAACAAGCCATTTTGGGTCTGGCCCGGACACCATGGTTCTGTGGGAGCTACATGAGTGCTACTTGAATTGGATCTGAATTAGAAATTGCTTAATAGATACTGGACTTTCAATTGATGTGTTTTTTTGGTCCAGGCTGGTTTATACTGGTTTGATGCTGGTCTGTCTGGTGGACCTGCATGCCCTCACTTCAAATGCCACCCTCCCAAGACACTTGCTGCTTTTGATTATTGGGGGGTTATCTCCACCCATCCCCACCCAGAATCTACCCCCTGCATCCAACCCAATGTTAGCAATCCCAAACATGCAAAATGACTGATAGGCAGAGATCATTTCTTATAGGCTAGTTATCTGATTGATTAAAAAGGCAGGCCCCCTGACTCTTCTAAGACTCTCAGAGAGACAGGTACAATTTCTCAGTAAACTATATCAGTGTTGTCTATCAGTAGAAACAATTTGGTATTAAAATAACAAAAATAAAACAAAGAAAAGAAAACACGTATAGCAACTTTAAACTCTTATTCGTTAAAGGAATAATTCACCCAAAAATGAAAATTCCAAAATTCCATTTTGGGTACCAAAATTTTGAAGCTCCAAAAGGATATAAATGCAGCATAAAAGTAATCCATATGACTTCAGTGGTTAAATCTATATCTTCAGAAGCTATTTGATAGGTGTAGGTGAGAAAAAGATGAGTATTTAAGTCATTTTTTTACTACTAATCTCCACTATTTCACATTCTCCTTCTTTTGTTTTTTGGCGTTTTGCATTATTTGTGCATATCGCCACCTACTGGGCAGGGCGGAGAATTTATAGTAAAAAAAGTCTTAAATATTGATCTGTTTCTCACCCATACCTATCATATTGTTTCTGAAGACATAGATTTAACCACTGGAGTCTTGTGGATTACTTTTATACTGCCTTTATGTGCTTTTTGGAGCTACAAATTTTTGGCACTCATTCACTTGCATTGTGAGGACCTACAGACCTTCGTTGGTTTTCAGCAGAAGAAAGAAAGTCATTCACATATGGGATGGCATGTGGGTGAGTAAATGATAAGAGAATTTTCATTTTTGTGTAAACTACATTTTACATTTACTATTACTTTAATATTTTGCATGAATGAACAAGCATTCTAATGGTTGTGTACACACCCACTGTGAATATGGCTGCGGGTTTGTCTGGGCCCTCCCGTGCCGTTCGGAGGCTCACATTTGTTTCCCAGTTTCATAAGTGTTCTCATGTCAGTGCCGATGAGGCAGTGAATTGATACTAATCTGATGGAGCACGGCAAGGGGAAACAGCCACTTTTCCCTGGACCTTCTTCACCTTACCTCAGCCCTGCCCCTGGAGACCCGACCGCTTGGCTCCACGTGCATGTTTCCATCGCAGATCTGCTTTTTCCATGTTATATTTCACATGCAGTCCTTTTCTTTCTACTACTTTCCTTCTGTCTCAATCCTTTGCTTAAATCCACATGATTATATTTCCTGGTGACTGAGTTACAGTAAATGTCTCTAGGACAACAGGAGACTGAAAGGTCTGTTAGCCTTTGTAAAGTCTTCATAAAGATGTCACCAGCCTGTCAAACTGTTTTGCCTCCATATTTTAGATCGTAATCCAAAAAAACCTCATGAATACGGTCACACATTGACCTGCTATCATCACGAGAGCTTGTATGTTTGTTTTTGACTTGGGCTTTGATTAAAGATGCTATTTTTAATGCCTGTGTTTTAAACTTTATCCATCGCCATGGTTATATTAGCTCCATCATACGGTCTATTCACTTTTCATACAAAATAAACATTTCTGCCTGATGTTTGTTGTTTTATTTGTGTAAATTGAACATATCGCCCTTTGCCAGACCCTTAAATTTGGTAAATTGTTATTTTAGCAATTTCACTTTTGGAAATAGTCAGATGTAAATGATTGTTCCAGAGTGCGCTAAAAATACCATTTATTTTTAGTGTCGGGGAGGTGGAGAGCGTTTATTAGCTTGCTTTGGATACCTAACAGAACTTTGGTTATCTTGCAGTTTGACAAATTTTTTCAGAGTGCATGGTACAACATCAATGTAGACTTCAGCATAATTATTTTAACATGTCATGTTTCTTCTTTAAGATTATCCAGTGAAATGTATACAATGCCAATAGGTGAGACTCGTTTTGGAAGTCAGTTTCTCAATAGGCACATTCCTTAATGCATTGGCTACCACATTATTACTATGCATGTCCACCATTATTGCACTGGTGCAAAAACAATTCATGAAACAGCAAAGATGTTAAAAATAACATGCAAAAATAACAAACCATTTATTTTGGCCAACAGAAATTGTAATTTTATAAAATTACAACATATAAAACACATGACAACTTGCTCCAGTCTTTCAAGTGATTGCTTGAGGACTACACAGGAAGCACGGCTCCCTTATAATTTCATAAGAAATGTGGCAATGACAAGTTTAATATAAAATATGTACAAATAATCTATATCCGTTTTAATTAAGTCAGGTCATTTTTATTTATATAGTGCTTTTCACAACACACATTGTTTCAAAGCAGCTTCATATCATGCATTAACAGAAAATGAAACTGTAATATCTATAAAGTCTTAGAGTCATAATTGTGTAGTTTTATTAAACATGATTGTAAATTGTGTATAAAAATAAATAATTAAGTAATAATTGTATTTAGAACCCCAGTGAGCAAGCCAAAGGTGACTGTGGCAAGGAACACAAAACTCCATAAGATGTTGGTTAATGGAGAAAAATAACCTTGGGAGATACCAGGCTCACTGTGGGGGCCAGTTACCTTCTGGCTAAACAGCATGCATATAATGCCAATATTAGTTATTTGTGTGCAGTGCAAGTCATGGTTTAAAATTAGTAAAATAAGTAAGTGTTAAAGGCCAGTGTTTAAACAAAGATTTTGTCTGAACTGTAAGATTAATGACTAATGTCTTTGAAGTTCATCCTGGATTAACTGCAGAAGTTCATGCATTGTTCTTTGTTAGTTGGCTGATGAAGGCTTTTGTTGGCAATTAACTGACTGTCTATGTATTCCATTTTAAGAGTGTAGTCCATAATTGGTCCAAGGTGATGCAGGCAGAGATCAGTGAGGTGCATCGCAGTTCAACCAGCAGGTCATTTCGGTGAGGTCTATCCTAAGTCCAAGGTTCAGGCAGTGGCATATGAAGTATCCCATGTTTTATGGTTGGAATCATTTCATCCCCTAAAGTCCATCGTAATAGACTGAAGTGATGTCTGGCTGGCAACCGGCTGCATTTAGTCATCATCACTCAGAGACACATAGCAGTGGAGTCCGACACCAAGCAGGAACGGAGCTGGATCTGGCCGGCTCTGGTAACCTCAGGATATGAATCCCGAGGTTGAGACAGGGAAACAAATAGAATAATATTAACGTAGATGCCATTACATTTTTTTGCAGAGTTATAGATCATAATAAATGTTTCTGGTTCCGACAGACCTAACTAAAGCAGCCTAATTGTGAGTTGAAAGATAAATGAGGTGCATGGCTAGCTAAATAGATCAGTCTTTAGTCTAGACTTAAATTGAGTGAGTGTGCCTGCATTCTGAACAGTATAAGGAAGACTATTCCATAATTTGGAGCCAAATAGGAAAAGGATCTACCTCCTTTTGTGGATTTTGATATTCTAGGAACTATTAACATGCCAGAATTTTGTGATAGTAATGAACGTGATGGAATATAGCATGGTAGAAGGTCACTTAAGTACTGCGGAGCTAGACCATTCAAAGCTTTGTATGTAGTTAACAAAATTTAAAAAAAATCCTCCCAGTAATGCATTACTATAATTTAGTCTTGAGGTCATGAACGCATGAATTAGTTTTTCAGCATCAGCAACAGAGAGCATGTGTCGTAACTTAGCAATATTTATGAGGTGAAAAAATGCTGTTCTATAAACATTGGAAATTTGATTTTCAAAGGACAGTTTGGTATCAAATATAACACCTAAATTCTTCGCTGTAGAAGACAATGTAACATTACATCCATCGAGAGTCAAATTATATTTTAGCGGCTTATTGTTAGAGGTTTTTGGTCCAATAATTAGTGCCTCTGTTTTG
Source organism: Myxocyprinus asiaticus (assembly GCF_019703515.2). Taxonomy (NCBI): domain Eukaryota; kingdom Metazoa; phylum Chordata; class Actinopteri; order Cypriniformes; family Catostomidae; genus Myxocyprinus; species Myxocyprinus asiaticus. Next base: position 34,919,136 of record NC_059375.1, read on the forward strand.
TTGGTATTGAGTAGAAGGAAATTTCTGGCCATCCAATCTTTGATTTCATTGACACAGTCTGCTAATTTGGAGAATTGTGAAATGTTGTAGGGTTTTGAAGAAATATAAAGTTGGGTATCATCATAACAGTGGAAACATATTCCACGATTCCTGATAATATCTTCCAGTGGAAGCATAAATAAGGAGAAAAGCAGAGGCCCTAAAACTGATCCCTGTTGCACTCCATACTTTTGTTTGATTTGACAATTCCTCGTTTACGCAGACAAAGTAGTAGCGGTCTGCTAAATAGGACTTAAACCATCCTAATGCAAGTCCACAAATGCCAACATAATTCTCAAGCCTATTCAAGAGAATGTTGTGATCTAGAATGGTGTCGAATGCAGCACTAAGATCTAAAAGCACTAGAAAAGAATGCAGCCGCGATCAGATGATAAGAGCAAGTCATTTGTAACTCTGATAAGTGCAGTCTCTGTACTGTGATGGGGCCTCAATCCTGACTGAAATTGTTCCTTTATACTATTTCTCTGTATAAATGAACATAGTTGGGAGGACACTACCTTTTCTAGTGTTTTCAACATAAACGAGAGATTTGAAATCGGTCTATAATTAGCCAATTCTCCAGGATCAATCTGTGGCTTCTTAATAAGCAGTTTGATAACTGCCATTTTAAAGTTTCTTGGGACATGTCCTAAGGATAGCAAGGAGTAAATAATATTAAGAAGAGGTTCTGAGATTACAGGGAAAATCTCTTTTAAGAGCTTAGTTGGTATTGGATCTAACATACATGTTGTGGATTTTGATGTTTCAATAAGATTTGTTAGCTCTTCATGACCTATGACAGCGAAGGATTGAAGTTGCACGTTAGGAAAATTATGAGACGCTGTTTTCTGAGGTACTGTGATAGATGATTGCATAATTCCAATTTTATTTCTGATGATTACAATTTTATCAGTAAAGCAATTCATGAAGTCATTACTATTGTGCTGCGACGGAATATCTGATTCAGTCGAGGCTTTATTTCTAGCCAATTTAGCCACAGTACTGAATAAACACCTAGGATTGTTGTGGTTATTTTCTATGAGTTTGCTAAAATATGCTGACCTGGCAGCTTTTAGTGCCTGTCTGTAGCTACAGACACTATCCTTCCATACGCCGCGAAATACCTCAAATTTTATAGTCTTCCACTTGCGCTCCATTTTCTGAGCTGCTCTCTTGAGAGCACGAGTGTGATCATTGTACCATGGTGTGGGGCTTATTTCTTTAATTTTCTTAAATCGGAGGTGGGCGACACTATCAAGAGTGCTAGAGAAAACTGTATTTATATTTTCTGTTATTACTTCAAGTTCTTCTAGACTTTTTGGCTTACTGAGTAAATGAGATAAATCTGGAAGATTATTAGTGAAGCTATCTTTAGTGGTTGAAAGAATAGTTCTGCCCGAACGATAGTGTGGTGTAGACTGAGTAACATTAGCTGATCGCAGCATACAAGAGACGAGGTAATGCTCTGAGATGTCATCGCTTTGCTGCAGAATTTCTATTGTATCAACATCAACTGTAGTGCATTTCAATATTTTTGCGAATAAAAGAGTCAGATATCACTCATCACTATCACTCTGCTCATTCAAGTAATTCAACCCCTTTTTCTACATGAATATGTCCATAGATGTCAGTTGTCGCATGACCCATAGAGCTCTTCTGAAGCTGTGCTTCAGTGGGAGTCTATGAAAGTTACCTGTATCATTAGATTTCAGAAAGCTAAGACTGATGTTCATTGGACAAGAGGATCTAAACACGCCATTTTGGGTCTGGAAGTCGTGCTTCTCTTAAAGTCTATAGGAGCTTTATGAGTGCTATTTGCATTGGATCTGCATTTAATTTTCTATTGAACACTGAGCTTTTAGTCAATGCATTTATGACCTGCCTGGAAGCCCGACTTTTCCATATGATGATTGGTTGAGCTCTAAAATGGGCGAGACTTCGCAACAAAAATTAAATAATATTAAATAAATAATTAAAATGGTGATTTATGTGAAAGCATATGAAATTGAATTTACAAAATGCCCTGGGATTTTTAATGACCACAGAGAATTAATGTCTCATCCGAAGGACAGTGTCTTTTACATTTATAGTGTCTCCATCACTATACTGGGGTATTAGGACCCACACAGGCTATTTGTTGGCCTCCGTAACACCTCTTCCAGCAGCAACCTCAGTTTTCTCCAGGAGGTCTCCCATCCAGGCACTGACCAGGCTCAGTCCTGCTTTGCTTCACAGGTTAACCAGTCTAGTGCTACAGGGTGATATGTCTGCTGGACATACCTGGATGTAAAAGCACCACTGTCGAGCACAGTGTTTGGTGGCTTAGAGATGCATGCATATTTATTTCAGCTTTCGTAATCTGATATTTTGTCTATTTTGTTGCAAAAAAATAGTTTTGAGCTTACTTATTTTCATTAAGAAGTTTCACTGTTTGGGTAGTAGTTTGAGCAGCTTTGGGAGCAACATTACAGACACCAAAAGTAATAGTCAGCACTTCCACAGTTTGAAAAGCACCAGATACCACTGTCCCCTATATAACTTATTATTTCTCACAGGTGTTTTATAGTTTGTTTTGTCCAAACATTTACACCCATACATAACATTACCTGTACAAGTGTAATTCTACTTGGCCCTTGCTCGGATATCCCCATCTCCAACCTGACAGCCAAAAGTCTGTGTGTGAGCCACTCCAAACTGCAAACAAAAGCAATACATTCTTAAGCATGCTGCGTACTGTGTATCTGGAGAATGATCTTTTACTGTGCTGGCCGCTGTTGTCCACTGCTGGAGAGTTGAGGTGTCAAGCTGTGAGTGTAGTAACCATACAGCAGAGGACAAGAGGGAGAAAGAGAGTGAAAAACCACAGCCGCAGACTAAATCAAAATGACACTGAACAAACCTGTTCCTTTGTAAACACACACACACACACACAAACACACACACACACACACATGTTGGTGCAGCTATCATTATGAGGACTCTCATAGACATAATGATTTTTATACTGTACAAACTATAGATTCTATCCCCTAACCCTACCCCTAAACCTAACCCTCACAAAAAACTTTCAGCATTTTTACATTTTCAATAAAACAAAACGTATGTTTTTATTTTTAAGCGATTTGAATTAGGGGGACACTAGAAATGTCCTCATAAACCACATTTATAGCGTAATACCCTTGTAATTACCAGTTTGTAACCTAAAAAAAATGTCCTGCACACACACACACACACACACACACACACACACACACACTATATATATATATATATATATATATATATATATATATATATATATATAGGAGAGGAGAGTTGTCTGTTACTGTTACAGTGGCTAAACCAATGCATCCAATGTTCAAAATACCTCCCTAGGACTGGTCATTGGTAACCAGTCTGAAAGGTCAGTTTTTATTTATTTATTTATTTATTTATTTTATTTATTTTTTATTATTATTGATGTTTTAGAGTAGCCTAATAAAGTTATAATTGAATGGAAACTCATGTGAAAACAAGAGTTAATCTTCTAAAAAAAAATTAAATGTTGAAGTTTGGCAATTGCATGATTTTGATGGATCTTGTAATATTTATGACACACTAGCATGCCATTAACTTGCTTTTTGCTTTTGTGTGAGTTTTATTTGGTAAAGACATATTGTGATGAGTGACTAATAATGTAATAGTTTTTTATTTATAACCACATTTCCGTATCATAATGTTGTATTATTTGTTTTATTCAGTTCAAAACATATTCACCAGTGATGTTCATTTTCTTCAGTTTATATAGTCCCATTTCAGGGCTAAACCAGAAGTATGACCCGCTTGCCTGGGACCAGTGTGAGAAAGTTTCAGGCCAGTTGATGGAACTGTCACTGAATCTTAAATTCACTTATCTTGTAAATGTGTTTTTATGCCTTAAAAACAAAGACATTTGGATTTCTGTGATGTGAACTTGGTTGTTGCGAATTCAGCTAATTTAAACTTAAATAATTTATCGTTTTTTTTTTTTTTTAAGGATCTATTTCTACATGATCTAACCCATAAAAAATTTTCATTGGTGTAACCTAATTTGGCAGCTAAATTTAGTCAAATTAAATTAAATTTGTAATTAAATAAAAACAAGTTCATTTTGATGTTACCACATGAAGCACATTTTTATGTCAACTCACAAAATATTTTTTACAGTGAATAATCTGAACTACTGGGCTGACCAGGCCTGCAGAAAAAAATCCTTACAGTTGAGCCCTGCATTTATCATGATGATCTAAAATTTATTTTCTCTATAAATGACAAATTTATTTAACTTGTTTTGACTCACTCATTAAATTAATCATTGTAAACAATTAAAGCAGATGACCAACCTCTAATATCATGTTTTGTTTGTTTATACTGTATTATTCCATTTTATTGTGGCTATAATGCTCTTTGAAAAGCTTTAGTAAATAAGGCAGGTTGCTGTTTTGCACAAGTGTAATTTAATTTGATGTGACAGTTTTATGCCCTCTCTTACTAACAAAACACACTACTGTGTCCTCAAATATTCAAGACTTTAGGACCAAATGCTGGAGAGAGAGAGAGAGATAGCGAAAGAGAGAGATATGAAAATGTTGCATTCAAAATATGGCATGAAAAAGACTACAACAGTAGGGTTCCTGAATCCTCTTTAAAGTCTCCATACATATTAGTTTTTTTAGCAATAATTTGTAAGACGGACCTACCATGAGCTCTAATGTTGTTAAACAATGATATAGTATGTGCTTCTGTACAAGTCTTTGTGGTTATATATAAATCATAAAAGACAATAGTGGGGATTTCTGATAAGAAACTACATTAAAAAGACTATACCCCAGACCGAATTGATTCAATTTATGTAATTTGTAATGTTTTGCTGTATAATTAATTAATTCACTCCCTCATAAGTAGACAGACTCTGTCTTTTTGTATGATTTTAAAATACATTTTTACTTTGAATTATGCAATGTATTCATCTAGATGTAATGTTGTGATTCATCCTGGAGCTGATTGATTTCTTGAAGTCTTTATTGAACTATTCTTTGAAATGCCCATGGAGAAAATGCATTGGAAAAATACTTCCGGAACCCAGGCTGCAGTAAAAGTGAGTGTTCACTGTTGCAGTATGTTGTCATTATATAATATTGCTCTCCAGCGTTTAACTTTAACTTGAGATATTGCACGAAACAGTGATTCAAAAAATTCCTCAACTGTGCGTAACTTTGGCTGTTTTGACACATGTGAGGAATTCTTCTTGTAAATCTGTTTGTTTTTATGCAAATATCTGGTTTTATTCTTTCAATGAAATCCTGTTTGTGTGTTTTCCCCAGTGTGAGTGTGTGTGTACAGTACTATAGTGCTTTGCAAGAAGGTCATATCAAATCTTTTAGTCTGTCAGTATCTTTGTATATTTGTCACTTTCTCTCTCCTCTCTTATACAAACACACACCACTCACACAAACCCACATTCTCTTTGTTGCACATAGCTCTGGAAAATCTGCTGGAGTTTATTTGCAGATAGAAGCAGAGAAGAATACTCATGTAAATGTTTCCAGCAATTGAGCCTTTTCACGCTTTCCATTGCCTTAGCGGTTGACTCGAAACCTTCATTATAATACAGTAGCTCATTCAGCTCCAACAGATAATGTTGCATGCATTTTTTTTTTTTATTAGCTGTTTTATCACAGAAAAAATAACTGTATCCCTGTATAAAAATTCTTATGAATTGGAACACATCTATTTTATACAAATTGTACAAGACAAAAAAGTTGTTTACAAAGGACCCTTCAAACCTAACATTTTTTTCCCTCCTTTTAAAAAAAAAAGAAAAAAAAAAGGTTTTTCTATGTAAACACGCACTAAATGGACATCCTTGGTGCTGGCTTTGCGCTAGACTTACTTTGATATCACATTTGGGTATAGTTATCACTGAATTCCGAATTTAGTGAAGTCAAGTCACGCATGATCATGATTATTTTCGTCAACAATATGTTTTAATTAAAACCATTTGATTATCTTTATGCACCTTTTTCATCTTGTCTTAGTTATCATTAAGAAAATTTAAAAAACCCTTCAACTAACATTTTCGGCTATTATGTTTGACAAGATTTTCACTGCAGAGGACAACATTACAAGATGAGGCTTTAGCATGGAATCATCAGAGGAAATTAAAGAGATGCCATAGAAAGACCTGGAGAATGGAATTGATTACAGCTGGAGAGGAATTGTAAAGATGGCATGATGTTGAGTTTGTTGGATAGAAAGTTATAACAGCCAGCACTTTAATGCAATATTTCGTAGATTGGATGTAATAAACGCCAATGAGAAAATTCTCTACTCAGCTTTCGCCATTCAGAGAAATTATAAATATGCTCTCACTTTCCCTCTCTCTCACACTCTTTCCCTCTCTCTTTATTATTAGAGCCTATAAAGAAAGAGATGAGAGGAGATTTATGATCTCTGGCTAACCTTCCAACTCCAGCACTCCAGAGAGAAAGAGAGAGAGTGTGTACAGTGAGTTCCTTTAGATGTCATTGGTGTTCAGTGGGCTAGCTTTGGAGTCCTAGCTGTGGAGTCTGTGTGTCTGGGTCCATGAGAATCTGTCATGGGATGAACTGGGATAGTCAGTGGACAGGAGTCAAGACTGACTGACACACACACTTATGGGAGTATGAATATGGAGGAAAACAGCTGTTTAGGAGAAACGAGCTCAGCCAAGACTCACCACACTGTCTGGCAGAGTCCTCCCCATCTCCTCCTCCTCATCATTTTAATTTTCAATTATGCTCTACCCCAGTCCATCATTTTCCTGTTGTCTCTGTCTGTTGCATGGGCCAATTAAAATCCCAGTTCTCTTGCTAATGCTGTTTACCCTGATCTCCATGGGAAAATTGACTTGACTCTAAAATGCTAAAGAGAATATCTTTTTTTTTTTTTTACTTTGAGAATTTCGAGATGTGATCAATCTCTCCTTTATAGCCTTTATACATGTTGCCCAATCTAAGCAACGTAAAAGTCAACATGAAATGACTCTTTTTCAGCTGACGTCACAAATCCCACTTATTTTTCAAACTCTCCCCTTCAACCACCTGGCCTCCTCCATTCTGGTATGTTACGCAGCTTTGCCCATTCAATCTATTCCTGAAAAGTCCCACCTGTTTCACTCTAAAATACGTCAGATTACAGAAGTAAAATTGGTTGCGAAGGTTTTTTTTATGTTAAATTTAAAACATAACTTTTTAGAGGAAGTAACATCCTTGCAGGCTTAAGTGAGTGGTGAAAATATCTGAGGAGAGAAAAAGAGCAGGCTATTTCTGATTGGTTCCCACCAAATACTCTCAATCTCTGTCTTGTAAGGCCAAAGGTGATTACTTCAGAGCACTCTCAGAAAGAAGGTCTCAGGCAGTGTAGCACACACTGCAACAAACACTACCACACAAACACACACTGGCTGACAGTGACGTGGGTCCCTACAGCTGGGTGTCCAGCACAGAGTCGTACACACTGGTCCACCTGTGACAATAAACACTGTGATTACCTCCTAGAGCCTACTGACGCCATTTAATATACTGGAGAGATCATCACAAGGACAGGATGACCATTCTACTGTATCTGTCTCTCTCTAGCCACATCTCTCTGACCCATTCCCACTGAACAGAGCAGCCTCAAGGGAGGTACACTGGCTCAAATCCCACAACATTTTCCATCATGAGACCAGGAGGTGAGCACCTGTAATGCCATTACAACAGCGGACAACATTTGTGCAATTCCAATTGTTTACATTTTTTAAGAACAATATGGCTTGTGCAGAGTAGATTTTCTCTTTAAATGAATTGGCTATACCAGGGGCGGTTCTAGGGTCAGACATCTGTGGATACATATGGGTCATCCTTTGCTGAAATATAGAAATACACAGATAAGACAAAACATTATGACCACTCACAGGTGAAGTGAATAACGTTGATCATCTTTTAACAAGTCCACATTTCAAGGTCTGGGTAGATTAGATGGTAAGCAAACAATCAGTTTTCATGGTCAACATGTTGAATGCAGGAGAAATGGGCAGGAGTAAAGACCTGAGCGACTTTGACAAGGGCTAAATTGTTATGGCCAAAGGACTGGGTCAGAGCGTCTCTGAAATGGCAAGGCTTGTGGGGTGCTCCCGGTCAGCAATTGTGAGTACCTACTGACAGTAGTCTGAAGAGGGACAAACCACAAACCAGCAATAGGGTTGTAAGGAAGTCGACTTACTGAAGGAGGGAGGGAGCTGGTCAAACGTCCAACATAAGACACTTTATTGTCAGCACTCTTCAGTGTAACAAAGACATTCAATACCACTGCTTTTCAGCTCCACATAAACACACATTAACAGGATGCTTTCCAGCTACACATGAGCACCCAGCTTCATTGGTCTCTCTCTCTCCCAGAGTCTCTCCCCTACTCCCGCTCTCGTCGCGGCTTTATCTCTCACTCGTTAAGGCTGCAATCACCCACAGCTAGGCGAGATAATCCACTGCAGGTGTCCAACCTGGCCTCGCTCCGCACAGTCGCCGTTCGGCCTGCCCCGCTCTCCATATACCCCATTCACCCGACTCAGACCGGGGACCTCTCTGGCCTGAGCCTTACTCCCTCACATTTCTGGAGAGGAGCCGCTGCCCTTTTGGCTGACCCAGCACCGGATGGTTTTCCCCACTTCCGTGAACAGCTCTAGGGAAAGGAGACGGGGAGAAAGGAGTGAGAGAGAAAGAGAGCGAGAAGAGTGCAAGAGAGAGGGGGAGAGAGAGAGGGAGAGAGCGAGAGAGAGAGGAGAAAAAAAATTCAAAATCCTCGGCCCCTGAACACGCCGCCCACCCATTCCTCAGCCAACTGAAACACGTCTGTCAGCGATGCAAGGCGATGGTACTAGACTTGCTCAGCCATCCCTTTCGGTAGTCTGCTGACAAGCCGCTTCAGAACCACCAGATCATATATCCTCGGCGTCGCATTCTTGAGGGAGCACCGAGGTCTCCAGGTCATGGTCTTCCGTCAAGTCCTGGGTTTCGGCACCAGTGTAAGGAGGTCGACTCACTGAAGGAGGCGGTAGCCGGTCAAACGTCCAGCATAAGACACTTTATTGTCAGCACCCTTCAGTGTAACAAAGACCTTCAATACCACTGCTTTTCAGCTCCACATAAACACACATTAACAGGATGCTTTCCAGCTCCACATGAACACACAGCTTCATTGGTCTCTCTCTCTCCCAGAGTCTCTGCCTGACTGCCACTCTCATCGCGGCTTTATCTCTCACTCGTTAAGGCTGCAATCACCCACAGCTGGGCGAGATACCGAACCGACAAAAGGTCTACTGTGGCACAGTTCACAGAAAATTTTAATAATGGTTACAGGAGGAATGTGTCACAACACACAGTGCATTGCACCCTGCTGCGTATGGGGCTGTGTAGCCACAGACTAGTCAGAGTGCCCATGATGAACCCTGTCCACCATTGAATGTGTTTACAATGGGCACGCGAGCATCAGAACTGGACCTTGGAGCAGTGGAAAAAGGTTGTCTGGTCCGATAAGTCCCATTTTCATTTACATCATGTGGATGGCCATGTACGTGTGTGCCGTTTACCTGGGGAAATGATGGCACCAGGATGCACTGTGGGAAGATGACAAGCCGGTGGAGGGAGTGTGATGCTCTGGGCAATGTTCTGCTGAGAAACCCTCACGTCAATTTGACACGTGCCTCCTACCTAAACACCGTTGCATACCAGGTACACCCCTTCATGACAGTTGTATTCCCTGATGGCAGTGGCCTCTTTCAGCAGGATAATGCACACATTGTTCGGGAATGGTTTGAGAAACACGATGAAGAGTTCAAGGTGTTGCCCTGGCCTCCAAATTCCCCAGATCTCAATCTGATTGAGCAACTGTGGGAAGTGTTGGACCAATAAGTTCGATCCACGGCGGCTGTACCTTGCAACTTAGAGGACTTGAATGATCTGCTGCTAATGTCTTGGTGCCAGACACGACAGGACACCTTCAAGGGTCTTGTAGAATCCATGCCTCGGCAGGTCGGTGCTCTCTTGTGTTAATAAAAGAGTTTAGCAAAAAACGCGAATGTCATGGCTCGTGACTTAGTTTGCAAATTCCTCAAGCATATCTGTATATATTACTCTTTGTTTTCAGGGTTATATATCTTAATATTTGGTACTTACTTGATCTGGATGGACCAACTCAACAATATCTTTGAGTTCCCAATATCTCCCCAAGACAGGAATGTTAACCAGACTCAGCAGCAATCCCGTATCGCGAGCGCTTGCCTTGCACGCACATACATGAGTGCTGGAAAGCATCTGCCAACAAGACAGCATGTGTTTACCTTTGTGTTGCATCGATTATTGTATTATTTTGTGTTATCGATACTGTAGAAAGACAAGTACCATTAATTAATATATATTGCTTAATATTAAAATATATTGTTAAATATTAAAGTATAACATGTTTTATCATCAACTTGACTAAAATGTTTATATAGAAATTGTTACTATCACACTGCAGAGGTGAGAGATTCCACCAAGTGTCCTGCCCTGACATTATTTTTTTCTGTCATTACAGGGGTAAAGCCCATTCATACCAAGAATAGTAACTATAACCAAAAAGTTTTAAAAATCATTCTAACTCTAAGAGAATAGCGCACACCATAACTATAATGATAACAACACAGAGGAACGATATTATTGGGATCACTTTCAGAGCGATTTTTTTTTTTTTTCAAGCTGATGAACAATAAATACATTGACAGCCAGTCAAAATCCATCCCACTTTAAAGAGCTCAAGCATTTAAAATGGCAGATGACATTGTAGAGAACCCACTGCTGTTTGACAAGTCAAACCACCTTGTAGCAGGGCGGAGGGCAGGGCCGGGTCGTGATTCCGCACACCCGGCCCCTAATAAGGCTGATTAAGCCCGAGAGGGATGAGGCCGACCAGAGACGGCAATGTGTCAGAGAGAGAGAGTTACGGACAGCTGTCCGACACCTGTGTGTTTGTGCTTTTGTTTTAGTTAATTATTAAATATTATTTATATTTTCAAGCCGGTTCTCGCCTCCTTTTCATTGATGTGTTACACACCTATTCAAAGATGCCTTAAAGAAAAGGGATATCTGGAAAACAATTGGATTTATCCTCGGAATGAATGGTAAGAGGTATTAATGGAGATGAGATAATGAAAAGCTAACGGCTAAGCTAATGGCTTAACTGACAATGTTTTTTAATAAATGGAACTCTTTAAGAAACTGGTCTCAGAACAGTTTGAAAAAAACCTTATTTTCACCCTAACTCCGAATAAAGCCTCTGAAGGCAGCATTTTTCAGTTTTCGGACACAGCCATAGTTTGATGAGATGCTATTTTCCAAGGTCAGCCATATTGTCAGTCTTCCATTTTGAATTTTGTCATAAAATCCATCTTGCTGAAAGTCTTTTGAATTTTGTCAAAAAAAAAAACATTTTTCAAACTCGTTCTACAGTTTTCATTCAGTCATCCTTACATTTTGATAAGATAATCTTCATGATACTCCAAACCACTGTTTTCATGTAACACACAGACAAAATAAATGGCTAAGACGCCAATCAAGAAGTTGGGCTGTATTTAGCAATGCTTTGGCATATTAAAATTAAACATAATATTTGACCTTCGGACTGTGCCCTGAGAGTTCCATATGAGTTGGTGACCTACATCAGTTGTAAGGTTAAATCTGCTCACAACCTTTGAAATATTTTCCATAAAAATCATATTCATGCTGTCCTTTAATTCTTTAGATAGTTGTTTTTTTTTTGTTGTTTTTTTTTTGTTTGTTTTTTCATGAGACAAAATGCCCTCTTCTGGATTTCAACTGAAACTGGCTTCCCAAGGATCAAAAAGAAATGCACACAGAGTGATAATCCCAAGCAAACAACATTATACCCATCACAGGCATCACCAAATGCCCCTTTGAACTCCATAACCTTCATTCACCTTTGCTCTAGATTCCATCTCAACCCTTAAAACTCATACTGACTCGCCTTCTTAGATCAGGGGATCTTTACCGTGCTCCAGGCCTTCGAACTGCAACCAGGCTCCCAAATGCTGTCAGTCAGTGCACAGTAGCCCAGAACCACATGTTTGTGTAAATCAACAGACAGCCAGTGGAATGATGCGTCTGGAGTTAAGCATCTCAAATGTACAAGTGGTTCCAGCTCCGGTGGAAACTTTGTGTAATAGCTTTACTGGCATATATTTTCTTGTTTAAATCACGACATGTAGTCTATCTTGCCCAGTCCTAACAACTATATCCCTAAGCCATTCTTCCATATTATATTGATTGATGGGCTGGCTTTTTACTCCCTATAAAACGATTGTTAAATCTATTGGGTTTGCAGCAGGATAGATTTAACATTTAGAATTATTTTTAGCTGTTTTGGATGATTTATTCTGCTCACTTGGGGTTGCAGGATGCATTGGCTACATAAAAATAATTAGCAGGGGAGGGCTGGTTTAATTTCCTTCCGTTACGTTGCCCCCCTGTCTTGCTATCCTTTTGTGGAAGAGTGTTAGAGAAGGCTTTGTAGATTTAGGGTGCTAAAGAGCCACACACACGGTTTTCTTAAGCTGTAAATTTTATAGATAATTTCTGATGTGGTAAGAGATTTATATCCTCCCAACTAAGACCAGCATCTGTAGGTAATTATTTTTACACTTACACTTTTCTCAGTTGTTCCCTCTCATTCTCTTGACACACACACCATTTCTTTCAAATTCCCACATATTTTTACACTTTGTAACTCCTTGTTCTGTCTTCACTCACTTTCAGATCTTTCCTCCATCTTTAATTTGATACCCTAAACAGTTAGATCTCCAGAGTAAAAGAAATTTAGGAAAGGAATTCTGTCTCTATTTATCTCAGTGCATCCTCAGAGGCCCATGTAAATCAGACAGCCTTTGAGTTCAGATCGGTCGGAGGTTTTTGGGTTATGTCATAATACACAAATTCGCCCGAATGAAACTGCAGCCAAACCAACTCATTAGGGAAGCATGTGTGTGTGTGTGTGTTTATGTGTGTGTGGTGTGTGAGGAGGTGGGATCTGAAGAGATCTAATGTTTTTCTGGAAGTTTTGTCATCTCACAGGCAAAGTGCTTTATATTATTACAGCATCTCATGGAATCCAAATACCTGTAACATTTTCCATCCTGCTAATATTTTCCACGATATTTTCCCACATTGTTCACTCTCTCTTAGACGTAATATCGTTTTAATTATCTGGCGGTTGGTGCTTGTGCAATAATAGGTTCAGATAGGATAGATCGCTGTTTTTGAAAGCTGATTTTTGTTTGATGTGCTTTATGTAACATTATTCAAAACGATGATGGGCGTTACAGTACATGCCCCTTCTCACATTAACACAACTTCAAAATAGGTAAGTAGCAGTGGCATTTAAAGCTAAATCATTAAGGACCTATCAATGACAAATTCCAATCCTTGCCCTTTTGAAATCTCACTTACTAAGAACAGACTCTGATTGTGTCCAAAACCTGCCAAGATGCCTTTATCTGGTCAGATTCTGAAGGCAGCAAAGATGCATCCTTTTTGCCAATGCTATCCCAAAATCCTGTGCAGTGGTTCGGCGGTTGGTGAAAAGAATAAAAATAGGATATCTGATGGATAAGATGGAAGAAGTAATTGTGTCAGTTTACTTACAGGATAATTACAATTTGAACAAGAAATTAGCAGTAGTCATTAAAGGGGTGGTACTCACCCTCATGCCATCCCAGATGTGTATGACTATCTTCTGCAAAACACAAATAAAGTTTTTTTTAGAATATCTCAGCTCTGTAGGTCCATACAATGCAAGTGAATGGTGACCAAAACTTTGAATCTCCGAAAAGCACATAAAGGCAGCATAAAAGTAATGCGTATGACTCCAGTGGTTTAAACCATGTCTTCTAAAGCGATCCAGTCAGTTTTGGGTGAGAACAGACTATAAATCTTGATATCTTCAGTCTTCTTGGCAATCATGATTTCAAGCTCAATTACACTTCCTTGCGCTAGCCAGCACATGTCAAGCACTAGGAAGTGTAATCGAGCTTGAAATCATGATTGTGCAATGACGAGATGTATGGTGTAAAAGGAGTTACATTTTGGTCTGTTCTCACCCAAAATCAATTAGATCGCTCCAGAAGACATGGATTAAACCACTGGAGTCATTTGGATTACTTTTATGTTGCATTTATGTGATTTTTGGACCTTTAATGTTCTGGCCACCATTCAGTTGCATTGTATGGACTTACAGAGCTGAGATATTCTTCTAAAAATCTTAATTTGTGTTCTGCAGAAGAAAGAAAGTCATACACATCTGGGATGGCATGAGGGTGAATAAATGATGAGAGAATTGTAATTTTTGGATTAACTATTTCTTTAAATATTTTTTAATTTGTTCTAGATTTTTAAAAAGTTTCCAGTTTCGTTGGAGGTATCGCCATGGAGAAAGGCTGTCTGTGAGAGATGGGGGAAATGAAAGGGGCCAGACCTCAGAGTGGAGAGAGAGAGCCGAGCTTGAACATGTTAGTATTTCAGTGCAGTCAACATTTGAGTTTATGTCTGAAGCTTTTCTGTTGCGCAGTAAAGCGGACGTGTTTGTGCATAAATACATTTACCTTTAAGTTGGATTCACCATCTCCTGCTTCCTCATTCCTCGAATCTGTTACACTGGTGCCGAAACCCGGGAATAGAGGAAGGATACACTGTCATGGAGTCATCACTGCTGGAGGAAGTCTTCAGGTCCTTTGTCAGCATCCACCAGGGCCAACACCAAGCCCTTATGGAGCTTCGCAGAGAGCAGCAACAGCGCTTTGAGGTGCTCCTTCGGGCCCAGGAGGAGGACCGGAAGGTGCTGTGGAGCTTAGTACCCCAGGAGGGGGTATTCACGGCAGCAGTGCACCTTCATGTGTTGTTCACCTTGATGGGGCCTCAAGATGATCTGGAGGCCTACCTTGAGCTCTTTGAGCACACAGACGAAGCTCTGAAATGGCCACCGGAACAGTGGGCGGTCCATCTTCTGCCGCTGCTGACCAGGGAAGCCCAGATCATGGCACAACAGCTTCCGGTCACCAACCTCCTGGACTACTAGCTGAAGAAGTCCATCTTGCAATGGGTCAGCTGCAGCCCAGAAGAACACCGCCAGCGTTTCCACTCCTTAACGTTGAGCAAGGTTGGCCGTCTGTTTGCCTTCACCCAGCAGATCTGTGACACCTGCCAAGGAGGACAGCGATGCAGAGGATGTCATCGACATGGTGGTGCTGGAGCAGTTCGTCTCCCGGATGCCAAAGGGGACGGACGAGTGGGTCCAGTGCCACTGACCAGCATCGCTGGACGAAGCGATCCAGCTGGCGGAAGACTACCTAACAGCCCTTAGGGAATTCCTGGTAGGGAATTCCCCACTAGAGCAGTTGCGAGATGAAACCCTGAAGCATGCATTTGACCAAGTGAAAGTGATTGATGGTCAATGTCATCGCACTCTCATATCCATATTTTTCAGTTATAAAAGATCGGTTGTATAGAGTGACACAGGCCACTCAGACAAATGAAAATACAACCCAGTTGTTGATACCAAAGAGCCATCTGGAAATGTTATTCCAGGTGGCTCATCATAATCTGATGGCAGGTATTTGTGACAGGGGAAAACACTAAGCCATCTCATGGCCTGTTTCTATTGGTCGGGCATTCACAGGGATGTTCGCCGGTGGTGTGCGGCATGCCGTGAATGTCAGCTGGTGAATCCACCGGCCTTTCTAAAAGCGCCATTGCGCCCCCATCTGTTGATTGAGGTTCCTTTCGAGCAAATTGGCATGGACCTCGTTGGGCCATTAGAACGGATGGCATGCAGACATCACTCTTCATTAGTCCTGGTGGATTATGCAACGCGATATCCAGAAGCAGTGCCGCTGCGCAACATCTCAGCACATAATGTTTCAGGGGCACTCTTTAAAATTATCTCCCAAGTGGGGATTCCAAAAGAAATCCTCACTGATCAGGGCACAGCTTTTATGTCACATACACTGAGCAAGCTGTACGAATTATTGGGTATTAAATTGATTCGGACAAGCATGTACCATCCACAAATGGACGGCTTGGTTGAATGATTTAATAAGACCTTAAAGAATATGATTCATAAGTTTGTGCACGAAGATGCTTGGAATTGGGAGAAGTAGCTCGAACCCCTGGTATTTGCAATGCGAGAGGTCCCACAAGCCTCCACGGGATTTTTCCAGTTCGAATTGTTATATGGACGTAAGCCTCGTGGCGTGTTAGACGTCATGAAAGAAAATTGGGAGGAGGGACCGTCACAGAGCAAAAATGAAATTCAGTATGTTCTTGACCTGAGAGCAAAACTCCACACATTGGGGCATCTGTCATAGGAGAATTTGCTACAGGCGCAAGAATGTCAGTCCTGGCTGTATAGCAGGGGAGCTCGGCTATGGGAGTTTGCACAGGGAGATAAAGTACTTGTATTGCTGCCCACATCGAGCTCTAAATTACTCTCAAAGTGGTAAGGGCCCTTTGAGGTCACACGGCAAGTTGGAGAAGTTGATTATGTGGTAGTGCATGTGGATGGGGTGGGGCACATCAGATTTACTACCTCAACCTACCAAAACCTCTCGCCTCTCCCTGGCCGCACTAATCTCGAGACAGCCCCAGGGGTAGTGGTACATAGTCATCACTACCGCTTACCCGAACACAAGAAACAGGTAGTATGGGAAGAATTAAAGGCCATGCTCGATATGGGGGTAATAGAAGAATCCCACAGTGATTGGGCCAGCCTGGTGGTTCTGGTACCTAAGATCGATGGCTCTGTCCAGTTCTGTGTGGATTATAGGAAAGTTAACGTGGTGTCAAAATGTGATGCTTATCCAATGCCTCGTGCTGATGAACTGCTAGGTCAGTTGGGAAATGTTTATTCGACATTGGATTTAACAAAGGGATATTGACTGATCCCCTTTATGCCGATGTCCCATGAAAAAAACGGCCTTCTCCACACCGTTTGGTATACACCAATTTCTGACCCTACCGTTCAGTTTGTTTGGGGCCCCGGCTACATTTCAGCGTCTTGTGGATAGGGTCCTCAGACCACACGCTGCGTATGCCGCTGCCTATTTGGATGATATCATTATTTATAGTAATGATTGGCAGTGGCACATGCAGCATCTGGGGGCCATTCTGAGATCGCTGCGACAAGCGGGGCTCACAGCAAACCCAAAGTAGTGCACAATTTGGCGGGTGAAGGTACAGTATCTGGGGTTCATCTTGGGTCATGGTCAGGTGCAGCCCCAAATTTATAAAGTCGCAGTGATTGCAACCTCTCCAGACCCAAGACCAAAAAAGAGATGAGACAAAGGTTTGTACCTAATTATTTGGACATCACCAGCCCACTGACTGATCTCACTAAAAAGGGAGCTCCAGACCCGGTCCAGTGGATGGAGCTGTGCCAACAAGCATTCAGGCAGGTAAAAGCTGCACTTTGTGGCGGGCCTTTGACTTCTCTCTCCCTTTTGTTTTGAAGATGGACGCATCAGACGGGGGCTGGGTGCTGTACTGTGCCAGGTGGTGTAGGGGGAGGAGTGCCCGGTGCTGTACATTAGTCAGAAGCTCTCTATGAGAGAAACGAAATACAGCACCATAGAGAAGGAGTGCTTGGCCATCAAGTGGGCCGTCCTCACTCTCCGCTACTATTTGTTGGGACGAGCATTCACCCTCTGTTCGGACCATGCCCTGCTCCAATGGCTCCACCCCATGAATGATGCCAATGCCCAGATCACCCATTGGTATCTGGCACTCCAGCCGTTTAAGTTCGAGGTGGTCCACAGGGCGGGGGTGCAGGGGGCTGTCTCGGACTTCCTCTCCAGAAGGTGGGGGGGGGGGGGAGTGTGCAGGCCGGACAGTTCCCCTGGCCTGAGTTGGGCGGTGGGGGTATGTGGAGGCAAGGGCGTGGTCGAGCATTTGTCTGGGTAGAGAGTAAGCGGGAAGGGTTTTCACCTGAAATTAATTGCTGGTAATTGCTCTTTCTTTGTTCACAGTGAGAGATGGGGGAAATAAAAGGGGCCAGACCTCAGAGTGAGAGAGTGAAAGAGCTGAGCCTGCACGTGTGTGTGTGTCAGTGCAGCCAACATTTGAGTTTATGTCTGAAGCTTCACCGTTATGCAGTAAAGCGAACGTGTTTGTGTGTAAATAAATGTACCTTTGAGTTGGATTCGCTATCTCCCACTTCCTCATTCCTCAAATCTGTTACATACACACTTCACCTTTGAGTAATTAACAGACTGGGCAAAGAAGCAGCAGATTTCAGACAGCCTATATTTACCTGGGGAAACAGGTGAGGTAAAACCAGCCTAAGAACTAATGCGCTGTGTATACTATAAAGGATATCAGGTAATTAACACATAGATGTCTACTGATAGTTTGGCCATGAAGGATTTATAAAGGGAAATCTTACAATGATACATACAGCCTCATCCAATTACTTACCTACCTGTATCATTGTATTAGTATTTATCTGTTTCCTTTGAGATGTCTGAGGAGATCTCAACTTTTGTTGGGGTCATTTGAGGATAGACTGATTGGAGTTTGTAGCGTTGCAGACTTTCTTACCCCTCCACACTCACTAACTGTGATGCTGGCATTCTTGGTTAATGATTGGCCTAATACTCTTTAAGCTGGGATGAAAGTATGACCTCCTTTGCCCTCTCTCTCTTGTTTTTGCTCTCTCATAATTTGTCTGTCTCTGGTGTTGGTCATTTATCCAAACTTACTAGCCTCTTCAACTCCATTAACCCTGCTGGGGTCCTGGGTAGCGAAGGTTAAACTGTGTGGCTAGTGTCCAAGAGCTCCTCTAGAGCTTTACCTTTTTAAACATTTAGAGAAATTTATTTTGATTTAGTGAGTTTAGCAGGTCTCGAGCAGTCAAGTTTTGGCTTTGAGGGTGTTCCAGTGCTTGTCTTATTATTCCCCTGCAATAAAAAAGAGAAGGTAAAAAAAACTGCAACAGCTCAGCCCATAACAGGGGTACTGTTCAATTATCCTGTCGTCTTTTGTAAATGTAAAAAAAATATTTACTGCTATGGCTTTGAACTCCAAACCAAACAGTAAATCTTGCCTGCTAGAACTGAGAAGGAGAGAGAGCTATGGGTAAAAGGGGCAGAAATAGTACTCATTAGAAACAGCTTGTCTGGTCATGTTTCTTGTTACGAAACAGAGACATGAATTGGTTGTCGAGGGCAGTGTAATTGGTTCCTTTCTTTTCACTTTTTGGCACCCACATTTTTATTCCAAATCATCTAATTGGAAATGTTACAAAAACAAACATATATTCAGTTCAGGTGCATGGTAATGTATGGGAGTTGATTTTTTTTTTTTTTTTTGGCAGTTTGTTTTTTCACAATTAGAAATTTCAGGTCTCATTTGCTGCCTGTGATTTTCTATGCATTGTATGACGATGACTGTCTTGGCAGCAAAATATTATAATGGCCCATTGATGCCTGGGATTTATCATGTCCACATTCTTTGGGAAATTAATATTCCCAATATTCCTCACTCTGTTTTCATCTCTTTCGTTGTTGTGCATTTCTTGGCTGAAAAAGAGCTTAGCAGTAAATATTTGACATGTGCTGTTACCAGACAAATAAAAAATGAACTAATCAAAAGAATAATCAAAATATTTCTTGTTAGCGTAATGGGAAATGTAACATTGGCACATTGACCTGCTCTGGTGATGCAAGGGCAGCATGTTTCAAGCACACACAACTCTAACCTGACCTTAGACATACTTTGGTCCATTGGCATTTTATAAGCCATGTCTTCATATGCCTTAGGCCTAACAGATGTGACTTATCGCCGAAAAGCTGCTCTGAAGGGCTGATTAGGTAAAATCGTCTCCCCACTGGTTTAATCTGTTGGCCAATACTCGAGGCGTCTGGACACAGTTTTTATGGCCTGTGAGGGAGCAGAGGCTTGTGTGGTCAGATCGGACTGGAGCACAAACCTGCCTGTGACCCACAAGTGTGCACATCCAGTAAAAGCATTCAGCCATCACTGCCAGTTCTCTCAGGTAGAGGAAGGGTGATATTACAGTGTTGGCCCTCCACAGAAGCACCTATTGGAGAGTTGAACTGTCTATGATTGTTCAATAAAATCATCATACATGCATATATACAGTTTGAAAGAGTTTGAATGCAAACTTTATTTCCAACTACCCAAAGTACTGTATATAAACGTTGCTGGGTAAACATTACAATTTCACAGCATAGTCACAATGAATGCCTGCAATCTTCATTTGATGTCTGAATTAAACATAACGATGTGATTTAAGCACTGAATCAACCAGAAACTCCAGTACTATCATCATATTTTCAAGCACTTATAACAGATGTCACTGCCCAGCATTTTTTCACTCTTCATTTGCATAAAGTTGAGCATTTCTCAACTTTTTTGATGCTCTCAACCACTTTTAATGCTTACTCCATTCCGCTGTCAATAGCACAATACCCTGTGCAAGCATGTTACTCAGCTCCCATAGAGATAAATTGAAAATGCCTGCTCAACTCTGGCACATTTACATTCTCACATACTGTCTAACATCTCCTTTTGTGCTCCACAGAAGAAAATCACACGGGTTTGCAACAACATGAAGGTGATGACTCAGTTTTACTTTTTGGGTAAATCTCTTTTAGCTTGTAAAAAAGCCTTGGACACCAGCACACCTGTATAACAGTGCTACCAGCACTTGTAGTGCACAAAAACTCAGAGCTTTTCATTCATTGCTAGTCTGTAGCATCTTAAATAATCTAGTAGGAAGCACAAAACACCATGGACCAGTGCCAGCATCCTGTGTTTATACGTCGAGAGGTAAAAGACAGAGCAGTAGGGATGGTATCGATACTTCTGATACTGATGTTGGATCAAAATATCGATCCTCACACAAAAATATAGACTCTAAAAAAAACAATTTAAACTAAGGATATTATTATTTGTTGCCATGAACATGAACAATAATATGGAAGCCGGTTTCCGCCACAGTTAAATAAAAAATGCGATTTTGTAATTCAATATAATGAGATATTAAGCCATTATTATGAGATAGTATCTCTAATTAATGAGAAACGTTCTTGTAATAATGACTTAATATCTTGTAATAATGAGAAACTTTCTCATAATAATGACTTAGTATCTCTTAGACTTATCTCTTATGACTTAGACTTAATAATGACTTAGTAACTATGACTTAGTAATGACTAAGTCATTATTATGAGATACTAAGTCATTATGAGAAATGTTCTCGTTATTATGAGATACTGAGTCATTATTACGAGATACTAAGTCATTATTATGAGAAAATAAGTCATTATTATGAGAAAATAAGTCATTATTATGAGAAAGTTTCTCGTTATTATGAGATACTAAGTCATGATTATGAGATACTAAGTCATGATTATGAGAAAGTTTCTCGTTATTTCGAGATATATATCATTAGATGTATATTTGCAATATAAATTTGCCAAACTGTGTTATGTGTAAACGGTTTTACAGTTTGTAACGTTAGGCAGTGTTGTTGTAGCAACACTGACCATTGTTCTTGTAGCAGCAGCGACCATTGTTGTTGTTAGCAGCAGCGACCTAGCCAATTTTAGCTGTACCAGTTTATAAACAACACGTTACGCGGTAATTCACGCATAACAGGATCGTAGCAACATGCCTATAGACTATGGTAATACAGTATTGTGTATACGACTTACTAAATTGGACACAAAAAAGACAAAAGTGCTAAAAAAAAACTTTAAACCCACAGCATACTACAGTTGATGCTCTTCGTAGCCATCTTAGTATCTCATAATAACGAGAAACTTTCTCATAATAATGACTTAGGGGGCAGTGGTAGCTCAGCGGTTAAGGCTCTGGGTTACTGATCAGAAGGTCAGGGGTTCAAGCCCCAGCACCACCAAGATGCCACTGTTGGGCCCTTGAGCAAGGCCCTTGACCCTATCTGCTCCAGGGGTGCTGTATCATGGCTGACCCTGCACTCTGACCCCAGCCTAGCTGGGATATGTGAAAAAAGAAGAATTTCACTGTATATGTGCAAATGTATAATGAGTAAAGAACAATTAGTATTATTATTATAATTATTAATTATTATTATTATAATTATAATTATTACTTAGTATCTCATAATAACGAGAAACTTTCTCATAATAATGACATAGTTTCTCATAATAATAACTTAGTATCTCGTAATAATGACTTATTTTCTTATAATAATGACATAGTTTCTCATAATAATAACTTAGTATCTCATAATAATGACTTATTTTCTCATAATAATGACTTATTTTCTCATAATAACGAGAAACTTTCTCATAATAATGACTTATTTTCTCATAATAATGACATAGTTTCTCATAATAATAACTTAGTATCTCGTAATAATGACTTATTTTCTTATAATAATGACATAGTTTCTCATAATAATAACTTAGTATCTAATAATAATGACTTATTTTCTCATAATAACGAGAAACTTTCTCATAATAATGACTTATTATCTCTTAATAATGACTTATTTGGCATAATAATGACTTAGTATCTCATAAAAATGACTTATTTTCTCATAATTATGACTTAGTATCTCGTAATAATGACTTATTTTCTAATAATAATGAATTAGTTTTCATAATGACTTATTTTCTAATAATAATGAATTAGTTTTCATAATGACTTATTTTCTCATAATAATGACTTAGTATCTCATAATAACGAAAAACTTTCTCATAATAATGACTTAGTAATAAAGTCATTATTATGAGATACTAAGTCATTATAACAAGATACTAAGTCATAATTATAAGAAAATAAGTCATTATTATGAGAAAGTTTCTCGTTATTTCGAGATACTAAGTCATAATTATGAGAAAATAAGTCATTATTACAAGATACTAAGTCATTATTATGAGAAACTAAGTCATAATTATGAGATACTAAGTCATAATTACGAGAAAGTTTCTCATTAATTTGAGATACTATCTCATAATAATGTCTTAATATCTCATTATATTGACTCACAAAATCATTTTTTTTTTATTTAACTGTGGCGGAAACCGGCTTCCATACAATGATCATAAGCTTTAAAGTGAAATAAAAGTATTAGGCTAAATTAGCAAATACTTGTGCAGGATGGGAACTATTTCTTCTTCCGCTCATCTTAACATGCATGCTGAAAGTCACAAGCAGAATGCGCTTGCACCGTCACAAGACTCGTTCAAACAAGGGATCAGTGCCTTGTAGAGGTAATCAGAGAAACAGCTTGTATAGTAAATTCACGTTAAAATAATATATCTAAAGGTGACAATCCTTATAATGAGTTTGTGGGTAATTGTTGTTAATAAATAATTAAATAAAATGTTTAACCATGGTTTTACTAAAGTAATATTGTAATAACCATGTTTTTTTTTTTTTTTTGTTTTTGTTTTTTTTGGCTGAAACCATGGTTTTACTACAGTAATATTGTAGTAGTTACAATGGTTAATTGTGTGGTAACTATGGTTTAACTAAAAACCATGGTTAAACTATAGTTACTGTAGTGAAACCATGGTTAATTTTTGAAAGGGTAAACAAAACAGAAGTCTAATAGTTTTCTGTTTTGGCTCACAAATGTAAAAATAATAAAAATAATAACGATAATAAAAAATAAATCAAAAATAATAATGACTTGAATTATGACTAAAAATTATATTTTAAATTACCCATTTTATCCCAAGAAATCGCAAAAAAAAAAAAAAAAATTTAATAGAAATATCGGTTTTGGTATTGGTATCGACGATACTGGACTTGAAATTATTGGTATCGGATCGAAAAGAAAATAAGTGGTATCGCCTATCCCTACAGAGCAGTCGTGGGCTGTTTTTACTCTCCTCTCTAATTTGGAGAAAACAGAGTCAAGGGAAGTGCAGGCTGAAGCCACTGTCAGGCCTGGCAATGTTTGGGCACGCTCCAGTTAAAACAACTTGTGGTTTTTTGCTTGCATGAAGTGGAGTGATTCCACATTCTGGTGGGTAAGCATAATGAGATGCTGACCGGGGAAAAAGTGAGGATGGACGATGCTGAAGGAGGGAGGAGTCAAGGGATGGAATCAAGAGATGGATGCTAAAGAGAACATTTAGGACAGCACAGACAACAAGGTCAGAGTCAGGACACAGCAGAAAAAAAGGAAGGGGGAAAATAAAAAAAATACAGAACAATTTACGGCTAGAGAAGGGAGCGATACTTCCCATCTGTATCGCTCCCATCTCTAGCCTTAAATTTTTCTGGGAGAGAGAGAGAAAGAAAAAAAGAATGGAAGAAAGAAATAGTTAAGATACAGCAATGTAACAAGCATGTACAGTAGGTCGACAGGTATTGAGAAATGATTCAAAGGTGCAAAGAAGAGAGAGAGATGCAGTATGCAAATATTTTTAAAGATTCCTGAAAATACATATTTTACCAAATACTGTGTGCTATGCATTTTTTTTAAAGGAATATTCTGGGTTCAATACATGTTAAGCTCAATCGACCACATGTGTGGCATAATGTTGATTACCACAAAAATGTATTTAGACTCGTCCCTCCTTTAACCCTTAAACGCATACTTCGGGTCTTTACTGACCCGGGACCTCGTTCCAAACCCTGTACCTCATCCATTTTTTGGAGTTGTGCCCACACCTCTTTTGTATTTCTCAATCTCCCTCTTATAAATAGTGTAATAATAATAATAATAAATAATAATAATAATAATTATTGGCTTAAGTACCAAAAGTGTATGGGGTCATTAGAGACCCGAGGTATGTAATACTGTCATTTTTTTTTTGTTTTTTTTTTTTGCACTTCCATAAACTATACATTTATGATTATTTTATATCTATATAAGTTTACTTAAACAGGATATGTAATTCTTTTTTACAAGAGAAATGAATACTATATTCATACAAATAAATACTATATTCTGCGTGACAATGATTTATCAGTATTATATATGCGTGTACACATACATATTATACAGTCTATTTCTTACTCAAGGTGGCACTGTTGTTTCAGTGATTGATTTACATTTGACATTGCTATTTGATGAAGAAACAATATTGAAGTAAACTATAGCAAATTTAATACATGAACAGTATTATTTGTCTGTTGTCATTTGGAGGTACTACTGAAATTATGTAAGTTCTGCATCTATGTAGACAACCTTTCACACGTGAGTTTCTCCAGTACTGGCGGAACCCCAGCGTGAGACTAGTTTGTATATTCTTTGTTTGACATCAGAAAATATGTCCGCATCGCTGCATCAAAACGGTGAGCTCCGAAGGTGACAGCTTTAAACTTTTATTTAGTGATTGTTTGAATGTTTGTAACATGTAAAATAAAGATATTGTGATGATGAAAAGACAATTTGAGCAGCTGGTTCATTATGACAACCACTTCAGTACCTCTTATGTCGGTAAACAGCAGCATGACTGCAGATCACACCGGTTTGATCGTACTCGTCTGAGCCCAGCCTAGTGTAATCACACCGGTTTGATCGTACATGCGAAAAGGTTAATAAGTGCCTGATAAAAATGTATATCTTATGTGTTATGTAGCTCAATATGTGTATGACATCCAGTTGTGTCTCAAGGAATTTCAGTGTGAAAGTAATGAATCCTGTTCTAGATTTGTCCTGATTTGTTGCATTTTCTCTTTGATACAGTATATGAAAAAGTAAACATAATTTTATATGTTTTATATGATATTTTATTCTGTTATTTTCTAGTTGTCTTGAAAATATTTTGGAAATTTTACAATATCTGGGCATTTAGTAGATCCATTTGTGATAGATATAAGTGCCAGGTCTCTAAAGAGTGACAAGAGTGACTGTTAATGGAGTTTCTGCCCATGTAGAGCATTTCAAATCAGTCACTTATGAAGTTCAATTTGATGCTGCTTTTGAAGGTTTTGGAACAGAGACATGCTGTCCTGCACTGGGGGTCAGATATGTGGGCAGATACACAAGTCTCTGTGGACACAAAAATACATATACTAAAGACGTGCTAGGATGGTTGACTAATCTTTCTGCATCCAAGATGACTGGAAGGAGACTTTCTTTTAGTATGTCTAACTTTTCTTACTTTAATAGTTTCATCCTTATCTCATAGAAATATGTTTCTATACCTACATTTTTTATTTACTTGTTGTACGTATCGCAGCAGATTCCTGGTAAAACTAACAATAGAGACACTAAAATATAAATTACATTTATTCCCTTTCATACAAATCGCGAGTGACAGGGCAGATTTTCAGTACTTAAACACTTTTTGCCCTGTTCTTCACACAATGCTATCTTAAGACATCCAAACACTTTTACTATAGCACATGACTTGTAAGTTGATACATTTTAACATTTGCAGTACATAACCAATTACATTTAGAAGCTTGAGAAGATGCAATTAAATAACGCAGTAGCTCAACTGATAGAGCGTTGCACTTGCAATGCATAGGAACGGGGTATGAGTCCGGAACAACAGGCGAGACAGCACAAGTTGAAAGTGTCATAGAAGCACCACAAAATTATTTTCATGTCACATTTGCTTTTCATGACACTACCAATTAGGTTAATCTTCAAAACCTCATCTGTTTGGGAGTAAATGAAACTTGCTTTTAGTGCCACCCAGTGGACATTTCACCTCGTAATATCATTTTGCAAATATGTCACCATAGTCACGTAAATTTCATGAAATTTAGCTTGATAGTTTTGTGTGATTAGAGGTTATAGTTATTTAGCCGATTTATTTGTTGAATATCCATGTTAAGGGGCTGCGCTTAGCATCCGTGTATCCCTTTGAAACACTTCTGATCGAGGTCACGTGGACATAACACAGCCCAATTATACATGGGTTTCTTAACACTGGCAACTGACTAGTCTATTATAAAAATTGGCAGCTTTGCAAACCCCTAGTCTCCTTGCCTCTACCTCATAGTCATATCATCCTCCTGAAAGAGAGAGAGAGAGAGAGAGAGAGAGAGAGAGAGAGAGAGAGAGAGAGAGAGACAAAGTGAGCATCTAATGTTTTTATATATTCAAACCCTGCAGTACTGCCACAGAAAAAATAAAATAAAAAATTGAGGTAAAGAAACAAGCCCCTCCACCACCACAGGAGGCTGCACATAGTTTCCATTCACTTCTTCACTTGATTTATAAAAGGGGGGGGGTCATCTCAGCAGGTTCCTTCCAGAGTCCATGCTGGTCAGCTCGCTTCAAACATCACTGTGCGGATTGGGTTGCATCTACTGTCGAGTATAAGAGGATTTGTCGCAAGGGCGTAGATTTGGCTTGAACATTGGGGGCTTTGAGCGTGAAGCATTTATATGTTTCCTTTGATGGTATAAATATTGGGTGGGGGGGGGGGGGGGGGGGGGTTGTAATTGCTTGTTTTGATTATTGGGGGGGTACCTTCCCCCGTCCCCACTGGAATCAACGCCCCTGATTTGTTGACAAGTATTTTTGTTACATTTCGAATAAACACAGGTTTAGCGCATTGACGCATCGATCAAAAACGTGAAATATGCTCACTGTAAAAACTGTTATAAAACTGCCTGCGTGAGTTAGGTATTGATTTCATTAGTGAGCTCATTCGTCTAAGTGATGGTTTATAATGTTCTCCAGTGGGAAACAGCTGCAGCGACCACAGGCTTTTATATTTGCCACAAGACGCTTCATTAAGATTATAAAGTGTTATTCTTCTTTTCGTTGTTCATTTATCTTCGCTTGTATAACTTGTATATACCCACTACATCTTTGTACATAACGCCTGATGCTAATGACACCGCACGCCCAAACAATTCCTCTGGGACAAGTGGTGCTTGTACAGAGCTGTCATGGGACACTTCAGTAAGCCGACTCTCTCCAAAATACCTGGACTCATTTGAAACACATTAGAGAACAATGTGTTCATTCTTTCCGACGCGAGGTGATGCACTTGTCTGGTATGAAGCCCTGAGTTTGTGGGCGGCCCTGAGAGGCGGAGGCCATGGAGCGGGCAGGGAGACGATGAAAAATTAAATGCAGCAACAACCCCTCCTGAAAACACACATACGCAATATATCTACTTGCGTGTCTGGCTTACGGGCCCTGTGTTTTTTGTTTTTTTTTCCCATGAGCAACTGGTTGTGTGTGTGTGTGAGAGATGTGTTGTTGCCATGTGTTCTCTTCCATGCTGCGTGTTAATGAGTAAAGATGTACTGACGAAGGTGTAGCAATGTTTAACTGATTCTAACATGCTGCTGACGACACTGAGCTCACCTTATTCTGACCTATGTTATTTAGCATAAAGGTTTATCTCTGCAGAACCCAGTATTATAGTTAAGTGGAACTAAGAACAACCCCATACTACCGAATTACTGACAAGCGCACTATCCCATCAGACATATTTGCATTCGCATTTTCAACTGTGGTCACCTTTCCTTATAGTACTACTGAGCAACCTCTGAGACATGGGTCCTAGTCCCATGGGAACCAGGAAGTAAACACGTTCAGATCACACAAGATATGACTCCATGCAGCGAGCACATTGATGAGTAAATGTAGATTAAGCGACATGTTTAAATGATAAATCTACTGTATCTATTGACTGGTAATACAGGTAGTACACTAAAATAACGGATCATTCTGCTTGACATTTTGTGTTTATGCTTCGATTCAATTTCAGCTGCATCTGGGAGAAAAAAAACACCCATTTTTTATTTATTTATTTATTTTTTGTCTTTTCTGACTTTGTTGCGCTCTAATTTCATGCAGTAGCACACTGACATAGTCATTGATGTGTGTCATCATGAAACAGAGACCCTCTCCTCCAAATTCAAACACAAGTGGTCACAGGAGATGCATTTAAGTGACCAGATGTAAAGAGCGATGTGTCTCACCTGAACACGTGATCGGATCACCCAAGATGGATCATAATACCAGGTGTAAACGGGGTCTAAGATACCTTCTTCTGGCCTACAAGTAAACCAGCATCACACGTTTTCTTCACAGACAAGGCAATTCCAGAATGCAGAACATTTCTTATAATAAACCTTGAGCTGCTCCCCTGACATGTTTTTGTTCTTTAAAGAGCCAAGGACTGTCACAGAAACAGGTGTGGTATCTCAGGACATCTGTTTCAGTGATATCTGTCAGGTAGTAGGGATGTATTGTGGGTAGTGTTCCAAAAAAATAAAAAATCACAGCATCTTTAAATAGTTCTTTTTTCTAAAGAAATTAACGTGTAAATCATAGTGCACATGGTCAATTGTGGTTTATTATGCTGATTTATTCCTGTAAGTGTTGCTTAGATTTTGACCTGTTCTTACAGGTTGTATATCTGTAATTTGTTATAAAGTGATTTTTCCATGCACTGTTCTGTACACTGCTAGAGTGCAATGAGCTGTGCAGGAAAGTGTTTAAAACATCCTACTGGGAATTAGTTAGCCGTAGACTCTAATTACATGACAGAAGTGTGAGGACTGATTTTTCAAGGAATACATTTGTAGAGATAAAGCTAGATTGCACACATAAAAAGGATATCCCCCCCCCCCCCCCCTTTTGTCTGTACAATTTACAATCTCTTTAAGACTGGAGATATTGTATAATTGTCAGTCAGTAGAGTGTGTATACAGTAGATGTATCATTAAAACATGTTGTTTAATCTACTTTTACTCATCAATGTG
The DNA here is from genome assembly GCF_019703515.2 of Myxocyprinus asiaticus. Classification (NCBI taxonomy): domain Eukaryota; kingdom Metazoa; phylum Chordata; class Actinopteri; order Cypriniformes; family Catostomidae; genus Myxocyprinus; species Myxocyprinus asiaticus. The sequence goes on from NC_059375.1 coordinate 34,948,961, forward strand.
CTCGCTGCATGGAGTCATATCTTGTGTGATTAAATATTTGGCACATGGCATTAAGTGGCAGTGAGAATGCCAGGATCCCATGCTTGATCTGTTTTGGCAGCTGGAAGTTCATTTGGATTGGCCAGACCCCTGTTTTCTCCTCTCATTGTTAGCAGGCTTATTTTAGAGACCAAGATCAAGACGTGACTTTCCATGGTAGAAAATTAGCTGTTAATAGAAGCTTGTTTAATTAGTGCAGGATAAATTGGTCTCCGCCTGTTGCGAACAGAAAGTGAATGCTTTGCGGTTGGGGCACAGCATGCTCAGATGATCCATCTTCTGCTCAGACGTTTATTTTTGAAAAGGACTTTCTCTCCTTAAGCCATTTAGTCTACAGAAATAGCATCTTAATTCACTTTGCACATCCAGAGTTATGATTACTGCAACTCATGCTTAACAATTGTTAAAAATACAATTAAACAATTATTTAGAGCACAAACAAAGACTGGAACAGTGCGATCTTGCATTTTGAGCCTCGCTAAGTGTATTTACATGCAGAACAAGACAGATAACTGATAACTATCCAAAATACGCTCATTCTAACAATCCAACAATGCAGGGAAACCATGTTGTTTAATAGCTTGATCTTATTAAATTATGACTGTGGTGACATTTTTGCAAAATTATACAGCATTATGTGGTTCCATCCTTACACATATCGAGTCAGTACCTAGGTGAAATTTCCACTGTGTGGCACTAAAAGCAAGTAAAATTTTCTCCCAAACAAATTAGGATTTTAAAGGGTTAGTTCACCAACAATGAAAATTCTCTCATTATTTACCCTCATGCCATCCCAGGTGTGTATGAATTTCTTTCTTCAGCAGAACACAAACAAAGATTTTTAGAAGAATATGTCAAGTCCTTACAATGCAAGTAAATGGTGATCAGACCTTAGCTCCAAAAATAAAAAGGAAAAATAAAAGTAATCCATATGACTTCAGTAGTTAAATTCATATCTTTAGAAGCGATATTTTAGATGTGGGTGAGAATCTCCACTTTCAGATGTGAAAGTGAAACTAAACAGGCACCACATATGGCTTTCAGATGTAAAAGTGAAAGTGGAGATTTAGAGTAAGAAAAAGGACCTAAATTTTGATCTATTTCTCACCCACATCTAACATATCGATTCTGAAGATAAAGATTTAACCACTTGAGTCATATGGATTACTTTTATTTTTCCTTTATGTGATTTTTGGAGCTACAAAGGTCTGATCACCATTCCCTTGCATTGTAATGACATATAGAGCTTATATATTCTTCTAAAAATCTTCATTTGGTTTCAGCTAAAGAAAGAAAGTCATACACATCTGGAATGGCATAAGGGGGAGTAAATGAATGATTTTCATTTTTGGGTGAACAATCCCTTGAAGGTTATTGCTCTATCGAGTTTTAAATCAACAAAAACCCACTTTCCTACCCTAAACCTTAAACTTAAACCTAATCGGATAGTGTCATAAAAAGCAGATATGACATAAAAAAACACAATTAATATAGAAACTACGTCATTTCGAGGTGTTTCTATGACACTTTCAGCTTACGTTTTGACTTTCGTGGTCTTGAGAACTCGTACGCCGGTCCTTTGCATTGCAAGTGCAATGCTCTATAAGTTGATCTACTGTGCAGTTTGATCATGCAGAACAAGCATGTAAATGTTGTTGGTTTTTTAATGAAACATTAAAATATATTGCCTTACAAGTCATGAGCTAAAGTAAAAAAATAAAATTATATCATAAGATAGAATTGTGTGAGGAACAGGATGAAAAGTACGTGTTTATGAACTGATAATCTGCAGTTTTACTTGTGATTTGTGTGAAAGTGAATAAAAGTCAATATTGTTGTTGTAGCGCTGTTATGATTCATTGCCTTGTGTTTTGCCCCGTCATCTGTTTCCCCCAGACTACACTTCCCACAAGTCCCTGCCCTCATCACTGCCAGCTGTTCCCTATTGTTCTCACCTGTGTTTCATTTCCTCATTTACCCCTGTGTATATAATGCCCTGATTTCTACCCAGTCTTTGTGAGTTGCTGTGTTTTTCCTCTCCTGTTCATATGTACCAGTTTCCATTGTGGATGTTTCATTTGTTTTATTTCCTAGTTCTTAGTTCAGCCTTGTTCCCGAGTTTTCCATGTTATGTTTGTACTTTCACTTTATTTCTTTATTAAACATCTTTAGCTGCACCTAGATCCTGCTCTTGTGACTTCCTTCAAATTGTTACAGAACAACTCACCACACAAATGGATCTAGCGGCATACTTCGTCCATCTGAGCCAAGCAGATTTATCTATAAGGGAACACTCCCATTTTTCACCACCGTTGCCAGCTACACAGGATTTGATGATTCCACCCTGAAATCATATACCAGATCGGACTCACAGCTCGCCAGTGGAGTGAATTACCAGAGACTGGAAATTACACGTGGGAGGAATACGTGAAGCTAATATTAGAAACTCTCCCTTCAGAGGATCCTCCTCTCTCAATCCTGATCCCGGCTTCTGAGCATTCCACGCCTGAGTCCGCTCCATGGCATGAAACAGCCAAATCTGAGCCCGCTCCACGGCATGTCACAGCCAAGTCTGAGTCCGTTCCACGGCATGTCACAGCCAAGTCTGAGTCCGCTCCACGGCATGTCACAGCCAAGTCTGAGTCCGCTCCACGGCATGTCACAGCCAAGTCTGACTCTGCTTCCTAGTTCTTAGTTCAGCCTTGTTCCCGAGTTTTCCATGTTATGTTTGTACTTTCACTTTATTTCTTTATTAAACATCTTTAGCTGCACCTAGATCCTGCTCTTGTGACTTCCTTCGAATTGTTACAGAACAACTCACCACACAAATGGATCTAGCGGCATACTTCATCCATCTGAGCCAAGCAGATTTATCTATAAGGGAACACTCCCATTTTTCACCACCGTTGCCAGCCACACAGGATTTGATGATTCCACCCTGAAATCATATACCAGATCGGACTCACAGCTCGCCAGTGGAGTGAATTACCAGAGACTGGAAATTACACGTGGGAGGAATACGTGAAGCTAATATTAGAAACTCTCCCTTTTAGAGGATCCTCCTCTCTCAATCCCGATCCCGGCTTCCGAGCATTCCACGCCTGAGTCCGCTCCACGGCATGTCACAGCCACGTCTGAGTCCGCTCCACGGCATGTCACAGCCAAGTCTGAGTCCGCTCCACGGCATGTCACAGCCAAGTCTGAGTCCGCTCCACGGCATGTCACAGCCAAGTCTGAGTCCGCTCCACGGCATGTCACAGCCAAGTCTGAGTCCGCTCCACGGCATGTCACAGCCAAGTCTGAGTCCGCTCCACGGCATGTCACAGCCAAGTCTGAGTCCGCTCCACGGCATGTCACAGCCAAGTCTGAGTCCGCTCCACGGCATGTCACAGCCACGTCCGAGTCCGCTCCACGGCATGTCACAGCCACGTCTGAGTCCGCTACATGGCATGTCACAGCCACGTCTGAGTCCGCTACATGGCATGTCACAGCCACGTCTGAGTCCGCTACATGGCATGTCACAGCCAAGTCTGAGTCCGCTCCACGGCATGTCACAGCCATGTCTGACTCTGCTTCACGCCATGTCACAGTCAAGTCTGAGTCTGCTCCATGCCATATAACAGTCAAGTCTGAGTCTGCTCCATGCCATATCACAACCATGCCACAGTCTGCTCCACGCCAAGTCACAGCCAAGTCTGAGTCTGCTCCATGCCATGTCACAGCCAAGTCTTCCGTGTCTCCTTGCTCCAAGCCTCCCGTGGCCCCTATCTCGAAGCCTTCCACGGCCCTTGTCTCCAAGTTGAATGATCCGCCACTGATGTCGGTGCGTAAGGCCATGAAGACCCTCCCTCACAAATTGTCAGTGCCCACGCCTGCCACGGCCAATGAGCCAGCGCCCATGCCTGCCACAGCCAATGAGCCAATGCCCACGCCTGCCACAGCCAATGAGCTGGAAGCCTCTTCCATCCCAGAGCCAGCGTTGCCTGTCCACTTCGGCCATCCGGAGGAGGAGAAGAAAGGCTTCTACTTCTGAGTCTCTGCCAGTGTTCACGACCACAGAGATTGTTCCTGAGTCTCTGCCCATGCTCACAACCACAGAGGTCGTCCCCGAGTCTCTGCCAGCGTTTACGACCACAGAAGTTGTTCCCAAGTCTCTGCCCATGTTCACGACCTCAGAGGTCATTCCCGAGACTCTGCCCATGCCCACGACTACAGAGGTCGTTCCTGAGTCTTTGTCAATGTTCACAACCACAGAGGTTGTTCCCGAGTCTCTTCCCATATTCGTGACCACAGAGGTAGTTTCCGAATCATCCAGGACTCTTTGTCTTGAGCCTGCCATGGCTCTGCCTTCTACGGCTTCGCCCCTTGAGCCGGCCATGGCTCTGCCTTCTACGGCTTCACCTGTAAAGGTGATCTGCTCTGGTCTCCTGAGTCCCCTGGCCATCTGCCTGATCTGCTCTGGTCTCCTTGGACCCCCAGACTTCAGCCTGATCTGTTCTGGTCTCCTGAGTCCCCTGGCCATCCACCTGATCTGCTCTGGTCTCCCTGGTCTCCCGGCCGTCGGCCTGATCTGTTCTGGTCTCCTGGGTCTCCTGGCCATCCGCCTGATCTGTTCTGGTGTCCTGGGTCTCCTGGCCGTCCTCCTGATCTGTTCTGGTCTCCTGTGTCTCCTGGCCATCCACCTGATATGCTCTGGTCTCCTGAGTCTCATGGCCATCCGCATGATCTGCTCTGGTCTCCTGGGTCTCCTGGCCGTCTACCTGATCTACTCTGGTCTCCTGGGTCTCATGGCCGTCCACCTGATCTGCTCTGGTCTCCTGGGTCTCCTGGCTGTCCGCCTGATCTGTTCTGGTTTCCTTTGGTCTCTCGGCCTTCCGCCTGATCTGCTCTGGCCTCTTTGGTCTCCAGCTCCATCTTGGCCCTGCCTCCCTTACCAGCCTTCCTTGGGCATCAGGAGCCGCCCATTGTTGGGGGGGGTGTCGGGGGGGGTGTTATGTCATGATTCACTGTTGCTTTGCCTTGTGTTTTGCCCCGTCATCTGTTTCCCCCGGACTACACTTCCCATAATTCCCTGCCTTCATCACTGCCAGCTGTTCCCTATTGTTCTTACCTGTTTCATTTCCTCATTTACCCCTGTGTATATAATACCCTGATTTCTACCCAGTTGTTGTGTTTTTCTCTCCTGTTCATATGTACCAGTTCCCATGGTGGATGTTTTATTTGTTTTATTTCCTAGTTCTTAGTTCAGCCTTGTTCCTGAGTTTTCCATGTTATTTTTGTACTTTCAATTTATTTCTTTATTAAACTTATTTAGCCGCACCTAGATCCTGCTCTTGTGACTTCCTTCGAATTGTTACAAGCGCCTCTAGTGTTCATTTCACCAAGAAACTGTCACGATAAGTACAAGCCATGTAAGAATTATACAAAATAAAGTACATATAGCAATGTGATTCTATGAGACCATGTTGCCATTTACATCACATTTGTATTATTGGGGTTTACTTCAGTTTTGACATCAAAAAATTTAACAGACAAAATGATCAAATGATTTTCTGTTTCCTTTTTGTCAAAGCACATGTTTATGATGGCAAGATATGTGAACAAAAGATCTGCCCCACTTTTCCTGTTGTTAGCATTGAGGCATTAGGATCCTACTGCAACTCACCTTGATGTCATGCTTGGTTAGGCTGGACCACACGGGTAGTGTGCATTCCATGGCTTTGGTTTGCATTGTGAGACTGGGCTGTTTTCATAGCTGCTCTGTTCAGCTCCAGAGTGCTCTGCCTCACATCCCATCACCATCAGACCCGAACAGTCCCTGCCAAACTCTCCTGGACATTAATGGCATTCTTTAATCCTCTTGGTGGTCCACTTTAAGATGGACAGACAGAGAGGCAGACACAGACAGATACATAGCTAAATACTTTTGCAAGGCTTTAAAGGAATATTTAAGCCAAAAATAAAAATTATATCATTATTTACTCACTCATGTCATTAAAAACATGTATCCTGTATTTTTTCCATGTAACACAATTATTATTATTTATTTTTTTTTGGGGGGGGGTATCTTTGAGGCTCATTCCATTCAATGACAGTTGATGGTGGCCACATCTGCCAAACTGCAAAAAGGACAAAAAAACAACATAAGAGCACCATAGAAGTAGTCTTGTGCACTATATTCTCTTCTGAAACCATACAATAGCTAAATTTAAGTCGTTTTTCACTGATAGTCTTCCAAGCAGCCAAAGATTGCTTCTTTCCCAGGGTATGCATTGATACCAGTGAGTGTGTATACATGTACACCATTATGCTAACTACTAAAAATCTGATTTTTCCAAAGCAATCCGACAACACAATAAAACCATGTTTACATGAGACATAAAGTCATTGGGTTATTCTCTGCTTTTGACATCAAAATGTAAACAGGCATGCGCACATTGGATCAGCTGGTAAAAATGTCTGTAAAGGTGTTTACATGCAATGCAAAATTGGGGTTATGGGCAAAAATCTACATGTGCCGATTCTTAAGTCATTTATGACCTTACCACGTTTAAACAGTTTACATGACCTTACATATTGTTGGCTTATTAAGAATAATCAGTGGAAAATCGTGCATGTAAACACATTAACTGATGCCATAATGGTTCTGGTTCTTATCGTATCTGTGTAGTTGCTGAATATAATGCACTATTGTTGAATTCTGAAAGTGAACTCTAATGATAGAATTTTCATTTTGGGGTATAAAAGAATATTGTCATGCCAAACTTTTTTACTGCCCTGTCACTCTTTTTGTCATGTATTGACAGAAATATGCAAATATTTTCTATATTCAGGCAGCTGGAAAACACAAAAGTGGATATCTTTCATGAATACGCCAGCAGAAATTCTTCAAGGTCGTGACAGCCTTAGCCTTCCATTGACCACTCTCCCTTGTTTGTTTTTGTTGCTTTCATCTTCTTGAACAGCAGACAAATGAGTCAATACTCAGTACTGCCCTTCGGCAGCCAAGAAAGTTTTTCGAGTTTGTAGCATTTGTAGATGCATCCATGGAACTCAGGCCTCACCCAAAGGAACATGGCTTTAATTAGACCCTTCAGTATTTTGCTGTGATTTGGTGTGAGTCAGGAGGGAACCCTCTCACAGTATCCTGCTTCCTATTTGCTCTACATCCGATTCTCTCTGTGTGTACACAGAATAAATAAAGTACATAGGAAATTTGCACGAAAGGCTTGTCATAGTGTGGTTATATTGTGCAACAGAAATATTGACAGCCTCTGAGGCCAAATGATGAGGAGTTCATGAAAATTCTGTTATCATTTACTCATGTTGTACTTACTCATGTTGTTGATTTTCTTTTTTCTGTGGAACACGAAAGGAGATGTTAGGCTGAATGTTTTTCTCGGGTACCATTCACTTTCATTTCATCTTTCTTCCATACAACGAAACTGAATGGTGTTGAGGCTGTCAGCCTCTCACATTCTGCCTAACATTTCCTTGGAAGATGTTTAAAACAATATAAAAAGTGAGTAAATGATGATAAAATTGAAAGTTTTGAGTGAACTATCCCCTGTAATACATTCACTCCTTAGTAATGGGATGCATTGACAACTGCGTAAAGACACGAAAGTATGCTATGAAAAGAAAAATTACCTAATCTACTTTCCGAACCGCTGTCCTGCCAAGGAAGGCATATACTAATTTGCATATAAAAGCGGTAATCGCTCGTAGATTGGTCATCCAAAAATCACACTGCATTTGCATTTTCCAAATCCAAACATCAACACCACATGACAGAGCAATTGGTCTCTGATGGCGGCAACCCCTTCCCTGCATACCGAGACCTCCGCATGACCGTGCACATGGCCCCGGCCTGCAAGCTCTGTCAGCTGAAAGCAGTCACCAGCTCCTGTCCAATACGATGATGATACCAGTGAAAAACAAAGAGGTGATCTGCCAGAGCTAAATATATATATCTGTGTAAAATCAAATTGTGTCATTGTGACCCTTCTTGCATTCCATTTCATTAACAACTGCATTTGAAATAAACACTGGTTTAATGTTAACCTGAAAATGAAAATTCTGTCATCAATTTTTAATTTTCATGTTTTTTTTTATTTGCATTAGTTGAACACAGAAGTAGATTTTAGACAGAATGTTAGCCTAACTGAAGCTAACTTTCTGCCTAGCATTTTTTTTTTGTGTGTTCCACGGAGGAAAGAACATCATATGACTTTGAAAGAACCGACATAATCACACAGAAAATAGACATGTTGCTTCCAAAAGTTCATGTACCCTGAAACCAACCCCATTCAGCCAAATTACTGTCAAGTACCATCACCCCTCAGACATTTTTTCATCAGTTTATGAGTGAACACATTCCCCTGTGGCGCTACTGTTAGTATGTTGCTTAAACAACCTCAGAGACATGGGTTCTGGTCCCATGGAAACCAATAATTTAAAAAAAATTAATGTTTACTCCACGGTTAGGTTAAGGGTTAGGGGTAGAGCAAATAAAATTTGCATTCCTGTTGACTGTATTACATAATTTACAGCAAAGACCACATCCACACTTTACGCAGCAAATCCTAATTCCCAACATCATCGTTTTCCAAAATCTCCATTTTTGGTGGAAGGAAACACCGTTCCATTGTAGATGAGAGGTGTAAACGTAGAAAAATCAATGCGTTTTCAAAGAAAACTGTGTAGGCATGGCCTAAATATACTACTTGCTTTTGGCGCCACACTGTGGACATTTCATCTGGAAACTGGAGCTCGCAGGTGCGCATATGTTCAACAACACTTCCAGCTTCGTCCACTGGGGGAAGTGTTTCGAATTTCACTAAGCACAGACTTATTTCCGGAGCAGTTCTTTTGACCTTCTGCTGCTGAATCCACAGTGTGATCAGTCTAGAACAGGGGTAGCCAACCCTGCACCTGGAGAGCTAACTTCCTGCGGAGTTTAGATCCAACCCCAAACAAACACACTGCATGAAGGTAGCTCACTAGGAGTAGGGTTGGCTACTGCTGTTCTAGAGCAACATGAGGATGAGTAAATGTTGACAGAACTGTAATCTTTGGTGAATTATCCCTTTAACTTTATGAGAGGTGAATTTTGTGTCTTCTTTCTTTTCCATCACCGATTCTGAGTGGATCTTCCATATTTTTTCCATATTCCTTTTTGAACGGTTGGCATGCCAAGCTGACTGGCCCCATTATTGAAAGGCCATTTGGAAGAGCATCTGAGTGGGTTTAGTGTGTGTGTGTGTGGAGGTGTGTAAATGGTTGTTATTGCCTGCGTTATTTTACTGGAAAAGGAAAGAGAGACAAACTGCTGAAATATCCTATTTCACGCCTTCCGAGTACAAGTTATTAATTAGTTATTTTCCTTTGGCCAATAAAAGCAATGAATGGTAACGGGGCACAAAAGATTAATCCCAGTGTTTGAACATTTTTTGGAAAGAGAATTAAAATGTAGGTGAACATGTCAGACCAAAGTTTTCCATTCCACCATCACACCTGATTTATCCAAGATATTACTGGAAAGCTTGCCATCACGGCTCGTGGCTCTATACACTGAGGCCCAGTCACAGTCTCTCCAGGCACCCTTAATCATGGAGCGTGCAAACAGTTGTGAAGTTTCTGTGGCTTCATCAGTGTATTTCCAGATATTAACATCACCACGAGCGGAAACATTTATGATTAAAAATAATAATAAACAGGTGAAAAAGCCACTGAAATTAGACCCAGCTGGAATGTCAGTGACAGTCGAGTCAAGCAGAGGAAGAGGGGGAAAACAGAGAGAGAGAGAGAGAGAGAGAGAGAGAGAACAGTAGAGCATGAAGATATAATTGTAGAAATAAGTTTTATAATAAACGTACATATCAACAAATGCATAGACTGTGACTTATTGGGTCGATTCCAAAACTTAGTGAGCTGCCTCGCTGTCTCCTGCCTACATAGGCAGCTGTCTTCTATGGCAGCATCCTAACTGAAACGGAGCTTCATAAGAGATCAATTAGAACACTCTTCATAGGCAGCAACTTCATCATTCACATATCATTCAAACAGCACTCTTCACATACAGCGTACTGATTTCAATACAGGTGATGGGAGAGGAATGAAACAATTCTCTGAGCATAAAGTCAGTTTTCTTTATATTAAACTATTTATTATCGATACTCGGTACTGAATATATTATACGTATATACGTATATTTATAATCAAAATGTATCTCCCTTCTTCCGCCATCTTGGATTTATTTTTCCACTGAGCTCATTGCAGTGCTTTCTTGGATCGCCTAGAAAAGGTACATACGATGCAACCTTAGAATATGGCAAAAACAAGATATCTTATGATGCAGCATAATTAAGACACTTAATGGACAATTGATGAATGGATTAATTATGGTGAATTAATAAAGATATATGGAAATGTATGTTCAAGTTTTTATTTTGTTTTTTGTTTTTTATAGACAGTTACTATCCGCTACACCTATAAACCTTTTTTTTATTATTAGGAATTAAAAAATTAATAAAGATGTTTGTCACACTTAAATGTTTCAGATCATCAAACAAGTTTAAATATTAGTCAAAGATAACACAAGTAAACACAAAATGCAGTTTTTAAACGAAGGTTGTTATTATTAAGGGAAAACAAAATCCAAACCTACATGGCCCTGTGTGAAAAAGTGTTTGCCCCACCTGTTAAAACATAACTTAACTGTGGTTTATCACACCTGAGTTCAATTTCTCTAGCCACACCCAGGCCTGATTACTGCCACACCTGCTCTCAATCAAGTAATCACTTAAATAGGACCTGCCTGACAAAGTGAAGTAGACCAAAAGATCTTCAAAAGCTAGACATCATGCCGAGATCCAAAGAAATTCAGGAACAAATGAGAAAGAAAGTAATTGAGATCTATCAGCCTGAAAAAGGTTATAAAGCCATTTCTAAAGCTTTGGGACTCCAGAGAACCACAGTGAGAGCCATTATCCACAAATGGCGAAAACATGGAACAGTGGTGAACCTTCCCAGGAGTGGCCGGCTGACCAAAATTACCCCAAGTGCGCAGCGACGACTCATCCAAGAGGTCACAAAAGACCCCACAACAACATCCAAAGAACTGCAGGCCTCACTTGCCTCAGTTAAGGTCAGTGTTCATGACTCCACCATAAGAAAGAGACTGGGCAAAAATGGCCTGCATGGCAGAGTTCCAAGACGAAAACCACTGCTGAGCAAAAAGAACATTAAGGCTCATCTCATTTTTGCCAGAAAACATCTTGATGATCACCAAGACTTTTGGAAAATACTCTGTGGACTGACGAGACAAAAGTTGAACTTTTTGGAAGGTGTGTGTCCCATTACATCTGGCGTAAAAGTAACACCGCATTTCAGAAAAAGAATATCATACCAACAGTAAAATATGGTGGTGGTAGTGTGATGGTCTGGGGCTGTTTTGCTGCTTCAGGACCTGGAAGACTTGCTGTGATAGATGGAACCATGAATTCTGCTGTCTACCAAAAAATCCTGAAGGAGAATGTCCGGCCATCTGTTCGTGACCTCAAGCTGAAGCGAACTTGGGTTCTGCAGCAGGACAATGATCCAAAACACACCAGCAAGTCCACCTCTGAATGGCTGAAGAAAAACAAAATGAAGACTTTGGAGTGGCCTAGTCAAAGTCCTGACCTGAATCCTATTGAGATGCTGTGGCATGACCTTAAAAAGGCAGTTCATGCTCGAAAACCCTCCAATGTGGCTGAATTACAACAATTCTGCAAAGATGAGTGGGCCAAAAGTCCTCCACAGCGCTGTAAAAGACTCATTGCAAGTTATCGCAAACGCTTGATTGCAGTTGTTGCTGCTAAGGGTGGCCCAACCAGTTATTAGGTTTAGGGGGCAATCACTTTTTCACACAGGGCCATGTAGGTTTGGATTTTGTTTTCCCTTAATAATAACAACCTTCATTTAAAAACTGTATTTTGTGTTTACTTGTGTTATCTTTGACTAATATTTAAACTTGTTTGATGATTTGAAACATTTAAGTGTGACAAACATGCAAAAAAATAAGAAATCAGGAAGAGGGTAAACACTTTCACACCACTGTATATATATATATATATATATATATATATATATAACATAAGAAAATATGTTTGCGTCCACAACCCTTCAGGGATTATTGGGAAGAACTTTTTGATACATCTATTCCATGGGGTGATGTTTTTAGGACACTTTACGAAACATCATTAGTTGTACAAATGTGGGCTTTCCAACTTAAATTATTTCATAAAATATTGCCTACAATAAAGATGTTATGTAAATGGAACATTGAATTATATTCCTTCTGTAGATTTTGTTCAGATGAGGAAAAATGCATTTATTTTGGTATTGTCCTTTTCTTGCTTCTTTTTGGTCCAATATAGTGAAATAGCTTGCTGCATTTTAAATTAAATTTCCATTACATCCGTATACAATAATTTTGGGTGATCAAAAAGAATAGTCAGCATAAACGTCACCATATGACTCCACTGGTTAAATGAGTATCTTCTAAAGTGAAATGATTGCTTTTGTGTGAAAAGGATCAATATTTAAGTATTTTTTAACTATAAATCATCGCTTCTGGGCAGCAGCTACCTCTACCGGAAGAGCAGCGCTGTTTACAACTGAGTAGGAGAAACACTGTACAGAAGCTTCGTTGGTTTTGGTTTAGATCTGTATTTGAATCTGTTTGTTTACTCACAATGGTGCATTTGTGTGCTCATTCTGGATATCTCAACTGAGAGAAAAACGTGAGATTACGTCTGTAAAATGCCAACGTGAATACGCCTCAGGAGAGACCACGTGAACTCCGCCCTCTCATGAATCTGCATACTGCTGCTGACCGGAAATGAAGATTTAGTTAAAAAGTACTTAAATATTGATCTTTTTCACACCGAAAGCAATCATTTCACTTTAGAAGACATCAATGATGTTTGATGAAGACAAAGAAAATTCAAGGTAAATATAATTTGCCAGCAGAATATTTTTATTTGGAATCATTTTCATTCAAGCTGTAATTTTGCCAAATTATTCAAAAAGTGTGAAAATATTATTTAATTGTGTGTATTCAGGATACATAAAATGTCATCAATGAAATTAGCCTTAACAAGACAAAAGAATTTGCCATTTTTTTATTATTTTTTTTTTAAAGAAACATTCTACCGCAGGATCTCAACTGAGAGAAAAACGTGAGATTACGTCTGTAAAATGCCAACGTGAATACGCCTCAGGAGAGACCACGTGAACTCCGCCCTCTCATGAATCTGCATACTGCTGCTGACCGGAAATGAAGATTTAGTTAAAAAGTACTTAAATATTGATCTTTTTCACACCGAAAGCAATCATTTCACTTTAGAAGACATCAATTTAACCAGTGGAGTCATATGGATGATGTTTATGCTGGCTGTCTGTGATTTGTGGAGCTTCAAATGTCTGATCACAATCCACTTGCATTTTAAGGACCTACTGAGCTAAGATATTTTTCTGTTTTTCTTCAAATGTGTTCTGCAGAAGACAGAAAGTCATACACATCTGGGATGGCATGAGGGTGATAAAATTATGAGAGAATTTTCATTTTGAGGTGAACTATCCCTTTATAATGCCACATCTGGAGGAAGCTCACTAGGTTTTGGAACAGACATTTGTCTGTACTGTACTGATGGGAAGTGTTCTGTCAAAGCCTTCAGAAAAGAATAAGACATTAATATTAACACACATTATCTAGAAACTGTGTAATGAACAGAATGGGGGGTAATGTGTCCATGCCACTGGATTGTATTAAACACAATACAGAATTTGACATGTGGTAGAAATTACACTGTATGTGAATTTTCATGACTTTTAGAAAAAATTACAAATCTCCTGTGATGCATGTACATACACTGTTGGAGAGTCACCATTCAGTTAAAAAAAAAAAAATTTAAAAAAAATTTTTTTTGTGAAATTGTTTTAACGAGACTTTACTTTTTAGAAATCCACAGAGCAAAAAGTACCCAAAGTTAAAGAAACCCATATATAAGCATCTACACATCAAACCTTCTCTTTATGATAGGGTTGCTGGAGAAACCATTGACAGTCTTAAGATTTCTTGCAGGAACTTATGGGTTCCATTTAGTAAGTTCCTCAGAACCATTTTTAAAAGGGTACCAAGATGTTCTCCAAGGCTTCCAGCAGTGTGGCGATCTGAGGAACCCCAAGTGGTGCCTCAGGTATCTTTTCATTTTTTCCCAGTGAGAATACAAATTTAGAATGCTGGATCTGTAGACCATCTCCATGAGGCTTTGATTCTCCTAAGAAAACTGAAAAAGTTTCTGAGAGTAGATCTCACCACTCAACACCAATTGCTATTCAGTGGTGTTGTTTATCTTCTGATCCTAGCTGAACAATTGGCACTGGTTTGTGCTCACAATGTGCCTTCTTATGAGAACAACTAATAGCTCTCATAAATAAATAACTAGTATTGCCTCTCAGCATCCCATCACTGTACAATGAAATGTTCATCTTGTAGTTCTACAATGGAAAAATATTTTTTCTCTTGATTTCTGTGTCTCTATTTCTTCTAACGAATGATTTCGGCATGATCCGTGCCTTGTTTTTTGGATCTCAAAAGCCTTTCTGGCATTAGGTATCTCGCCTTTTTTAATCATGAGGTACCTTTTTAATACAGTTTATTTGATTAATTTCCATGGTTATGGCTTTTGTTATTCCACATCAAAATCAGTTTATGAGGCTTTTGACAATGTAAAGCCCAGCTCTGTAAACCAGAGATCTTCCATGATGTCACTGCCTCCTGCCAGGTGCATGATGAGCGTGTACCAGTGGGAAGTGCTGTCACTGTACAAGGTTTAAAGCCTTGCGCTCTCACGCTCAACTGCAATGCAAGTGTTCTGATATGTTAAATTTGGTGAATAGGAGAAGGTCTTGCTATCAGCTCAGCATGCCCTGCTTTGAAAGGGACATCTTTAGAAATTATTCTGTTTAAAACACACGTTCACATTTTCACATCCTCAGTGAATGAAGCGTATCCAGTGGTCTTGCCGAAAGACCAGCTGTAGGTGGTCAGAGGCCAACTGGAGGAGCCGGAGAGAGCTGTTTATGGAAGAAGGTTACAGAAAGCACATTCTGAGAAACATATCCCAAACATTCCTAATGAGAATGTCTCAGTAAATGTCAATTTATGGCAAAAATCTGATATTCCCTATTGAAATAAGTTGTCAAAGGTTATTGAAACCACAGCGAGTTTAAGTGAGAGTAACTCTCAACAGAATTTATCAAGACACCTATACAAACACAGCACTTTCAACAGTGCTTGATTCCTGGCAATAATGTATTGTAGTTAATTGGAATTTATCATAATCAAACAAAGTAAAAGTTAGCGTTCAGCTAAACGCATGGCACTGAGTTGATCAGGAAGCTGAATGTGAGTCTGGTTTATTCCCAGAAATGTGATTGGTGCGACTCAGCTTGACTCAGATGGGATCTGCACACAGTCTATTGTGCTTATCGATGACTGGGTTCCTGAACAGCATAACCTCATTCAAGCTTGTGGGAGGGGTGGGGTGCCCTGGAGAGTCTGGCAGTATAATGGCATAGAATCAGCCAACTTTTGCAGTGGCACTGTTGTGTCTGGGTTGGTCTCATATACTTTACTCCATAGCCTGGAGAATGGCTCCACCATGAATTTTTTTTTTTTTTCTGGTCTGAACTATTAACCTTTTTTTTTTTTAATTCTCAGCTCAGTGTACTTTGAGTACCTAACAGTGACAGAGATTCCCCAACAAGGTGTTGGGTTTAAACAAAGGTAATGTTCTTTATCAAATGTGTGAGCGTGTTTGTACATTTACTCCTATGCTCAATACACAGCACTTTCCATCTAACCCAAAGGCTTTGGGTCATCGATTAGGAGTGCTTTTGGTGGTCATCTGTTTGGTATTTCCATTTTCTCACGTTTGTCCAATTGTGTCGGCAGTTCACATTGATCACTGGTGTGGTCTCTGTGTTTTTGTGTTTGGAGGAACATTTTGCAGGATTCCAAATAAGAACTTGGGGTTATTTTGTGGCAATGAGTCTGCAGGTTGGTATTTAAAATGGTTAAAAATGTTGAACAGAGGTTAAAAAGTGCAGATCTACTCCATGGAAACCAGATAATTGACAAATTATATCTCTCTCTGGTTTTACTTGAATAGTTCAGTCTGGATTGTAATTGATTAAATCTGCTTTTTGGGAGCAAGAAGGCAGTTACAGTTTATGTTCCATCTGCAAAATGTGGGTGACTGTAATTGTTGATGAAGATATTGTTTATATACTTGAAGTTTTTCAGGAGTGCTTACTAACATTTTAAACATGCATTGAGATGGACGGCTATAACACTAGATGAAGATTTTTTAGCAATAACAAAACTGCCTGTGTAAAAACAAAAACAACAGAATGATATAAGAAATATTTTCTTTTTACTCACTCAATAAGCTGTTTCTAATAGAGTTGTCAGGAATGGATTTTACTGCTTTGAATCAGCCTTATAAATCAAAAGCATGATTCATGGTGTCCAAAAGCACATTGAACTACACTTCACACACACAAAGCAGCAACAACAGCAGCTCAGTGGAAAAAAAAGCTGCCCTCATTTTCCACTAAGACAACAGGAAATTAATTAATGATTGTTGGATTGGAAAAAAAGAAAGACAACATGGAAGAAAGAGTCGGAGGGAGCAGCTTAGAAACAAAGAGATGGTTTTGCTCATGGAATGGTGTTTGATGTCACAGTGCAATAACAGCCATTTAGAAATAAGATAAGCCTTCATCAAGAAGATGGATATGAGCCATACAAATTTATATTATCTGGCATTCCACATATTTTCCACTCCTACCCTGCAATGTCCACTTCAAGAACCATGACATAAAAAAAAGTCTTGGTCTGATAAACTTCCCACCCAATTAATGTCATTAGGAAATCTAGTTCACGGTTTTACGTATCTGTAGTCTACTGCAGTTGCCAAGCTCAATTGCTTAGAAAATTAAATGTGCAAATGGAAAGATTGTGTAGTGTAATGTTCTGTAATGTGTTATCAGAATACAGTGTTTTCTAGTGTTAGGAGGTTGTTGGGGTATTCTGTCTGGTTGCTTGGCCACTGTTAGGTGAAAATGAAAATAGATAGACAGACAGACAGACAGACAGATAGATAGATAGATCAATCAGTGAAGGTTGTGAACTCTAAACATCAGCCGGTTACCATGATGCAGCACAGGCCTAAAACTCACTGTAGCTATAGAGAAGCCTCACTTCAGAAAGAAAGAAAGAGAGAGAGGGATAAGTGGTCGAGTTAGTGAATGTGGATTGAGAGAGTGAGAGTGGAAAGACTAATGGTTGTGGTGAAGAGGAGTAGGGAGTTGGAGGGAATTAGCTGATGTGGAAAATGTTCAAATGCCTTGATTGAAGGACTGAATACTGGTCCACGCCCGCGACCACATCCATTTACCTTTACTGGAGATGCAGATATGTCATCAAATTTGTGGAATGGTTCAGTCCCAACAACAAAAACTCAGACACATTGTAAATAAAACATTATGACCGATTAGTGGAACGTGACCAGCATAACATAGAAGAGAATGTATCAATGGAGTGAGCAGCTGAATTTTTGGCGCGACAGACGTCAACAATGACCCACCAAGCATGCACTGCCTAAAAAGAAAATGATTTCTTTTAACAAAATTATTTTGAAAGTCTCTACTGTACTAAATAAACACCTTGTCCTGAGTCAGCCACATTATGAATAGAAAATAAATCAGGCATAGTACTGTCATTGAACATTTCCGTATGCTAACACAACAGCTTACCTAACAGCCAATAATAGCCAGAATAAAAGGCTCTGTCAAGGCCCACAGGCTTGAGGCTGACAAAGCCTGTGGCTTAAACTGGACAAATTATCCGCACTCTGCCAACCCATGTAGGCCAGTAAACAGTTTTGCCTGGAATCCATGCAGATGAGGGTGCGTCAACACAATGGCCAGCCAGTAGCCTTTAACTGTTCCTTTTTGGGTTACCTCAATTGCTGTCTGGATAGTGTTAGTGGGATCTGTCTCCTTAGAATATTTCTCTTATCCACAACGTTTGGAACTGTGCTCTGTGAGAGCAGGAAGATGTAAGCGCTCTGCATTAACCTGACGCCTGCTAAGATCACAGATGTCAGTTCTGATGTTCAGTGGCATGCTTGACACCACACTCCACCTCTCCTGAGTCACGATATAAAGACTTGAATAAACTAACAGTTGAAAAGGCTGTGGAAATATCCTTGTCCAATCTGGAAATGTACAATATTCCTCTTCACGACTGTTAAGACCTTCAATTAGACTAGCTTAGACCAGTGTGAATTTTCATGCTGGTCCAAACTGGTTCCCCTTCTGTCATTCACTCAACGTTGTGTCGATGTAGTGACACTAGGGGTCGCTCTTGAGAGCCCCAAACACCTCTATTCTTTTGAGAAAAGGCCAATGAGAATTGGCAAGTGGAATTTGCATGCCACTCCCCCGGACATACGGGTATAAAAGGAGAAGGAATGCCCACTCTCATTCAGATTTTTTCTTCGGAGCCAAGCGGTTGTACTATCAGCGAGCTGAATACTACTGCTGTTCCATTCACCTCTTAAGAAGTGTATGCTCTTGGATATATGGCGCATTTCCAGCGGCTTTCTCTCCTTCTGCATGACGAGTGCAGATTTCGCCCCTGGGCGCTTCAACAGCGCTAAAAGAGTGTTTATTCCTGCTAAAGAGTATATTTTCTCTATTAGAGCACACACACTGACGTTGAATGTCTTGTCAAAGACGCGTCTTTATAAAGATGCCTTTCCGTCTTTGTGTGATTCCTGGATGTGGTCATTATCTCTCTGCCTCCGACGACCACGGGCGCTGCCTCTCCTGGGCAGTGATCACACAGAGGCAGCGTTTGTGGATTGTTCATGTTCTCATCGCGAGAAAAGTTGCGGTCACGGCTTTCCTCCTTCCGAAGTGGGAAAGCCACTCTAGCCGCCCCCCGTGCTGCGCCTTCTACCCACGGGTATGAGGCCAGCCCGGCTGGCGCTGGAGATGATTTGGGGAGTTCAATGGGCACGGTCTCGCCGGGTAATTCTCCGCAGACTTCCCGTTCCCCAGCACACTCGTTTTCTCCCGTCTGGTTCCGAAATGAGACCAGCCTGCCTCATGGCCAGCTTGACGTCTCTTTCAGGGCCTGCGAGCAGGATGAGTCTTCAATCACTGCATCGGGGAGCACACTGGCGATGTCGGACGCTGAGAATTCGACTGGGCTGCCACCTTCGGGTCTGCCTGCCCAGTCTGAGGCTGACACAGAGCTGACCGCCATGCTTGCCCGGATTGGCACGAGTATCGGGTTGGACTGGAACCCTCCACCCTCCCTTGAGCACTCGTGGCTTGATGATTGGTTACTGGGTTTGGGGCGCCGCTCACGGCCACGCCCCCCTGGTTCCTTTCTTCCCAGAGGTGCACGACGAACTGACGAGGTCATGGAGGGCACCTTTCGCTGCCCGAAACAGACTTCCGGGTTCGTCCGCTCTCACTACCCTCGATGGCGGGGCGGTCCACGGGTACATGGAGGTCCCTCAGGTGGATAAGGTGGTAGCGATGCATCTGTGCCCGCAAAACACCGCCACCTGGTGGGATCGTCCGGCGCTCCCCTCCAGAGCCTGTAGGACTACGTCGTCTCTGGTGACCAAAGCCTACAGTGCCGCTGGACAGGCTGCCTCTGCCCTGCATAACCATGGCCCTCCTGCAGGTACACCAGGCCAAGGCACTAAAAGAACTGCACGTGGGTAGTCCTGATCCTGATGTGCTGCAGGAGCTGCGCTCAGCGACTGACCTCGCCCTCCAGGCGACGAATGTCACGGTGCGAGCACTCGGGCAGGCGATGTCCACCTTGGTGGTCCAGGAGCACCACCTGTGGCTGAATCTGGTCGAGATAAGGGATGCCGACAAAGCACGCTTTCTCAATGCTCCCATCTCCCAGATTGGACTTTTTGGCGACACCGTTGAGAACTTCGCCCAGCAGTTCGGGTTGATGCATATGAGACAGCTTCAGCACTGCCTTCAGACTCGAGTCCCAAGATGGGCATGGCGCCGTGGCACACATCGCGTAGCTATCACGCCGTGCTGCTGCCACTTATTCAGCCCTTGGACAGACCTCATGTTTTTGCGGGCAGGAGTTCCTCTACAGCAGGTGTCCAGACACGTCGTGGTCACCACAGATGCCTCCAAGTTGGGCTGGGGCACCGTGTGCAATGGGCACGCAGCCGCTGGTTCCTGGACAGGGCCACGACTGGGTTGGCACATCAACTGCCTGGAGTTGCTGGCTGTACTGCTCGCCCTGTGGAGGCTAGGCCGTTGATCCAGGGCAAGCATGTGTTGGTCCAGTCGGACAACACAGTGACAGTAAATAAATCGCCAAGGCAGCGTATGATCTCCTCGCATGTCGCAACTCACCCACCATCTCTTCCTTTGGAGTCAGCGGCGGCTGAGGTCACTGCGGGCCACTCACATCCCAGGCAGCCTCAACGCTACAGCGGACGTGCTGTCGCAGCAGGCGACGCTCAGTGGAGAGTGGAGACTACACCCCCAGGTGGTCCAGCTGATTTGGAGTTGATTCGGCAAAGCACAGGTAGACCTGTTCGCTTCCCGGGAATCCTCCCACTGCCCGCTCTGGTATTCCCTGACGGGAGCCCCCCTCGGGACAGATGCACTGGCACACAGCTGGCCCCAGGGGCTGTGCAAATATGCGTTCCCCCCAGTGAGCCTACATGCACAGACCCTGTGCAAGGTCAGGGAGGACGAGGAACGAGTCACCCTCGTGGCCCCATATTGGCCCACCCACACTTGGTTCTCGGACCTCGCACTCCTCGCGACAGCACCTCCCTGGGAGATTCCCCTGAGGAAGGACCTTCTTTCTCAGGTACGGGGCACCATCTGGCACCTGCGACCAGACCTCTGGAACCTCCATGTCTGGCCCTTGGATGGGACGCGGAAGACCTAAGTGGCCTACCACCAGCAGTGGTAGACACAATCACTCAGGCCAGAGCTCCCTCTACAAGGCAGCTTTATGCCCTGAAGTGGCGCTTGTTCGCGAATTGGTGTTCTTCCCGAGCTGAAGACCCCCAGAGATGCACAGTCGGGTCAGTGCTTTCATTCCTGCAGGAGAGGCTGGAGGGGTGGCTGTCCCCCTCCCCCTTGAAGGTATATGTAGCCGCTATAGCGGCCCACCACGATGCAGTGGACGGTAAGTCCCTAGGGAAGCATGACTTGATCATCAGGTTCCTCAGAGGCGCCCGGAGGCTGAATCTTCTTCCCCTCATGGGATCTCTCCGCAGTCCTCCTGGGCCTTCATGGAGCCCCATTTGAGTCAATAGAGTCAGTCGAGTTGAAAGCCCTCTCCTTGAAGACGGCCCTCCTGATTGCGCTCGCCTCCATCAAGAGGGTTGGGGACCTGCAAGCGTTTTCTGTCAGCGACACTTGCCTGTAGTTCGGTCCGGCAGATTCTCACATGATCCTGAGACCCCGGCCGGGCTATGTGCCCAAGGTTCCCACGACCCCCTTCAGGTATCAGGTGGTGAGCCTGCAAGTGCTGCCCCAGGAGGAAACAGACCCAACCCTGTTTTTGTTGTGTCCGGTGTGTGCTTTGCGCAACTACTTGGATTGCACACAGAGATTTAGATGCTCAGAGCAGCTCTTTGTCTGCATCGGTGGACAGCGGAAAGGGAACGCTGTCTCCAAACAGAGGCTTGCCCACTGGATCGTGGATGCCATTGCTCTGGCATACCAGGCCCAGGCCGTGTCCGCCCCTTTGGGAATACGAGCACACTCTACTAGGAGTGTGGCATCCTCGTGGGCACTGGCCCATGACACCTCTCTAGCAGACATCTGCAGAGCAGCAGGCTGGGCTACACCCAATACCTTTGTGAGATTTTACAATCTCCGGGTTGTGCCGGTTTTGTCCCGTGTTTTGTCAGGTACAAACAGGTAGAGTTTGGTAATACGGAACAACTGGCCAAGTGTATCGCTTGCGTATAGCGCCTTTCCCCTTCCTTGAGGTGAAAGCGTGCGCTTTTACCCCCAGTCGAGTTCACAAAGTCGTGGACCCTGGATGTCCTTCCTCCCTAGCCCCGTGGCTCACGAATTTGGAGGAGGAGTTCACAGCCAGACCCACTACAGGTACTAATATGTCCTGTTCTGGGATAGGTGCTCCACAGGTGCCAATTACTCAGGTAACACCCTGTGATGTATTTTCCACGGTACGGTCTCCCTGTCGGCAGACCCACGTCTCCTTTGGGCAGGGCCCTCTCTGCCCCTGGCCGCCGTGTTTGTAGAGCTCCTCCCCTTCGAGGCAGGACCTACCACCATGCCCCTTCCATGTGCGGCTGGTGAGCCCACGTGTTGTATTGCCACATGTTGACCTCCCCTTTGGGCAGGATGTGGTCTCTGCGGGGTCTTTTCCCCCTGAAAGAATAGAAATGGAAAAGAACACCTTCCCCGATGCATATAATAGCGTTAGATGGCCCCACCGGATCTAATACTCTGTGGAGAGAAAACATAGAGAGAAAAGGCCGCGGCTGGCGTGGCCTGCTCCCATGCTAGTTACGTCGCTTCCCCCCCTCAGGGATGTGGGGAACTACATGATGTCTTTTTGGGGCGAGGTTACGTGCAGACTGATGCACATGCTATTACGCACGCAGCAGTTTGCCTACACCTGCATCAGCAGTTCACATAACGTGGTTCACCTGTTGTGCCGTTTTTCTATAGGGACCCCTAGTGTCACTACATCGACACAACGTTGAGTGCGTGACAGAAGGGGAATGTCTTGGTTACTGTCGTAACCTCCATTCCCTGATGGAGGGAATGAGATGTTGTGTCCCACTTGCCACAACGCTGTACTAGCCGCTGAAATGGCCGGACCTTGTCTTGGCTCCTCAGCACAAAACCTGAATGAGAGTGGGCATTCCTTCTCCTTTTATACCCATATGTCCGGGGGAGTGGCATGCAAATTCCACTCGCCAATTCTCATTGGCATTTTCTCAAAAGAATAGAGGTGTTCGGGGCTCTCAAGAGCGACCCCTAGTGTCACTACATCGACACATCGTCTCATTCCCTCCATCAGGGAATGGAGGTTATGACAGTAACCAAGACATTTATGCTGGTGGTGCTGTCCTTTCTGATGAAGCTAGTTGACCAAGGGGGGCTTTTTAGTTAAGCTATTTATGAAGCCTGGTAGGGACACTAGCATACCAGCATCCCATGTTGGGGACCAGCAGCCAAAACACAACATATTCTGTTGACCAGCAATGCTGGTCTTGCAGGGTGAATTCATAGCTGCATTTTCTAACAATGCATCCAGATTTATCACTTATCAAATTCACCTTACTGTTCTGCACGAGCAGAGACAGAATAGATCTCATAGCAGCCTATGGATAAATTAGTTTAATATTTTGAGATGTTTTGTTGGGTGAACTAGGAGGAGGGCTAGCACCACCAGACAAACAATGTAGTAGATGAAACTGGTTTACAAGTAAGGGAGGGGAACAAACTAAGCTTTGGGCTTGGAAATTAGTGACCCCTGAGGAGTGAGGGACCAGGGAAGAGGCCCTTAGCCAGGGTCTAAAATCTCCAGATCTGTCACTCTCCTCAGGGGATGTTGTCGCGCCTGAGGAAAGGCAACTGAGTCAACACAATGTGAGGCTTGTGGTGGTCTGTTTCACCTAGTCCCTTCTGACCAGGCGGAGAAGCTAGCTGTGCACATTCAGAAAACAGAGAAAACAGCAGACGTTGAATAATCGCAGGCTACGGGGGGGGGGGGGGGTAGGGGTTGGAGGAGGTTGGGGGCAGGCTCAGGAATGGTGGTGGTCTGTGGAGCTAGAGTTGGGGAAACGAGGTGTCATTTAGGGCATTGTTGTATTCTTTGACTGCTAATGCTTGCCTCTAATCAGTCATGCATTTTTACAATGTTTTTGTAGTTATCTGTTATATTTGTGATGCTTAGATGTTCTTTCAGAATGGAATATCTTAATCATCTAGCACGCTTGCCTCAAAGCCATGACTATGGTTTGAGTGAGAAGAAAAACTACCCTTTGGACCAAAGTTTGATTGTGTTGGCTGGATAGTCCATGTTAATAGTGGAACGAGAGAATATGAAAGCTGTCTATTAAAGAATGGTAAAGATATCATGTGTCTCGCCTTTGAAATGAGTTTTTGCTGTTAGTCTGATCTGAATTTCTGTCATTCTTATTTGAGTGCTCTTTATTTAGATTTCGGAATTTGTATGAACTGGGTCCTGTATGCTTTACAACCAAAATATGATCTGTACTCGTACATGCCAAGTAACTTTTGTTATTCATTTATTTTTATTTTTATATGAAGGTCTAAAAGCAATGGAAAATTTGTGGTTTGCTTCATTAGTAATTTAAACTATGTCCTTCACTAGAGAAATATAAGGCATCATGGTCAAAAAATTAATAAATAAATAGGTGAATAAATAACGGCAATAAAATTAAAGTGTATACAGTAAACTCACTGAGCACTTTATTAGGAACACTTGTACACTACATATTCATGCCATTGTCTAATCAGCCAATCGTGTAGCAGCAGTGAAATGCATAAAATCATGCAGATATGATATGGGTCAGGAGATACAGTTCTCAAGTGAAAATGTCCATTGCGGGTTCATGAGTGTATGAGAAAAACTTGTTCACAGTCCTCTGCTGGAGAGAATTACATCATTCTCTGGAGGAGAAGTAAACGTAGTAAACTGTTGTGCTTTTTGAAAGGTTTTGTGTTAGGCTGTTGCACCAGGTGGTACTTCAGTCAGATGATCATGATTACATCCAAAAACCACAGCAAATTACTGAAGACATTTTAAATCTAGAGGTCAATTCACATTTCTTATGCTGAAGGCTGTGCAGTTTATACTGTACTTTCTACAGTGCCTGATTTCTCTACTGTTTTTGGTTATATTTGAAAGGGTAAAAATTACATTAAACTAGTTGACAAAGTTCTATATTTTGGCTTTATGAGTATTTTAAATAGGTTTTGTGTGTGTGTGTGGGTGTGTGTGTGCGTGTGTGTGTGTGTGTGTGTGTGGGCAGGTTTAAGTGGTTTACGAGGACTTTTTTTTTTAGGTTACAAACTGGTAATTACAAGGGTATTATGCTATAAATGTGGTTTATGAGGACATTTCTAGTGTCCGCATAATTCAAATCACTAAAAAAACATACTAAACGATGTTTTATTGAAAATGTAAAAATGCAGAAAGTTTTTTGTGAGGGTTAGGTTTAGGGGTAGGGTTAAGGTTAGGGGATAGAATCTATAGTTTGTACAGTATAAAATTCATTATGTCTATGGAGGGTCCTCATAATGATAGCTGCACCAACATGTGTGTGTGTGTGCGTGCGTGCGTGCGTGCGTGCGTGTGTGCGTGCGTGTGTGTGTGTGGTTTTTTTTGTAAAGGTGTAACAAAGTATTTTGTTTATGAATTTTACATGTGTATTTTAACCAGTGTTCATTTCAGATGGAAAATCCATATTATATGGTCATATTATTATTATTACCTTAGAGACAGAAATGTTTTAATTGGCTGGGTAAGGAATCCCATCACAGCAATAGTAGGTTAAATAAACTAAACTGAAACTAAAGCCAAAGATAGTTTTATACTGTATATGCACAAATGAGTCATTCCTGATACTTTGTTATAATATGCATTGAGTATCATAAAAGTAGTCCATGCAACTTGTGTGTCAAGTCTTCTGAAGGCACTCAGTGGGTTTTGGTGAGAAACAACTAGAAGTGGGCGATATGACCAAAATCTTATATAATGACATGAGTAATTTTATAACACGATAATGATATATACTGTATCAGGATTTAGTAAAGATTTTCTTAAAAAAATAAATATATAAAATAATATATATATATATATATATATATATATATATATATATATATATATATATATATATATATATATATTATAATTTTCTCTTTATTTGGAACTTGAGATACATCCTCATATCAAACATCATTAGAACAGAATTGTAGTAAGAGTTGAAGGGTTGACACAGTGTTGTAGCTGTTTTGCTCGTCAGTGGTGGTTAGAATGTCGAGCTGTCTAGCTGTTTGAGATGTTTGACTTCCTCCATAGCACTTCAAGGTAAAAATCTCCTTAGTAAAATTTAAATGGGTCACATAAGTTTTGTGGTTTGTGCTGCGATATCAAGAAGCTGGATTGAGTAGCGTGTGTGATCCTGCTCCAGAGATGGCACGTGCGATCCTCACATAAAACACAGATGCGCATGTCAGATAAGAAGCATATTTAGTGCTTATGAAGTGCCAAACGTGAGGTAAATGTCATTGAATTTGCTTTGGTGGCCATCCAAGTGAAATTTCAGGCCGTTGATGCAAATTCAATGACATACTTCTTACGTTTTCTGAAAAATCCTGTCCATGATTCTTCATTTCTCTCAGTCTCACGTAAAGCCCTGCCCACTGATAGATATGTACACGCTGCACACATGGATATTTACATAATGCTAAATACACAATATAGCAAAATCTCTATCGATTGACACTTTATATAGTCGCCACGATATATATTGTCATGTTGCCCAGCCATTGAAACAACCTGAAATTGTCTTTTTTTTTTTTTTTTTTAATCATGATTTCTGTTGCGCAGACTTGAGAAGAAGGCTTGGACTTTGATGCAGGAGTCGCATGGGCTACTTTTACCATACTTTTGGGTCCTTTTTTAAGTTTTAAAGTGAGTCACTATAAACTGCTATTGTATAGAAAAGATGGCCAGCGATATGCATTAAAACATCTCGTTTTAAGGTTTGCATTAGAAAGAAAGTTATACTGGTTAAAAACAACATGAGGATGAGTAAATTATGATTGATTTTACATTTTTTTAGTGAACTATTCCTTTAAGTGGGACCTCACACCAGCCACCCCCATTGGGGCTATTTGCCTGTCAGAACCCCAGGAAATGTAGTCCAACAGTAGAAGCAATCCTCTGGCAGGCCCCTAGTTCCCGTGCATAGCTCTGCTAATGGCCTGCACAGCTGAACAGAGGAGGAAGTGGATTGAATAACACAGACGGCCAGGCCAGATCTGCTGCCTCTCTCAGCTTCACCGCAGTTATTCCTCTCTCGTGGTAAAATCATTCTTCGTGCATTTCTTTTGGCCTTTCAGTGCGCCCAAGGGGCATGACACTTCTGTTTTAGACAGTGTTTCGAAGAGTGAACCTTGAATTTTGGTGGTTGTCTTGTTTCATTCTTTTCCCTCTTTGGCAACAAGCACCATACAGGTGGAAGGAAGGAAAGTCAAATTTAATTACCACGATTGTAGGAGCGTGTGAAACACACAGCAAGCTATGTAAGAAAGTCTGATGATGTCTGTTCCTCTTACAGCACTACAACATCACTTCTAAAAGCATTCATTGTCATGCCCCACACATCGTTTGCTGGTTGGCGTGCTGGTTGCCCTAACATTATTGTTGGGCTGCACAACTGGCCATAACTTTAGAAAATCTGACTATAAATGGTAGTTATTGCCAATAAAAATGAGATGTCACTCTATTTTGACAACAAATCAGTTTTCTTGCTACTAAAACTAACATTCTGGAGTGGAAAGGGTTTCTGTAGCAGTGCACTGTGCATCATATCATGAATAAAAATTATGTGACTGTGGCAGCAATTTTGCAATATGAAATTACCTGGTTATTTAAAGGTATTGCAGCAGTTCCAAGGTGAAATTTTCAATGTGTATCACTAAAACTGAGTTAAATTTGACATGTGAAGTTTTTAAGGTTAATGCACTATCAAGGTTTAAATAAACAAAACTTACCTTCCTACCCTACCTCTTGAACCTAAACCTAAACGATAGTGTAATAACAGCAAATGTGACATGAAAAACTAAATTGTTGATGCATCCACATCATTTTATGGTGCATCTATAAAACTTTCGACTGCCGTGCTCTGGTGGGCTTGTACCACGCAACTTGATTGTGCCTAAATAAGCTTTTAAATGTAGTTGATAATGTAATGCAAACGTTAAATTGTATCGCCTTTCAAGTCGTGCGCTGTAGTAAGTGTTTTGATGTCACAAGACAGCACTGTGTAAGGAACAAGAGTGAAAAGTGTTTATGAACTGATAATCAGTTTTACTAGTGATTTATGTGAAAGGGAATAAAAGTAATTGTTGTTGTAGCATCTCTAGTGTTTATTTAGCCAGGAAACTACCGCGATACATAGAACAAGCCACATAAAAGTCATTTTGAAAATGTAGATGAGGCCAGGTTGTGGTTGGCTGGTCTTTCAACCTGACCAGCTACAGTAAAATTGCCCCAAACCCCTCTAAAATCAACTGAGCAGGCTGGATTGTGCATCATGTTGATGCTCAATTCCTGAAGTTTAAACTTTTCTTAACTTTGTCAGTGGACAAAATAAAATAAAATAAAAAAAAAAGGGTAGTGGTAGCTCAGCAGTTAAGGCTCTGGGTTACTGATCAGAAGGTTGTTGGTTCAAGCACCAACACCGCCAAGATTCCACTGTTGGGCCCTTGGGCAAGGCCCTTGACCCTGACTGCTCCAGGGGTGCCAATCATGGCTGACCCTGCAATATGACCCTAGCTTAGCTGGGATATGTGAAAAAAAGAATTTCACTGTATACGTGCAAACATATAATGTGTGATATATAAATGTAATTAATTAAAAAATGTATTAATTAAATTAATTAAAAAATTATTAATCACATTGCAATTTGCTTAAAATGAATGACTTCCAATCGCTTTGTCGTTACAAATCGTTGTTAACGTGAATGCCAGTTTTAATGCAATGCAGAGAAATATGCATGCCCTAGAAAATTTCTGTTGTTTTTTGTTTTGTTTGTTTTTTTCACTTGTGACCTGTATACATCTGCAAAACTTTGTTGAAAAGAACAAGGACAAGCACTGGGATGGTTCTGGATTTGCACGTCATTACTAAATCTGTCTGACAACTCTGTGAAGTTCATGGTGTTTCTGTGCAAGTAAATTAACTTGCTGAACTCCTCTGAGGTATTTTTGGGCAGTGCATCTCAGTCAAGTCAAACCAGTTATATTGAGGATAAAATACTGTTCTAAACCACAAATGACTCTTTTATTAAAACAAATTCTATTAATACTTATGACAATATGTGTTTTTTTCTGTAAAATTTACTCTGATCTTGGTTTTTAACTTTTAATAGAGGCAGAAATCAATCCAGCATGCGCTCTGGATTTTCAGTTGTTGCAAGAAATGGTCAGCTGAAGAGGTGTCAGTGCTGATTCATCATAAGGTATTAGAGGTGGTAATGAGAGGCTGTGTCATAACTCTGGCTCTTCAGTTATTTTTAAAGCTTTTCACCAAGGTCTGACCCCCTACCAGCAAAGCACGGTGAGAACACTGCTGCCGTCTGCCAGAGAACCAGACAAGTTCTTAACCTGTTCTGTCCCTGTTGTTCTTGGCCCACCGTGATGAAATGCCCATAGAAGAGCTAAGGGAGAGAGGGAGAAAAAAACAAGGCTGAGAAAGGAGTCATTAAATATTACTATGCAATCATTCATACTAAACAAATATGTTCTGCATTTGTTTTTGATTATTCTCATTAGAAATTATATGACAGCCCTTTTTACATTTTATTTTAGGGATGTTATAAGAATCCAGAAAGTGTGCGTTGAGGTGAACAGGATGGGCTCGAGTGCCACTTCTCTGCTTCCCTGATAGCTAGAGAACTGAGGCAACTCATCAGGGCTCAGCACAAATTTCTGTAACTTGCATCACATCTGCTTCAAGTCAAAGATTTAATAAGAGGTTCATGTGATTTTCTGTAATCTTGAGTTTAATATTATTAATTAAGATAATGCCGTTGATAAACAGGAACACTAACAGGTGCTTGTCTGTTTTGTTTGGTAAACAAGTCATCCAGTCTTTTCACGTCAGTCTGTTTTGGGAGAAACAATGTCTTGTGATTCCTTGAAATAAATTATCTATTGACAGTAAACTCCTTTATGGAGTTGGGGATAGGGTAAAAAAACCACAGGCCTTTTTTTTTTTTTTAAGCTGCACTCAGTACTTTTTTTTTCTCATTAAAAAAGTTTTATTCCTAAAGACGTAAATGGTCATTTTGAATCATATGTATAAAATCATGAGCACTTACATGAAATGAATACTCCAGTCGTATCAATAGCCTAATAAAAGCTGTTTTATTCTACATGGAGAGGGTCCCCTCATGGGGGGTGCCATCTTACATGGCAGATCACATGACTAGTCGAGTACTACATGCTTAATCTAGTTAACAGTCCTATGTTTGGGGTGGGGTGGAATAATAGGGTTCAAAACAATGTTACTATGAATGCAAAATTTAATACAGTGAAAAAGACACTCTATTAGCATAACATAAATATATATAAATAAATACAAATTTCCAACATTCTTTTGAATGTTCATGTACTAAAATAAAATATTTGATGCCATGAGTGTACCTTCATTTACTATTACTATTATTTTGAATGGCCATGGAAAATGAAGAAATGTGATAACAATTTTACCTGGTTGCAAAATGTAGCCCGTTAATTTACCTGATGAACTTTCACCTTTTGCTGACACTTTATGCTTGGCAGAGCTAATGTGTGCTTCTGAATCACTTGCACCTTTATTAGCAACTGACACATAAGTGCCAGCTTTACATGTCATACATTCTACTTCCCACGGTTCTCGACCTGGACGAATGGGAATTTTTTGTGCAAATCTTCTGTAAATTTGCACTTTCGTTTGGGCATTGTTTCCACTCAGCTGTCATTTGCTGCTACTGTCAAGCAACTGTTTGATGCCGAACACAACAGCCCTGTCAGAGTTTTCTGCTTTAATGTTTTATTTTGGCCACTAGAGGCCCTCATTGTATTTAATTTCAGTTTCCCGCCATTTTATCATGTGTTATTGTTTTCACCTGTGCCTCGTTCTGGACTGTGTATTTAAGTTGTTGACTTCCTTTGTTTCTTTGCTTGGTTATTGATGTTCCTAGCCAGTTACTGCTGTAAGTTTGCTCTAGTTCCAAGTACTAAACTTTGTAAGCCTTTTGGTTTGTTCTTCCCCCTCAAGTGATTTCTTTTAAGAGCGCGTCTGACTATTGGGTTCAACTCCCTTCTGTGGCTCAGTGGTAGAAATTAAGACTCTTGTGCCAGAGACCCAAGTTTGATTCCTGGCTCTGACAGAATAACCAAGCCACGTTATGAACCCAGAGATGCCTAACGCTCAAGAACTCCTGGCCACAATTGCTTAGCAGGAGTCTGCAATCCAACACCATGAGTCAGCACTAGTCCAGCAGGAGACTGTGATGGCTAAACACTCACAAGTGCTGTCGGATCTCATGATTTCTGTTTGTCAGATCCTGGACCGGCTGCCCTCTACCTCAGCTACTGCTTCTACTGCTGCCTTGGTACCCCTTCCGGATTCTTGAGTACTCTCTCCCCTGATTGAAACTTGCCTACCTCCACCACAACATTTCTCAGGTGATCCCAGTGCATGTGATGGGTTCTTGACTCAATGCTCTCTCACATTTGAATTACAACCATCTTCCTTCCCCTCAGATCGGGCCAAGATCGCATATGTTATCACCCTCCTTTCTGGCAAGGCCCTTTCTTGGGCAACAGCGGTCTGGAAGGCACAGGCACCCTTCTGTTCAAGTTATTCTGTGTTTGACCACCCCCTCAGTGGCCAGCAAGCCTCTAAGAGACTTCTTACCCTCCGACAAGGTAATCGCAGCGTGGCTGAATATGCCATACAGTTTCGGACAGTTGCAGCAGGGAGCGGCTGAAACGATGAGGCCCTTATGGTGTGCTTCCTGAATGGTCTGTCTGAGGCAATCAAGGATGATATGGCTACCAGAGAACCTGCTCGTGATCTCGAGACCCTCATGGATCAAGCAATCCGGCTGGATAATCGCCTGAGGTAGAAAAGCCTGAACCGGCCATCTGTTTCCACATTGTCTGCCAGTCCAGCACTTGCTCCAATGCTACCAGTTCCCCACGAGTCCTCGGAACCCATGCAATTGGGAAGGACAAGGCTTTCCCCATCAGAACGAGACCGTCGCATGAGAGAGCACTGTTGTCTATATTGTGGAGTGTATGGTCATTTTCGCTCTGCCTGCCCCGAGCTTTTGGGAAATGCCCAGTCCCGTACAGGCAAGGAAAAACACCAACTCCAGGCATTGATTCTGGTGCTGCCGGGAATTTCATGGATATTTCCTTTGCCAAAAGTCTCCAGATTCCTATTAATTCCCTTCCTGCTCCTCGAACTGCGACAGCCTTGGATGGAAGACCGTTAGCTCCAGGGAAAATAACCCACCTCACCGCTCTCCTTGGTCTCATCACTTACCAGCACCAGGAGAGAATGTGCTTTCACCTTATAAAGACTCCAGAGTTTCCTATTATCCTCGGTCACCCCTGGCTCATCCAGCATAACCCACACTTTGACTGGTCCACTGGCGCTGTTCTCAGTTGGGTTCCCACCTGTCAGACTACATGCTTGGCCCAGAATTCCCCTGATCTTGTTCTCGAGTCCCAAAAAACACTAGATCTGTCTCAAGTCCCTGCTCAGTACCACCACCTCAAGGCTGTGTTCAGCAAAAGGAAGGCCACCTCCTTACCTCCTCATCGCCCCTATGATTGCGCCATTGAGCTGCTCACAGGAACCTGCCCCCCCAGAGGTCGTATATTCTCTTTGTCTCCCCCCGAACGAACTGCTATGGACAAATACATTAACGAATACCTTGCGGCAGGTATCATCCAACCATCCACTTCCCCTGCTGGAGCTGGATTCTTTTTCATTGGGAAGAAGGATGGCAGACTCCGGCCATGTATTGATTACAGGGGCCTTAATAAGATCACTGTTCGAAACCGCTATCCCTTGCCATTAATGACCACTGCTTTCGAAATTCTGCAAGAAGCCTCCATCTTCACTAAGCTTGACTTGCGCAATGCTTACCATCTCGTGCGCATCAGGCAAGGAGATGAATGGAAGACCGCCTTCAACATGCCCACTGGGCACTATGAATATTTGGTTATGCCCTTTGGTCTCACCAATGCTCCTGCAGTATTTCAAGCTCTCATTAATGATGTTCTCAGAGACATGCTCAACCAATTTGTGTTTGTCTACTTGGACGATATCCTCATCTTCTCGAGTTCCCTCCAAGAACATGTAAAACATGTCAGTAAGGTTCTCAGACGTCTTCTTGATAACCATCTTTATGTTAAACCTGAGAAATGCGAGTTCCATGTGACCAAAGTTCAGTTCCTGGGGTTCATTATCAAGCCTGGCCAGATACAAATGGACCCTCAAAAGGTTCAAGCAGTTGTGGATTGGCCCTCCCCCTCATCGGTAAAGGAAGTACAGCGTTTCCTTGGTTTCGCCAATTTTTATCGCAAGTTCATCCGGAACTTCAGTACTGTGGCGGCTCCTTTATCTGCCCTCACCAAGGGGAACACAACCAGCTTTAATTGGGGACATGAAGCAGAGTTGGCCTTCAGCAAACTCAAAAGCCATTTTACCTCTGCACCTATTCTCATTCTCCCTAACCCAGATAAACCCTTCATCGTGGAGGTCGATGCTTCGGACGTAGGGGTTGGAGCTGTGCTGTCCCAAAGAGGGGAGGACAACAAGTTGCATCCATGTACATTCCTTTCCCACCGCCTTACACCGACTGAGACGAACTATCATGTAGGGGATCGAGAGTTACTGGCAGTTAAGCTAACGCTTGAAGAGTGGAGGCATTGGCTTGAGGGGGCCAAACACCCATTCCAAGTATTCACGGACCACAAAAATCTGGAATACATTCAGCAGGCAAAGCGACTCAACCCCCGCCAGGCACGTTGGTCCTTATTCTTCAACCGTTTCCAGTTCATCTTATCCTACCGCCCTGGCTCTAAAAACCTAAAACCTGATGCTTTGTCCCGAGTGTATGTAAACACTCCTCTGGAAGATTCTATTGCATCAATTATTCCCAGTTCCAAGATAATAGCTCCTATCAGGTGAGATCTGGAAAATACTGTAAAACAAGCCCAAGCCCGAGAACCTGACCCAGGAGGGGGGCCAACCCACTGCCTGTTTGTCCCTAAAGCTGTCCGCTCCCAGATCCTCCAGTGGGGACACTCCTCTCGTCTCACTTGTCATCCTGGTACCTCTCGCACTCTTGAGTTCCTCCAAAGATGATTTTGGTGGCCAACTATCAAGGAGGATGTGACAACATTTGTAAACGCATGTCCCACGTGCAACCAAAATAAGGTCCCTCACCGCTCTCCACAGGGGCTATTGCATCCTCTCTCCATACCTCATAGACCTTGGTCTCATCTTTCTATGGATTTTATCACTGGACTTCCGCTATCACGAGGCAACACCACTATCATGGTCATAGTTGACAGATTCTCCAAGGCCGCCCGATTTATTCCTCTGCCCAAACTACCCACCGCTAAAGAAACTGCTGAATTGGTTATAAACCACATCTTCCGAGTCTTTGGCATCCCACAAGATATCGTCTCTGATCAAGGACCCCAATTTTCCTCCCGATTCTGGCCGGCATTTTGTCAATCTCTGGGGACTACAGTGAGTCTATCTTCTGGGTTCCACCCGGAGTCCATTGGGCAAACGGAGAGGCTTAACCAGGATCTTGAGACTACACTGAGGTGTATGGCAGCTAACAACCCGTCCTCTTGGTTTTCCTCCGTCATGTGGGCAGAATACGCTCACAATACCCTTCGCTCCTCAGCTACAGGCATGTCCCCTTTCGAGTTCCATTTGGGATACACCCCTCTATTTCCTGAGCAAGAAGTGGAGGTTGCAGTTCCCTCTGCTCAACAGTTCGTTAAACGTTGCCGCCAGACATGGAAAAAAGCCCGACTCAAGCTCTTGAAGGTCTCTCAGCAGTATCAGCACCAGGCCAATCGTAGACGCAAACCTGCCCCCACTCTGCGCCCCGGCCAAAGAGTCTGGCTCTCCACCAAGAATATTCCCTTGCGGGTGGAATCCCGTAAACTTTCCCAGAGGTTCATTGGTCCCTTCAGGATTGCCAGGAAAGTAAACCCAGTTACTTACCGTTTATATTTGCCTAGGTCTTTGAAGATAAATCCCACTTTTCATGTCTCACTGTTAAAACCTGTTTTGTCTTCTCCTTTTCTTGTGACAGGTAAACCTCCCCCTCCTCGTATCATTGGTGGCCAGCCAGCCTACACAGTCCACAGAATACTGGATGCCCGTCGAGTACGTGGGTCCCGGCAGTATCTTGTGGACTGGGAAGGATATGGCCCTGAGGAGCGCTCCTGGGTTCCTGCCAAGGACATCTTGGACCCCAAACTAATTCAAGAATTTCATGCTCGCAAGTCCAGTCGTCCAGGAGGGAACGTCAGGAGCCGTTCCTAGAGGGAGGGGTCCTGTCAGAGTTTTCTGCTTTAATGTTTTATTTTGGCCACTAGAGGCCCTCATTGTATTTAATTTCAGTTTCCCGCCATTTTATCATGTGTTATTGTTTTCACCTGTGCCTCGTTCTGGACTGTGTATTTAAGTTGTTCACTTCCTTTGTTTCTTTGCTTGGTTATTGATGTTCCTAGCCAGTTACTGCCGTAAGTTTGCTCTAGTTCCAAGTACTAAACTTTGTAAGCCTTTTGGTTTGTTCTTTCCCCGTGTTTATTTTTTGCTGTTTTTTGATGTCTTTTTCCTGAGTTTTGGAGATTATTTTTCTTCCTTTCAGATCCTTTTCTGGACTAAAGATTTTTCTGTTTTTTGTGATTGTCAGAAAGAAATTGCTTTTGTACTATTTTGCTATTTTTGTTAATAAACTCTTCTGAGTTCTTTTAAGAGCATATCTGACTATTGGGTTCAACTTCCTTCTGTGGCTCAGTGGTAGAAATTAAGACTCTTGCGCCAGAGACCCAAGCTCAATTCCTGGCTCTGACGAGCACTTTGCGAGTTCGCGGAGAGATTGACAGGCAGGAATTTGGCCAATAGTTGCTGCAAGCCTCTTATAATTGACCAATTGGTGTGCGAGAAGGCGGGACTTACAAAGAGGGGTTAAAGCAATGCAAATATGAATGCACACACAGTGAAGTATTAGACCAGATGCACATCCAAATGCAACTAAAGCCGAATCCTGGACATTTTCGCAAATTTAGAAATCCTGGCCGGAAACTTTTTTAAGGTCCGAAAAACACGGCAGCTTAAAAATTCACGTTTGAAGTATAACTGTGTATAATTTATGTTGCAGAACAAAACTTCCAAGTATCTTTAATGTTTACCACAAACCATATTTTACACATATATGTAATATAACAATGTAATATATGGATAAACTATTTAAAGTTTGGCCTTTCCTCACATCATGTCAGAGCACTATCATCATAAAGAAATGCAAACAAAAGACCGCTGGGTGTTTGGCCCTGTGTGGAGTGGAGTTGAGTGCTACACAGATGTGAGCTGCGAGCGAATGCTCTGTCGCATGCAAAGTGACACTGGGCTGCATGTGCGCATGTTCCGTTGGATCATATTTTCTCCAGTGTGTGACACACTTTTTCCATGTCGATCTCTGCTCTGATGCATACTTTAAGAGATCAACTGATTATTCCGCATTGTCCAGCTTAATATGTTTAATTATTGGGAGTATGTCATGGCTGGTTCATATTGTGAAGGATTACCTCCAAGTACAATCATAGCAATGATGTTCTTCCTAGACAGCAGGCATCATCTCCACACCCAAGACCTAAAGCAGGTTCCCCTGAAAAATGTTAAAGGTTTAAATATGTAAGACCCATACACATACACACAAATAGCCCCAACAACTGAACAGACCAGTGGCGGAATGGTGTTTAGTGACAACAAAAATAAACACAACACACTGTGCACTGCAACTGATTTAATGATTCTAGGAAGCAGTGTGTGTTTCATTAGTGCAGTTTGCTCTTTCTGCATCTTAGGTTTTCCCCATTTAAGGGAAGAGGAGGAGGGCTAAGGTGAACCATTGATCTTCTAAGTGAATCACTAAGGGAAAAGGCAATATTCATGAACCTGATGACCTGGAGAATCTGATTCATGTCATCTTTCCATTACGGCATTTGAAACATTGCCCAATCATGATACTAGGCCTTTTTTGCTTCTTGTTGATGTTGCTTTTGATCAGTGTTTTTTTCCTTGAAACCCCCCATCCCACTTACATCTAAGAAAGTCTGCCCATTTTCTGTCTGTATTAAGTCTGTTATTTATTAATTGCTGAGGTAATTTACTCGATCGCCTCTCTCTCCGTGCTTTGTGGCAGAACAGATGCAAATAGGAAAGCCTGACGGCAACAGTAACTAAGGGAAGCGGAATGTCTTCTCTATCTCTCTCTCTCTCTCTGACTGTGTGTGCGAGAGAGAGCACTATCATCGAAGGCCGTGAGAAGAACAAAAATAATGCAAAAGTATAACAACTGATAAAAATAATAATATGATTATAATATAATGATTTTTTGGAATATGCAGTTCCTGCCATGTGGCAGGATTTTTCATAAATGCGATAGATGGTTGAACATTTAAAGGGATAGTTCACCCAAAAATGAAAATTCTCTCATCATATACTCACTTTCATGTCATCCCAGATATGTATGACTTTATTTCTTCTGCTGGACACAAACAAAGATTTTTAGAAGAATATCTCAGCTCTGTAGGTCCTTTCAATGTAAGTGAACGGTGATCAGACATTTGGAGCTCCGAAAATCACATACAGGCAGCATAAAAGTAATCCATACAACACCCAAAATGAAGTGATGCAATCACTTTGGGTGAGAAACAGATCAATATTTCAATCCTTTTTTACTATAAACCTTCACTTTCACTTTCAGAATGTGAAAGTGAAAATGGTGTCAAGGTCTTTGGACAGTTTTTTTTTTTTTTTTTTATGTTTATCTTATATCATGTTGAGTTAGATGAGGACGCTGACATGCTGTCTTACTGGTATCGCGCATTTTATGGATCTTTGACCGCCTCAAAGCAAAAGAGGTTCTGCGGACCCCAGGTTGGGAACCACTGCTTTAGACAACAAATGGAAATTTGCTTTTTGATGGCTTTGCTTCTTTCATGAAACAATGCCAGAGAAGTAATACGTAATGCATCACTAAGTTGCAAGAAGTAGAATATGGTATGCACACAACAGAGCATAAGATTCCACATCAACTCTGCACTGTGGATGAAAACAGATCATGCTACTCAAAGATACCTCTCTATTGCTTATCTCATAAAGGAGCTTTAGCAGTGTCTC
The DNA here is from genome assembly GCF_019703515.2 of Myxocyprinus asiaticus. Taxonomy (NCBI): domain Eukaryota; kingdom Metazoa; phylum Chordata; class Actinopteri; order Cypriniformes; family Catostomidae; genus Myxocyprinus; species Myxocyprinus asiaticus. The sequence goes on from NC_059375.1 coordinate 34,987,368, forward strand.
TCCTTTTGGCATTTACTGCTGAAAAACTGTAATAGTAAACAGACTATGCAGGTAGAAATAGACTAAGAACAATTAGCCTAAACATTTCAGCTGTTTCTATTAATACCCGTTGCGTGGTCTCCCCTCTCTCTGACATTCTCATTAAACAGTGGAAAATCAGTCTGCGTCTGCCAGGACTTCAAGCCCTGCTTCCCCTGGAGGATAATAAGGATTGTAAAGGGCTCTCTCAATCTATTTTAGAGGCTCTGGAGTGGCCTTAGAACATGGTTTAAAGACCACATTCCAAGTCATTTTAGTCTGGCTCAGGTGAAGGGACAGTCTTGATGGGTCACATTGATGAAGAGGTTGAGGGAAAGCCTTCACAATCAATATCCTGGACTGACTATGAGATTGTTTTTGGTGATTCTTCTCTTAGCTCTGTACAAAAACACAATATGAGTGCGTGGAAGAAGTAAGCTTCTGTAAGATGAAATGATGCGTGGCAGTTGTTTTTCAAATCAGTTTGTCTGTAGACATCCTGCTCAAACTGATTTTTCCCTAGGGGCAAAACAAACTTTTTTAAGTTTGTCGAAATGTGCTAGAACTATTTATTTCTGCTGTTTTAGTGGTAATGGAAACTTTTCATCAAGTATGACCTACACTATTTACCAAAGCACCCATAACTTCTACTGCACCGAGTCACATGAAACAACAACATGACATTGATATCCGTGAAGCGCTTTTACAGGCGCAGAGCCAAAAACAGTGCCCCTGGTAAGAAACCTCTTGAAGTTTTTTTTCATCAAAACCTGTTTGGGTGTAAAGAGTAATGTCTCTAGTTTAAATTGATATGCCGCTTTAAAAAATGTAGTAATTTTTCACACATCAGCGCGCTGATAAACATGATGTCCACATATGTGGACTTTTGGACATTGTTCCCTCAGAAGTTGAAAAAAACATCTCTGGGTCACTTTGCTTTATTTTAATATAGATTTTGTTATATTATATTTTGTTATATCTGTACAATACAGCTCTATTCATTAACATTTGTAAATGCATTCCTATGTTCACTGTGCATTTATACATTACGAATCAATGAGTTAATTCAAAAGCTGAATTTTTTTGCTTTCAGAGGCTTTATATGGGGTTAGGATGAAAATAAGGTGCATTTCAAACTGTTCTGAGACCAGTGCAGACAGACAGCACACTGTAGGTTAAGTCATTCACTAAATAGGGAGCAAGAGAGCATGCAGCTAAGTGCATTCACTCCTAAAATCTGACCATATGTTCAGTTTCAGGCTGCAGATGATGTTTTGACCACTCAGCATGTTTGGCAGACATGGGACAATGGCAATCAGTACATAGATTCTGAATTTATAATGTATCATTATATTTTAACATGGTTGGCAGTGATTGGATGATGCTGGCCATTACTTTGAACCAGAATGAATTATTCTAATTTCTGATGTAATATCTTTAACATCTCAAAAATGTAAATAACCAACACTCCTGGAAACATAATAAAACAATTTTATAAAAAATAAATAAATCACTTTCTATAGCTTGGTATTATTAAAAATTTCACAACTTAGTCCCACTGTCCACATACTTTTGTGAATATTGTTTATTTATTTTTTTGCTTGTTTACAAATAAAAAATTTCAATGGAAAATGCACACATCAGTCAAATAAACTGTGCAAATAAATGGCGTTTTTACCAGGCAAAATTCATAGTCTTTTTATTCTCTGTGAATGGCCAGTATATTGACAGCACAGTGGAATGGAATTTAAAGGATATGCAAGTCATCACAGGGGGCCTGGGCTTGACCTCATTTCACAGGTTATGTAATTCTTTTGGACAGTGATCTCTAAACATTCTGTGGACCTTTATGCAAAGAAGACATTTCAATGCCCTTGTTGCACTGGAGATACAGAGGGTGCTTAATGACACAGAAGGGCCCAATGTGCTTGTGAGCTTTGCCAGGTCTTTAATGACAGACACTGTGAGCAGATGCGCTTTCCAACCAATCTCTCAACCTTTGAAATACGTGAGATCATTACTGTATTCTTCCCAACTTTATCATTGGCAGCCAAATGCACCTAAATGCGAATGTGTAGCCAGCTAAGCACGGCAGAAGAGTGTGCCCTCGAGCCAGGGCATCTAAAGTTCAAAGCACTGCTGTCTGGAAATAGAGCCTCAATCACCTTGATTGGGGAGAAAATAGCCTCTTGTCTGCAACATCTGCAGCTGTGCGGATGGGAGATGGGTATTGTTGAAAAGAGACGTTTTAATGTGAAGAAATACAGATGGTTGGTAAAATATTTAGAAAATAATAATAAAATATTATAAATCCACAGAATCAGATCCAGTGTGGTGTGATCAGATTTACATATTACATATTACAGTACTTGTGGAATGAGATGTTTAGCCCCTTATATAACAAACAATCAGGTCGCTCCCTTACTTTAAGCACATTCCTAAATTTGCTAGATCTCTGTGAATATCCACTCAGCTTTTCTTTCCATTTTCATTTTTAAAAAAGGATTTGTTGAAAAGATACATTTTAGTAGGTTTGCAATATGGTAACTGCATAATTTACTTTTTCTTAAACATTTCCTTGGTTACTAGTGTCAAAAGCCGAACTCCAGTCCATTTAGTCTTCTTCCAAAATGTAAGCTGTTCACGCTGCTCTGACAGTCAAAGAGGTTAATTCCAGGTAGCATTAGAGATGTTGAAATCTTTTGAAATGCACTGTTTTGTTGATGCTCCCGTTCCTATTATTTACTTTTTCTTCTAAATTCTTTGAAGTTTACCAGAAACTGTGGTTCACGTATGACAGAAAACTGCTGTTGTCCTTTCCGGAATGGGGTCAAAAAGCCTTGGCCAATGGGTCCTTGAGTTTCCACTGCATAACAACGTTTCAATTCATCTAATCGGGGGTATTTAGGCTAAGTAAACTTTTGCTCTTTGGGATTTCTTCAGAAGACATGGCCCAGTCATGACGGTCTTTTATTCAAACCATTTGTGTGCGGTTGGGAGTCAGGGGCGGGCAGCAGGCGGCAGAGCGAGTGGAAGGATGGAGGAAAGATTGGATAGCCCTGGGAGAAAGTCTGAGACGCGCAGAGTGAGAGGTCTTGGCTGCCAGTGCCAAACCACACGCAGCTTGCGTGATTGTGGCTCCGCTGCCTGCACATGCTCCCCCTTCTTCTCCCCTCGCTTGCTCCCAAACTCCCAGAAGCACCTGCACGCACTGCCACCTGACCTCTTTGACCTTTGAACTTCGGAGAACCGGGGACAACTGTCCGAACAAGGTTAGGGGAAAATGAGAGTGAAGAAAGTGCTCTGCATTTAGCAAGACGAGAACAAAATCTTTAGGCAGTCTAAGTTTAGCTCTTACCTCACCCACTCTTCTGCACATTTCAGATGAATTCCAGATTGAAATAATAAAAGCACAAACTGAGTCTGTTACATGTGATCCTATGTGTCTCAACATTCAGTTTTAACTATGGCTTTGAAGATGGGAATTTTGGGGAATTTTACTGCTAAAATCTCATTCTAATCTCATTAAAATTATGTGACTGTGATAACATTTATGCAAAATGATATTACGTGGTTCCTAACATGTATCGCGGCAGTTCAGAGGTGAAATGTTCACTGTGTGGCTCTAAATGCATTCTCCCAACACTATAACGTGTTTAAGTTTAATGCTCTGTTGAGTTTTAAATCAACAAATCCTACCCCCCTACCCTAAACATTAAACCTAAACCGAACTGATAGTTTCATATGAAGCAAATTTGACATCATTTTGTGGTGCTTCTATGACACTTTCAGCTCAAGTGACGACTAGCATGCTCTTTAGGACTTGTAATTCGGTCCTTTGCATCGCAGCATTTGAGCTACCAATCGGATCACATTCGAGTAAAAGTGTTTTGATGTCACAGGATAGCACTGTGTAAGGAATATGACCAAAAGTTTGTTAATGAACTGATAACCTGACATTTTACTCATGATTTGTGTGGAAGGGAATAAAAGTAATTGTTGTCGTTGCGCCTTTAGTGCTCAGTTCATACGTACAACGAGGCACATAAAAATTATTTTGCAAAAATGTAGGGATAGTAACGTGATTCTATGATATCAGGTTTTATAGTCTATGCTTTTTTTTCCCCCATTGCAAATGTACTTCAGTTGACAGGCTTTGGTAAATACATAGTGAGGGTATTTACAATGCATAAGAAGGGCACTACAAGCTGATAAAGGCTGAAGTGCTCATGTAATGGTCTCAATGAACTCAGAAGCTTATGGTCTCACTGTCTTCTTAGTAGACACACATACACACACACACACACACACACACACTTAAAATATGTATAAAAGAAAGTTTGAGAAGGAGCCAAAAGCCAAATCTCGCCAGCAGCTTTTTAATGGTACAGGCTTATAATGAAACACTCCTTTTGCCCCCTTCCTAAAGCAGTGATGCTATCCACTAGACACACACACACACATTAAAAATACACGATATTCATAACATGTGGGGCTATCACAATTTGAAAATGGGGAAGAGGCATTTCAGGGGATTTAGAGAACACATGCCTTATGAAACCTCCGGTCTGTAAAAGAAAAAAAAAATGTGCAAAACTTACCATAGTTGCTTGCATAGCCATACATTTGGTCAAAATCATACTTTTGGCTCTGATCGCCCAATTAATGCAGATGTATTGAGGCTGTTGCTTTATGTTGCTTCATGTTTATGAAATTATAGCTGTAAAAGTGTTACATTAAAGCTAATCTTAATAAAGAAAACTTTTAAGAAATATCCTGGGTTCAATACAAGTTAAGCTCAGTTGACAGAATTTGTGGCATAATGCAAAAATCGAGGTTACAGTGAGACACTTACAATGGAATTTAATGGGGCCAAATTTTGGAGGGTTTAAAGGCAAAAATGTGAAGCTTATAAATTAATTAAAGCACTAAATTAAATATTATGTTAAAACTCATGCATAATTTGAGCTGTAAAGTTGTTTAAATCATCATTTTACAGTCATTACATCGTCATGGCAACAAAGTTGTAAAATTGGCTATAACTTTACACAGAAAAGGTTAGTAAGTGATTTTATCACACTAAATCATGTTAACACACATGTTGTTTATGTCATGTGTCTCTACTTTTGAAATGGTGAATATTTTAATGTTTACAGATTGGCCCCATTCACTTCCATTGTAAGTGCCTCACTGATACCCACATTTTTGCTTTTTTTTAATGAAAAGAAGGGGCAAGTTCAAATGTATTTTTGTGGTAATCAATATTATGCCACAAATGCTGTCAATTGAGCTTAACTTGTATTGGACCAGGGATATTGCTTTAAATTTGAAATACAATTTTTTAAAATTCATACATTTTTCTGACACATAAAAAAAGGTTGCTAAAAATGTGTCATACCAATGAAAATGGCCCTTCACCATACTTACGGTAAACTACTGGGCCAACAAAAAAATCCTTAATGTTGAGTCCCGACCCTGGCAGGCTTCCATGAAAAAGAGCACACTGCCTCAACACACACAAACCATTACTTAACTATGGCTGTGTCTACTAAATGACTTAAAGTCTGACAGTGACTATTTAGCAGCCCACTATGCTGTGCCCTTCCTAAGACCCATGGTATGCAAAACAATAGCATGACCTAATAGACTGAATAAAATATTGTGCACCACATATCGTGACTTGTATATTTGCATTTTTTCAAAATTCCTTTGGTTGATTGTTGGATGACACAAACACCTTCTGTTTCCACACCTTTTGACTAATGAATTCCCTTGACATTTCCTTTGATGCTTTTAAGATCATATTTACATATCCATTTCTTATCAACTTTATTAACTTCACTACAGTAAAAACCTAGTTGAAACATTAAGAATATATGAGAATTTCTCATGTATTGGAGCAGATTGCTGCCATCTGGTGAAAAAAGATAAATAACATGACTTGAAAATCATGTTATAATAATAATAGCCAATAGATGGCTGCAGTGTTGTATAGTGAAATAGGTAAACTATCATACATTGGGGTCAGACTCAGGCTTTGTTCTTCCTCTCTCTCTCTCTCTCTCTCTCGTGTGTGTGTGTGTGTGTGTGTGTGTGTGCTGTGTTCTGTATTCTGCATTTTTACCCATTTCTGTGTGTGTGTGTGTGTGTGTGTGTGTGTGTGCATGTTTTGCCCTCAGCATGTTGAGTGTCTCACCCCTTCAGTTATGTGTGTGTTTGTTCTATATTGTGTTTAATTATAGATTGTATTTGACAAATAAAAAACAATTGCTCTGTTTTTCAGTCTTTCCCATACATTTCCTATAGTCGGTCAATTTTGACTGCGAACAGCAAAGGTGTCGCTTTTTAAAAAAAAATGTATGACCACTTAGACTTATCGAATCAAGTCCTTTGTGTGTGTGTGTTCAAATGGCAAGTAGAGGAAAAGTCACCAAGTCTTGTACCACTCAGATCAAGGAAACCATTTTTATTACATTAGAAAAATAGATTTCGGTCAAAAATGACTGAACAGTATAGGAGGTGAAGATATTTTTTTCTTATCACATGAAGCGCCCATAATAATTATGACAATTCAGCATGCAACAAGGATTCTGTCAAGTCTATATTTAGCAGATTCCTTCATGCATACATTAATGCTTAAAAAAACAAAAAACAAACAGATGTTTTAGTCTCTTATTTCTCAAGCAGAGCTTATACTTCCCATAGTGTCTCTACTCTCAGCCACCCAGCCGACGCACACTCGAATGATTTCTACTGATTGGGCCTCAAAATATTCCCATGTGTGGCCAGCATGAGGCTGTCCGCTCTTGTTACCCCTATATCACCCAGCAGCTTTGAACGAGCCAAGCCCACCAGAGCAACAAGTTCACAGCCTACTTGATCATTTCCTCTGGTGAGTATATGCACAGAAAGGGGTCATTCAGGCCAATCTCACCTGATATGATAACCTCGCTTCAGTAACAGTTGGTTAAGCAAGCAATAAATTACCATCGGAAAATATAGCACCTCTAGCAATTCTTCAAGAATTTGTGGGACTGGGAGACCACAGCCATTAACAGACAGCAAAGTGTCCAGAAAAAGACTGTGTGACGTAAAGAACGTAAAAGAAAATGATTAATGGGCAAAGGAATAGAAGGGAAAAATGTCCTTTTCCTCTGTTTTTCCTCTTTCCGTATGAATGGAGTGCTGTTCAGTTGACTCCAACGGCAGAAGTCATTATTTTGACAAAAACCCACCGACAGCAGGTTAAGTCATTACAGAGACATCCTTGGCCACTTTCAACAGTGAGATATTTAAGGCATTTTTTTATATATGTATGTATATAGTAACCAACCAGCACAAGTCTGGAGAGAAAGAAACAGTATGAATAAGCTGGTAAGCGAGAAAGGGCTGTGATTTTTACTGACTCTCTGATGAAGATAAATATTTTACACAATTTAAAATTTGTGTTTGTCACAAAGTTTGAAGCAACATTATGGTCAGGAACTGCATGATGAATGTCAGATAATAAAAATTAAAAATTAAAAAATAAACACGCCAGACAGGTGGATAGTTTAGTGACGCCTTTTTGACAAATTAATTTCCAGTTTAAAAATAATTTTGATTTAAATCGATAGGATAGACCCATTTATAAAACCTTTCTGACCGATTCATTTGAAAAGAACTGCCTCAAAAGAGCAAGCTCAAATCAGACATCATTATGACTGTTTCACTCTACTCGAGAGCAATCCCTAGCCAATAAAATATTTAAGAGCAGAGCATAACTACAAAAATGTATATTCTCTATAACAATGTCCATGGTTTTTCCATGACATTTAAGATTTGATTAATTTCCATGATATTTCCAGGCCTGAAAAACACTTTTATAAAATTCCCTGATATTTCCTGGTTTTCCATGGCCGTGGGAACTCTTGGGCATAAATCTGCAAAACATCAATGTGTTGTCAGTGCCACAGTTCATCATCTTTTTTGACAGCGCTGCCCTCTTGTGGTAATTTTGTGTCATCACATGCTATATGTTGATCCATGTATGATGAGGTCAGATCACACAAGGTCAAAAACGGCCAAAATCTGAATGTACAATTAAGGACAAATCTAAAAATTTCTCATTAGAAAGTTCTCATTCACTTTCATCCATTGCATTTCCTGTGACTTGGCAATATACTATCAGGCATTATACATCATACAAAATTTCCTAAATCCATTCCCCTACCCCACCCGCTTCATCCTCTCTCCATTTGCTACTGGCAATTGAAACTCTCTTATAATGCCACAGAATCTACAAAGAAACTAGTGAACAAATGGCAGATCTCACTCTTTCCTGGATACCCAGCGGTATAAAAAGCAGTGGTTAAACTTAGTAATGAGTGTATGTTTGTGTAGCAGTGGAAAAACGTGACTCACACTGTAAGGATGGTGGGGGTGCAGATGGGGGCAGGTCTGGCTAAATGGGGTTCTTTTAAGGGGAACTTGGTTAAGTCTCTTGGTCCGGGGCTGAACAGGGTTGAGATGAGACATCGATGAAAGCCATATTGGTAGGAGATAGTTCTGTCTTTAGCAGTCAAAGTTTAAGACCAAAAGATTTCGTCAGAGCAATGACTTTGAGATCAGTCCTGTAACTAAACAGTGATATTAGTAGTTAGCCATTAGTAGGAGCAATAGTTGGGCTCCTACAGAGCATAGAATGATATGTACATGAATGGGATATGGTTAAACTTTAATGTCTGAATGGTGTGTCAAGACATCACCAAGCTGAAACAAATGTATTAACATTTTCAGATTATGATTTATCGCAAGAATTTGTTCACAATACAAATTTTATGTGATTCATCTATACTAGTAAATGTTCTTAAGGTGATTGTACTCTATGAACTTGTACATTCCAGAAAAAAAAAAAAAAGTCTGTTCATTTACCACTAAAGGTGGATCTGAGAATTTAGTATAATAGATTAGAATCCTAATTTAACACTTAAAGAGATAGTTCACCCCAAAATGAAAATTCTCTCATAATTTACTCATATGAGAGTCCATATAATGCAAGTGAATGGTGACCAAAATTTTGAAGCTCCAAAAAGCACATTAAGGTTGCATAAAGGTAATCTATGACTCAAGATGTTTAATCCATGTCTTCTGAAGTGATTTGATCGGTTTTGGGAGAGAACAGACCAAAATAGAACTACTTTTTCACTATGAATCTATTTTAAATTAAATTTAACTCTGTAACCAATAGCAAGTCTCCCCCTTTGCATTCATTTTGCAGAAAGACACAACACTTAATTTTAACATTTACTCTAAACAATTTAAGAATTGTTGAGCAAACTTGCAAAATTAAGGCAACATGATGATTTGTGTGTTCTCTCAACAACTTCTTGATAATTTCCCTCAGTAACATTGCTTTTAGTTAATGTGAATATTTTTGTTGAGTAAATGCACAAATTATATTTTAGGAAACTACTAATTTCGTGTTCGGCCAACTATAAATTCACAATTCAAGAACTTTAATATTGTCACCATTTCAATTATTTTTTACATGAAGTTAACGGCAATCTTTACCTCTGAAGAAAACAAAATAATTCATTAGAGCATTATAGGGTTTTCAGTGCTCCTGCATCATTAAAAATAAATTTAATGTATTATAGATAAAAACACAAAACATTTTTTTTTAAAAATGTAAAAAAATAAAAAAATAAATAAATAAAAAAGACAACTAAAATGTTATAATATATATTCTTAGAAGCCTAAGAAAGACAAAGTTCTTGAGTTAGAGGATTAGAGGAGGAGGATGCTGGCGATGGGAGTGATGCATCTGAATTACCATCCGATGTTCAGCACAACCCACCTCATCAAGGCAATATGTGCATGAAAAGCATCTTTACAGGCTACGATTCGTTGAGCAGAAAGGACGACGTGAAAGTTCCTTATTCGAGTCCATATGGATTCCATGCAATGTTAAAGCCTTTTTGGACATTTAAGTGGTCAGAAAGTGTCCACGATGAACGCATCTCAACAGATTCGTTTCTCATCCAACTGGAAAGTTGAGTCGGTAATAATATCGGTCATATTCTCAGTTATTTTTTTGGTTGGCACCGTGGGAAACTGTCTTGTGCTCGCCGTTCTCGTTCGAAACGGGCAGATGAACACAAAGACAACCAACCTGTTCATCCTGAATCTCGGGCTGGCGGACCTCTGCTTCATCGTCTTCTGCGTGCCTCTCCAAGCTACCATCTACACCATGGACGAGTGGGTCTTTGAACCCTTTGTGTGCAGAGCTGTGCACTTTATCATCTACCTGACCATGTACGCGAGTATTTTTACGCTGGCTGCTGTGTCTCTGGACAGGTGCGTCCTCATCCTGTTGCGCACAATCAGCGTGCGCTTTTACCTCCAAATTCAATTTCAGACCTCTTAATGAATAAACGCACAACTGATTGAGTAATTACTAGTTATAATATTGAGTAACTGTACCGAAAAGCATTGATAAGAAAGAAATTTGAATTGCTCCCATACCGGTTTCTTTAGCATAACAAATGCACTTACATTTTCTGCTCATGTTTATTTTTCACTTTTTGGGATGATTTTGAAAACAATACTTTGCAGGGCAGAATCCATAATAGGGCAGTTTTTTAATAATTATTTCATTACGTAACAACAGTCATAACATTTTAAACTGTTGATGTCTTATGAAGGATACCATTATTAAATGCATTGTAAAAAGTGAAAATGTGCTAACTTGAGCCTAGAGGAGATATTTATAGCTAATCTGAGCCTTAAAAGCTTACTTTCATTATAACCTAATGCAGTCAGGTTGATTCAATATATTAAATAATATGTTTGAATTGAATAAAACTAGTTAATCTAGATATTACACTTTTTTATTTAGATAAAACAAATATTTAGTCTATCTGGAGAAAAAAAAAATACAGTGTGACATTAATATCTGTTTTTATCATTAATGTGATGGACCTAGGAGAGTAGAATGTTTTTTACTACATTAGTGATATTTTAATTATTATTATGGAATTTGAGCAATATACACTGAGTAATATCTACATTTACTGATTTTATTCATATCTAAAATATAATTTAACACATAAAATGCACTTTCTCCTATATTTGTTCAGGCATGTCAAATGTCTCTGTTATATGCAAAAGGAAAAGGCAATACAACAAACATTATACATTCTGCTGTCACTTTAACATTTCAGTATTTGGGCACCTGCAGCCTGTAATCAAAGTCTATTACACGTATAGGGTCCAAAATAGAATGCCAATACCCTGGTGTCAGCTCAATACTGGTGAATTAGGGGCTAGAATTTGATTGCATTTATATATATATATATATATATATATATATATATATATATATATATATATATATATATATATATATATATATCTGTATATTAATTGTTTTACACTCTTCTCAAAAGATATCTCGCCATTCGGTACCCCCTGCGCTCAAGAGAGATGAGAACTCCACGTAATGCTCTGACCTCCATTAGTTTGGTATGGGCTTTATCCCTGTTCTTCTCCAGTCCATACCTAAGCTACTACAAGCAGATGGATCTGGATGGGGCCACCCTTTGCATTCCAGCCTGGAACATCAAATATCGCAGAGCCATGGACGTCTGCACCTTCATATTCGGCTACCTCATCCCAGTCCTCATTCTTGGCATCACATACGCCCGCACCATCCGTTACCTGTGGACCTCTGTGGAGCCCATGCAGGACATGTCTGAATCCCGCAAGGCCAAGCGCAAGGTGACCAAGATGATAATTATCGTGGCTGTGCTCTTCTGTTTATGTTGGCTGCCACATCACCTGGTCATCCTGTGCATGTGGTTTGGCCACTTTCCGCTCAACCACACTACCTACATCCTTCGCATTCTCTCTCACATGGTGGCCTACACCAACTCCTGCCTGAACCCCATTGTTTACGCCCTGGTGTCTAAGCACTTCCGCAAGGGCTTCAAGAAGGTGTTTGGCTGTGCCTTCCATAACCGAGTTGTAAACCGGGTCCACACTGTGAAGCCGGCGCAGATGGTGAGCCTGGTGGAAGCTGCCTCAAGCGAAGGCTCCAATCATTGTGAGGGGTTAACCCGGGGTCAGCTCTGGAGCAAAAGTGGGAAGAAAATGATGACTTCATGACATTTAATGTTACATAAAACACACACTTTTACCCACTGTCAAATCAGTGTTCACCAAAGTATTAAACTGTTCCGTTCTGGTTGCTTTTAAAAGCATTTAAAGATGTGGTTATGTAAGAAAAGCTGTCATACTGGCATGGGTTGTTAAATAGAGAGGAAGCAGAGCTTATTGTGTTTTTGATGAGGACAGTGACTGATGTTTAAAATTATGTCTTGCATCTGTGTTTTGTCAGTGTTGGCAGCTTTCGTCACTGTGCGGTGGTGGCTGTGTTTTGTGACTGTGCAGACCACTGTGAAACACAGTAAGGGTTTCCGGAGGTATGATGAGATTCAATTATCAATGGACTGTGCGGGCATCAAGTTGTTCAAACGTTCACACACTGAACGTACATAACAATTTGATCAAGCGAATCTTTGAGTTATTAGATGATTTATTTAATAAAAATGTTCATTTCATAACATTATTATTTAGTTTTTTAGAGTTTATGCCACCTGAAATGTTTTCTGCCATTCTCAGCTCCATTAAGGTTAGTGCTATAATAAAGGAGCTGTTGATGTGTATAGCCAGTGTCCCAAACAGTTTGTTTCTGTTTACAAACATTCATGGACTACAGCTGAAAGAAAAGTTGATTTTGCAACATTATAAAAGGCATATTTTATTTATACATCTTTGTGTCTAATTTCTGTAATCTCATATTTCTGTAAAGCATGTTATCCTTATTTTAAAGGCAATGCTTTAAATGTCTAAATTTACTCTTAAATGTAAATATGTTGACAGTGGGAACCAAATCTATTTTTGTTGAATTTTAAGTTCTATTGCAAGCACTTTTGGCATTTAATCACATGCAGGATATTAATTATAGATATCTACAATTCCTTTTGTTTTCACGATAGGTAAAATGCTAATTCTTGATAACAGCAATGGAATTACTATAGTGAACATGCTTATTTTTCATATCAGTAATGATGTTTGACCTAGTAAAAATTTTTGATATAAAAAAATTACTTCATTACTTGGGAAAATACCCATTCTAGATATCAAAAATAGAATTTTAACTATTATAACACATAATTATTGATATAACTGCATTTTCACTAGTAGAATTGCACAGTGATCTGTCATTCTATCCTGTTCTAAACGCAATTACAGATTTCTTTAATTAATTTCTTATTAGTTGATATTCCAATTTCCCATATCAGTAATGTACTCCTTACTAGTAAAAATTAGCATTTTTGATATCAAGAATTACATGGTCACTAGTGCAAATACTCATTCCTGATACGAACAATTTAATTAAAACTAGTATTTTTAAGAAAAGGAGGAACTAATCGAAAATTATATCAATAATTAAACTGCCACTAGTAAAAGTAGTTTTTTTATAGTGAGTAGTACATTGCTGATGTGATATTTGAACTACTGTAGTAAGAATTCCATTACAGATAACTGCAATTGTGTTTTAAACAGGACTAAATGACAGATCATTGTAAAATTTTACTAGTAAAAATTTTGTTACAGTTATCAAAAATTAAGGTTTTTACTAGTTGAAAGTTTTGATGTCAAGAATGGGTATTTCCTTGAGTAATTACATAATTTGTATGTGAATTATTAACATTTTTAATAGGCCAACCCAATTACTAAAATAGAAAATAAAAAAATAGCATTTTTACCAATAATATGCTGGTATCAAGAATTAGCATTTTAAGTAGTAAAAATGTAATTATAGATATCTATCATTCATATCCTGCACATGATTAAATGTCACAAGGGCTTGCGATATATGTTCAACTACAATGCTTTAAAATAAAATATCAAGCCAGCTGTGGAATAAATAAACTATTCTATACAAAAGGCATAACAAAACCAATGAAAAAGAAGCGCTATTCTTTGTGCTTAAACATGGTTATTTTATGTATGAATGCACCCTAATTTCTAAGCAATAGAATGTAAACACATCTCCCTATCCTCTGATGAAACATTACTCAAGCTGTTATGAAACCGATCTGTCCAAGTACATCCACATATCTTAGTTCTCCCTGGAGAATCTGCCAATTGCCTGTTTCTACTGTGTGGCTACTTCAGACTCAGCTGTTGGGTAATATGTGCTCGCTGATTTGCTACATCAGTGGAAAAAGCCCAGTGTTGCAGCCTCATTTAACAGTTGAGGTTATTGTACAGTTCATCACTATTTAACCAGTATTGTGCTTATTTTATACTCCCATGACGCAACTGATTTGTTGAAAAAGGTGAAAGAGAATCTATCTAAAGTATCTACAGTATTTACAAGGACCTCTCTTTTTTTTTCTTTTTTTTCTTTTTTTTGTAATGTAACAGAAAGGGCATCTGAATTTGACTTTTAAAAGTGTTAATTTTAGTGGTTTGATTTACATCTTTTTGCAGAACATAATTGTGCAGGAGACTTTGGCACCAAACCCTAGCTCTTGAAAAGCCACTCTACATATACTAATTGACATATGCACAAAGGATATCTCTAGATAGGCAAAAGCAATACTTGTGGCCCTCTACTGATGATAATGCGCCTTTGATTAAACTTCCCATGTGTCCTGTTGAACCAGTCACCAATTTATATATTCATCAGGAGCCAATCATTGATCTTAGCTTTTGACAGAACAGACTTGGAAAATCAAGGAGATGCTTTGAGGCTCTGAAGAAAAAATACAAGGGAAGGATTCCACTTAAGAAATAGAGAGGATAATGGTTGTTTACATTAAAGCATTTTTATTTACTTATTATTTACTCCTATATAAATAATAACCTATATGACTTTCACAAAGGGAGAACATTTTAAGAATTGTTCTATGCTTTTTTTATTTATTTATTTATTTTTTAATGAAATTACGATAGTTACAATACATGGGGAGTGAGGTTTTCAAGAAAAAAATATAAAAGTATCATAAAAGTAATCCACATGAATCATGCAGTATATTTCTTACAAATCTTGACATCTGCCCTAGTGCTACAGTACATGCTGCATTTATGAGATGTCAGTTTTATTAGCAAATCATTCTTTTGAGTCTGATCTTTTCAATGAATTGGTTTATCCACTTCACAAAACCAGTCTAAATGATTCGTTCACAAATCAGACTGATCCGGCTCTTTAGGTCAATGATCTGGTCACAGAGAGCTGCATTTGAAGATCATCAGTAAATAGCGATTTATATTTCAGTCTGTTCTGCACGCAAAACTATCATACAGTTTCAGAAGACTTGAAATATAGTGCACAAGTCATACAAACTACTTTTATGGTGTTTTGCATTTTTTTTAAGCTTTAAAGCCTCAGTGCATGCATTGTAAGTGCATGAAAAAAACAAAAAACAGTACAATTTTCCATGAAAGACAGTCATACGGGTTTGGCATGTCAGTGAGTAAATAATGACAGAATTTTATGTGGAAAGTATGTTGTGAACTATTTCTTTCAGAACAATTTCAAATTTGTACCAGGATAAAGTTTAAAATAAGAATCCAATCATAAGTCACATGAAATAACAGTGAGAACATGCAGCTGGGTAAAATCTGCAATGGGGGAAGGGGAAGAAAATAGAAGATGACTATAGCAGCCTAATTAAAGCAATAGTTCACCTAAAAATGAAAATTCTCTCATCATTTACTCACCCTCATGCCATACCAGATGTGTATGACTTTCTTCTGAGAAAGAAAGTCATATACATCTTGGATGGATACACTTCTGGGATGGCATGAGGGTGAGTAAATGATGAGAGAATTTTCATTTTTTGGGTGAACTATTCCTTTAAAGGGAGATCATAAAAATTTGCTTCATTATTAATTTCCATGCCACAGCCACACCAGAGTCAGCTCCATGCCATGTCACAGCCACGCCTCGGCCTGCTCCAGGCCATGACACAGCAGCGCCTCGGCCTGCTCCATGCCATGTCACAGCAACACCTGTGCCTGTCACAATAACGCCTCAGTCTGCTGCACGCCATGTCACAGCTGAATCTCAGTCTGCTCCATGCCATGTCACAGCCGAGCTTCAGTCTGCTCCATGCCATGTCTCAGCCAAGCCCCAGACTGCTCCATGCCATGTCACAAGCAAGCCTCTGCTCCACGGTCCAGGCCTGCCTCTGCTCCACGGTCCAGGTCCTCCTTCGCTCTATGAGCCAGTGCTCACACCTGCCACTGCCAACTATCAAACTAATTTTTGTGAAAAAATTAAAACATACACTATATTGCCAAAAGTATTCGCTCATCTGCCTTTAGACGCATATGAACTTAAGTGACATCCCATTCTTAATCTATAGGGTTTAATATGACATCGGCCCACCCTTTGCAGCTATAACAGCTTCAACTCTTCTGGGAAGGCTTTCCACAAGGTTTAGGAGTGTGTTTATGGGAATTTTTGACCATTCTTCCAGAAGCGCATTTGTGAGGTCAGACACTGATGTTGGACGAGAAGGCCTGGCTCGCAGTCTTCGCTCTAATTCATCCCAAAGGTGCTCTATCGGGTTGAGGTCAGGACTCCGTGCAGGCCAGTCAAGTTCTTCCACACCAAACTCGCTCATCCATGTCTTTATGGACCTTGCTTTGTGCACTGGTGCGCAGTCATGTTGGAACAGGAAGGGGCCATCCCCAAACTGTTCCCACAAAGTTGGGAGCATGGAATTGTCCAAAATCTCTTGGTATGCTGAAGCATTCAGAGTTCCTTTCACTGGAACTAAGGGGCCAAGCCCAGCTCCTGAAAAACAACCCCACACCATAATCCCCCCTCCACCAAACTTCACAGTTGGCACAATGCAGTCAGACAAGTACCGTTCTCCTGGCAACCGCCAAACCCAGACTCATCCATCAGATTGCCAGATGGAGAAGCGTGATTCGTCACTCCAGAGAACGCATCTCCACTGCTCTAGAGTCCAGTGGCGGCGTGCTTTACACCACTGCATCCAACGCTTTGCATTGCACTTGGTGATGTATGGCTTGGATGCAGCTGCTCGGCCATGGAAACCCATTCCATGAAGCTCTCTACGCACTGTTCTTGAGCTAATCTGAAGGCCACATGAACTTTGGAGGTCTGTAGTGATTGACTCTGCAGAAAGTTGGCGACCTCTGTGCACTATGCGCCTCAGCATCCGCCGACCCCGCTCTGTCATTTTACTTCGTGGCTGAGTTGCTGTCACTCCCAATCGCTTCCACTTTGTTATAATACCACTGACAGTTGACTGTGGAATATTTAGTAGCGAGGAAATTTCACGAATGGACTTGTTGCACAGGTGGCATCCTATCACAGTACCACACTGGAATTCACTGAGCTCCTGAGAGCGGCCCATTCTTTCATAAATGTTTGTAGAAGCAGTCTGCATGCCTAGGTGCTTCATTTTATACACCTGTGGCCATGGAAGTGATTGGAACACCTGAATTCAATTATTTGGATGGGTGAGCGAATACTTTTGGCGATATAGTGTATGTTAAACAAAAATGCAATATTAAAAAATTTA